>NC_142684.1:217617000-218262500 GCF_056320005.1 Nelumbo lutea
AATATACAGGAAAAGGAGGAAACCAGGAACCCAAGACGTAGAGAGAAATCTTGTCTCTCCCTTCCTTCCCCACCTGGGAGGAGAGAACTAATTAAAATACAAAAAACCGGATCCTATTTAAAACTCTGTATGATCGGATATCCCAACAAGAAGATGACGGCAGAGAGAAATCAAATATCTAGGAAAGGAAGACACCAGGAACCCTAGATGTAGAGAGAAATCTTGTCTCTCCTCCCTTCCCTCCCCACCAGAGAGGAGAAGAGAAGTAAGCTAAACAAAATAAATGAAAAAAAAAAAAGAAACTTTCGAGTGTGATCTTGGCCTCGAATATCTTTTTGGCAACCGCTCGCACATGTTAGGCCTCGAGTCGTTGCCCAGAAAAGCTCGAATTCATCAAGAATTGAGTCGGTTGACATGCAACATTTCCTTAACAGTTCGCTAGAAGTTATGAAATAGAGAGAAGTACAATTCTTGGAGTTGGAGATCATGTTCGGAACCATTTGATTGGAATACTCTTAAATGTTGATAGAAAAAACTGCATCGAAAATAGAACGTTATGAAATAAAGAGAAGTACAATTCTTGGAGCTGAAGATCAAGTTCGGAATTATTTGATTGCAATATTCTTAAATGTTGATAGAAAAAACTGCATCCAAAATAGAACGTTATGAAATAAAGAGAAGTACAATTCTTGGAGCTGAAGATCAAGTTCGGAATTATTTGATTGCAATATTCTTAAATGTTGATAGAAAAAACTGCATCCAAAATAGAAAGGTTTCATTCAAAGATCGGGTTATATACGATCTTTTTCGTATTGGAAACGGTATAGGAAATCAGATTTGATTCGTTTATGTATCAAATCTTACTATCGGGTTATATACGAGATTTGAATTAGATTTGTGTTGCAATTGGACAACTGGAGGTCCATGGACTAATTTTGTGATACATCTTTTTCGAACCTCCTACCCATGTCATCAGAATGAAATATATTGAAACAAACAAGATAAAAAGGATGGAGAAGTACGAACAGGTTCGATGCAGATTTTTTATTTCTACTATAAAGTTATAAACATTACGTCCAAAATCCACATTCTATCTACTCATATCCGCCTGTGAATTATCAATTCCAAGCCCGTACCTACTCCAAATGTACGATGAACCTTTAAATTCTAACCCTAAGCTGAACCATCATTCTCTTTAAAAAGTAATTACAAAACAATTAAAAATAATAATAAATGAATAAGTGTGCATTTGTCATTTCTTATAGGATAAATAAACTATCCTTATGGTTTAGCTAATGTATCTTTTAAAATTTTACTAATACTGATATATTTATTTAAAATTCCTAAAATACCCTTTCCACCTCCAACTGATGAACAGCTTCAATGATGATGTTTAAGAGCCATCCACAGGCGTGTATCTTTTCTTGTCTTATTTTTGATTCCGACTTTTCTGTTTTTGTTCAGACAAACGAGGAGAAGTCCCGTTAGTGTGTAGAAAATATGATTCTAGTTTCTTTGTTCTGACGGTTGGGTTCCAATCTGATCTGCTTTGCTCGTTAATGTCAAGTAGAATCTATGATGCTCCAATTCCTCCTTGACGATCTACGGGGGATAAGAAGGGGAAAGAGATGTAACCGCAATATGAGGAAGAATGGGACTGAGTCGTTCTTGTGTTACATTATCAGCGGTTTTACAATATGAGTAAGAACAGGGGTTGAGTCGTTCTTTTGTTACATGCGTACAACTAAAAGGAGATTGGAAGTGAGGTCACAGCGGAGGGATTTCGGGGTCCAACGGATAGAGGTGATGAAGGGGGCAAGGGCATGTCCACTAGCCGTTGTAGATGAAATCCCTCTCTCCCAAGTTTGAGTTCAACCAGCCACTGTAGGAGCGGGCACGTCCACCAGGCGATACGGGAGGTAGAATGAAATCCCTTTCTCCCAAGTGGGTATTGCACAACCAAATCGATTCTTTTCTTTCGGTAAGCATTGATTCTTTTCTTTTATTTCTTTTTTAATCATTAATTTGTTGACATATTCTTTTTGGGTTTAAACCTTAAACCCTAATTTTTGGCCAATATGTGATGTAAGAGCTAGAGTTGCAACGACGATAGAATGGATTACTATTGCCCGAGTGTGGTTATGATCAGTCATCTTTTACTGAATCGTGTTTTGGCCTGAAACAATTGCTGCAACAGGGGGTCTCAGCTGTTATCGTCCTGGACCATTTTATTGCAACGCTGACTCGGGCTTCTAACCAAGAGATTACCAAGAAGGAGCAACATTTTAGGTGGGAATTTTGATTAAAAGAAGAACGAGAAGAAAATAGATTTAACCGGTGGCTACCATCACCATATCAGTTCGGCCAATGAAGAAAATCAGGGGTACGGTGATGCTCTGTTTCTCTGCTCATTACAGTCGTGGGTGAAGAGGACGATAGATTCCTTTGCCTGAATGGGTGGTGGAAGAGATAGATATCCAGTCCTCGCGTACATAGATCAATGGAGAAAGAGGAATTACGAAAATCAAGGGGTATTTTTTTGAGAGATCTATAATTCTGGCGGTTCTGGAGAAGAGAATGAGAGGGAGGGGAAGAGATCTGGGAGATCAACAGATTCAGCAATTCCGGTGATTTCAGAGAAGAGAACGAGAGGGAGAGGGAGAGATTTGAAAAATCTACATTTCCGGTGATTCTAGCAGATCTGGAGAAGAGAACAAGAGAGAGGAGAGATCTACAATTCTGGCGGTTCCGAAGAAGAGGACAGGCGGGAGAGGGAGAGAGACACTTTTCGCGTTGGTCAATTTTCAAAGAGTAAAGGTTCACACTTGGTTAATTTACTAAAAAATAGTTGAAGAAATTTACCCTCTCTTATTTTAGGATGCTCGTTTGAATGCTGAATTTTTAACAACAAAAAAGGAGATGAGTTCTTAAAACAAAAAATATCAAATGCAGCCTAAATAACTAAATTATTTTTTAATTAAGATGGTGATCCTAAGACTGTTCATGCCCACAAAATGTAAAGATAAATAATTATTTTTTTAATTAGAAATAATCGTTCATGCCCTCCTCTCTTGCTCTCATTATTTATGTTATGGGGAGGTGAATGAAAGTCCTTGGAGAGGCAAAGGAGCTCAAATTTCGCCTTCTAAGGCACTCGTTATTTTCGTTATCAGCAACGTCAGACTCTTGTGTGTTGTTGGTTGTTCATATCCTTCTTTTATTATTTCTTCTTTTTTTTTTTGCTCTTGTTGTTTAGTTGTGCATATCCTTCTTTTATTACTATTACTACTACGTCAGAGAGCATGCAACGTCAGCTCTCAATATTTATGTGTTGTCGGGTTCTTATTACTATTATTATTTTGGTTTGAAGTTAAGCATTTTTTGGTTTACTTTATTTGTATATGGTGTACGAAAGGGTTCAGTCTTTCTTGCATGCTCTCAGTCTGTCGCTTATCCGCCAAGTGTTGTTTATTTTGTTCATTTGTTTCTCTTTGTTTTCTTTGTTTTCTGTATATTCTTTTAAGGTTTCGATTTACGTTCGTTTCTAATTAATTTGATTCAAGGTTTTGCATTTTTTTCTGCATTTTGTTTGGGTTCTAATAGTTTATTTCCTTGGATAAATGTTTTGTAGTGCATTTCTGAACAAGCACCTCTCTTACTTCTCTGCTTCTACATCTTTTCTTGTTTTTTCTTTTCCTAGTTTTCATAACATGGCTTATGATAATAGGCCAGTTGTTTCTATTCAATTGCAAGACACCCATAGCACAATATTTGACCATAAGTCCCCCTCAGTAGATAGATTATCAAAAAGAAAGTGCCACTTGGACTCTTTCAATTGGACTAGATTTGGCCCAATCCAATGTGAGTCCACTTACAAATGGACTGAACCTAATTCAGTCCAGATCCAATCCATTAAAATGTATATGAACTAGTGATTGGATCCAATTCAAATCAAATGAAACATAAAAAATTATATTAAAAAACATGATATATAAAAATTACAAAAATATATTAAAATCAAGAAAATCTGAAAATTACAAAAATATACCCTTTTGGCATTGAAAAATCACTTTTGTATAAGTGCTTTGATAAAAGTACTTTTATAAAAATACTTTTGTAGAAGTACATTTGTAAAAGTGCTTTTACAAAAGTGCTTTCATAGAAGTACTTTTGTAAAAGTTCTTTCATAAAAGTGCTTTTATAAAAGTACTTCCATAAAAGTTCTTTTGTAAAACTGATTTCATAAAAGTGATTTCGAAGAGTACTTTCATAAATGTGTTTTTTTATTAAAGTGCCTTTCTGTAAAAGTATTTTCATAAAAGTATTTTTCATAAAATTACTTTTATAAAAGTGCTTTTTGTAAAAGTGTTCTCATAAAAATGCTTTCATAAAAGTATTTTCGTAAAGGCTTCAGTTTTGATTGGTTTCAAATTGGACATGGATTTGATATCATAATTGGATTATTGGAAATTTGGTTTAAGTCCAATTCAGACCAATAAGAATATGGACCAATTTATTTTGGATTGACTCAATCCAATAATTATAATAAACCGTCCAAATCCAATTTAATAAGATTTGAATCGGATTGAGTCCAATCCAAAACCAGTCTATTGACACCCCAGCGAGGATTATACATTTGAGAGGGTTATTCGTCGAACTGCTGTAAATTTGTTTAGGCGGCATGAAAAGAAGTTATTTATACACTTAGAATTATTTTTAAGTTGGACGTTGATGAATACAACTATGATGAATACAAATACTATTATTTAAAATTTCATGAATTAGAGGAAGCAAACTTCTGCTTTAAGGCTGAAAACTTTCAATTGAGTGAAAAGGAGTTGAGGCATCGGGTGGTCGAGCAAAAGAATGCTTTTGAGCCTAGTGTCGGCAGCAACTTTTATGCCATCCATTAGAAAATGTGTCGTTTACTGAGGAACTGTTAATTTCATTCCTTTCCTATTTTAGATCTTTGGTGTAGGAATATTGGTTCGTTTTTCAACGATGGTTTTTTAGGGATTTGATCTTGTTTTTGAATATATTCTTACTCATACTATACAATGATTTATTGTTATTCTTCGATCTTACTGTTGTTTTGGATATTGCTTTGGGGTGGATTTGAAGTTGTTATAACTTTTTTTGTTGTTTCGTTATTGTAGGTTGTGACTGCCCATACTTCATCGAATGAATGCTTTAAATTAATGTGTACATGAGCTTTGATTTGTCTTTGCTTGTGATTCTTTCTTAGAAACACTTCTACATAACATTTCTACATGCTTTGGACTATTTGACCTTTCGGCTCATCCATTATTTTCAGTTATTTGTAAGGCATCCAACCATAAATGTTGTTATTGTTGTTTCATTTCTGATTGTCTTCTTTCTTGATCATAATGAACAACCAATGAGCAATTTGGGTTTGTAATCATTTTGGTACGCACCTCGCTAGGATTCAATATTTCCGTTTGACTCAATGTTTTAAAATTTTAGAGTAAATAAGTTTTCGTCTCTTTTCTTTTTAAATGTGACAGCCCACAGTCGTTAAGTGTCATTTGAAAAGACAAAAATATCTTAAGAATGTCACCTAATTCTCTTTATCAACCATCCAAATATTGACAATAAAATGAACAGTCCCAAATTTTAGATTCTTCTAAACAGTCGCCAACTTTTTTGAATAGAAGAGGTTAGGATTTGGAACTATTCAGTTTTTTGTCAACATTTGGATGGTTGATAAAAAGAATTAGATGGCATTCAAAGGACATTTTTTACTTTTCAAATGACACTTAACGGTAGATTAACGGACTAAATGATGGCAAGTACTGGGTTGTCACATTTTGAAAGTTCAGGTATTGGATTGTCGCATTTTAAAGTTTAGTAACCGAATTTTCACTCGAGCCAAAGTACAAGGTATTGATAAAAAATTTTCCTTTTATAAAAGGGTAGAATGGGTATTTGAAGAAACCACTACATCAATCTAACATTTTTTGTTTAGGAAGGTGACCAAAGGGAGGTTTTTATTAAGTTTCTCAAAAGTTCAGGGGAGGTATTTGTTAAAATGAAACTATAGGGAATGTTTTTATGATTGTTAGAAACTTTAGGGGAGGTCTTTGTATTTTACCCTTTTTTTTTGGATTATGATATGATCTACCTCTTGTATTTCATGCAATGTTTTCAAACTGCCATTGACCCAAACGGTCAGACCATTTGGCTTAAAAACCATCCAAACAATCGGTTCTATTTTACCCCGGACTTGGTCTTTAGCCAAAATATGAAAAACTTCATATTTTGTATATTTTATATGTATTTATATTATACATATATATATATAATATATATATATATATATATATATATATATATATATATTTAATTGAGCCTATGAAACCTTATAGCTCAATTTGGAAAGAGTACAAATACAATTATGTAGAACACAAAACCTTGTATCTTATATTATTTTGTATATATTTGTACTATATATATTTGTATTTCACTCATTCCAAAGTAAGCCTGTATTTTTTTAAGCTTAGTTTGAAAGGAATACAAATACAAATATGTAGAGTGTAAAACCTTACATTTTCATATTAAATATTAAGGAGATCATATCAACACCCCACGGAAGGTGCCCCATAGCACTTTCCCATGATTAATATGGGAGATATTCCTAATACACGTTGAGATGTACATGTGGAGTGTTTGTGAGGTGCCAATACGATCTCATCATCCCAATCCTCACAAAATTAGTACTCACACCTTTCTGCACACTTGCAGCCATGTATTGGGTTCGGGAGCATCACCCTGCCGTTGCATGTGATCATACATGTAGTTAAGGCTCAGTTTGGAAGGAGTACAAATACAATATACAAGATGCATAGTTTTTGCACTCTACATATTTGGTGCAACCTATTTGTCCCTTTTTTGTCCCTTTTTTGCTTTATTTTGACATTAATTCGAAAGCTACCTATTTGGTGCAACTAAGGCTTAGTCTGAAATTTTTATTCCTTTCAAACCGAGTCTAAGGCTGTGTTTGGTAGCAATGCAAATAAATTTGTATTGATATAAAATTATGGCAGTGCAAATGATTTGAGCGTAAATTCTGACCTATTTTTGTTTCAAATTTTAACTTATTTTGGTTTGATTTCAATACAAATGAAGTAAATTAAGACATGAAGCATAATAAAGTAAAATCCAAAACAAAATAAGACAAAAATTCACATTTTTTTTACATTTACATTCATATGCATTTGTACTAGTGCAAATTAATTTGCACTGCAACCAAACACACAATGAGATTGCAGAAATCTCTTGCAACAGACTCAACCACAAGGTCATGAACACAAGTGACTCAAGAGTCCTGGAATTGAATCAGTCTGTTGCCTGTATAAATACCATGGATGCAGTGGAAAATATACAACTTTGAAATCAAATAGCAGTAACATGTCTCTCTGCAAGGTATGTCAGGAAGATCAGACCACTACCTGAGTTTGACATATCTGTTTTTGGTCTCTTCTTCTATATCAGTATCATGTACTTTGACTTGAGTGATAATTTAGTCCCCGAACTTTAAAATGTGATAATTCAGTATTCGAACTTTCAATTTGTAATAATCCAGTACCGGATGTTAATTCAATCAGGGCATAAAAAGATGTAAGTACCCATAAACCCATCTCGTTGATAATAATTGAGTTTAAGTCATTTTTGAAATGACAAAAATGACCTCCACTACAATAACCTTCTCTTCAAGTGGGAACCACTGTTCACTCCTCTAACCTTACAAAGAGCAGAGTTCTCCCCACCAGTGCTGATATACTAAAATAAAGTAGAAAACTTCGCCGAAGAGCATCAGACGAAGATTTTCACCATTTTATTGGGAAAATATATATGGCCGGAACAGAAAGCATTTGCTGCCATTAGAACTGCTTCCTGTTGCCAGCACCGGGAGAAGACAAACAAGGTTTGTCTGGTTTATGTTAGACATTGCCAAATGGTTTATGTCTGGACGTAGAGCATCTAAACATAACCAAATTGTACCCAGGAAACCACCTTCACATAAAATTCAAACAATAATCACAACAACAACTAATTGAAATATACAGATTCTACAAGTAGAAAAGTATATGAACTTCACACACACAAACTCTACACGTATAGGACCCATAATGTTTCAATCAATTTGATTTTCTTTATCTAATTACCATGAGAGAGACAGTACTCAGTTCAAACAATGTCTTACCTCTGGCGCCGGCAAGGAAACAACGTTGACTCGAGCGACGTCCCCATGGCCACCCCACAAGCAGCCGATTGGTGCCCAAAAAACGCACCCAATGAAGGCATCGCAGCTAGGGCTGCAAACGGATCGGATCGGATTCGGTAAGGGTAATCCGATCCGATGCGTTATGAAAATTCGACTGATCCAAATCCGATAAGGATCGGTCGGATTTTCAAAAGCATAATTTGAATTGGAATGTATTATTAGATATCTGATTAGATTAGAATTATATTTATATTATGTAACATAAATAATATATTATATTATTTATATAATATAATTATATAAATAATACATAGAATATACATATATATATATATATGATATCTAAATAATATATAATATATAATATTTCATAATTAAACAATCAAACATAAAACAACAAAAATAAAAATATTATTTGAAAAACTATTAATTTAAAAATCCGCTAAACTTCCACTTAAAACTAATAAATATTAACAAAACCTAGCAAAAGATAAAAACATTTCAATCTCTTTAAAAAATCAAACTTAATAAACACTAATAAAAATAAGAAATTTAAATACAAAAACCATTAATTTGTAATTTTAATAATATTATGATTTAAATATGGGTTTGGTATATTGCAAATAGAGCCTTATTATAATGTTGTACTTTGTTTTGTTTATTCTTTTTATTTTATTAAATAACTTTGTATTAATGCATTTTTAATTAATTAATTAATTAATATTTTTGAATTAATAATTTTTATGTGTTGAGACCTTTATTGTGTATAGTACCCATATTACACAAGACTTTAATAAAATAGAGGACCCATTAAAAGTGATGTAAATTAAAAATTAATGAAATTTTAAAATGTAAAACCCATTTTACCACAGATGAAGAAGACGAGCTAAAAGGGTTTGTGTTGGCCCATACAAAATAATAATAATAATAATAATAATAATAATAATAATAATCTATATATAATTTGAAACCTAATAACTATAATTAATAAAAATACTAGCAAGCTTTTATCTATCAACTATTAAAAGTTAAGAAATTAATAAAAATTAGCAATTCATAAATTAAAAAACTAAAATACAATTTAATATTATTTAAGTATAACTAATATTAGTAGGATAATTAAAATTAATAATAATAATTAAAAAAATTATGAACTGCTACTTAGGGATGATCATTTATAACTTAGCCAAACCTTAGGCTTAAGAAAATATTTTCTTCAAGCTAGGTCTAGCTCAAATCTAACCGTGCCCACACATAATGTGGGTAGTAGGGCCATAAAATTAATAAAAATTACTAAAGTTAATAAAAATAATAAATTTTATCCGCTTTTATCTAGGATAATTAAAATTAATAAAAAATTAGTATTGATAGGTTAATTAAAATTAATAATAAAATGTAACAAATCATTGATAACTTAGCCTAACCCGATTAGATTTATAAATTTCCATGCTCAAGCAACTATTTTCTTTTGAGTTAGTTCAAACTCAAGTGTGCACAAAGCTCGCACATAATGTGGGTAGTAGGGCTGTAAACGGATCAGATTCAAATCAAATTCAGCTACACCTACATCAACATTTGATTATGAAATTTCTAGATCTGCATTCACATCTAATTATTATTGTGTTGGGTTTTGAATTTTAAAGTATAAATGCATATATGTATAATTATACATAATATTTATGTATATACAATAATTATACTACATATACAAAATAATAATTTTTTATTAGACATGAATTTTAATCAAATTGGATGGGGTTAAATCTACACCCAATCAAACTATTAACCAGATGCAAATTCTAACATCCAAATTTGTGATTATCGTATCCGAAGTCTAATTGGTATCGAACTTTCGAGTCTAATGATGACCTAGCAAATAGGGTCCAAGCTAAGCAACCCCTAATAAGCTCAACTTGGAAGTTGTATGCATATATGGTAAATATTATTATATAATATTAATAAATTTTATATTAATATATATAGAAATGTTATATATTTTTTATATTAGATTAGAATTAAATAAAATTTTTTATTTGTAAAAAAACATAGTTTTATAATTAACATGAGCAAGCCTGTACACTTAGGGTGTGGGCTGGGCTTGGCCAGACAACCTTTAAAATTGCTAATACACTATCAAATTTTTTTTTGGGCTACACAATGGGGCTAGTCCATCCTTCATAGCTCCTTTGGTTTCAATATTATGTAAAAATAGTTAAAAAGAAAACCAAAATTAATGCATGCATGGGTTGCACTCGCTTTGGTTTTGTCCAATTACGAATGTTACGGTGTGTGTAAATTGGGTGGGTCGGGTCAGGATGAGGATCAATCCAAGCCTAATCCAAAGTCTTAAACCTTAAGTTTGGGATTAAATTAATTTAATTATGATTATAGCCTAATTTTATATATTTACTGATATTTAAGTATTTTAAATATTTAAGTGACATTACAAAAAAATAAAATATTTAATCATTAATAAAGTAAAATAAATAAAATAGAACATTAACAAATAATATGGAAAAATTAATTATTTTATTAAGTAATTAGCAATAATTTATTATTTTTGCTAAAAAAATTAATATAATTAATCCAAAGTACTAAATTACTAAATTAGAAAAATATTTTTGTAACAAATTCTTGAAATAAAGATTTAATTATTTTAAACAACATTGCATTCTTTCCTTAGTTATAAGTTTTGGTTATTTCACTTTCCTTGATAAATCCCGTGCATCGCATGGGTCCCTGGTGATTATGCATTGCATGGTAATGGATGTGTATAACTCCATATCCATGACCCTTCCATTAGATGTCACCAATTTGTTGATTACTTCATGTACGTGGTAAGCCTTGTGGTAAGATCTATGGGTTCGTTTGATTCATAATCGAAATTGGAATGGTTTATTCCCCTAATCTGTTTGGTTCAAACAGAAAAGGGAATGAAAATTAAAATCATTGGAAATGATATTTCATTCTCAAGGGAGGGGGAGGGATTGGCCATTCCCTCAAATGGGGGAATGCCATTCCACCAAGAATAAGAATAGGATTCTAACACCCCCCAACCAAATAGTTGGAATCGAAATAGAGCCCCATAAATATCTAATGATGTTGAAATTTGATTTATGGGTCAAACTATTATATCCTAATTCGTTTTTAAAACCTTGGATTAGACCTACTATTTCGAAATAAGTTCTCTAAAATTTCAAGTTGACGAGCTACCTGTCAGCCACGTTATTGAGATACTAGTAATTTGGCATGTGCGTTGTACATGAGAAATTTTTCTTCATATTAATTACTTAAATTTTAGATATATCATAATTAAGATAGAAATTGAATAATAATAAAAGTAACAATATAATTAAAAACAAAATTAAATGCTTGTAGTAAATTTATACATACATTGCACGTAAAAATTTTAAATTACAAACAATTATTATTATTATTATTATTTGTATTATTATTATTATTATTATTATTATTATTATTATTATTAAATTTTGTTTTCATTGCTATCAACCTATCATAAATAAAAATAATTTTTATTTTAACAAGCGCTTTTGTTTAATATGATGTAACATTAGAAATGTTCCGAAATGTTTTATTTCAATTATGATATCATGAGTTTCTTTGAAAAGATGGATCGTTGACCCACCATCTAGATATGAAAATAGATTAATTTTCTTTGTGATTAGTTTTAAATTATATATTTCATCTACAATAGATAAATATTTTTTACTTATTACACTTAATTTTTGTTTGAAATTATTAATTATTTTTTTGTATCATATATTTTATTTATTTTAATTTTTTATTATTTAATTCCGGCATTATTTATTAACCAATTTGACCCTAAATGGTTAAATTGCTTACCCACCACCGAGAGGAAAGAAAATGGTTTTATTTTCAAACTACTTTTCAAAATATTTATAGTTATACTATTAAAATTAATGTTATGGATTTAATTAATAGAATTTAATGATGAGAAAAGTATATCTTAAATATAGGATTTAATAAGAGAATATACCTTAGATATGAGATTTAATGGGAGAATAGGAAAATAGTTTTATTTCCAATTTAAATCTTACATTCCATTTTCATCATTAATAAAAATATTTATTATTTATCATACTTATTATTGTTTAATATGTCAAATATATGATGTTAAAAATGTTCACTTTTTTAATTTCTATGTTTTATGCATTTTATCTATTTCTGAATTTTATTATTTCATTGTGGTAGCAAAGATTGGCCTATTTGACCCCAAATGGTTTAATTTCTTACCACCGCCTAGATGAAAACACTATTTTTTCTAGGTAGATTTTAAAAGTATAAGTTTTTTATGTTATTAGAATTATTAATTTATTATGTATGGATTTAATTAATAGAATTTGATGATGAGAAGAAACAAAAATGCCTAAAATATATGATTCAATGAAGATGAATGAAAGTTAATACCTTAAATGTTGAGATTTAATGAAAGAGAATTGAATGCATTGATTATCTTAAAATTACCTATTTTCAACTCATTTAATATCAATAACCAATTACCCTACTTGTCCTCATTTTTTATCAATAAATTTAGATATAGAGGGATAAATTTTGTCCATAGAAAATTCCAGAAATATTCTTGAGACTATTCATACTTTTTAAAGTAGTATACATATACAGTCAAAGAAAACTGATGAGGGGTAAGTTGGCCCGACCTAGCAAATGAAGTACACATGGACTCGATCAGCCACTAGGATGACAACTCAGTAAGGGAGCCTTGCCAGCAGCTCGGGAGCTCGGGACCTTGAGCACCTCGGTACCTGATCCAATTCGGAGCCAAAGAACCGAGATGCAAGATCAGGGCCAAAAAACCAAAGCGCCATGTAATCGACTCTAGAATCTTCTCCAACGAACTCTGAGTTTTCCAGGTTCACGACATTCATTAACAAGGCTCATCCTCACCCCGCCCAAATTGAAGGGAATTGATAAACCTTATCAACTAGTGCATTGCTCACCTTCGGAAACGAAACGGGTCTTATCTACGCAACCCGGAGATCCCAGAGCCTTTTCATAGGATTCACGGCTACTCAACTATATAAGGGCATCAGTCCTCAAAGCGAAGGCATGCATGATTATTTGTTCACTAGCACTCTAGTATTCAAGTATTTAGCTCGCATCCATAATATTGTACTGACTTAAGCATTGGGGCAACCTCGCCGGGTTAGCCACCCCGGGTTCTCTAATCTATTATCTTGTAGCTTGTTCCAGCTCATCACACAACTGGTGTTCAGATCATCTTCCAGCTAGGAGTATCCAGATCGTGCACCTTCAATTGGCACCGTCTGTGGGAACCGATCAAAAGGTCATCCCAATTTCAGTTGCAGTTTTAGCTTTCGATTTATCTCAATGGATTCTTCCAGCAACACCGGGAAAATCATCGAGATGAATGTCACCGGGGGGCAAGATCAACAATCAACCTTCCCCCACGGTCCCACGGTATGCATCAACCAGTTTACTATTCCCCTTGCAGCTTCAGAGGTCCCGTCACTGTTCGTACCGTAGGGCACTACGCAAGTGAACGTCCCACTTCCCCCAGTGGGCATAACTTTCTCTGAGCCATCTATGGTCCCCCTAGAATCGAGCACTCCCAATTCCATGACCTCGTTCAATGCATCCAGACAATACAGATCCAGATGCAGCAGGGCCAACAATTCCAACAGAATTAGCAATACTACTTGTACCAGTAGTATCATCAACAGTTCCCACCACTACAACCGAACCAACAGCCAATTCCACCCCAACACCCAGGGTTGCGCCAGCGATAGAACTAGAATCGACCTGGAACTAGCCAGAATGCCCACCGATCCCCCCATTGGGGTGAGGGGACCTCACAGGTGTCGGTTCCTCCCAGGGGTTAGGTTTCACCTCGTGGGAGGAGAGATGGGTCTGCACACTCGTCTAGTCTTACAAGGAAATTTTAGAAACAAGCCCGAGGATAGTCAACTCAATACGGCCAATCCGGCACGACACTCCCAGTAGGAAAACAATGGATCGTGACGAGATAACAAACTGCCGAGAGTTCGAGGTGCGAAATCAAGGCAAGACCCCTTGGTGCCTCGTGATAGCTGGTGCGAACTGCACAACCAGGAGAACCCGACAAGAATGAATCAGAATCCACCTCGCGACAATGTCCGTAATGATGTTGAGATACCAGATCAGACTGAAGTCAGTAGCACCAACGCTGAGCCGTTGAAGAAGCAGCAGCGGCGACACGTCGCCCCTCGACCAGAAACAGTCCCCTAGTGAAGCCAAGCCAACAAGCAGAGCGAGCTAAAGAAAAGGAAGAATTGAGCTTGGTGGCAACGAAGACTACACCTCCATTGCTTTGTCAGTCATCTCCTCTGTCTCCCGAGCTCCTAGCAACCCCGATGCCGAAAGACTTCAAGGTACCCCCGTTAGATAAGTATGATGGGTTGTTTGACCCCAACGATCATGTGGATTCTTTCCAGTCTCAGATGCACGTAGCTGGGCTGACAAATCCTGCATGTGTGTGGTCTTCTCCACTATGTTCAGGGGGTAGTCTGAACCTGGTAGCGGAACCTCGCACCGGGCTCCATCAAAAGCTGGTCACAATTTGCTGATCTGTTTACTGCGCATTTCATTACAAGCAAAAAATGCCCTAAGTCGCAAGAAAGCCTTCTAATTATGGTTCAGAGGGAAGGAGAATCAATCAGAAGCTACATAAAGCGCTTTAGCGATACTTGTTTGCAGATACCGGACCTCGAACTAGTAGTGCAACTCACCGCGGCAAGGAAAGGAATCACCCATAAAGAGTTCAAGTGGCACGTGGTGGCCAAGAAACCAAAAGATATCATGGAGTTCCTTAAGTTGTCAGACCAGTTCATTGGTACCGAGGAGGAAATCAACCAAAAGATTGACAATCTAATAGTGGAAAAGAGGAAGAGAGAGAGAATGAAGGGACGAACAATGGTGGGCAGAAAAGAAAGAAGAGTAAGTCCCCGAGCAGAGGAAAAAAAAGTCAAGAAGTCAGTCCCCTTCACGCGAGCACAAATCAGGTCGACGTTTTAGGACCCCGCCCGTAGAGAAAATAGACTATACACCTTTGAATGCTAAGAGAGGAGAGATCCTAATGGCTATTAAGGATTTCTCCTTCGTCAAATGGCCTCCTAGGCTAAGTGGAGACCTAATAACAAGAAACCTGAATGTTTACTGCCACTTCCACAGAGATCATGGACACACCACAAAAAGTTGTAGGAATCTCCGCGATGAGATCGAGGAACTTATCTGTCGCGGGTACTTGAAGATTTACATCCTACAAGAAGAGAGGGGGCAAGAAGACCGACAGGGGGACCAGAGGAGGAATGCCCCCGAGACCAGCAGGCAAAATGAACAACTACCTCGACAGCTGCTAGAGGAAAGGCCAGTTCGTGGAGTGATCAATATGATCATCGGCGGGTCCATCATTTCCGAATGTACATCAGTAGCTGAGACGACCTCGATCCTCGAATTGGAGAATGAAGACGAAAGCCCGCCAAAGCGACCTCAGCTCGAAGAACTGATATACTTCACAGAGGATGACGTGCGCGGGATCTAGTACCCGCACGATGATGCTTTAATAGTGAAGCTAAGGATCAATGACTTCGAGGTGAAATGCATCTTAGTAGAATCAGGCAGTTCAACAAACATACTCTTCAAGGAGACCTTCGACAAATTACAGTTATTATTCGGTTGTCAGTTACTATTCCTGATCTTGTTTTTGCCTATTAAATCCTGTTATTCAGTTGTCGGTTGTCAGTTACTATTTCTTTTTTAATTTAATTTCACTTGTCACAGAACTGTATGATACATGATTTAGATGTTTGTTCTGTTTTGTCTTAATGGAGGTTCTTTCTGCTGTCTCTATGCAGAGACACCCTCATGTCAAACGAGAAATGGTGTCAAATATGATTTCATTTATTTCCAGTTTTATTTTCTGATTACTTAATGGTTGTTAGTAAAGCAAAAGCCTATTAATTACTAAATAATCAGGATCTGATGTTCTTGTATTTCCATTCTTGATCTAAAGTTGCTGTTGCCTGAGGCGCAAGGCGCAAGGCAAGGCACGGTGAGGAGGTCAGGCCTCTTGGTCGAGTCACAGTACCCGTGGAAGCGGGTACGTGGTCAAACATTGTACAATTTGAGCACACATTCTTGGTAGTCACAACTCCCTCTCCCTACAATGCGATAGTAGGACAGCTTATCATGCACGTTTTGCGTGCGATAGTGTCCACTTACTACTTAGCGATGAAGTTCCCAACTGACTATGGGGTGGGAGTCGTGCGAGGTGACCAGCTCGAATCCCGCAAGTGCTACGTGGCCACTTTGAAAGGAAAAGAAAAGCTGACAGAGGACGTCAAACTGCCCCAAAAGAAGAAACAATACACATACCAGTTTCTACTGCCGAACCAGCGAGAACTCTTCAGATCGGTGCCTCGATCAACGAACCACTTCAAACCCAGCTAGTAAATTTTTTACTTGAATTCAACTTAGATATTTTTGCTTGGTCCATGGCAAAGATGCCTAGGGTTGACCCAAGAATTATAACTCACAAGCTTAATATCGACCCTTTAGTCAGGCCAGTAAGACAAAAGAAACGCAACCTCACCCCAGAACATTAGAGGGTAGTCGATGAGGAGGTCGGGAAGCTCCTCGAGGCAGACTTCATTTGGGAAGTCCACTACCCGAGCTGGGTGGCCAACCCAGTTCTGGTGAAGAAGGCTAATGGGAAGTGGCGCATGTGCATCGACTACACCGACCTGAACAAAGCCTACCCGAAAGACTGCTTCCCGCTACCCAAGATCGACCACCTAGTGGATGCGACCTCAATGCACAAGTTGTTGAGTTTTCTAGACGCCTATTCCAGTTACAACTAGATTAGGAGGGATCCCGCTGACGAAGACAAGACTGCTTTCATAACTGAGCTCAGGCTATATTGCTACAAGGTCATGCCCTTTGGATTGAAAAATGCTAGGGAAACATTCCAGCGCCTTGTAAACAAAGTTTTTGAGACGTTGATCGGCAATAAAGTAGAATGTTATGTTGATGACATGGTCATTAAGCCTAGTTTTCAAATTCTTTGTTGAATGATTTAAATGATGTTTTTCAAATTTTAAGAAGATATAACATGAAATTAAATCCGAATAAATGCATCTTTGAAGTCACTTCGGGTAAATTGCTAGGCTATATAGTCAACCAACGTGGCATCGAAGTCAACCTAGAAAAAAATAAAGGCAATCCTAGATATGAGACCACCCCGAAAAATAAAAGAAGTCCATAGGCTAACTGGCCAAACAACCACCCTAAGCCGCTTCATGTCTAAATCGGCAGACTGATGCCTACCCTTTTTTAAAGCTATAAAAAAGAACAAGAACTTCGAATGGACCGAAGAGTGTCAACCCGCTTTTGATTTGCTAAAAAGGTACTTAAGTACCTCTCCAGTTTTAACTCGGCCTGAAGAAGGAGACGCGTTAAAACTATACCTCTTCGTAAGCGATGAAGTAGTTAGTTCAGTACTGATCAAAGAAGTAAATCATGTCCAACGACCCATCTACTATGTTAGTAAAGTTTTACATGATGTAGAGACTAGGTATCCGAAGATCGAGAAACTAGCGTACGTGCTGGTCATAGAAGCCCGGAAACTTTGCTCAGACTTCCAGGACCACACTATCGTTGTTCTCACCAACAAACCCCTGAGACAGATTCTGCTTTAGCCCGAGGTGTTTGGAAGATTAGAAAAGTGGTCCATCGAGCTGAGCGAATACAATATCCGGTATGAGCCATGACCAGCAGTCAAAGCCTAGGTCTTGGTAGACTTCGTAGTAGAGTGCATGCTCAACACAACGACCCCCGAATTGATCAAGCTCTTTCACACGATGGGAGTGTCAACCAGTGGTGCTCCAGGCCCAGTTAGAGTGGTACCGACCAGGGACGAGGAGCCCCAGATCCTCCACGTTGACGGCCCAAGCGAGGTGAAGCTGGAGTATGCTTTCTGGTTTGGATTCATTGAACAACTAGGCAGAGTATGAAGCGTTGATCGTCGGGCTGATCTTAGCAAGGGAAATGAAAGCGAAGCACCTCATCGTGTGCAGCGATTCACAACTAGTGGTCAACCAAGTCACTGGCGGGTAAAAAGCACGCGACCCAACTATGGCAGCTTACCTGGC
This sequence comes from Nelumbo lutea, assembly GCF_056320005.1. Classification (NCBI taxonomy): domain Eukaryota; kingdom Viridiplantae; phylum Streptophyta; class Magnoliopsida; order Proteales; family Nelumbonaceae; genus Nelumbo; species Nelumbo lutea. The sequence goes on from NC_142684.1 coordinate 217,635,451, forward strand.
CAAAGTCAAAGAGATCTTGCATAGCTTCATCTCCTGCTTTATCAAGCAAATTCTGAGGTCTGAGAACGCTAAGGCTGATGCCTTGTCACATCTAGCGAGCACGAGCGACAATACTATGCGCACTGTGTACATAGAGGACTTATCTCATCCCAGCATTCTCGAAGGGGCAGAAGAGGTCGCTCCCATGTGCAAGCAGAACCAAGCTGAATCGATCTGATCGCTGGTTATCTGCTCCACGGGACCCTACCTACAAAACGCAATGCGGCTCGGAGGGTAGAGCGTCAGTCAGCCAAGTACATCCTCATAGATGGATGGTTGTACAAAAGATTCTTCACGCTCCCTTACCTGTGTTTCCTGCGACCCTCAAAAGCTGAACACGTACTTCGTGATACCTATGAAGGCTTGTGCGGTGGACACTTAGGGGGTAGAGCCCTCACACAGAAAGTGTTAAGGCAAGGCTATTATTGGCCCACAATGAAGGCAAATGCAATCGAGCTCGTCAAAAAATATGACAAATGTCAGAGGCATGCCAATATCCACCATGAACCTACTGCTGATTTGAAATAACTCACCAGCCCATGGCCCTTCGCGTAGTGAGGAATCGACATCCATGGTCATTTTCCGCTAGCAACAGGGCAGAGGAGGTTCTTTGTTGTAGCAGTAGATTATTTTATGAAGTAGGTGGAAGTCGAACCCCTGGTAATAATCACAGCCCGTAACATACATAATTTCTTCTGAAAAAGCATAGTATGCTGCTTCAGACTACCCCGGGTGCTAATATCCGACAATGGGAAGCAGTTCAAAGATATTAAGTTTCAAAATTGGTGTGTCGAAATGGGGATTCAACAAAACTTCACCTCGGAGGCACACCCCCAAGCGAACGGACAAGAGAAGTAACTAACAGGGCTATACTTCGTGGATTGAAAGCTCGCCTAGCTCAAGCAAAGGGATTGTGGGTGGATGAACTGCCCAGTGTCCTTTGGGCCTACCGAACTACTATCAAGACTACGACGGGTGACACCCCCTTCAACCTCACGTATGGCACAGAGGCGGTGATCCCGGCAGAGATCGATGTACCCACATTGCGATTCGAGGCCTATGATGAGGAAACAAATGACGACGAGCTTCATACTAACCTGGACCTGGTAGAGGAGGTGCAAGACATAAACTACATTTGGACTGTGGCCTACCAGTAGAGAGTAGCTCAGTACTATAACACCCGGGTCAAGAAACGATAGTTCCGTGTTGGCAACCTAGTTCTCTGAAAAGTTATGGTACTTGAGCTCGGTGTAGGTAAACTTGGACCAAATTGGGAAGGTCCATACCGTGTAAGGAGGGTGTTTGAGGAAGGCACATATGAGCTCGAGACTTTGGAAGGAAAGTAGGTACATCGAGCATGGAACGTTGATAACCTAGGAATGTACTACTTATGAACCCATGACTCCAAGATAAAATTCCTCTAAGTCCATGGGACCACCGAACTGGTCAAAAAGACGATGGACTAGAGAGAGGACTATGAGTCACTCCCATAAGCCTAAGAGTTACGACGCCAAGCTAACAAAACATCTCAACACTACAATAAGTCCTAGTCGCCTCCCTGGCATAGGCAGACAAGTCCTAGTCACCTCTTCGACATGGGCGGATAAGTCTTAAATGCTTCCTCGGCATAAGCGCGACAAATCCCATTCACCTCTTCGGCTTGGGCAAGTGAGTAGCTCGTGCATGGACAGGTCGGGTACATACCCTACATTGTCCATCCACCTCGGCATATAGCAATACTGGGTTATTCCTGCTTGGAGTCTAGCTCGTTAGTTTGACACTTCGGGATAACCAACACTTAGAAAAATCTTTGTGAATCATTATGTTTCATTAATAAAATGTTCTAAATACATGGTAAAAAAAATATACAGAGAGAGAAGAACAACTACAACCCAACTCGGAGGCTCAGGACATGCACTATGGAGGGGGGTCCAAGAAGAGAAGCAAGAAGTATAAATCGTCTTGGGTCTCTTCGCCCCCAATAGCAACATTGGTGGGCTTATCAATCTCCATGAGATCGTTGGCGGCGTCGGCACCATCACCTCCCTCATCCCCTTCCACAGCCTCCTCACTGAAGAGGTTGTCGCTCTCCTCCTCCTCAGAGTCGGGGTCCTTAGCTGCCTCGAAGGCCATTTCCTCGGTGATCTTTGATGTGGTAATAGCACTAAGGTCGAGGTGAGGAAACTTACGTTGGGTCAACCACTTGTTGAGTTTGAAGCCTTTGCGGTAGCCCACCATCCTGGTCTCGAAAAGTAGCTCACGTTGTTCTGCCGAAGACTTTACTCCTTGATGGCCTTAATCTTCACCTCCTCCATCAAGCGAAGCAGGATGTCAATCCGCTCCTTCACCAACTCCTTGAGGTTTTGGACCACTCTCTTAAGGGTTGCCTCGCGCTCCTCCAGCTCCTCCTTCTCTGTCATCAGAACTGTCAATAATTCTTTTTGAGCTTGCGCATCCCTCAATAATTTGTTGTTCTCACTACAAGCTTGGTTTAGATCGGAGTGAGCCTTGTGAGATGATACCTCGGTTTCGAGAGCCCACTTCAAATTCATCTCGGACTAGTAGACCAGAGTGTGGATCGAAGAGTTCACCTAACAAAGGGAGAAATGAGATATAAGTACTGAGGAAAAATCTAAGTACAGAAAGGTTGAAGGTTGGTTACATACCACCATGCAGTGTGCCGCCGCTCTTCTTCCAAGCTGCGTAGCTGGTAGCTTGGCCCATTGAGTAACCTCTTCAGGGAAGACTGCGTCTTTGCTCTTGAGGAGACCAAACTTCGAGCTCAAGACACTCCGAGCTGGGACGTTGTTGCTCGATGGGATGGTCTCCTAAGCTGGTTGGGCCTTGGAGGTTGTAGTTTCCTTGGGCAATTGGTGTGGGGAAGCCCTATCCTGGTCCTCCTCGACCAAGTCGATTACCGGGGGATGTTCGGTGTTAGTTGGAGGTTCGGAAGAGGTGACGCCAACGCCCAAAGTGGGAACCTCCTCTTGAATACCAGCCTTCTTGCAGGCCCTCTTTTTCTTCTTGCCCTTCTGCATTCCTTTGAAGAGCTCGTCAGCAGAGAAGTCAGCCATGATAACTGCAACAAAGCAACAAATAGAGTCAGAGGCAATGCCATTGAAGCAAAACAAAATAAGAGAAATAGTACAATAGTTAGCGACCTACCGAGAGGACTTAGGCCGGCCTACGCGAGCTTCTGTTCGCTCATGAAGTTCTCGAACTTCAATGACTCTTATGGGTTACATCAGTCTGACCAAAAAACTGGGAGGTGAACCAAGAAGAAATCGGGCCAACCTGCTTGTGCTGACCATGGACTCCTTGTACTGAGGTTGCGACCCCTGGCACGGGGAGTGGGGGGCAATTGATGAGGGGTAAGTTGGCCCGACCTAGCAACCGAAGTACACGTGGACTCAATCAGCCACTAGGATGACAACTCAACAAGGGAGCCTTGCTAGCATCTCGGGAGCTTGGGACCTTGAGCACCTCGTCATAAAGGCACCTCGGTACCTAATCCAGTTAAGAGCCAAAGAATCGAGGTGCAAGATCGGGGCCAAAGAACTGAAGCACCACGTAATCGACTCTAGAAGCTTCTCCAATGCACTTCGAATTCCCCGGGTTCACGGCATTCATTAACAAGGCTCATCCTCACCCTGCCCGAATCGGAGGGAATAGATAAACCTTATCAACTAGGCCATTGCTCCCCTTCAGAAATGGAACGGATCTTATCTACGCAACCCGGAGATCCCAAAGCCTTTTCACAGGATTCATGGCTACTCAACTATATAAGGGCATCAATCCTCAAAGCGAAAGTATGCGCGATTGTTTGCTCACTAGTACTCTATCATTCAAGTATTTAGCTTGGATCCATAATATTGTACTAACTTAAGCATCGGAGCGACCTCACCGGGTTAGCCACCCCAAGTTCTCTAATCTATTATCTTGTAGCTTGGTCCAGCTCATCACGCAACTGGTGTTCAAATCATCTTCCAATTCAAATCGCGCACCATAAAAAACTATTAATGTTAGATTGCCAGAGACGTTATTGAGATATGTATGGTCAAAGACAACCATTAACTTGACACAATTCTTTAATTTTAGACTAGTTGTCTTTGAATTGCCACGTCATTCCCATGTAAAAGTGATTCACATCACATGCATATTGACAATACCAAACTGCTAGGTAGGCCTGTTCATGGGCCAGGCCGGGCCGGGCTTGGGCCGGGCTTAGACTGTGTATTAACAAATTTTTCTAAGGCCCGAGCCCAAGCCCGACCCGACCATCGAGCCTATAACTTGGGCCCGAGCTCGGCCCTCACAAAAAGCCCGAAGCCTGAGCCCGAAATTTAGTCTATACTATTACTATTATTAATGTTGAAGCGGCTGAATAGAGAGAGAGATTGAAATTATAAAGAAAAGAATAATATATATATATATATATTAAATTATAAATATATATTTTAAGAATTATTATATTATTTATATATTTTATATAATATATAAAATACATATTATATATTTTATAAAATATATAATACTAAGTTGGGTCGGGCGGGGCTTTTTTGACAAATCCCGAGCCCGGCCCGAAACACAGTCAGGCTTACTGTGTTAGGCTCGAGGTCAGGCCCGCAGGCCTAATTATATGACCAAGCCCGGCCAGGGTGCGGGCCGGTCTGGGCTGGGCCATCGGGCTACCCGACCCATGAATAGGTCTACTGCTAGGTAAGCAAGTGGGGTCTATGGGGACCGGATTAGAGATCTGATCTCAAGCAAGTGGGGTACAGGATGATCTGTGTGCAGGTCACATTGAAGATTTGTGGGTGAGAGCTAATAGGGAAATATTTTCATAATAAGCGTTTTCTTGAAGATTTATTGCTTATGTCATGTTGGAGAGTTAGTCTAAATGCACTTGTATGAGACTCGTTAAGTGCATTTATCCATGTTCTTTTATTTTTCCAAATAAATAATATAATGACGGTTTTAATCATAAAATGTTATTATTAAAATAGGCAATTTTGTCTCACCCAAGTATTGGCAACTTTCCCCTCATGGGGTGGGATGGAAAAATTATTTACTCATTTTGGAGATGTGTATCACTTACCTGGATAGTTGATACCTAAGATAAATAAATTTTCCATAGATCCTATATAAATTTTCTATCAATCGACTTTATCATTTTCAAAATCCAAAAAAGAAACAGGCATTAAAGTAATCTCTTGGTAGGTAAACTCGATTAGTTAAATCCATGGCTTTTATTCATAGGTAAACTTATTCACAGGCTGACTTTACATTATGTTGGGTTCGAACTTTAGGCCTAACCCATTCAAAATTTGAGAAAAGTCAAACGCGAGCACAGCCCATGAACAGATTTATTCATGTGGGTATATCGGTTAATGGGTCCTAGACTAGGACCTGTTAGTTTATAAAAGGTTGATGAGCTGCTATATGACAACTTGAGGAGCTGGAGGGTTAGTCTCAAACCAGAAGCTCTATAAGAGAAATGTAAGAATTCACAGACCAAAATTAAACTCTGGCGGTCATTATTTAAATTCTTTTGTCATGGCATGAATTTAGTTTCGTTATATATGCGTGCTGAAATGCAGAATGTCTCTATTTTCAGCTATAGGTTCGTCGTAGTGGGTGTCGGTTTCGCTGGAAAAATTATTGGTGAGTAATTTGATGACAACTTTGCTTCCTTCGTAGAAGGGTGGAGGTGTGCTACCGCTATCATCTAATTAATACATGTAGAAGAGTGTAGGTATCGATTTATTGATGGAATGGTAGATCCAAATCCAATCACTTGGGTGTGGTCTGCCTGCTGGTTGCTGCTGACCAGTTCAGCACTGTCGTGCGGTCTGCCTCTGCTCACGGAATTATTCTAGTCATGACTCATGATCATGACCCGAGCACAGCCCATGGATATTGTATGTGATATCCATAAAACAACAACATATAAAAAAATGCGCATCCGGGGAATCGAACCCCGGTCAGTACCGTGGGAGGGTACTATGATACCACTACACCAGATGCACTTATGTTATGTTTTGTGATATCCATTTATTTCTTCTAATCACCCATTCAATGAAATTCACCATTTCTAATAAATCAAGAGCACAAACACATGCTATTACGTTTACATTGAAATTTGCCATCCCATATAGGGGTGGACTATACAATGGTGAGAGCTCATCCCTCCAACCTTGATGGCAGTGGGATTTGATCCCAACTCTCTACTTTGATCCAAAGTGTAAAACAATGGAGAAAAAACCAATACCGATGATGTTTTTTTCACCAACAACAATTTGAATACAACCCACATTTATTGCAACGCTGCCATAGCCCTACGTTGAAACAATTAAATCAAAGTTTTTGAATTAGATGAAGTGACTTCTTTGTGGGGCCACTATAGTACATCTATGGCCATGGTTTTGTACGTTAATCCTGCAATATGGAAATTAGGGGTGAGCAAATGGGTAGGTTTTACTCGGAATGTAATAGAATTGACCTTGAACTAACCATACCTAATTTATTACAAGGTAGGGTCAGATTTCAAATTCAGGGAACTGGCCCCCACCCAAGGTGGTTTCAGGGTCTAAGGGTTTATCCTACCCAAACCGACCTTGGTGGAACCTATCTTGGAATCAAACTTGCATTGAAATAAACTCCAAAATAGTTAATATAATGATTTGAACCCAAGCACTCATAGTTACAAAGGCCATGGTCTTACTTGAAAATTGAATCACTTAAGTTATTTGATCATTTGTTTTCATTTTAGTATTTGAATATGTATAATAAATAATGTAAAATGTAATATTTACAAAATTTAAATTTAAATTTTAAGTTTTGAACCATATAATGATAATCTATATATTAAGTTGCTCAATTTAATAATAAAGATAATATATGTTTTATTGAAAATCAAGTTTTTAAAAAACATGTTTCATTTGTTTTTTTGAAGTGGGGGAGTAAAGAAAGAACAAGTTCCATAGGTAGACCCTAGAACCTACCTCGGAACCACCAAGGCCAGAACCGGCCTCGGAACCAACCTTCACAGGGTAGGTTTTAGGTTCTTCCATGGAACTGAACCCAATCGACCCATGCTCACCCTTAATGACAAAAACATAGTAAAGAACTTGGAACCGAGCCAAACCGACCCATGCTCACCCCTAATAACAATAACGTAGCAAAAGAGATCTTATTAGAATACCATTAGACAATATATAAGTTGATAATCCAATTAAATTACCTGTTTGGAATGCTTGCACTAGTGTTAAAAATCGGAAATGGAGAGAAAAATCCAAGTTAGATCATAATGTTCACCTAATTGAGGTAGAGGCAATGTTTTAAAAACCAACCCGTAGGTTGAACCATTTTTGCCTTTGGGTCCCAGGTCACCGGTTCAACCATCCAAGTCAAACGGGTTAGACTGCCCCACATGTATTTAAGGTATATATATTTATATACATATATATGTGTGTGTATGTATATGTGTATAAATATATATTTTATCAATAAATAATGTATAATTATGTTTTTGATATGCTATATATATTTTTATATTTAATTTATGTTTTTTTAAATTTTAATTTTAATTATAAAAATATTAAAAATTGCAATTTGAGGCAAAAAAATGGTTTTTTTTGCAAAAATAGCAAGGCAAGGCACATAGGTCTCCAAAAGTTACCCCCCTAAAAAAATATCACCCCAATCAAACATTGGAGTACAAAGTTATGGCTGAAAGTTTCCATATATTGAGTGTGCAATATGCGACCCGATGATCAGGTCAAACGGTTGAACCGGTCGGGTCGGGTCGTTCTTGAGCAAGTCAATGGCTTTTGACTGAACCAAACCCGGAATCTTGACTGGGTGATGGTTCAAACAATTCAACCAATCGGGTCAACGACAAATTGAAAAAACTGGGTAGAGGCATCAATTTGTTAAATTTCAAATTTTATTCAATTTTCTCAAGTTCTAGAATTAAAACAAAGAAAGTGAAACCAAAATGAATTATCTTGAGGGTAAAATACTTAAACTACCTCTTTGAAATGGATTAAAATTTATGTACTATTCGAAAAATCTCTTAAAGTAGTATTCTCAGGTTTTTTGATGAGTTCAGACATGTGCCCCACGACGGGGCGCCCCCACAACGTCCCACAACGCATCCTCGCCTTGTATTGGAAACATCTCCCGATGATGACATCATCGGGTTTGATATTATCATTGGGAGATGTTTCCAATACATGACAGGGATGCGCTGTAGGACATTGTGGGCCACCCCCTTATGGGGTGCAGATGTGAACTCTTTTTTGATAATGGATAAAATTTTGTTTGGATATGATGTTACGTGATTTATATAATTTTTGTAAATATCAAATTTATTCTTTTGCAATCAAAAAGTATCCTTTTAAGATTGATGGCTAGCTGAATCAATTTACTAATGGCTAGCTGAATAAAAAAAAAACTTGAAGGTAATTTAAAGCAACTTTGAACACTAAAGGCAGAGTTCATCAATTTACTAAAACTTAGGGGTACGTTAAGAGTTTTTGGTACAGGCTATCTATTGGAAGCTATCATCATAGTCAACCAAGGACTTCAATTGAAACTGCAAAAAGGTGGATATTGATTTAGGTGGTTTTTGGTACTCGAGTTATTTCTCCAAGTAGGGGTGTTCATTAAAAATTGAAAAACCAAACAATATCAAGGAAATCGAACCAATCAGCTCAGTTTCGGTTTGTTTGTTTTTTTTTTTTTTTGTTATTTTAAACCAAAAGGCAGGTTTGGTTTGGTTTTTGGTTAATCTAGAAAAAATGTTGGTTAACACAATCGATCGATATGTTATATATAAACAAAAATATTACTTTTATAATTATCTATTTAAAATATATTATATGTAATTTATATGTTTATAAAATTGAAAAGAAAAATCAAAGAACCAAAATTGGTCAATTGATTAATCGATTGATTTGATTCAATTTCGATTTTGCATATTTATAAAACTGAAGGACCAGTTTGGTTTGAGATTTATGCCCGTGGTTTGGTTAATTGGTTGTCGTTTATTACCTTATCTCCAATCACAGTTGACAATCCTTTTTTTTTAAAAAAAAAAAAAAAAACATTGGTGAAATTATGAATCTTGGGATTAGCATCTCAAATCCATTACATGAAGAGGCCCTCTCTAAGGAGGTTACATAAAATCTGGAGGACACAAGACCACATTGCACACCTAAGAACCGATAGTGTATAGTGGCGTTTCTTGAATCATCAAATTCATGTTTCTTGAATCAGCTGTAGTATTTTACACAGTTGGTATAATGAGAGTATTATACAAATTTAAACACCTAATCTCCATCAAACAAGTGTTTTTTTTTCTTTTTTCTTTTTTTCGCGTGTGTTTAAACTTTAAAGAAACATGAGATGATAGCGTTCAAATGTAAAATTTTGTGCCGTGGAAGTTATCAAACACTGGAACTTGTCACGAAGTTTTCTAAGGAAGCAGCCGAGAGTAAACAACATTTTAAATCTGCATGAACTTATGTCGTCAAGAAAGACCTAAGGTGCTAGCTGACCATTGAGAGAGAGGGAGAGGGTATATGATAGCGAGGCAAGTCTTTGGTTGACAAATGTTCAACTGCTTAAGTTTTTCGTCATTAGTATTAGTATTTTTTTATTCCTGCAACTTCTTTGTTTTTTAGTGGCGAAGCCAAAGATGCCGTCCCTAGGAAGTTTTGTTTGGTTATTTTAAGAGATGAAGTCCCATTCATTCATGGTGTTCAATTGTTTTTACTAAAGCCCCACCCATCTTTAACCTTTTCATTATTAAACAAGAGCATTGGATATAATTCATGGAGATCGTCATCGATGACCATGATTATGATTAAGCGTGTGTTTTGTTCTATATATGTTTTGTGATGAGTGTTTATCAAAATGTCTCATGTAATTATTAAATCAATATTTTTCTCATCATTTTGATCTGTATACATTGATATTTATAAAAGTGGATTTTGATTTATATGTACACCAAGTATTGGGGGTGTTAGTGACCTCGTCAGATCCCATGCACAACATGCATCTATAGAATCAATTCGATAGGCATTCCTTTCATAATAGGATAATAGTTAGCCTTATCTTTCCAAGTGATGTAATCTATAGAATCAATTCGATAGGCGTTCCTTGCATCTATAGAATCAATTCGATCCCATGCACAGCTATACCTCTTTGTATATAAATACTGTAATCAGTTCAGCGAACAAATCAATGAAAACAATTTATCCTTTTGAGCCTCTTCTCATATGGTATCTGAGCCCCGCAACCTAACAATCCATAGCTCATCCTCGTCTATTGTACCCCTCGGTATTTTCTTGACCCATTCGATCACTGATCTCTGTAACCATGTCAGTTAGCAGTGAAACCTCAATCACCCCTAGTTCCCAATCTACTACATTTAATCTTGGGCAACACTTCACACAGTTGATATCCGTTTGGCTTGACAGACCAAACTACATTGTATGGAAATTCCAAGTCGAAAATGCCTTGGTGAGTCATGAACTCATGGGTTATGTTGACATGGAACATGCCTTGATGAGTCGAAAATGCCTCAAGTTTATTGCAACTTGGTTTAGGCTCAAGCTCGTCCACCTCCTCTGAGATCTTGACATGGAAGAAGCAAGACCATTCTTTCTTTAGCTAGCTCTTGGCAACTCTATCAGAAACGTCATTGGCACAAATGGTCAGTTGCACAAGCTGCAAAGAAATTTGGGATTCTCTCAAACACTTGTACACTCCTAAGGGTATTGCTACCTCACCAAGACAGGCTACCTCCAAAAACTCAAACTTCTGTCAAATAAGTGTGCTGCTATTGGTGAGCCATTAATTGATTCTCAACTTATTCATCATTCTCTCAATGGCCTTGGAGCTAGGTACGATGCTCTGGTAACCTCAGTCACAACACGTACTAATACTATTTCCTTCGCTAGTCTTCATGGTATTCTTTTATAATTGTAATATCAGTAATGGTAATAATAATATTGAAAACAATAAATTACTGAAAGTGGTTTTTTTTAATAAATCGACCAAAATTACTGAAAATATCAATAACTACTTATTGTTAAAAAATTACTGATAATATCAAAATTAATGTCAATGTTAGAAAAATAAATTTAATTTTGTTGAAATATATAAATTTTCCAATGAAAATTTATAACTAATTTTTAATTACGAAATTTATATTTATTAAAATTTTAAATAATTATTAATTTTCCAGTAATAATTGACCAAAAAAACTGGTAATATTTATATATACTTATTGCTAAAAATTTACTGCTAATATCAAAATTAAAGTAAATGTAAAGAAAATAAATTTATATTTATTGAAATAAATTACTTATATTTAAGATTTTATATTATTTTTGGAATAATTAGTTATATTACTGATATTATAATGCATATATTAATATTAATGATTTGTAAATCAATAACATTAATAATATGTTAATTGCTAAAAATAATATTATTAATTATAATTACTGATATTAAATAATCTTCACTATATATGGATAATGTTAGTAATTATAAATGGTAGTTAACATTATTAATGAATCTGAATATTAATAATAGAAATAATTCTAATATTAAAATTACTGATTTTAATATCAGTAATGATATTAATAATATTGAAAACAATAAATTACCAAAAGTGTTTTTTATTAATAAATTGACCAAAATTACTGTAAAGATCAATAACTACTTATTGATAAAAAATTACTAATAATATCAAAATTAATGTCAATGTTAAAACAATAAATTTAATTTTACTGAAATAAATTTCCCAATGGAATTTTATCAATAAATTTTAAATTTTCAGTCATAATTGACCAAAATTACTGAAAATATTAATAAATAGTTATTGCTAAAAGATTACTGACAATATCAAAATTAATGTAAATGTAAAGACAATAAATTTATATTTACTGAAATAAATTTTCTAGTGAATATTTATCAATACATTTTAATTATGGAATTTATATTTATTAATATTTTAATTAACTATTAAATTTTCAGTTATCATTTATTTAAATAAATAATTTAGGCACACAATCTGAAATTAAATAACCGATATCAGTAATTTTCAGCAAGTGATTTCTATTAATTAAATACAACTATTTATAAAGTTATTTAATTAGTGATTATAAAACATTAATTTTAATAATATATTAATTAATTATCAGTATAACATTAAAACCAGTTTTGTTGGAAGCATAAAAAATAATGTAAATGTAAAAATGAAATAAATTTACATTTATTGAATTAAATTTTTCAAAATTTCAATGAAAATTTATAAATGTTTTATAATTATGAAATTTATATTACTTAATATTTTGATTAATTATTAATTTTTCATAATCATTTATTTCAATAATTAATTTACACACACTTCCTGAAATTAAAGTACTAAAATCAGTAATTTTCAGTAAATAATTTCTATAAATTAAAGTTTCCTATTTACAAAATTATATAATTAGTGATTATGAAATCCCTTTATTAACAGGGGTTTTTGGATTAAATAACATTATTAATTATAATTATAAATCGAAAATTTAACAATATTAGTGAATCCGAATAATAGAAATAATTATAATATTAAAATTAATGATTGTAATATCAGTAATGGTAATAATAATATTGAAAAGAATAAATTACCAAAAGTGTTTTTTTAATAAATTGACCAAAATTACTGAAAATATCAATAACTACTTATTGCTAAAAAATTACTGATAATATGAAAATTAATGTCGATGTTAGAAAAATAAATTTAATTTTACTGAAATTAGTTTTCCAATGAAAAGTTATCAATAATTTTTATTATGAAATTTATATTTATTAATATTTTAATTAATTATTAATTTTCAGTAAGAATTGACCGAAACAACTAAAAATATTAATATATACTTATTACTAAAAATTACTGCTATCAAAATTAATGTAAATGTAAAGAAAATAGATTTTTATTTATTGAAATAAAATTTCAAGTGAATATTTGTCAATAAGTTTTAGTTATGGAATTTATATTTGTTAATATTTTAATTAGTTATTAATTTTTCAGTTACCATTTATTTAAATAATTAATTTAGGCACACATTCTGAAATTAAATAACCGAAATCAGTAATTTTCAGCAAGTAATTTCTATTAATTAAATAAAACTATTTATAAAGTTATATAATTAGTGATTGTAAAATCAGCAATGTTAATAATATATTAATTAATTATCAGTATAACATTAAAATCGGGTCTGTTGGAAACTGAATCGAATTAAATATGAATATTAAATAATTATTATTAACATTGTTATTAATTATCATTAATGACTTAAACTGGTTTTAGTTTAATACCTAATAGACCTGTTCATGGGCCGGGTCGGGCTTTCACTCAATACTAACAGAATTTTCTAAGGCCCGTGCCACAGCCCGGCCTGACCATCGGGCCTACAATTTGGGCCCGAGCCCGAAATTTAGCCCATACTGTTAGCGGCTGAATAGAGAGAGAGAGAGAGAGAGAGAGAGATTATAAAGAAAATAATAGAAAATGTATATATTAAATTATAAATATATATTTTAATAAATATTATATTATTTATATATTTTATATAATATATAAAATACATATTATATATTTTATAAAATATATAATGTTGAGTCGGGTCGGGCCGGGCTCGGGCCAGGCTTTTTGACAAATCCCGAACCTGACCCGAAACACAATTGGGCTTACTGTGTTAGGCCCGAGGTCAGGCCCATGGGCCTAATTACATGACCAAGCCCGACCGAGGTGCGGGCTGGGCTATCGAACTACCCGGCCCATGAATCTAACTGATTTAATTAATGTTAATCATTAATTACAACGACAATTGGTTTAAATGCATTAAACTTGGGTCTTTTGGAAACTGGGTTGGCTTATATACATATTACCGGTTAAACCAAACCTATGAGATAATAAGTAAAACGTGGATGCGAATTCTATTCAGACCCGACCCACCTGATCCATATTGCATCACCTTCTTAAGCCGACTCTTAACTTGACAGAGCGACGACGACAAACGTATAGTGGCTGTCGAGAGGTAAAAGAAGGGTGGTTTATCATTCATTTCAACAAAGAAAAAAATGTTTTAGATATTCAAAATAACATAAGAGAATAAGAATGGAAGAAGGAAAAATCAAAACAAAAAAAGAAAACGTAGTTCATTTGTGATCTTAGCTGCCGGTGAATATAGTTGAGTGACGTTTAATGGAAGCCACTATAATGAACCTCCTAGTCACTGGCGGCTAGGCATAAATGATCGCTGGTTGTCGGCTGAATACACAATCGTTTTTTACGTAGTCGACCCATCGTCTTCTCAGGCACTAGTTCCTACTGCATGGTGTCTATCCTACGAACCTCCTAGCCACTGCCGACTGGGCATGGTTGGTAGACTTATTCATGGGCCGAGCAGCACGATGGGCTGGCCTGGTTCGACTCAATCTAAGTTAGGTTTGGACAAGATTTCAGGTCCATGGCTCGGGTTCAGCTTTCTCAAGAAAGCCTGGCCCGATCCCAAGCCCGACTTGATAATGTATTATATTAATAAAAATATATTTTATATAATAAAAAAGTATATATAATATATTTTCTTCTCTTTTTTTTCAAGTAATAATGAGACTTTTCATTATTATTTTAGGTTTTGAGGTCTTTTAATATAAATAAAACAGTTTTTAATTGAATTAAAAAGGAAAAAAAATCTTTTTTTCCAAATTTCTAGCCAGGCTCAGGTTTGGGCATAGCTTTCAGGCTTTATATGAGGGCTGGGCTTAGGCTCAAGACCTAGGCCCAATGGTCAGGCCAGGCTTGAGCTCATGCCTAAGCATATTCTGTTAATGTAGTGGCAAAGTCCATCCCAAACCCAACTCGACCCAACCCATGAATAGGTCTAATGGTCGGCGATCATTTCTAAACAGTGTAAAACTTATAATACTAATTTAAAACAGTAATGGAGGAGCAGCAATGAACTTCTAAGTGAAAGGCTAAAACTTACTCATGCAAGAAATTAACTTCGTATTCAACAGAATATGAAACACGAAACAACTAAAAAATAGAGCATGTAAATATACTAACGGGATTGAATTACCACTTCTCCTAAGTTGTAGTCTAATCGGATTGAATTACTATTTCTTTGAAGTTGCGGTTTGAGGAACTCAATTGTTTATTTTTTCTAAAATTCCAGTTT
Source organism: Nelumbo lutea (assembly GCF_056320005.1). Taxonomy (NCBI): domain Eukaryota; kingdom Viridiplantae; phylum Streptophyta; class Magnoliopsida; order Proteales; family Nelumbonaceae; genus Nelumbo; species Nelumbo lutea. The sequence continues at coordinate 217,650,738 of NC_142684.1, forward strand.
TAGGCAGATTGAACTCAATACAGAAGTGCACAGTTGAAGTTCGAATTATAGGATTGAAACCTGGCCTAGAAACCTATTAACTTCTCTTCCTACAATTTAGGTACGTGGCCTTCCAACCGACTATATACTACAATGGAATGAGAGGTATGTGACCTACTAACTGACTAAACTCTCTCTACATGCAGTATTGTATGGTAACGTGTGTGGATAGCGAATTGAATAAACTCAAATGAGATTTCATTCCCAAGAGAGGGGGAGGGAATGGTCATTCCTCTCTTTGAGGGAATGGACATTCCACCAGGAATGGAAGTGGGATTCCAATTCCACCCAACCAATCTGATTTCAGATCCCTATTCCCATCAACCAAATGCACCTTTAATTAGGTGTATTCTCAAGTCTGGACTAGTGTAGAATGGATGGATAAGGCAGTGTTTGGCATCGATACCATTGCCCCAGAAAATGATGCCATATTGGTGTCACATCAAAAAAAGTGGTGCTTCAGAAAACGACCTCATGTTTGGTTCTATTTTTTCAAAAACACATTGCCCTAGACCATGCCTTGGAAATCGGGGAGTCTTGGTTCAACGTTTACTCATGTTCCAGCCCGTTGCTGCCATCGGTACAATGATGTGGCACCAATGTGGCATCATCTCAAGTGTTGCATAATGTAGACTAGTGCTGAAAACAATTATACAACACTGCCACGAAACAAACCAGTGTTGTTTTCCTAGAAAACATTTATGTGGCAACATCGGTGCCAAACAAAAAAAAAAATGAGCCATTTTCCGAGAGAACGATGCAACAAACCCTCATCCATACAACACCATTTTCTTAGAAAATGGCTCTGAAGCAACGACTACGATGCCAAACACCTACTAAATTATCACATATAAATTTGGAATGAAATAAACCTATGATCACCTATATGGGACTATGGAAGCACAAAAAAAGAAAGGCTCAATCTTACTAGTTGACATGCTTCATGTTTTATGAATTTGGAATGTACAATAGATGCAGTATTCTCTCTACTTTCTTTATGTAGAGATCGATTTACTTTCTTTATTCAGAGCTCGATAGAAAGCTCTTGTTTCTTGGTTGTGGGGTGAATAAGAGGGGCCAACATGTTTATTTTATATTCTTACATCATAACCCATCAACGAATGTGAGAGCTTTTATAATAACTAGCGGGGACCATGCATTGCAATGCACAGGCTTTGTTAAAAGAATTTAAAGTAAAAGGAGATAGGGGTGCAACTTGGGTGAGGCATACCCAACTCAATCAAAGCTTTTGTACAGGTTGGGCTTGAGTTTTCAAACTTCAAGTTGGTCTTGGTAAGAAAACTTAAGCCTAACCTAAACTCAGAATGGGCTTGAATTGAGGCATTGGGTTGCTTAACCCGACCCGGCCCAATTTGATCCGACCCAACACTTTATGATATACATATATGCATCTCATCAATCTATTCTACCTAAAAATTGGGCTACACATGCCCAAGCCCAAGCCCAACCCAAGATTTGGGTTAATCTCAAGTTAGGCCTGGGTTGATACACTTAAGCTTAACCTTGAGTTGCGCCAAGCCTAAGCTTGAGGTTTGAGACTTAGGGTTGGGCTTGGGTTGGCCCTCAACCCAACCCAACTCACCCAAGTTGCACCCCAAGAATTAGCATTGTGACTTTCCTAATTGTATTAGTTTTGATTTTTTTTTATTAAATTGTTTCGACTTTTACTAAATTTTTATTTAGTGGATTAGGGGATTTTAAATTAATAATACTTAAGTTTAAGACTAATAATTTCGTTAATTTTTTAATTATAGTAACAAATTTTTTAGGGTCATTTTATTTATTTTTAAATGAAATCTAAATAGATATCAAGATATAAAATTTAATTTTGAAACTAAATTTTTCTTACTTTTTTATTGTTTTATTAATAAACATGTATTAATTTGTATTAACTTTATTAATAAAATTATATCCAAATAAGTTTTAATAATTTATATTATTGTCATCTATATTTTTTATTACATTATTAACATAATTAGTTAACTAATTTATTATGTTATTAATTATTTGGTTAACTAATCAGATAATCTTTAGTAATTAAGTTATAATTAGTTAACTAATTATGTAATTATCTTATTATTTAGTTAACCTTTTTATTATATAATCATTTTCTAAGTGAAATAAAGTTATTAAGTTAATTAATGTAATTAAGAAAGTAATAACTAATTAATTAACCTTAGTTCTTTAATTTAATTTAATTAAGGTTTATTGATTCTCAGGGTCATTCCATTAATTTTATTTTATTTTTACATTTTACTAGTTATATTTGAAATTCTAAAGTTAAAATTATCAGCTTTAATGTTTGTTAAGAGAGACAAGTTTTATTACTTTTATTATAATTATTCACTTTTGTTTTTATATTTGGTATTTTTTGTACTTAATTGTAATTTTTTACTTTTTATTATTTTTTCATTTTTAATTATTCTGTGGTTACAATTTATTGAGAATAAACATTAAAACCAAAAAATTACTAACATGTATTATTTTATCATTTTTTATTAATTTTACCAAGAAGCAAGTTAACTTTTAATATTAATTTTGTAGTGGAAATTTTAATTAAATAAACTGGTTTTATAATTTAATTAGATTATATTATGTTCAATTAAAACATAATATAATTGAGTTATTGATGGAACACCTATCCATTTATTGAAAAGCAAATAATCCAGATTCAACATGCCTTTCATAGAAGATAACTCAATTCCCAACATGCCTTCGATTTTACAAAAATGAAAAGTTTGGGCTTGACTTGGAATGAGGTAGGGTGAGATCCAGATTATCTAAACCCGAAAAATCAAAAGCCCAGTCTTTTAGACCCAAACCCAGTCTGAAGCCCTAAAATCCAAAACCTAACCTTATAAAATTGCAGGGCTGGGTTGAACCCGCCCAATGTTTTGGACCCAAATCCAGTCTGAAAAATAACAATTACGGTCAAACTTGTGTAAAGAATGGATGGGTCGTTAAGGTTTGGTGAGGCGAAGCTTCTTAATTGACCCACCCATTATCAGATTCATACATACCTTTTATCACAGTTGGGGGTAGGTGCCAGCAATGGGCATGGATTGTCGTAGGTGTTTTACATTTAGACATTTTGAATTATCGTAGGTTTGCAGTAAAATTTAGAATTGTATTGTGGGGTATAGTGTTCACTCTCAATTTCAGATATGCAAATAGTTTAAAATTCAAACATCAAAATATGAACAGTTCCTTTGTTTTTTGTTTGGCATCGATTCTGCCAATCAAACAGCCTATTGATACCATTCTTGAACCCCATTCTTGAACATTGAATGGCGTCTCCGACGATTCACTCTTTGTTGAAATAAATGGTAGCGACCAACGAAAGGGTAGATCATTGGAATATTTTAAAGATTAAACAAATAGGAAGCATCGTGTATATGCATGTTTTATTGTAAGGTCGGAAGATTTTGCGAGAAGGTGGTGGACCTGGTAGCGATGGAAATGGAAGTCGTCGTTTATCTTTATCACGCTCCAGAGTCCTACCCCCAATTGTTTGCTTTTCGAATTATACACTTCGCGGACAAAGTAATCTTTTCCTTCGACGCCACGCGAAATGGTGTGCGAAGATACCTTACTTCCTTGTTGGTTCAACCCAACTCCTTTCTAGAATTTTAGCTCTTCTTTGTTTTGTTGGTATTTTTGACAAAGGTTTGTGTTTTACTGTTTGTTTTCACGTTCAACAGGTCAAAAAGCTTCAAGCCCCCTCGTTATTTGCAATTTTCACATTATCGGCCGCCTGCTCCCGCTTCTTTTTTTTTTTTTTCTTCTTCTGGTAAAATTTGACGTTTTCGTTCGGTTAGCTCAGCTGACTTTGGATCAGAGCCATTCACTACTCAAGAGAGAGGAGAAGCGAATTAAAAAAAACAAGAAAAGAAAAACGTTGCTGAATGCCTTGGAACGTCAACGATCGCCTCGTCAATAGATCAAATTGTTCAAACTCCTATTATATATTATGTCGCAAGAAGCTCCGAAGTGTTCCTTTTGCCGCGAAGATGGCGAAAATACTTTCAGACCCAAATCGACGCTTCCTTTTCTATACCATTTGCTTCTGCTTCTTCACCACACGAGTTCTAACCTTGATTTTACACAAATCTTCCCCTCCCTGCAACTACTCCGATTCAGGTCCCGTTAAACCCTCAATCCCTTTGATTTCCTTCCTCGAACGCGTACAGGAGACTGCTCTCCGTTCTTTGGGCGACTCCAACTTCGATCCAAAGCTTTACGTCGATTTGTCTTTAAAGTTCAACCTTTCAACCACGGAGGAGGCTTTTGATAAGCTACCCAGGTCAGCAAACGGTTCCGTTTCCGCTCGGGATCTGCAGAGCTTCATAGCCTCCTATCTGGGTGATGCAGGCAGTGACATGGTGATCAACCAACCCGTCGATTTCATGCCAGAGCCGCCTGGCTTCTTGCCCAAGGTTGAGAACCCCGTTGTGAGGGCATGGGCATTAGAGGTGCATTCTCTGTGGAAGAATCTGAGCCGGAAGGTCGCCGATGGCGTGAAAGAGAGCCCAGAATTACATACTCTTTTGCCTCTTCCATCGCCGTTCATCATTCCCGGATCTCGATTCCGAGAGGTTTATTATTGGGATTCTTACTGGGTTATTAGGTTCGTTGCCCTTCTCCGTTATTTATTATTTTGTTCTCTGGCTCCAAGCAAAGTCATTTTGGATATCCTGAAAATTTATACAGACTACACCACATATATCCTTAGACTTCGCAACTGAATGTTGTAATCTCATTTGTTTGGCTTCAGGCTCTAGATTACCCCCAATCCTTTTTATTGGTTCATGGTCATATTGGTTACTTAAAGTTTGCTGAGAATATTAAGACCATGAACCACAAATTCTCTCTGGGACCCTGTGGTTGGGTGGGATAATGTTCTCAAGCATCAAAATTACACATTGGAAATACCGTACTCAGACCTTGTATTGCTTCACGTCTCTTTGCCTACACTTGTTGCATAAGTTGTCTTGAAAAACTTCTGAATTACTTTAACAACACCAAACATGCTTCTAGCTGGTGATGTCATGAAGCCTTCAAAGCTGAAACAGGTTCCGGTTCCTCTGTATTCTGAAATCCATGGCATCAATTACTTCTAGTGGCACCCTTAATGCAATGCTTTTCTACATAAAATTGGAACATATTACACCCTTAAAAGGACTTGTTAGAGTATTATTGTGGCAATTTTTACCTCTACATCATCTTCCCTCTTCTTCTTGGAAGATTGATAAATGATTAGGGCAGCCCACCTGCAACCAAAGAGGGAAAGAAAACAATCCCAAACACTAGACAGAAATCTACAGGAAATTAGTAAGTGATAAGCAAGACTGTTAGGATCAAATGATCACTTCAACTTGAAGTTTGTGGGAGCGAGAGAGCGAGCAGAGAGAGAGAGAGAGAGAGAGAGAGAGAGAGAGAGAGAGAGAGGCCGTTGTTAGGGAGACGCATTACCTCCTTGGCTGAAAAAGGGCTGAAAAAGGGAAGAGTTGAAGATGGGAGAATTTCTGGAGGTAGGCCGTTGGAAAAAAGCTTTGAAGATTGAAACTAAGGAGCTCCTATTTGAGGAACTGAGATTAAATGTCAGCTGAGCTTGAAAATCAGGGAAGCAAAGAGAGGGATGGTGTTGTTAGAAGGTTTGGGGGTAATGAAGGGTTCAAGGAGTTTGTGAAAGGTGCAAGTAACAAAGGCAAACAAAATAGTTGGAAAGAGTTTCTCTCAGAAACTGGAAGAAGGTTTGTTGTAGAGTGTAAGAGAAACCTTAAAGGTTATTTTATTTCCTTGACAGAATTTTTTGGCAAGGGTAGAAAGCAGATGGTCTGCTTCCCAGAAGGAAGGAAGAGTCAGGGCTGGAAGGCAGTTCATGGCGCCTTATGTGAACTGCTGCCATGCTTGGGTGCTAGAAGAGAAGTAACAGTTAAAAAAGGAAGATAAGCAGTTCTAATAGTTTGGTGAGCAATAATAAGCAAGAGACTCTTTTAGTGATAGCTGGGGTAGGTAAATACAGAATGGGAGTAAACATACAGAGAGGTGACTGGGAAAGTAAACTGATACTTAAAGTTTCAGCTCACATTCTAGACTGGAGGAAAGTTGCAGATCTGTTAACAGCAAGTTTAAAGTTGAAGAGCACGTTTATTTTAACACCTTTTGAGAAGGACAAGGCTTTGCTGGATCTGCTTGAGAATAGAGTAGAAGTTGAGGCATTAAATATCCAAGCTAAACTTGGAAATTTCACAGTTTCAAGATGGTGTCCGGGATCAAACTCCAAAGATTTCTTTGTTGAAGATGGAGTGCTGGTGCGTCTCTTAGGCCTTCCCTTTCACTTGTGTAAGCAAGAAACTGCTGAAGCCATTGCTTTGATGTGTGGAGGATCACTAGGAGGTGCCTTTTGGGGAGACTTTTGTTCAGCTTCCATTTTATTGAATGGAGTAAAACCTGAGGAGATTCCTCGGAAGATAGAGGTGCTACTTGAAGGACAATGTTACTCAGTGTGGCTGGCTTCATCCATTGAATCGGTGCTCTGGAAAGAGGCTCGTAGGGAGGGAGATGAGAAGGTTGAAGAAGAAGAACTGCGTGGCAAGAAAGGGTTGGATGATTCAAACAAGAAAAGAACTTTCACTAAAATGGAAAAACAAATGTTGGAGAAACAAAAAGGTAGCATTCAGGGGGTGTGATTTTCGTGTGTGGAAGCAGTGAACAGTCTGGAGGGTGGCAGGTCTTTTGCTTAGGTTGTAACCGGCACCAATCTGACTTTTTTGAACAAGGAAAAGGGGTTGATCCAGGGAAGAACTGAACCTAGACCTGATAAAACCAAACCGAGCCCGGGGTTGGACGTGCGTGACCTTTTTAAAAGTCACGTTAGCTCGTGGGTGTTTAAGAATGGGCCAAAGCCAAAGCCCATGCGGAATGTTAGTGGTGTTATTAAAGGCCCAAACGGGTCAGCGGGCCCGACCCAGTATGTTAAAAAGACGTGTGAACCTTTAAAGAATCATGTGACTGGGGTTTCGACGAAGATAGACGATGTTAATGGTCTATCATCATCCCTAGTCGTGAGACAGGGGGGGAATGCGCGTAGCGCCGGAAACTAGAGAAGAAGCGGGCTTTGCAGTGGGTTTCTCGACGAAGTCTGAAGGAGCCTAGTCCCTTGCGGCGCTCCTCAGAGAGGCCGAAGCCAAGTTACGCTAGGGGAAGATCTGAAGAGAGGGAAGAGAAGAATGAAGGCTGGGTGTAGTGCAGTGAAGGCGATGAAGATTGCAATCGGCTTATTTTAGGGTGTAAACGACGAAGTGTGCAAGGATTATCAGATTGCAATCGGCTTATTTGTTGATGGTACTAGTGTGGGCAGTGTAAACGATGAAGGTAGTTGTGTTGGAGGGGACTTGGATGGGTGGAATATTGCAAGCTTATTTTAGGGTGAAGATTGCAATCGGCTTAACTCATTCCCAAGACCACAGAGTGTGCAAGGATTATCAGAAGGGGCAAAACCGGGAGAACCGAAAGCAGAGCAGGAACACACCATCTAAGGGTGAACCAAGGGTAGAGTGGAAAGAACACCAGGTTGACTAAAGGACAGAAGTACTTCCCAACCAACTCAGGGAGATAAATGTTTACCAACCTCCGGAACAAGAGAGGGAGGTTGGGAATAGTCCTTTTCTAGCTTGTCCATCAGTCCCAAGTAACCAAGTGATTTCGGTTTGTGCTACTAATGTGTCTCCTATGTCTTTGGTTCTAGATTTTGTTTCTGTTCCATGTCCTGTAGCCCATGAATATGCAACCGAGCTAGCAGGCAGCCTCTCCGAGGAGGGGGAGAGGGGAAGGAAGGAATGTGGGAAGGTGCGGGAAGGAAGGTATAGGAGTGAAAAAGTGTGGGAAATCATTGAAAGAGTGTTTAAGGAAGTGGAAGGAAAGCTGATCTGGAGGAGGGAAGGGGAGGAAGGAAGAGGGGAGGGATTAGTGGAGAGGAGGGAAAGGAATGAGGGTAGAGATGGAGAGGATTACAGGGAGAGAGCAGTGAAGGAGGTAGGTAACAGGAAAGGGAGGAAGGATGGAGAGGAAAGAACAGAGGTGAGACTAGAGGAGAGGAAGAAAGGGCAGGTGGATAGAGATGGAGGGGATTCTGTAAGAAGGGTAGGGGTGGAGGACTCAGTGAGAGAAGACACAATAGCAGAATTTGTAGGGAAGTTGGGTTGTAGGCTGGAAGATTTGAATGTGTTTAAAGAAAGCTTACAGAAGAGCAAGAAGAAGATCAAAACAAAGAAGAGGAGATTGAGTAAAGTAGAGAGATTGAAGAGAGATGTAGAAGGAGACAAGAAGCCCGGGGTAAAAGGAGATAGAAGGAAAGGGGAAAGTAGTGGGTAGGTGGTAAGGGGTTTTAAAAAGAAGTGGAATGAAGATTCTTAGTTGGAATATGAGGAGAATTGGGAGTGCAAGGAAGAGAGCAACAATAAAAGAGGTAATAAGACGGTATGATCCAGACATTGTGTTGTTGCAAGAGTCTAAGAGAATGGAGTTTAATGACAAGTGGGCAAGGAGTGTATGGAAAGCCAGGGGGATTAGCTAGGTGGCTGCTCCCTCGTCGGGTGCTTCAGGGGGGATCGTAACAATGTGGAAGAGGGATGTGGTTGAAGGTCTGGAGGAGTTGATCAGAAAGTACTCGGTTTCCATGAAGTTTAAGCAGTAAGAGGATGATTATATGTGGGTGCTCACAAATGTTTACGGACCAAATGACTACAGAGAGAGAAAGGAGTTGTGGGAGGAATTGGCTGATGTTAGAGGGTTGTGGGATGGACCTTGGTGCATGGGTGGGGATTTCAATGTGATCAGATTCTCGGAGGAGTCCAATAAGGTTTATCAGAGGGTGACAAAAAGCATGAGGAAGTTTAACAGTTTTGTGGATGTCTTTGAGCTTAAAGAGATTCCCCTAGCCCATAAGACATTTACATGGTCAAATCTCCAATTTAGACCCATTTGCTCTAAGCTGGATAGATTTCTGTTCTCTTTGGATTGGGAAGAACATCGGGGAACCTTGGCTTCTAGAGCTCTCCCAAGGGTGACCTCGGATCACTGGCCCATAGTGTTATGTAAGGAGGAAAGAAGGTGTGGAGGTCCTACCCCCTTTAGATTTGAAAATATGTGGTTACTTCATCTAGGGTTTACTAACAAAGTGAGGAAGTAGTGGCATGAGAGTAACCCGCTGGTGGAATGGGAGGGGATGAGATTCCATAAGAAACTACTTTTCTTGAAAGCAAGAATCAAGGAGTGGAATTTGATGGAGTTCGGGAGGATAGAAGAAAGAAAGGGAGATCTGATGGATAAGATTGAAAGCCTTGACTCTAAAGGATAAATGGGAGAATTTGGAGAGGAAGACAATGATCTCATGAGAGATTTGAGAAGACAGTTAGAGGACTGCCTACACAAGGAGGAAATTAGCTGGAGGCAAAAATCTCGGTGTAAATGGCTGCAAGAGGGAGACAGAAACACTAGGTATTTCCAATCTCTAGCAGATGGTAGGAGAAGGAAGAACTTTATTTCCAAATTGGTAGTAGATGGAGTTGAGTTAGTACAACAAGAGGAGATTGCCAGGGCCTGTGTGGAGCACTTCAAATCTATTCTAAGAAGGCTTGTGAGTAGAAGGGTGTGGGTAGAAGGTTTGGATTGGCCAAATGTAGGGGTGGAGAACAGGAGAAGGTTGGAAAGAAGTTTTAATCTAGAAGAGATCAAGGAGGTTGTGTTTTCTATGGATAAAACAAAAGCTCCAGGTTCGGATGGGTTCACAATGGCTTTTTATCAGGACTGTTGGGATATCTTGAAAGATGATCTCTTGCGGGTGTTTGAGGAGTTTTTCAGGAGAGGAATTATCAATCCGAGTGTGAACTCTACATTTATAGCCTTAATTCCAAAAAAGAAAGATGCATCCCACCTGAAGGATTTTAGGCCAATTAGCTTGGTTAATAGCTTGTATAAGATCATTGCAAAAGTGTTGTCTTTGAAGCTGAAGAAGGTACTGCCAGATATCATCGCACACTATCAAGGAGCTTTTGTGAGTGGAAAACAAATTACTGATAAGATTTTAATTGCTAATGAGAGTGTGGAGAACTTTAAGAGGGATAAGAAGAAGGGAGTGGTCTATAAGTTAGACCTGGAAAAGGCTTATGACTTGGTGGACTGGGATTTCTTGAGGAAAGTTTTGACTAAATTCAGGTTTGGGGCTAGATGGTGTAAGTTGATCATGGGTTGTGTCCGGAATTGTCATTATTCAGTGCTAGTGAATGGGACAGTGGTAGATTTCTTTCCATCCAGTAGGGGTATAAGACAAGGAGACCCCCTTTCTCCTTTCTTGTTCATTCTAATTGCAGAGGTTTTGGGGAAACTGATTCACATAGAAGATTCTAGGGGGCTCATTAGAGGCTGGAGAGTTGGGAGGGTTGAAACCCCCCTCACTCACAGTTTGCTCATGACACGATTCTGTTTTGTGAAGGCGGTAATATGAGCTTTATCAGGAACTTGAAGTCAGTGATACAACTATTTGAGCAAATGTCCAACTTGAAGGTTAACCTTGGGAAAAGCTATGTAGTGGGGGTGAATTTGGAGGAGGGAGAGATCAGGGAGAGTGTTGAAGTGCTGGGGTGTGAAGTTTCGGGGTGGCCTTTGAACTACTTAGGGTTGCCATTAGGTGATAATCCCATGAGAGAGTTTTTGGAACCCGGTGGTGGAAAGGTTTGAAAAAATACTGGTATCCTGGAAAAAGAGCTACCTCTCTCTTGGTGGGAGAATTACACTAATTAAGGCTACACTTGCTAACTTACCCATCTTTTTCCTATCGGTGTTTAGAATCCCAGTGAAGATTGCTAACAGATTAGAGAAGTTAATGAGAGATTTCCTATGGGAGCCGGGAGAGGAGAAGAGGGATCATAGAGTTAGCTGGGAGGTAGTGTGTAGGAATAAGTCTTGTGGTGGTTTGGGGCTTGGGAGTATTAGGAGAAGGAATATGACTATGTTGGGGAAGTGGTTGTAGAGGTTTCCTATGGAGAAGGAGAAGCTATGGGCTAGAATAGTGGCAAGTATACATGGATTGGAGCACAATGGATGGGACGCTGGAGTCAGAGCTAGACCACAAGCAATTCTCCTTGGAAAGCCATTCATGACCTGCTACCAGTTTTCTTCCCTAATATCAGGTATGACTTGAATTCCGGTAACTCCATAAAATTTTGGGAACAAACCTGGGTCGGGAGCACCCCTCTAAAGGATCAGTTTCCGTCTTTGTATGCTCTTTCTGATTTGAAAAATGAGCCGATCTCGTCTTTCACCACCCTGTCCTCTTCCACTTCTGGGATTGGGTGGAACTTGGGTCTAAGAAGGGACTTGAGGGACTCAGACTTCAACAGTATTTTGAGCCTTATTGCATTTCTTGATAACGTTGTCTTAGACCCCACTAGGGCGGATTCTAGAATTTGGACACCTACCCCCAATGGCATTTTCTCTTGTGCTTTGTTCTTCAAAGTCTTAAGTCAGTCCACCAGTCCTACCTTCCCCCTTCCCTGTTGGTGAGGTTTGGTGCAGAGCAATACCTCCTAGGGTTGGTAGTTTTTGTGGGGAAGTCTATCTGGAAAGAATCAACACTGGTGATCTACTCCAAAAGAAGAGACCCAATACTTGCTTGTCACCTCAGTGGTGTGTTCTGTGTAAAGCAAATGGGGAGACTGGTTTTTACCTACTAGTGTCTTGCCACTTTGCGAGGTCAATTTGGGATTGGGCTTTCTCCTTATTTGGATGTAGTTGGAATCCTCCATCAGACTTGCAGGGCCTTTTCTCCCCTTCCTTGTTTAGGTGGCGGATAAAAAGGGGAAGGACAATGTAGAGAGGACTAAGTGCTGCAGTATGTTGGACACTGTGGGAAGAAAGAAACTCTAGGATATTCTTAGAAACTCAGAGAGGAGCAGCAGGTCTGAGGGCTATCATACATATTAGGGCGGTACAGTGACTGAAATCTTTGGAACTATTTACAGATTACACTGTGGATGAAATGTTGAGGAAGTGGGGTGAAATTGCAAATTGCACACAGACCAAATCAGTAATGAGTGTGGCTTGGACCCCCCCCCCCCCCACCTAGTGGATTCTTGAAATTAAACTTTGATGGGTGTAGTAGGGGAAATCCGGGACAATCAAGGATTGGGGATGTTTTTAGGGATAAAAATGGGGTAATCTCTGCCATGTTCTTAGGCTCAATTGGAGTGCGTGACTCCCTTAGAGCCAAGATCTTTGCAGTTATGGAAGGAGTCCGGAAAGCTAAGGAATTGAACATCAAGAAACTCATAATTGAATGGGATTCAGAGGTGGTGATAAGGTGGCTGACTAATGATCAAAATGGTTTATGGAAGTACAATAATGAGAGGAGGAAATTCAAGTGGCTGGTGTGGGAGATGGAAGTTAAGACATGTTGGATTAAAAGATCGGTTAATTCCTTAGTTGACGGTTTAGCTAAACAAGGGGCAGAAAGGGATTCACTGTTTTGGGCTAAGTTGTAACATTAGTGTCTTTTTTTCCTTTTTCCTTTCTTGAAGCTCTTTGTGGCTCTTGGAAGATAAATGTGTTTGTCTTCCACTTGTAAATTTTCTACTGATGATTTAATGAAAGTGTTATTGATAAAAAAAAAAATTATTGTGGCAAATTTTAGTTTTAGCTTAGTTTTCTGATCAGCTTCGTCTCTATTATGGAAGAACTTGTTTCAGCATAGTACTTTTTTGTTGACAGTTTAACAATCTTAATTTGTTTCCTTAATCAACATTGGTTATTAAAGTTTTCCATTGCAAAGCTTGTCTGATTAAACACACTTGTCTTGCAGGGGCTTGTTAGCAAGCAAAATGTATCAGACTGCAAAGGGAGTTGTTCAGAATCTTATTTCCCTCATAGATAAATATGGTTATGTCTTAAATGGAGCAAGGGCCTACTATAGCAACAGGAGGTAATGTTACATCTTTTGTATCCTTTTTTTTTTCATTGTATTTGATGCATCCTAGCCTCAGAGGATGTCGGTGTTATTATTCAGTTGTCAGTTACTATTCCTGATCTTGTTTTTGCCTATTAAATCCGGTTATTCAGTTGTCGGTTGTCAGTTACTATTTCTTTTTTAATTTAATTTCACTTGTCACAGAACTGTATGATAGATGGTTTAGATGTTTGTTCTGTTTTGTCTTAATGGAGGTTCTTTCTGCTGTCTCTGTGCAGAGACACCCTCATGTCAAACGAGAAATGGTGTCAAATATGATTTCATTTATTTCCAGTTTTATTTTCTGATTACTTTAATGGTTGTTAGTAAAGTAAAAGCCTATTAATTACTAAATAATCAGGATCTGATGTTCTTGTATTTCCATTCTTGATCTAAAGTTGCTGCTGCCTGAGGCGAAAGGCGCAAGGCAAGGCGCGTGCCTTTTTAAGAAAGGCCCAAATTACAAAAAAAAAACGCTAAAAAATAAAAAAAGTCAGAAAATTAAAAAGAAAATGCCAAAAAATATTAAAAAAATTCAAAAATATTAAGCATAATGTTAATAAAAAATATAAACTTAAATTTTAAAATAAATGTTTTAAAAAACCTACTATCTAAAATTAAAATACATAAACATAACATGTAAAGTGTATTCAAATGAAAATTTAAAAATAAAAGCAAACATATAAAGCATTGTCAAGCATGTAAAACCCACTATCTCTTTTTCTCCTTAATTGCATTGCTCCAAGGAGCTAATGTGATGTAAAACATATTGCATTCTTGATTCTATGAGTCGCCTTTGTACCACGCCCCTCGAGACAAGCCCAAACAAATCTATGTTAGGGTCTGAAATTCTTATTTCTCACATAAAAAATAATGATTTAATAACTTTCATTGCCTTTTAAGAAGATATTTTATTGCAATGAATGAATAAACAACATTAGCAAATAGGGGCATGCTTAGGCTGAGGCGCAAGGCGCATCAGGCGCATGCCTAGGTGCACGTGCACCTAGGACCTGGGCGAGTATGCGCCTCGCCTGTTCGCCTAGGCTTTAAATCACTGGGAAAAACTATAGAAGAGAAGACCAGAAGCAAGGATTAGATGGAAAACGACTAATCTTGTTAACATGGGAGGTCTTGAACCTCTTTCAAATATTGACAGCCTATTTTTCCCCACTTTCTTCTTTTTCCCAGGGAAATAGCGGTAAGATCCTATCAAGATGTACAGGAATACTGAACTATCAAAGAAAAAAAATGATTGTTTCTAGATGATCTCATTAGGTTTGGATGAGTTGTACATTGATGTTGGACTTTGGATGAGTTTTGACATACACCATGGATGATATTGTTAGGGACTTGGAGGCTCATAGATGCTAGCCTTGACATAAAGGATGAGGGTTGCAAGAAATAAACCCTAGATTCCTCCACTTCCTAATTCCACACTGGTAGCTTTTTTAGGGATGATCAAAGTGAAATTTTGATGGTTTACTCAGGTCCTATTAGTTGGGGAGAGTTAACAAGGGCCAAGCTTCTATACTTGCTCAATGGTCTAAGATTGGACTGTTTCATTGGGATATGCTAATCCTGTGGTGGAAGGAGATTCAGTAACTGTAACTGGATGGATGAGAAATGGAGGTTTAGGTCCTTTAGATAACCCCATATTATTGCTTATATTTTGGGGTTTGAGGTTTTGTCTTACTAGGGCAGAGCGGCAGTGGGCATGTCTTTTTTTTCCTGCTGATTGGGGGGGGGGTATATTGCCCTCATTTTCCTTGGACTCTAAACTATTGTTGTTGTTGTTGTTGTTAGTAGTAGTAGTAGTATTTCAATAAAGTTTCTGATTAATTATCAATGAAAAGATAAAATAAAAAGTACAGACCTATCTGGATATCATGATGGCTGATGTGATGAAGGCTCATCAGATCTGGGGCCCTCTGGAGTTGGGAGAGTTTTCAGGGATGGGGAGGGCAGGATGCAAGCACTTTATTCTGGCCCAATAGGTGTGGGAGATTCCTTAAGGGCTGAAGTTATATCTCTACTTCTAGGTGTGAGATTGGCTAAGCAATGGGGATATAAAAACTCTTGAGGTAGAGGGAGACTCTAAACTTCTAATACAAAAAATCTTGGGTGTATGGAACCTTAGACAACAGATGAGGGAAATACTTTGCCTAGCAAGGGAAGTGGAAGTAATTTTCAAATGGGTAAGGAGATCAGCCAATTCTGTGGCTGACAATTTGGCATAGTAGTGGACTCTCAGGGAAAGCTTATTTTGGGCTGTATTATAAGATTTGAGATTTGTATGGAGTCAACGCTCATGCTCTGAGTGGTTGACACTATTGTATTTAACTGTTATTTTAATGAAAGTTACCATTTCAAATTAAAAGAAAAACGAAGGCTCATCAAATCTATGCTAAAGAGCTAAAAAAAAAAAGAAAAAAGAGAAAACATGCTTGCTGCAATCCTCCTTGCACGAAGAGCAGCTTCTTTTATTTCTTGGTTTCAAATGTATGGCTGGCAGTGAGTGTCCCATTCTATCTTGTTTCAAGTGTATGGCCATTGGCAGGAGTGCTTGAATCACTACAAAACTTCTTTCAAATGTTAGAATTTTCCAAAACTCAATTGTTATAATTTCCCAATAGGTGAAAGTTTAGTCTGTTTATTGATTTGTAATTCCAAAATACTAAAATATTAGCATACTTGAATAGGGATATAAAGGTCTTTGCCAAATTTATCAATATATATTACATCCACCTAAACTAATTGGATCCTATCATGGTCAAGTCAATCTGCATTCAATCCAATTTAAGAAACGGATTGCATTTCCACTTCAATTTGATTTGGAAATAGCCAGATATCTGGACCTGGCTTAAACAAATTGTATTTGGATTTGAATTTGATAAAATCTGACCCAATCACAGCCTTATCCATGACTATCCTTATAGACACCTTTATTGCTCATGTGCAGTATATTCTTGTGTTCAACTCCGAGCAAATAAACAATCCTCTCTTGATAATTTGGCTTAGTTCCTAGAATACGTGTACTTATCGACCTTTTTTCCTTGGGATTCTGTTGGGTCATTCTTTATTTCCTCTTTATTCTGACATAATTGAAGCTTGAACTATGAGCAGCCAGCCTCCGCTTCTAAGTTCAATGGTGCTGGAAATATACTTGAGGACTAATGATCTGGAATTTGTGAAGAAATCACTTCCTTCACTGGTCAAGGAGCATGGCTTTTGGAACTCAGGTGCCATGGCATCAGTTTTTCGTTCTCACTAGTTTGAATTTCATGACTTCCAATGTGTTTGGTCAATTTTGTAAATTAAGTGTAATGTTTGGATTGCATTGTAGAAACATTATGCCTTTAAGTCTGAGTTTCTTCTAATTGCAGGCATACACAAGGTGACCATTCAAGATGCTCAAGCATGCACTCACACTTTAAATCGGTACCATGCAATGTGGAACAAGCCCAGACCAGAAAGTTCAACTATTGTAGGTTCTTTACAGCTTATTTAACTTAGAAATGCCTAAAAGCGATGTAATTGATGAATTAGTATTGACTGCATTCTTTCAGGACAAGGAATCTGCTTCCAAGCTCTTGAATGCATCAGAGAAAGAACAGTTTTACCGCCAGGTTGCATCAACAGCTGAATCTGGGTGGGATTTTAGTACTAGATGGATGAGGTGACATTCATTTATCACTTTCCATTGTGGAATTAATTTGTTTTCTGCAGTACCAAAAATCACGTTTTCTGTATGTTGATGTATAATGCACCAATGGCAACTTAGATCTTGGATGCTATCTTATTGTCTTATTTTTATTATTAGAGATACAGTAAAAGGCATACTTATTGCTTTGTCTTTGAAGCAAGGATCAAAATATTGATATGATATGCCCATATTGTGTCTGTATAGCTTGATCATGGAGACACATGAATACACTGATACACACAGGGTTGGGGGGTTTTGAAGGTTTGGAATGATAGAAGGCATCCCTATCATTCTGATAAAATAAAAAAGAAAAGCAAGAATATTGGTCTTATTGATATGTACCGGGCGTATCGGGCATATCAATATTTTGATCCTTGTTACTAAGAAACCTAAGACATTGTTCAGGACTATATGATATTATTACATTATGAGTGGATATGGCAGATGAGTTCATTTAACAGGACTATATGATATTAAAACTCTTAATATGAGTTATAGATCAAAAGAGGTAATTCATTTATTACTTGATAACCAGATGAAAGGCAAAAAAAAAAAAAAAAGCGTAAATGAATCATCCAACTAATATTTATTTTGATCTGAGTTATCTTAGATTTTGTTGGAGAATAGAGATGGTGAAGCAAGTGGAGTGCTTCTTATCCACTAAAGAAATAATTTGATTCCATCAATAAAGCACTTCAGAATTAGGAAGGAAGGGGAGAAATTTTACTGTTAGAACAATTACAACAGTATCTGGCTACAACCAAAGTTTACCAAACCAAACTTTTATTTATCAAATTACGACCAGAGTTCACTAAATGGAACTTTTATTCATCAAACAAGCTATTTTAAGTTTTATTTATTAGGACCCTATAGTAGCGCTTGATATCTCTTTACTACTCTGATTCCAACTTGGAAAGTGATCAGGAACAGACTTGTAATTGCTTCAAAACCAAGACAATCCCCTTCAAAACCATAAGGACACTAACTCTTAAATCAATCCTAAATATGCATTACCAATCCTATTAGAAATAAGTAGACCAAAAAGATCTCTGAGGTAAACTCAAAAACTGTAAACTTTTCCTGTCATAGACTTGTCAAATACCACAAGTGCAGAATGTGACTGGGTTATTTACAAGTCTTCCAGCAAATGTCAGATTTTGTTCATTACAATTTAATAATTCATATCAATGTGAATTCATGAATTGTTGAGTCTCAGTATGTTATTTACAGGGATCCATCTGATCTTACAACATTGGCGACAACATCAATTTTACCTGTGGATTTGAATGCATACATACTCAAGGTGAGGATCTGAGAGTATTTATTATAATGGCTTTGATTTAGAGATTAGTCTCTAAATTGAACAGTATCTGTCTGCATTGAACATGACAAGAGTAGATGAATCTCTTAATCTCAGATGGAGCTTGACATAGCTTTCCTGGCAAGAATTGTTGGGGAAGAACACACTGCAGAAGACTTCTTGGAAGCTTCCCAAGCAAGAAAAAAGGCAATAGGTTCAATCTTTTGGAATGCCAAGATGGGCCAATGGCTTGATTACTGGCTTACGAGTAGCCATACATGTGAGGTAAAGTGGTAAATTTAGATGTAGAGTTTGACAAGAAATATCTGAACTTAGGCCATGTTTGGGAGTGCTTAAAAATAAGTGCTTATTTGGGCTGGGACCACACCATTAAGCACTTATTGGTGTTTGGGAAATAAGCCCGGAATAAGTGCTTATTTTAAAAATAAGGGCTTATTTTTTTAAGCCCAAATTTCTAGCTTTTTTTAAGTGCTTATACAATAAGCACTTATTCAATTTTTTTCTTCCAAAATTATCCCTAGTTGAACTTTAAAATACCAATTATAAAATTATCCGTAGTTGAATTTTATAAAAGTACTTTTCGTAAAAGTGCTTTCATAAAAGTGTTTTTATAAAAGTAATTTAATAAAAGTCCTTCAATAAGGGTATATTTTGAAAATTTGAAAGCAAATGAAGGACAAAGTAGTCACAAATGCTTATTGGAATAAGCACTTTTTTTTTTCATAAGCACTCCCAAACATGGCCTTAAAAGTTCTTTAGTTTTCCTGATTTTCTTCCTTTCAATAATTTCAGACAGTTCACAGGTGGGGAGCTCAAAACCAGAATGAGAAAATTTTTGCATCCAATTTCATGCCATTGTGGATTGAGTTGTTTAATTCAGGTGTGATTTTCTGAGATCATTTTCATTACTAATATTAACCTGAATCAAGTTTTTAAGTGGCTAAAAGCACATGTAGACCCTTCTATATATGTCCATAACCCCCTCCCCCCTAAAGAAAAATTCTTCAGTTCCCTCCATATCTAGCACTAGCACAAATTTATGAAGAAAATATGTTCGACAAGCTGAATTCTTCTATGATTTTTTCCATGTCTACATGTGTAAGATGGTCCAATGGTGAAGAAGGTAATGAAAAGCTTCCAGGATTCAGGGTTGCTTCGTGCTGCTGGAATTGCCACATCCTTAACAGAGTCAGGGCAGCAATGGTTAGTGAGTCTTTATGATGCATTGTTAATTTGGAATATGCTTTGATTTCTTTATCAATTGTTCTGATAAAACAAAGATCACAGGGACTTTCCAAATGGTTGGGCCCCGCTTCAACACATGATTGTTGAAGGGCTGTTAAGGTCTGGGTCAAAGGAAGCAATGTCATTGGCAGAAGACATTGCTGTTAGGTGGATTAGAACCAGTTATGCTGCTTACAAAAAGACAGGCACAATACATGAAAAATATGATGTGGAAGCTTGTGGCAAGATTGGAGGGGGCGGTGAATATGTACCTCAGGTAAGCACTGAATTCACTTGGCCACTTGTCTTGATAATCATCCTACCCTTGCTAGGATCAAGATTTATGCAACTTGTGTTGGTGGTTAAGCATGCAATTTGTAAAAGAATGTTGTTAGTAGTACTGATAGACGTTCCTTTGTGGTATAATGTGGTGCAGACGGGATTTGGCTGGACGAATGGAGTTCTCTTGGCATTATTGGAGGAGTTTGGATGGCCTCACGACCGGAAAATAGATTGCCATTAGGGCATTAGGAAAGGATAGTCTTAATACGCATGCTTTCAACATGTTTAAATTATGGTTAGGGAGTAAATGTAGACCATAATTTGCTACCTCATCCTCCATACAATAAAGAGTTCCCCCTCACTATGGAGATCTTCTATCAGAGTTGTTATTCATTCCAACATTGAGTCAGTGGATGTATAGACCAATAAGAGGTTGGCTTGGAATAATTAAAGTGATTGATCGATATTTCTACTAGTTTCAGTTGTTGGGATCTAGAACCTTGGTGCTTGAAAATCACCATGTGTGGTTTGTGGCTGTAAGCCGATAGCGTTAATGGTCTGTGAGCCTTCAGATGGACTAGTCCATGTGAGATTTACTCCAGGTGGAGGGGCAGCCACATAAGAATTTTATTGATCAGCCATTATCAAAAGGAAATTGAATTACAGGGGAGGACATAGCCGGCCTTACACCAAGAGCATTTTAAAAAAACGAAGCAAAGAAAAATTCACAAGTGAGATAAAGCATCACTCCAACTGAAGCACTGGGAGCCGAATATAGTCTTCCTTGATGAAGTTCAAGAGGTCCCGAGGAAGATCCTGAGAAGAGTGAAACACGTCTACTTTTTTTCATAATTCCCAGATTAGCAAGGAAGTCTGCACATCTGTTCCCTTCCCGAAGTGTATGAGAAAATTCCCAGGTTAGCAAGGAAGATCTTGAGCCGCATTAGTTCAAGTTTTCTGGTCAATTTACTATGGGTCTGTTTGGTTCACAGTCAGAATTGGAATATGTTTGGTTCGGGTAAGAATCAGAATGGAAATTGAAATCAGCTGGAATGAAATTTCATTTCTGAGGGAGGGAGAGGGAATGGCCATTCCACCAGGAATGGGAATGAGATTCCAATTCTGCCCAACCAAACAGTTGGAATCAGAATGGCCCATTCCCATTCCGATTCCAGACCCTCATTCCCGTGACGTGAATATGTTCTTCCATTGATCAGTCTCTCTAGTCTCCACTCCCTAACGTGCATATCTCCATGGCTCTGTATTTGGTTTTTTCTCTTGATGGTTCAAATCTCCAACCTTTTAAAAAACATGGCTACACAATTCTTCACCCTTTTCTACTTCATTCTTCTGTATATTATTCTTCTCCTGTTCTTCCATTTGTCTCTCGTAAACATCTCTCTATCTGTTAAAAGTATTGAAGGATGTAAGCTTTTAGATCAACCTCTCACCCTTATTTCCGTCGCAATATTTATGACTACGCTTAATCGCTCCTCCCCTTAATCAGTGGACCTCTAATCTGCCCCCACCCCTTAATCACTACGTAATGTATATGTAATGCTAGTAAGGAAAAAAAGTTTGCTGCATCAAATAAAAATCATTTCATTTCAATTTTTCGTAGCACCGGAACTACAGAAACGTCATTAAAAAAAGGTGGAGAGTAGTTTGAGACCGACACATTGAATTCAGTTTAGATGATGAACCTGCATCTCTTACGATATTGGATGATAAACTTACAAATTTACAATACAAAGCTACAACATCATTCATTTGGGTTCCCCCACCCCAGATGTTAATACAATATTATTTTTCATGTATAATATTAAATAATTTTATACATCTAATTTTATTTTCTAAAAAAACTTGACTTATAGTTGAGCTCAAACTTGTAAGCTATGAACTGAGCCAAGCTTGAGCCCGATACTATTCCTGCGAGCCAAGGTTGAATAGCCAAATATTCGGCACAGCTTGAATCTATCCCTGCTATTAAGTCCAAAATTTAGCACGGACCTCATTTTGTATTAAAAAGTTAAAAAAAATGTTTTTTTATATTCTCTGTCCTTGTTACTATGAATAAACTCAGCCTTTTAGAATCATGTTATTGTTACTGAAAGCCTAGATTTATAAATGAATGACTAAATAAAATATCAGGAAAATTCCTTATTAGTACCTTGTACTTTGGGCCTAATGACACTTTGGTCCCTGAACTTTAAAATGCGACAATTCAGTATCCAAACTTTGATGACGTGTAAATCCAGTACCTACCGTTAGCCAATCCGTTAACCCGCCGTTAAGTGGCATTTGAAAAGACACAAATGCCCTTCAAGTATCATCTAATTTTTTTATCAACCGTCTAAACATTGATAAGAAATGAACAGTTCCAAATCCTTACCTCTTCTATTCAAGAAAGTTGGGATCACCAGAATGCCCACTAAGATGCGATCCCAACTTTCTTGAATAGAAGAGGCAAGGATTTGGGATTGTTCATTTTTATCAATGTTTGGATGGTTGATAAAGAGAATTAAATGACACTCGAAAGACATTTGTGTTTTTTAAAATGCTACTTAATAGCTGGTTAACAGATTAATTAACAATAGATATTGAATTGGATTGACACATTATAAAAATTGGGGTACTGAATTGTCGTATTTAAAGTTCAGGGGCCAAAATGTCACTAGGCTCAAAGTACAAGATACTAATTAAAAATTTTTCCTAACATATATTTTTAACTTTCTTAAAAAAGAAAAGAAAAAAGAATGACAATTAAAGCAAAAAAAACTACATCTTCGGTGAAATTCACTTACATTGCCAGTAACAATCAGTAGAAAGGCTATTGGATGTCAAAGAAACCATCTTACAAGCTAGTAGTTGCGCAGAGGTTGACTACAAAGAGGATTGAGTGGACACTGGACAGACACTAGTTTAGGTCCAAACCAAACAACTTTAGAAAGATTTTGTTCCACATTCACTGATTATAAGTAAAAATTACTTTTCCAAAGTAGAAACACATTTGAGGCCCAAGGTATACAAATCATACAAAAAATGATCATTTTATATATATCAACTGATTGCATTTGAAGTGCAGCTTCCTTGCAGTTGCAGTCTAGCTAGTATTAATTCCCACCTAAACTAGCTTTTTTATTTTATTTTGATGGATGCGTCCACTCTTCACACTTTTGTTGGTAATAATAATGTAATGATGTGCAAGCCTATCCAAACTTTAAAACATGGACAGTTTTTTATATACAGCTTTGGACCATTGCTGTTATTTCAGTTTACTTTTTTTCTATATGGAATTAATAATTAATTAACATTTTTTTTTTTTTTTTGCAAAGAATTAAGAAGAATCATTTGAGGCACACGCAAGGGAAGCTTTATTCGAGGGGAAGTAGAGAGAGTGCATAAAGGGTTTCTAGAAGTATCTTTTTCTTCTTAGTGATATCGAGCCAATCGTGATACACCACGTCAACTTTGTAAACAAGGGACCCATGTTTCAGATCGACGTGGCATATCGATGATTTCAGTAGAGGATTTTGGAAGAACGAAGAAGTCGTCCCTCTAAAACCCAGCCTCCCATATAATGCTAGAAATATATATAGAATAGAAAGGTTATGTTAACAATTAAAAAGAATAATTAAGTAATTAATTAACCAATAAGGCTCCGAGTGGAGTTGGTGATAGATATTAACTTATTAAGATTTAAGACTAGTGGACTTGTTTTAAGTGCATATATGCTTAGTTGCAACAGCACCCAAGAGCCAGATTTCGGAATAATAAATAAAGTAAGTCTCCATTTGGTTTGTGGAAAGATTTGGGTGGGATAGGATGAAAAAGTATAAAAATTGGACTTTCTAGTGTTTGGTTTTATAGAAAAAATAATAGGAAAAACATGTAACGACCTGGTTCTTCGCCCGAAGAAGAAGAAGAAGAAGGTGAGGGAGGAAGACAGAAAGAATAGGAAGAAGAAGAAGAAGGTGAGGGAGGAAGACAGGAAGAATAGGAAGAAGAAGAAGAAGGTGAGGGAGAAGAGAGAAGAGGAAGATGGAGGGAGAGATAGAGAACAGGGAAAGTAGTAGATCGATGGTAACGGGGTAGCAGGTCACCGCTGCTTGGTTCTCTTGCCACCGTCACCTCCTCTGCTGTTGCCTCTTCAAATTGCTGCTGCCTACTTCTCTTGCCATTGTTGCCTCCTCTGCGGCTTCCTGGTTCTCTTGCCACCGCCACCGCCTCTGTTTGAATGGGGAAGGCAATGAACAATGGTTCCCTGCCAGTATCTGGTGAAGAAAACAATGGAGAGTAGATCGAGTTACATTGTTCACCATCGCTATTCGTCGTTGTCTCTGTTCGTCATCGTTCGTCTATCATTGGAAGGCAATGAACAGTGGTTTCACGAGTTTTTCCACTGGGGTCGCACTCCAATTCCATGTTTTTGGGATCTCACATCCCACCTTTTTCTCATTCCATTCCTCTATTTCCCCAAAACAAATAAGAGAATTCTCATCCCCATTCTACAAATCAAACGGAGCCTAAAGAAATGGATAAACCCATTTATATCAAATTATGAAAATAAAGACCCGCACAGCCACAGCCAATCTATCATCGCCCATGTAATCTAAACGTTCCATGTACCTTCATATATTGACTCTTTTCAAAGATATTCATGTCTATGACGTGGTGCTTCTTTTATAGGTTGTTTAGCCTGGGCTATGGATTCTCTGATGTCAAACATGGCCACAGAATCTTGCGTCACATTCGATTGAATAGATAACAATTCTACACCATGTGCTCTCTCTCTGTCTCTCTCTCTAACTACTAGCAAAGCAAACCCACGCTTATGTCTCAAACAGCAGCAACCTGGCTCAATTAAAGAATAACAAGGGCTTGGGCTGAGAAGGGCTTTTGCAAACTACACATTTCAGCTTGTGCATTGTTATTATGGCTTAGTTTGGAAGGAGTATAAATACAAATATGTAGAGTACAAACTCTTATATTTTGTATTATTTTTTATGTATTTTCACTGTATATATATATGTATTTGTACTCTTTCCAAATTGAGTCTATGGTTCAGTGGTTCAATTTGGAAGGAGTACAAATGCAAATTTATAGAATGCAAAACCTTGTATTTTACACATATTTGCACTGTACATATTTGTATTTGCATTCCTTCCAAACTGAGCCTATAAAATTGAATAGTGGGCTCAAATCCTGGAATTATTTGATGGGCCCAAAGTTTATAATGCGCATATAGAACCGAACCCTGGAAGCAAGCCTGGGTTCCCTCTTCTCTTTACCAAAAGAAAAAGGGGGAAGAAACATTAAAAAACAAAACCTGGGTTTAGTGGGTTCGATCTCCTTGATCTATGACAAGGGCCATAGAGACAAGGCTTATGTCATCGCATATGGATAAAATCCAATTAGAGGGAGTGGGTAGAGAGGCTGAGGTTGGCTGAGGTTGGGAATAATGGATACAAGTAGATTCTGGGAATAATAATATATCATATATTATTATTTTCTTGTTAAAGGAAAAAAGAAAAGGTAAAACGTGAAAGCCAAAAAGGCAACAGTCGCAATTCCAAAGTCCCAATCCCATGGGCTCAAGAAACATAAGGAACTAAAACCAACCTTGTTGGTTGTTAGTGTATAAAAAAACTACCACCCCACCGACCATACAGGAAAGAGGGTATTTTATCATGCAATACAATGAATTAAGTAACAGTTCAGTAGCCTAAGGCGGTGATTATCAAGGCCCTGATTTTAGGGAGGACTGAGGAGGCCCACGGCCGGCCACATTGGAGCCGGGCTTTCACAGAAAAAAAGAGCAGCGTGAGCAATGATTGAAGAATGGGTGTTAATTTTTAGACGACACATGGAGGTAAGCTTTTGATATTAAATGGAAAATGAGAGAGTGGGAGAACTTAACAATGCTATCTATAGATTTGGTCTTTTTTTCTTTTTTTTTTTTGTTTTGTTAAATTGGGTTTTACGGGGTTCGATTCCCTTTAGGCTTCTGCTTAAGTCAAAACTGAAATGGAGTTAGTTGGGTGAGTGAGGCCAATGATCAAATAAATGGTGGATCACTTAAACTAATCAAAACAAAATACATAGATCGGATGCATATATAGAATATAAAAAAAAAAAGTAGGGCATACGAGACAAATTGGGTGGTAAAAGCTCCGTTTTCGCCATTCAATTCGTAGATTTTACCATACAAGTCAGAATCTTTCTCTCCCTCCCCCAATTGCTGCAATATGGCATTGGCATTTTCTAATGGTTTCTGTATCATAGCACTAACCTAGTATAGTATAAAAATGGTATTAGTAATTCAACAAGGATTATTAATTATTAAATTGATCTTTAAATAGATCCGAAAGCTGCGTAAAGGTATAGAGGTTTTATTAGTTTAATAGCGAAGCGACGTAGGTGGGGGGTGGGGGTTGTTATCTAAGGTAGCAGTGAGCATTGAACTGAAGTCTTTGATCAAGTGTCCTTCTACAATGCATCGAAGAAGCTTCCCCCATCCCCACACCGTGGTGATGATGATTACTGATTACTGTATGCCGCCCAGTCAGTAGTCAGTGTTTTTGGATCAGATCAGTCAGGCACAGCCGCAGGTTTCCTCTTATTAATCTTCTATCAGAGGCGCCAGAGTTCAGCGGCTTTTATCTTGGCCTGCATGTTAGCAAGCACCATCCAGGAACCTCTAGCGACTGATAAAAAAAAAGAATTAATTGATGAAACCTTCCAAAATCTAATAATTGCAATTTTTGACATAGTTGCAGGTGGATTCCATTGGTCAAAATCTTCTAATAAGAGAAAATAAATCAATGTCAGAAAAGATAATAGAGAAGCTTGGGGTAATAATTGATAAAGTCCGAGGAGGTAATTAGAAAAGGTTTCAGCAACTGCCAAAAAAACTTGATGCGTTGTTTTTGCAAATTAATTGTGGTACAGTGAATTGAAAAGAATATTGATGGCCCCCTCCCCCTAATTTCAGAAGGAATAGATTCTAAATTAACGGCCTAGAAAGAAAAAGAGGCCCTCATCTTCATCAAATCATGAGCAGTCCCCTATATATAGATTTGCCAATCACCTTAATTAAATGTTTTGTTCCAATCCAAGAAAAAAGATGCCTTGTTCGCCCTATTAAACCAAGAAATTAAATAATAATGCATGCAAGCTATTTTGGATCTTAGCTCCTTTGAACAATGAACAGCGAATCCCATTCTTCTAAGTTAAAAAAAAATACTTTCTTTGGAATTACCGTTTCTCATTTATTAATATTCTCTTATTTCTTTAATTACTTATTGACAATTAATGTACATGCATGTATACGAGCCATTGTGGGTAGCCAAGATGCAGGAACCTACCCACTCTGAATTCATTGTATTGCTTCCAATTCCCAAATACAAGTCAGTCAAAATATGTCAGTTAATTATACTCCGAATTCAAAATCTGCGTACGTTGCCTTGGTTTCCACTCAAAAGTTAGTAATCACCCCGACTACCACAAGTAGGGGTGGACATGAAAAATTATCCATCAGCCATTTGAACTCTCAGTTCGTGAAAATTTGGAACCGAGCTTAAATAATAAAAAGCTTGACCAGTGAAGCTCACAATCTAATCAAGCTTATAAATAATAATTTTAATTTGTTTTATATGTATAATAAAAAATAATTTTTAATTATAAAATAGTATTAATAAATCAAACTTAAAAATATCGAGATATTAAATAGGGGTCGATCTATTTTTCATCCAATTATAAATAGACCGAATTAAATTAATTTAACTGGATCGAAATCATAGTTTCCAGCCCTACTGTAAATTAAGCCAGCTCAAACCAACTTAACCACATAGTCAAAGAAAAGTGCTTTAGGTTTAACTTAATGGTTTTAAACCTTTTCCCGTACCTTCATTTCATTCATGCAAATCTATCAAAGATATAGTAGGTTTTAAGAAATTTGGGAATATTAAGGTGCTGTGCTGTTTGGCAAGTTTTTTTGAAAAATTTTTTAGAAGATTTGATAGTCAAAAGTTGTAGCGAGTTTTTATATAAATATTTTGACAGTCAATAGATTGTTTGGTTGCAGAAATGCCAAATAGAAGCTAATATATTATAATATTATAATATTAGGTCAAACTTGCCCATGTGAAGTTCGAGAAAACTTATGAACTTGTATTTGTACTTTCTTGGGAAAATCGAGAAAATTAAAAGAATAGTACTAATATATTAAAATCTATAATTAAATGTCATGTTTATTTAAGGTATAGATGATATTAATAGGTAAGGAGCCTATGCCTCTCGTCTATTAATATTAAATTACATATAAGAGAAGGTCATGTGTTTTTGTGGTATGGTTGATGTAATATGATGTCATTACGGTCCCCACACCGGCGATGGCTGTGTTCCATATGCTTGTAAAACTTCTTGAAAAATATGATATCTGAATAATTTCTGCTTAATCAGTTGGTATCATAAAAATATGATAAGGTGGGATCAAAACTCTTTTATATATATATATATATAATGGGGACTCTCTATGATTAGCATGTATAGCCCTTGTTACACATCCTATATCAAAATTGGATTTCATCCCCAAAACTGGTCCTCACAATATCATGTATGTCTGTGCATTGGGAATATCTCCATACTTGTATGTTTTCATTGATGGAGAGATAGTATTGCAAGGTTTGTGTGAGGATCAATTTTGTAAGGAAGAAATCTGGAATTTTGGATTCTCTTATTTCTACCTGATTAATTTGCTGACTTATTATTAAGGCCTTGTTTGGCAACATTTGGCGAGAACGTTTTGTGTGTTCCCAATATTCTCATAGAGCATAAATGCGTTTGGTATAAGAAAAACAAAAAAAAGGTGTTCTCGCATGATAACACCTTGTTTGGGAGTAAAAAATTGATGCTCCCAAAGAATGTGTTCCCAAGGAACATGTGGTTCCCACGACGTTAGCCCCTATTAACAAACGCGTGTTAACAATTCTCATGTAAGAGAAGGAGTATTTTGGGTATTTCACACTAAATGATAGAAAGAATCCCTACCAAACATTTTCTACTCCAACTTGTCGCTACAAATCTTAGAGGAAGGAGGGACTCCCTTGGCTCCAACCGAGCAGCGAGCGAATAGTAGAAAGCACCGGTCACATTTTTGGCCAAGAACGCATCAATAGGTATGTTGTCTCGTCGTCGTACCTAGTTTTGTATCGTGCACTCTGTTTTAAACTCACATTTTCTCTGGCCAAATTCACCTGAAATTGTTTTTGTTCCCACCACAAAGATGGGTTTTAAACACTCTCTAACCAATGCAATCTAAAATATTTTTCTTATATTATATTTTTTGCATTTGTTATATGTTATGTCGAATGGGTGTGGTTTCTTCTCTACAATCGGTCATTATATGTTATACCAAATGGGTGGGGTTTATTTTCTAATCTCATTGTTATGCTTTGTTATATCTTTTGATATATGTTGAATATCATGAAAATTGTCCTTTGTTATGTGTTGTGAACCTTTGTCCATGTGTTGGATTGTTATGTCTTTTATTATGTATTTTGTTACCAATTTGACGTAGGATGAATATTTTAAATTTGAAAAAGCATAAAAATAGGCAAAATAATAAAGGAATTAGCAGGTGTATATGAATGAAAACATAGGGAAACTATTGAAAATTGGCAGCTCATATTAAAGAAGCAAGTTTGGTATTAGTGACAACACGAAGGCATTGCTATGACAATGATACGTGTTTTTTATGGTTAATTTTAGGCTTAATGTGGATGAATTTGCAAAATTGATGTTAAAAAATAGTTTCATTATACAAACGCTATTTCTATTCCTGTAGAACAAAATTTCATTCTTCAAGAAAAATTTGTTAAACGTATCTGTTACTCCCGAAAAGCAAAAAATAAAATTCTTTCCCTAACGGTAGCCTTTTTAAGTTAATTGAAGTCTGTTAAAACAACAATTAAACTATACGAAGATGACTCCCCAAGTTGACGGCAATGTGTATATAAATTAATTATATATTGGTTAGGTTGTAATTACAGTAATTAGGTACCCCAACCCCACCACCTTGCTAGGGTTCCACCCACAATATAATTGCACGAAGTTTCCACCTGATTGGGTAATCATTGTTGGCCTATTTTTCTTTTCTTTACGTTTAGAAAGGATCATTGAAGCAAGGGTCCAGGGAAACGAAGCGAGAACAAATTAATGCATGTTGAGGGTTTGGATAAGTATGGACGGTAACCGGAGCAGTACTCAGTCACGTGATCATAGGTTAGAGGGTATTGATGTGTGTTTAATTAGCTAGCTGCGTTTGTGATTGTGCTTCTATGAATCACAATAGATTTGGATCGACTTTGGACCTTTTGGCCCACCATTACAACTATGAGAAAATTTCTTTTTAAAAAGCAAAAACAACTAACTTTGACAAGTCCTATTATATCCTGGCCTGGCTCACTCTCCACACTCCACACTCCACTGCTGCCTTGCCTGAATTACTTTTGGAAAAAGGCCAACCCCCAACCACAAAAGGAGAACTTCAACAGCCCAAGAAGCTCCAACTTAATTACTCGGTTGAAAAAAAAAATGAAAATGGCGCATTCTTACTTATTACTTCTGAGTACTTTCTGAATTTAGTTATTATATAATAATTTACTTTAAAAATTAATTTATGTTAGTCTCCAGAATCCATATAAAATAATTCATAAATAAATTTATAGAAAAGCCTCTCTTCTCTCTCTCTCTCTCTCAATCATGATTCATGAATGGTTTCATCTTCATCATTCAATGACAAACAAGTAATCTTCTCTCCATCTCTTTATTTCTTCCACTCTCGCATCCCGTCTCCCAACTATATAATACCCATCCCCTCACAATTCTTACTCTTCGTTCCTCACCCTCCTCCCTTTCTTCTTCTTTATTCGGTTCTTTCCAAGTTGACACTGTGCTGCAACTAACCTGCAAAGCTCGCACTCTCCATCTCAAACAAAACTCATTTCTACACCTCTAAATCCTCCAAGCCACAAAAATATTCAAAAAGTCGAGAGGTATAAGGTACTTGAAGAGAGCCAGAGAGGCAAGTGAAATGCTTGAAACAGTAAAATACCTCCTCGGTTCCGTCGGCGCAAGCGGCTTCGGCTCCAAGTCGACGGCCGATCAGGTCACCGAAGTCTGTCCCGATCTCCGCCCCATCACCGCTATCATCACAGGTAAACCGAATGCCATATGAATCAATATCCTCTCACATCAAATGTATATGCTAGTAACCTGTTCTGAGTTCTGACTTTGTTGTTTAATCCCATCCCGTTGGTTAATGGTTGCCAGGTGCCACTTCAGGGATCGGAGCTGAGACGGCACGGGTTTTAGCGAAACGTGGTGCCAGGCTTGTCCTCCCAGCTCGCAGCGTGAAAACTGCCGAGGAAGCCAAGGCCCGTATCTTGACTGAGTTTCCCCAATCCAACATCCTTGTCATGCCTCTCGATCTCAGCTCTCTCTCTTCCGTTCGAAGTTTCGTTTCCGAGTTCGAGTCTCTCGATCTGCCTCTCAATCTCCTCATGTGAGATCCCTAAATTTTTCTTAAATAAAATAACAACGTCTCTTCTCTTTAATCTTGCTAATTAGTTGGTTTGGTTAGTCTCTGGCTCAATCCACCTTTTTTTTTTCTTGTTTTCAGAAACAACGCCGGCAGGTTCTCCCACGAGCATGCAGTCACCGAAGACGGAATCGAGATGACATTCGCTACTAATTATTTAGGTACGTTAAAGTAGCTTTTGTTAAGACTTGGGATTAAAGAAACTTCTTCCTTTTCTTCTTTTCGACCCCGCCCTCTTCTTCTTTAATTTCTTTGACAACTAATTCTTTTTATTATTATTTGTAGGTCATTTTCTGTTAACGAAACTGCTACTGAAGAAGATGATTGAAACGGCGGAAGCTACAGGGATTCAAGGCCGCATAGTGAACGTATCGTCGACCGTTCACAGCTGGTTTTCCGGTGATCCGATTCGTAATCTCGAACTGATCACCAGAAAAAAAAGGTATGGACGAGGAGAACTCGGGAATTGCAGATTTTCTTGTTGGACTGATTCTATAATAAATAAACAAATGTTATTGACCTTTCTTGAAATTTGTCTCTACTCTCTCTCTCCAGTCACTACGATGCGACACGTGCCTACGCTCTCTCGAAGCTCGCCAACGTTCTGCACACCAGAGAACTTGCACTCAGACTGGAGGTGATTATTTTATGGAGAAATAAAAGGGAAATTTTGTTATTGTTCTCTTTCTTTATTCTCTGACGCAGAGGAGATTTAACAGAATTAGTGATCTTGTGACGCAGAAAATGGGAGTAAACGTTACTGTAAATTGCGTTCATCCGGGGATAGTAAGAACGAGGCTCACCAGAGATCGGGAAGGCCTCATTACAGGTTAGGTCGAATCATCAATACAGAATTTAATGATTTGATTAGTATTCTAACCTAACCCAGAGTTGAGGCATTGAGAATTTCTGTCTAAAAAATAAAAATTTCCAGATCTGGTATTCTTCCTGGCTTCGAAACTCTTGAAAACGATTCCTCAGGTAATTTATTTTTGGCGTGAAATTAGAAAAAGAAAAGAAATTGGGAGATAAATTAAAATTCACCGATCTGAAAAGCTGAATATGGATGTTCTTCAGGCTGCTGCCACTACTTGCTACGTGGCCACTCATCCAAGACTAATAGGCGTTTCCGGCAAGTACTTTGTGGACTGTAACAAAGCTTCAACATCAAAGCTGGGATCGAACTCGCACGAAGCTGTACGGTTATGGTCCGCCTCTGAAGCCATGACCACCGCCGAGATATCAAAAACCAAATTTTGAAGCAATCAATCGATTCTGACTATAAGCCAGAAGGAACAGTGAGAGTGAAATACTACTGTCATCGATCAGGACAAGAAAAAAGGGTGTAGTCTTTAGTTCTAAAGTTAATTTCTAGATTACAGGCTTACAGCGGAAGGGGAGAATATTAAAAATACGAATACATGTACGTAGAGTAACGGCCTAACGGGGGTTTAGTCTTTAGAGTCTATAACCATACAGGATATGACGAATATTACTAGTCAACATCTGGCAAGTCTTCAGCATTGAGATTGCCATAATGGTTAGTTATATTAAAAAATATATAAGAAATGAAAGGTTAACGTAATATGGGATGAATATATATAGATAGATAGATATATAAAAACTAGTTAGTTTTTTCTTCTTTTATTTTTTCTTGTAAATTCTGGGGAGTGTTTATTGTACTAATTGATACAGAAGTAAGATAAATATATGCAAGAGGAGCATGAGGTTTATGGGTTTCGTGTATAAATTGGGAGAGGGGCATTATATTATACATAGCTCTTGGTTTTTTTTCTTTTTTCTTCCATTAGGGGCCGGGTGGAGGGAGTTGTGCAAATGGGGCCTACTAACATGCGCCACTGTGAGCATGCTTGCGTTTTATTTAAGAAGATAGGGACGTGACACAAGCACAAGCAATAGAGGGTTGTAGTTTGTAGAGGCAGGGCATTTTCACTTTTCTATCTTTTATTCCCTTTTCTGGTATCTACATTTATAAGAAGCTGGCGGCAGCTTTTCTTCCTCCCCTCCGACCCCTCTTTCTTCATTGGTGGGGTTTGTTTTGTGATGGTTGTAAATGTACCATAATAAAAGTACGTACTACAGGATTTGATCATGAAATTAAAGACCCGTGGAAAATAATATATATTAGATTCAGATTGGATTAATTTTCTTGAATACTACAATCTCGGTAATTGGAGAATCATTGGTTACAATCAGAGATGCATGGTATATACTTAAAGAGATCAGCCTTTTACTTTCATCTCCTTCTATATAAATTCAATTCGTTTGCGCGGCTTGTTTAATGTTATTCTTTACATAAATTGAACCGGAATGTCTTTTTATTTATTTCACCACGAATGAGAATGGAATTTCAATTTTATCCAACTAAATGATTGAAAATAGAATGAACAATTCCAATTCCAATTCCGATTTCAGATTCCTATTCATGGAAACCAAACGGGCCCTAAAATTCTTAGGGTCCCTACTCCCAAAGTCCCAAGATGATGGACGCTGATGGGGCTGTGAGACTAGTTGTAGGCACTGTTTGGTATTGTGGGCATTTATTCAATAAATATTTTATATTGAATTTTATCTTGAAAAATGAGAAAATGGTTGATAAGCATTTATTTGGTGTTAATTGATAGTTAGTCATCATTAAATGTCATTAAGCACCCTATAAGTTGAACAGTAAATAAACATGTGAATGTTGGATAAAATATTAAAAATGATAATATCTCCTAGATTAACTCTAACACAAACTAAAAATATATATTTATTAATTTAATAAACAATCTTACCAAATAACATTTTACAATAAACACTATGAAGAATCAACACCGTTTCACCACAAAACCAAACATCATGATAGTGAGATGCGGATCATCCCTTGTTTCAGTTTCAGTCTTGACTCTATGAGGAGGTGGATGCTATTTGAACTGAAGTGACGCATCTGATTCTGATAACTTAATGAGACCAAATCAGCCTCCCAGAAACATCCTGCCATGTAATGAAAACATCTCATCCTAATGATAATCCTAAAAATAATAATGTAATTATGAGAAGATATTTTCAATACACAATAAAGATGTGCTGTAAAACTCTGTGGGGAGCAATCTTGTGGGGCTGATTTGAAATCCTTATTAAGGATTATACATCTTATGTGTAGCAGATCCCCGATCTGCCGGAGATCAGAAAACAATGGCTTTGTTTGTTGCGGATGCCGGTCCAGTGGAGACCACAAAACGTCGTAACGTGGAAGGAATTATTTTTTTTTGTTGTTGACATTTGTGGTGTTCCATGTAACGTTCAGGGCTGGCATGCTTCTTGGACGTTATTATTGAACAATTATCGACTTGCTGACTTGTGATTGTCATATCGTCGTATCCTTTGTTGATTGTCGCTAACCATGCAGTGATCTTCTCCACCCTCATCGAGACTTTGCACCTACTGTGAGTCTGTGACCGCCCAGCAGCAAAATATAGATACGCCAACACCAAATCAGAATGGCTTTCGAATTGCGGTTGATTCGAACAGTTGACCGTTTGGCCCAAGAATAATTCAGGCAACTGGTTTAATTTTATTCTAAATTCAGTTTATGACTAAAAATCGTTAAATTAATTAACGATTCGTTGATTTAGGTAGTTGATTTATTTTTTTTAATTTTTATTATTAAAATGAATTATCCATTCAATTCAAACGATCAACCGTCGATGCAAAAACCAATATTCGAATCATTTTTTATTTTTGGATTGTCATTTATCAACCCAAAAAAATTAGTTCAACTCCTACCGCCCCCCCCCCCCCACCCCACCCCCAACACAAAAAAAGAAGTTCAATTCTATTCAACCCGACAGACTTAAAACGATTCGACAGGTATGCAGGATCTGGGTCTGATACGTCGTCTGAATTTTGAATCCGGATTCAATTAACTCAACATTTTATACATGTTTCTAACGTTTCATCTATAATGACTTTATATAAGTTGTTTGTTTAGAATTTGAATTTTCATTTTATAGGGGATATACAAGTCATATGATATTTTGAAAAAAGCAATAACAATAATTTTTGTAGATTATTGTGGAATTACCAAGTTAAAGCATGCTAAGGATATTGATTTTGTCAAATCTCCTGCCCAGGCCCACATTATCCGGCCCGGCACGTTGTAAAATTTTCAGGCCCGCGTTTTTGGACTTAGCATGTATATATTCTTATCATTTCTGGACCAGGACCATGTTACTTACTTTATTTAACCCAGACAAGACCAATAGGGCAAAATGTTTTTGTCTCTGGGTCATAGGTCACCGGTTCGACCATTTAGGTTGAACGGGTCAGACTGTCTCACGTGTATTTAAGGTATATATATTTATATACATATATACGCATATATGTATATATGTGTATAAATATATATTTTATCAATAAATAATGTATAGTTATGTTTTAGATATGTTATATGTATTTTTACTTTAACTTATGTTATTTTAATTCAGTTTTTAATATTTTTATTTATAAAAATATTACAAATTCTAATTTAAGGCCAAAAAAGGGTTTTTTTGCAAAATTTGCATGTATTGAGTGTACAACCTACAACCCGATGATCAAGTCAAATGGGTCAATAATTGAACCAATTGGGTTGGACAGTTCTTTACCAAGTCAATGGTTTTTGACCGCCTAACAGGTTTTGATTGAACCAGACCCAGAATCATAACCTGGTAGGGGTATAGATGTGGGAACAACCAAATATATTGACAGCACTAATTGGTATTAATTAGGGTTGAGTTAGATTGGGTCAAAGGTCAATCCAATGACTCAATTGTCAAGTGTAATTCGATTGTTAGGTCTAATTAGGACTATTTACGTATTGTTAAAAGTTTTGACTCTTTAATCTCTAGTATTTAGTCTTTATTGTTTTTGAATTTTTGAATTTTTCTTTTTAATTTTAAAAACTTATGGTTAATTTTTAACTCCTTTAATTTTAGCAAATTTCATCTATTTTTTCTTTATTTTTGAAATTTTAGTTATTTTTAAGGTTGACCCAAATCAATCCATGGGTCAACTCTAACCATACATTTACAGTTAGTTTCTAGAATTTACCGGTTAACTTGAAACTCGACCCAACCCGAAATTAACCCAAAAGTGCCACAATCCAGTCTGAATCTGACCCACCCAAACCATTCCAGATCTCATGGCATGGCATCAACGAGAACATGAATCACTTCTCTTAATTTCTTTTGTTGGGCATTTTGGAAAAAAAAAAAGCTGATGGTCACAAAATTTTCTTTTTTTTTTTTAGAATAACAAAAAAAATTATTAAAATCTATCTATATACTTAAAACATTGGGAGAAGAAACATGATCTCTTCTTCACACAGGGCGCTTCACACCAACCTCACATGCACATCCTACCATGCGTTGGGAACATCTCCCGTACTTAAATGACTCTAAAAAATACCTAATACCCAGATGTGATGCCTAGAGATGGCCTACGATTATTTTAGAATTAAATGAACTAAATGCATGGATTGATAACTAAAACCAAATTAACTTTCTACATGTATATGTAAACATTATTATGCACGCTAATTTCTAATGCATTTTTTTTTGTTTAAGAATACTAGATGCTTGGGGTGAAAATCTAACGACTATAATACAACAATTGTGAATAAAATGCACATGTAAATGATTAAGAACTCTTGTCACGTTCTGATCCTACTTCACTACTGATAACAAAGTAAAAAAAAAACCAAAAAAGTAATCAAAGTTAAAAAAAAAATCAAAGTTCTAATTTATTAAAAAAACAAAGATTCAACTTATATTCATATGGCACTAACTAATGGAGGTAACAATAAATGAAACACAAACTAGTTTGTAAACCTATTTAGCAAAACCATGTCTATAAATGAACAATATCATCTTGATCTGATCTGTTATGGGAATAGAGCAAGTCTTTTGTGTGTCTCTTGCAACGACCGTTCTTTCTTTGAGTCTTCTTGTTTAGAAATTCATTGGAATTCTGAATTGTCACTCTGTATAATATGTAGCCCAAGGTGTAGAAAACGCTGTTGGAGATGTGTATGCTTCATCGCGCCATTTTTTATTTCAATAATGCTTTTAGCTTCGTCTTTTTGATGTATACACGGCTTGGGGAGCTCTTAGATTGAAACACAGATATGGGGAGACTCTAGGGATATGAGAGATGGTGGAGAAAGAGTGTAGGACATGGGTTAGGGAAGCTTGGGGCTGCTTGGGACGTGAAGGGGGTATTCCCTATACTAGTGAGTGTAGGATCTCTAGGCTTTCTTGTGCGTTTTGGATGTGAGAAATGGGTGGTATTTATAGATTTATTGAGAGGAGAATGGAGGGCTGAGATAGAAGATAAGGAAGATCAGTGGCTAATGTTTGAATGGTTTTTGGAGGGAGATCGATTGAGAGAATGGGCTGTCAAGACAGGTTTGTGAGAGATTCTCTCAATCAATCAAGACAAAGAATGAAAGATTTCACCAATTTACCTAAACTGGACATTTCAAGTTTAGGTGATTGGCTTGATTGATTGGAAGTCATAGTTGGTCAAATCTTATATTTTTAAGATGTTTCTAGAGGCTGAGGGGAAGTTTGTGTCGTGGAACGCCCTAGGTTCAAAGTTATTGTGAAGAGAATTCTAAACAGAGGGCCCAGATCGAGTCTAGCTGCGGGTCTCAAGATGGGGGGGGGGGGGGGGAGCTAACGGTGTCGGAATTGGACGATCTTGGTACTGCTGGTCTCAGAATTTCGAGCTCTATTCATCTATAATGTTGGATTTCAGATTTTATGGGGGTTAGGATTTAGGATCAGAGATGATATTGATCGGACAATCGGAATCGATTCCAGTTTTCGGGTCTTGAGATGAAGGGGTAAGCGGTGTCGGATTCAGGTGATCTTGGTGTCGTTGGATTTGGATTTTGGGCTCTATGCACCTGTGGTCTCGGATTTTGAATTTGATGTGAAATGAGGATTAGGTTTAAAATGACTCCGATCGGACGATCGAAATCAGTTTCAGCTTCAGGTCTCAGGATGAAGGGGTAAACGGTGTTGGATTTGGGTGATCTTGGTGTCATTGGATTTGGATTTTCAGGCTCTACATACTTATAATTTTGGATTTTTAATTTGGTGTGAAATGTGGTTTAGGGTCAAAATGACTCCGATCAGATGATCAGAATCAGTTTCGACTTCAGGTCTAAAGATGAAGGGTAAACAGTGTTGGATTTGGGTGATCTTGATGTCGGTGGATTTGGATTTTCAGGCTCTATGTACCTATAGTTTTGGATTTCTGATTTGGTGTGAAATGTGGTTTTGGGTCAAAATGACTCCAATCGGACGATCAGAATCAGTTCCGACTTTGGGTCTAAAGATGAAAGAGTAAACAGTATCGGATTTGGTCGATATTGGTGTCATTGGGTTTGGTTTTTTGGACTCTACGTACCTATAGTTTTTGATTTCCGATTTGGTGTAAAATATGATTTTGGGTCAAAATGACTCCGATGGGACGATTGAAATTAGTTCCAACTTTGGGTCTAAAGATGAAGGGGTAAACGGTGTCGGGTTTGGGTGATATTGGTGTCATTGGGTTTGGTTTTTTGGGCTCTACGTTCCTATAGTTTTGGATCCTTGAGGCCCCAACTTTTGTAAAATTCTAAAAATACCCCCAAGTTGACCGCGGAGTTAGCTGAAGCATGCTTGAAGTTCAAAATGCTACAGAAAGACTGAAAAGCGCAAAAATGGGGTGTCTACATCTAGATTTTGAACTTTCCCATTTTAGTTTGGATTTTCCTTTTTGTATTATTATTTTTTCTTTTTTTCTCACTTTTTTTGAATTTTTGGATTTTTCTTCTTTTTTTTTTGCACATTGGATTTTTTATCTTTTTTTTTTTGAATTTGGATTTTCTATTTTTTTTTCTTTTGGATATTCTTCCTTTTCTTTCTTTTTGATTTTGTATTTTCCCATTTTTTATTTTATATATCCCTGTTTGTTATTTTATATATTTCCATTTTTGCATTTACTTGTTTTTTGTATTTTGTTTTCTTTATTTTTTTTATTGATTTTGGAATTTGCCCTTTTTATTTGATTTTATGTTTTTGTATCTTTTTCTTTTTTTGGATTTTACTTTCTCATTTTTTTATTTTTTGGATTTTAAACTTTCCCATTTTTATGTATTGGATATTTTTCTTAGTTTTCTTGCATTTTTTATTTTTTATTTTGGATTTTCCTTTTCCCATCCCTTTTTTTAGGGTTTTTGAATTTTCCATCTTTATCTTTTTGGATTTTTCTTCTGCTCCCTTTTTATTTGAGATTTCCCTTGTTTTTTAAATTTAGGTTTTTTCTTTTTTTATGATTTCCCCTTTTTTCTTTTTGATTTTCCATTTTTTATTTATTATCACTATTATTTTGGACTTTAGATTTTCCTTTTTTTGTATTTTCCTTTTTTTATCTTCTTTTTTTTTTATTTTGGATTTTTCTTTTCTCATGACTTTCCTCTTTTTTATTTTGAATTTCCCTCTTTTATGTTTTTGTATTTAGGATTTTCCCCTTTTTGAATTTTGGATTTTTTGAATTTTAGTTTTTTTTCTTTCTTTTTTTTGACCTCTTTTTTATTTTTTCTCTTTTAAAACTTCCCCTTTTATTTTTCCCTCTTTTGATTTGTTGGATTTATCATTATATTTTTTATTTTTTACTTTTATTATTTGATTTTTTTCGTTTTTACTTTTTTCTTTTCTT
The DNA here is from genome assembly GCF_056320005.1 of Nelumbo lutea. Classification (NCBI taxonomy): domain Eukaryota; kingdom Viridiplantae; phylum Streptophyta; class Magnoliopsida; order Proteales; family Nelumbonaceae; genus Nelumbo; species Nelumbo lutea. The sequence goes on from NC_142684.1 coordinate 217,690,687, forward strand.
TTATCTTTCTCTTCTTTAATTTTTTGGATTTTAATTTTTTTTCATTTTCATTTTTTGTATATTTGTGCTTAACTAAACCTTACTACCCCTTTCGTATTTCAAATTTTAATTTACTTTTTTACTTTTTGTTGTTTTAACCTTTTCTTTTTTTTGTTTAAAATTTTTTTGATCTATTCTTTTATTTTTTACTTTTTGGACTCTTGATCCTTTTATTTATTTATTTTTAGTTTTTTCCTTATCTTCTTTTTTTTTATTTTTGATTTTATGTTATTATTTAGGGTAAAATACAAAAAACCTCTCCTGAGGTTTCTAACAATCATAAAAACCTCCCCTCAAGTTTCAATTTAATAAAGACCTCCCTTGAACTTTTGGAAAACTCGGGAAAAGCCTCCTTTCCATCACCAACCCAACAGAAAATGTTGGATTCAAGAAACCCGAGATTGACGAGATATGCAGGCAAAATTGGTCGGCGAGCACGTCTCGCAAATCGCCACTTAGACCTTAATCAGGTCGACAAGCATTCGAGGGAGGCTGCTCCTCAACAAGGTCACTTTGACTATACAGATGTGGTACCACAGGTCAGCCCTGGATGAGGTGCTGCAAGCCGCCCTGAGTTGTGGACGAGGTCGTCAACTAGATTTCCACCAGGTCGACGGAGGCAGGTTGCCAGGTTAGCGGCAAAGGCAAGTTGCCAGGTCGAAATCTACCACTTTGGCTAACGCAAGTCATCGCTTAGGTGGTGTTGGGGTGTCATCCAGCTGTTCTGAGATGCCATGTGTTATGATGTCACTAGAGGGCCAAATCCGCCCTCATCAAAATCCAATAATGTCAAGTCTCTCACTTTAGTAAGATAGGGAATAGTGAAGTCTAGACTATGTTTGAGATTGATGAAATCCCCCTAGAAAGGGAAAAAGAACAGCTTGCAAAAAAAAATGTGGCACTAGCTTTTTGTCTAAAGACATAGCATCTCACTTGAGATAGGGAAGCGGAGGAGAACAACTTGAATGATCAATTTTTGGAGATGTGCATCTACATTGACCAGATGCAAAAAATAGGCTATAAGACAAAGGAGGACATTACAACTCAATTGATAGTTCACCAAATGTGGATGATGGACATGGAACTTGAAAAAGTGTTGAATCCATATTTTTATATTTTTGTAATTTTTATTTTCAATTTTATTTTGAGAGTTTTTTGTAATATTTCCCAATAATCCAATCCAATTGTAATTTTTATTTTTAATTTTATCATTTTATTAATTCAACTCCATTGTATTATTTTTTCAATGTATTTTTTTATTTTTTGTACACATTAAATTTGAAATGAAATAAAAATTTCATATTAATTTTATGCTACTATATTTATTTTTTATTTTGTTTCTATTTTTTCTTAATTTAAGAAAATTGAAAAAGAAAAAAGCAGGCCTGATTTGGGCCCGGTTCATCTGGCCCGACATAGCTCGACCCAACACGGCTGGGAACCAGGCCACGGACTGTCCCGAGCCTTGACCTGGGAGTCGGAGGGGACCATGCTGCCCAAGCACGGGCCGCCTTCAATCCGTGCCACGACGACCCACAATACTGATTTACTGGTTGGGCACTCAGTTCGGATTCAGTGCGTTTGGACTCGAAGGGATTTTTTCTTCGAGTCCATCAATATTTTGACATGCCATTCAGTTTTGAATTGCAGTTCAGATTCGGTGCGTTTGGACTCGAAGGGATTTTTCCTTCGATTCCAACCATTTCATGATACATCAAAAGTAAGAGAAGGGGAACAGATTGGCACGGTGAATTCCCTCTTCCATAACTCTATTTCCATTAAACAAAAGGAAAAAAAATCGAAAAGGGATTAAATAAGAAAGAAGCAATAATTCTTCTTCTTTCACTCCGACGAGCAATCTTTATTGAAAGGAGAAAGGTTTTTCTCCTTTTTGATAAGCAGAAGCGTAAGATCGTGCGAAACCCCCTTCGATTAATTAATATTCGTCCATTCAATAAATTGGAGAAATCATTCACCAGAGGGAGATTACTCTTCGTTGTCTTCTTTGGGGGAGAGAGACAAATCCTATACCTAGGCTCCCTAACTATAACTGGTCGTGACGGAAGGGGATTAAACTCTAATTGTTTCTTCTGCCGCAGAGGAAGAGAAGAGGGGAAGAAGCTTAACTCAGAAGAGGAGTGCCGTAGAGAGGGAGATGGGGAAGAAGATGGATTTTAATCTTATAAGAGATTAAATTCAATGGATTTGATTGATCAATTACATGAGAAATTGCCCCAATACACTTGGTTGAAAAATCAGTTTTTCTATTATAAAAATCCAATTTTAAACTTGTCACACATTAGAAAATTATAAATTTTATTTTCAGTATTTAATAGGAGTTGATTTACACTCCTTAGAATTAGTAGATGAGAGTATGGGGATTTGATATCGCGTAATATATGTGCGCGTGATGCAATAAGGCGCTTTAAAGGCGCACTTTGCTCACACTTCGTGCGTACCCGCGTGGCTCGCGATGGACGATTCTAATTTTGATGAATTGATAACCGTTGATAACCATTAATAAAATCAACGATCATGATTTGATTAGGTATGATCAAAAGGTACAATTCAAAATTAAGAATCACCGGCTACTAACTACGTAATCTAAATTGTGACTTTTCAATTGCCTTCCTTTTCCTTGTACCTCTTCAATAACGTTATAAATACAATGTGTTAGTACTCAAAACTTTTCCTCCAAAGTTTTGACAGTGACCCATCTTCTCCAAAGACTGCTTCTCATGGAATCGTGGTGACAGAGGTCCGTTCAACAAAAACACTCTCTTAGAAGTCCTTGTTAGGGTCGCCGGTATCGGCGACAAGATTTTCGTCCTCGCCTACGGCTTTGGCACCCATTAATCAGCTTGGCGGTGCATACTATCCTATTTTTCTCATCACTACCGCATCATCCTCTATGACCTCGTATGTGCCGGCAGTGTTAATCCTGATTACTTCGCCTACACCGGTCACTCTATTTTCCGCCATGATAGGCATCTTAACCTCTGTTTCCATCTGAAAACGAGGACATTGGAATTTTCTCTCAGCTTTAGCTTAACTTATCAATTTTTATTAGTAATAAGTTTTCAATCGGTTGTACGTGATGGTCAATTCCTGTCATTACTTCTTACTTCCGTTCCTAAAGCCCTACCACTAAACCCCCAGTTCTGGCGAGTCCCCTACTGTAGATATCCCGAACTATTTGAAAATGGCGGCTTTGATCCCTGAAGCAGCTCATAAGGTTTTCACACCCGAAACTCTTCGATCCGCAGCAAAGCAATCAGAGCGGATACATATTGTTCCTGTTCGACTTCGCAGGGCCATCAAAAAGATCCTTAGAGGCCTTTCTCTTTTCCATCCTATTAAGGCTTTCTCCTTGTTTCTATCATTTTTCCTTTAGTTATTTGATTCCTATTTTTGTTTTTTCTTTTTCTTTCTCTTTCTTTTTTTTTCTTATAATTTTCAATTCTGTTGTTATTTCGAATTCGAATTCGACCCAGAACAAGAGAAACCCCATATGAAGAGAAAGGTATTGAGTTTGTCTGAGTCATTCAGTGAAATCAAGGACGTTAATCTCCAGCTCGCCACCTCCACTTCAAAGGAACTCGTTGAAGGCCCTCTCAAGTCCATGGAGCGCTAAAGACGATGGAAGATCAAGACTTCTTACGGTGACATTGGTCTCAAGTACAGAGACGACGAGACTGTAGCTTATGTTGCTTCTCGGATGCCCGCCGTATACTCTGCCTGTCACAGAGTTCTCAGAGAGGTAAAATGAAGAAATAAAATACAATACAAACAATTATTTCTTCGTTAATGTTTTGAATTCAAATTCACTTCTTGTAAGTTCAAATGGTGCTGTTGTAGGTTCGTAGAAGATTACCGGGATTTTCTCCAGCTAGAGTATTGGATTTTGGCTCTGGTACTGGTTCGGTTCTGTGGTGAGAAGCTGGTTCGATTATTTTCTAATGATTCTTCGCGATATCAATATGAGTTCAACATTTTCTGGTAGTTTTCAAGTTCCATTTTTTTCCTTTTGATTAATTAAAGAATGGTGTAGGGCATTGCGAGAAATCTGGCCTCGTTCTTTGGAGAGAATTAATTTAGTAGAGCCGTCCAAATCTATGCAACGTGCTGGTCAGAGCCTTTTACAAGGTAACTAATGACATTACATGTTGTCATAATAGTGATGTGAAATAGGATAAGGAAATCTTAGAAAAGAAGTATGAAAATGGGAACAGATTATGATAATGTAATGGGTTAGACAAAGAAGTATAAAAAAATGCAATACTTCATCATTGTATAGATGCTTCATTGCTTTAGTAGTCGATCAAGACTACAGTCAGTCTTGGATTTCAAAGGATTTCAGATTGAGAAAAGTAGAAGGAAAGAGGGAGAAGAAGAAGAAGAAAGCAGAAGTACACAAGGGTTTTGAAAAGGAGGGACAAATCGAATGAATCTGCCGCTGCCACTCTCTCAATATTTATATGTTATATTCACTAATTGTAGGAAAGGGCAGAATTGCCCTTAATGCTTACATGGCAAATAAAACAATAATAAACTGAAATAACAAGCTGTCTAAAATAACTACCAATTAACACTGACATAACTAACAAAGATTATATGTGCTGTCATACGAACATCGTGGGGACCACAGCCGTGGGGCCCACATCAGTGTTCTCTACACACCCCCTCAAGTTGGGAATAGATATTTGTCATTCCCAACTTGCATAGGTCTGTCTCTTTTTCCTTGGAACAACCTTGGTGAGAAGATCTGCGAGCTGCATGTTGGAGGTGATATACGGGAGACACACTTCTTGTGATGAGACCCTTTATCTGACAAAATGTCGATCTTCGATATGTTTAGTTCTGTCATGCTGCACCGGATTGTGAGCCATATTAATAGTTGCCTGATTATTGCAATACAGTATCAAGGGCTTCTCATAATCAATACCCAATTCTTCAAGTAGTGATTTCAGCCACACCATTAGCCATTGATCTGTATTCAGCTTCGGCACTAGAGCGAGAAACAACACTTTGTTTCTTACTCCTCCAAGAGACAATGTTACCTCCTACAAGGGCACAATATCCAGATGTAGACCTCCTGTCATCAGCACTCTCAGCCCAATCAGCATTTGTATAGACCTCCACCTTCATGTGATTATTATTCTTGAATAGTATACCTCTACTTGGACATCTCTTCAAGTATGCTAATATTCTCTCAACTGCAAGAAGATGAGTAGTTCTAGGGGAATGCATGTAACTGACTAACAACACTGACTGCATAACTGATGTCTGGCCGTGTGAGACAGAGATATAGGAGCTTTCCAACCAACCGTTGGAACATAATTTTGTCTTCAAGAGGCTCTCCACCCTCTGCACTGATTTGTGATTTTGTTCAATGGGTGTATTTGTAGGTTTGACACCTAAATTTCTTGTTTCCGCCAACAGATCTAGAACATACTTCCTTTGAGAATTAAAGATCCCTTGTTTAGATCTAGCAACCTCAATACCCCAAAAATATCGCAATGCACCAGGATCTTTCACCTCAAACTCTTGATGAAGGAGCTGTTTGAGGGACTCAATCTCACTATTATTATTCCCTGTCACTACAATATCATCCACATATACAGCAAGCAAGGTCAAGGAAGAGTTCACTCTTTTAACGAACAATGTATGATTTGACTGGGCCTGTACATAGCCGGATTTTTCAAGGGCTAGTTTGGATCTATCAAACGAAGCTCTAGGGGACTGTTTTAGTCCATACAATGCCTTATTCAGTCGGCAAATCTTCTTACCTATCTCTGCATCATAAAATCCAAGGGGCAACTGCATGTAACTTCTTCCTATAAGTCTCCATTTAGAAAGACATTTTTAACGTCTATCTGGAACAAGGGCCAAGAGTAACTTGTTGCAAGGGCTAATAGAATTCGAATAGTGGTCATCTTGGCTACTGGGGCAAAAGTCTCCAAATAGTCTATACCATAAGTCTGAGTAAATCCTTTTGCAACCAACCGGGCTTTGTACCTTTCAATGGAGCCATCAACATTATGTTTCACAGTAAATACCCATCTACATCCAACCGGTTTCTTTCCTTTGGGTAGGTTAACTAGCTCCAAAGTATTATTTTTCAAAAGGGCATCCATTTCAACTTTCATTGCATCTTTCCACTCAGGAACTGAAAAAGCTTCTTGCACTGTTCTGGGGATAGGAATATCAGCAATGGAAGTAAGAAAGGACCTGTAAGAAGGAGACAGACAATCATAGGATAGAAATTGGGAAATGCAGTGAGTTGTGGATGTGATGCAACACCATTTCCCTTTACGGACCGCAATAGGGAGGTCAAGGTCATCCGAAGGAAGGGAAGTAGCAACAGTGGAAGGTATCTCAGTGGGTCTTAGACTTGATAAGGGGACTGTAGTACCTGGATCTGGATCTGCAGAAGGAACTGGGGTTGGTCTAGACTATTGATGACTGAAATCAACCTGCCTCCATCGCCTGTGATAGACTTTCAACTCTTGATCCCTCTGACAACCCTCACCATTACATCCCTCATCACTCAATGGAATGGGTAAAGGAACTTCAGATGAGTAAACCCCACTTTCACTGCGCTCCCCTTGAGGAAAAAGACCCAAATTCTCACTACTCTCCCCCTGAGGAGAAGCCCTAGGATAATAGGATACCTCCTCAAAGAAGGTGACATCCATCGAAACAAATATCCTCCTTGAAACAGGATCATAGCAGCAATAACCCTTTTGAATTTGTGCATAACCGAGAAAAATGCATTTGTAGGCCTTAGGGTCAAATTTGGAATGATGAGGTTCAAGAATCTGAACAAAGCAGGTGCAACCAAAGGTTTTAAGAGGAACAATAAACAACTCCTCGTCTGGGTATAGAAGGGTAAATGGAGGCTTCATGTCAAGAACCCGAGAGGGAACCCGATTAATGAGATACACTGTCGTGAGGATAGCATCACCCCATAAACGGATAGGCACATTGGAGGTAAACATAATGCTTCTAGCCACCTCCAAAATGTGCTTATTCTTCCTCTCGGCAACTTCATTCTGCTGTGGTGTATGAGGACAAGTGCTCTGGTGATTAACCCCATGATTGAGTAGATAAGAGGTCAGTGGCTTGGCAAAGTATTCTTTTGCATTATCAGATCTGGGGATTTTGATTTTGACCCCAAACTGGGTTAAAATCATCTGATGAAAGTTTTGGGTCAGAGCGGGAACTTCATCTCGAGAACGCATAAGGTAGACCCAAGAAAAATGGGTATAGTCATCAACAAACAATAGAAAATATCTGTACCTCCCCATAGAAGGGATGTGATACGGGCCCCAAACATCGGTGTGCACAATATCAAAAGAATTACTACTTCTTTTATTACTCAAGGAATAAGATGTTCTACAATGTTTGGCAAGCTCACAACTCTCACATCTCAAATTTGACATCTCAACAGACTCAAACAAAGTAGGAAACAAACTCTTCAAAGACCGAAAAGATAAATGACCTAACTGATTATGCCAGAGCATAACCGAACTCATAGACTGAGAGACAAAAGACTTCTTATCCACAGGCTCTTTCCAATGAGAACTCTCTCCAAGAAGATAGATCCCATTCATCTCACAGCCAGTCCCAATCACCTTCCTTGTCTCCAAGTCCTGAAAAACACATCGGTCAGGGAAAAATGTTACTGAATAGTTCTGGTGTTTTGTAATATTACTGATTGAAAGCAAATTAGTATCAAGTTTAGGAACATGCAAGACTGAGGATAAGGAGATAGTATCAGATAACTTGATGTCACCCTTGCCAGAAATGGGAACAAGGGAGCCATCAACTATGGATACTTTATCTCTACCAGAAGATAAATGATAAGTAGTGAAAAGTGATGGCAAGTTAGTCATATGGTCAGATGCACCTGAGTCTATTACCCAACAATGTTCAATGTTACCTGGAGCTGAAGCATGGTAAGCTGAGGCCCGAGTACCTAAATGAGCAAATGCTGATGTGGCAGGGGCTGATGGTGACTGAGATGACTGAGCTGAATTCCCAACCTCCTTTTCCAACTGTATTAGGGCAGCCTGAACAATAGCTAAGGTATCTAGGGGCGTGCCTTTTGTGCCCGATGAGGATGCAGAATCGGTATTCACAGCCATATGAGCATTACCGCTTTTATTCCTTAGTTTTGCTGGGACTAAATGAGGGTGCGGCTTCCAACATGTATCTTTCGTATGCTTGGGTTTCTTACAATGTTCACATTACTAGATCCCGTTTATCTTCCTTCTTCATGTCCCTTTCTGTATCACCCCTAGACTTAGGTTTAACTGCTGTTAGGGCTGGGGGGAAGGATTGATGCTGCATCATAACCTTTCTTCTAGTCTCTTCACTATGCACCAGGGAGTAGGCTTGAGATAATGTCACACTGTCTCTTGTCAGTATTTGCTGTCTCACAATGTCATAATCAGAATTCAGGCCAGCCAGAAATTCAAATACCCTATTGGTCTCGACTTGCTTTCTATGGGTCTGTGCATCTTTTGGACTTTCCCACTCAAGTCTCCAGATGGTTAATTTCATGCCACAGAGATTTCAAGGTAGAGAAATAAACAGAGACTGGTTTCTCAACTTGTTTGAGGTTATTTACCTCACACTCCAGTTCATAGGCTCTAGCAACATTAAGGGGTTGGGAGTAGGTCTCTTTCATGACATCCCATATCTCCTTGACTGTCTTTGCCCACAAGTAATTTCGGCTGATATGTGGCTGCATAGAGTTGCACAGCCATGTCATAACCAAGTAGTTCTCTTGAACCCACTTGGTATACATTGGGTCCTCCTTGGAAGGTTCTTTCACATCTCCCAATAGGTAGCTAAGTTTTCCCCTTCCCCCAAATGCCATCATGGCCGATTGGGCCCATTCCAAGTAATTGGATCTGTCAAATCTCACAGTTGTAATCTGAAACGCTGTCTCAGACATATTACCAGAATTGCTGTTCCCAAAGACACCTTCCCCCTGAATTTTTAACTCCATTCTTGGTTAAGAATCAGTAATTAAGAACTATTAGGGCTACTGCAATAGAAAACAACACTTAAATAACTGATTACAGTCAGAAATCTGTATGAAATCAGTTCAGATCTGATCTGAAACCAATCAGCAATCAGAATATAATCAGTCCGATAACAGTTCTCACCCCCAAAACAGGCTCGGAAGCCGAAACAGGTCTAGAAACCACTTAGAAAACAACATGTAATGCTGAGCAGAATTAGGGTTTTAATCATAGGGTTAGGAAAACCTTTGTGAGAACATAAACAGTGCTCAGTCGCACCTTCCAAAGGATTCACAGTCAAGTCTGGCCGTAGGGTTAATGACAAACCCTAAAAAAACTGATCGCCTTTGAGAAAATAAAGGAGAGTTTGGCCGCTCCTCCTAGATAGGTCCAACCTATCTTGACTGGCAGCAATCTCAAGGGAAAAATAAAAACTTACCCAGAAAACTCTGATCGCTACCTTCAATCGTGGCCTGAACCCTAACCTTCTCTGATTCTTCCTGATTACCAAAACACTCTACAAGCCTTCGGACAGCTGCTAAGCCTTCTGGTAACCTCCAAGAATCAGCCAACGAACAGTCCTTTGTAAGCTTCCAGTCCTAGACAGTTCTCATGTGGTCGGCTGGACTAGACACACATGAGAAACCCTAGATAGGCTCTGATACCAAGTAGTCGATCAAGACTACAGTCAGTCTTGGATTCCAAAGGATTTCAGATTGAGAAAAGTAGAAGGAAAGAGGGAGAAGAAGAAGAAGAAAGCAGAAGTACACAAGGGTTTTGAAAAGGAGGGATAGATCGAATGAATCTTCCACTGCCACTCTCTCATTATTTATATGTTATGTTCACTAGTTGTAGGAAAGGGCAGAATTGCCCTTAATGCTTACATGGCAAATAAAACAATAATAAACTGAAATAACAAGCTGTCTAAAATAACTACCAACTAACACTGACATAACTAACAAAGATTACATGTGCTGTCATACAAACACCGAGGGGACCACAGCCGTGGGGCCCACATCAGTGTTCTCTACAGTTTTTGTGATGAATAAGAAGCTCCTTCATATGATAATTTGGCAGTTATGGCATGGAATGCCTATATTTGTTTATCTTGTGTAGCATTACATTTCTAGCTTCCAAAAAGATGCCATTCTTGATCACAAGGTTGGTGTGTTGCCTAAGAAGGATTATACCATTTCTGGGTGTCTATATGCACCATAAGTACTAGAGAGCAAGTTAATTGAGTCATCTCTTATTTTTTGTGTCATCCAAACATGGTGCATAAGTTGACTTTCATAGAGAAAGATGTATTATGTTGCTTTTGGTCGGCTTTCCAAAGGTGGGTTTCCTATTTGACTGAAATAGGATTTCTTCAGGGAACTGACAAAGAAAATTAGTTTATCTTGTATGAGGGTTTATTCTACAAGGTATGGGAGGGTTTTACATGTCGAGACTGGTTTTAGTCTTGGCATCTTTTTTGTTCAGGTTTTAGAGAGAGGTAAGTGAAAATGGGTGTACTAGTGTACAAGGGTTTGGGTTTTGGGAAAAAAACTTGAGCAGGCTTGTGTTGTTCTCGATTTTCTTTCATAGCGAAAATTGGGTTTATTTCTCCTGTTATCTAGGCGCAAGGCTGAACTACATAAATCTTTGTCTTTTTTATTTTCTATTATTTTTTGGAATTTTTTTTTTAGAGTTTTGAGTTCTTTGAAAAGTCAAGTTTGAGGTTAGTGGATTTGCAATAGAGTTACTACATGAAGGATCAATAATTAATGGGAGAAAATGACAAAGAAGTATAAATTCACTTGTGGGTGTTTCAAAGCAACATACCTTTTCTGGTTGCTTGCATGGTTCTCTTCTGATGAAAATCCGTAGAAACTTGTTTAGGAACAAGTGTTACTTAATGAACAATGAACCATTTTCTGATTGAATCATGTTGATTGTTATGTTCACTTGTGGGTGTTTCAAAGCAACATACCTTTTCTGGTTGCTTGCATGGTTCTCTTCTGATGAAAATCCGTAGAAACTTGTTTAGGAACAAGTGTTACTTAATGAACAATGAACCATTTTCTGATTGAATCATGTTGATTGTTATGATTATTTATGAGCTTCTTCTTGACTATTGTTTAATTTTTTTCTGAAATTTTAAAGTATTCTGAATCACTGATGACCGATTGTCATTTGTTATTTGAGGACTTACTTATTCATAACGTTAAATTTCATTTCCGTTAAAAAAAATTCCTCTCAAAACATGGAAGTGATGGTATTTTAGATCCATTAGGCTGCGTTTGGAAAGGAGGTAAATACCGGTTCAGTGCATTATTTCATTCCGGTCCACACTTCCATGCATTTGGAAACAATGTAAAAACACCTCTATTATCGATGTAAATTTGCAAACATCCTGGAGTTTACATCGATCTGAAACGTCCACACCAGCTTCCTTCTGAGATCTGAGGAGTCCGAACTGGATATTTTACCCTCATCCATAGCAGCTTCTGAGATCTGAAGAGTCACACTGAAACGACTATTAACCTTCATCCATAGTAGCTTCTAAGATTTGAGGAGTCCGACCAAAACGGCTCTTTAGGTAGGAAATGGTGGGTTAACTCATCATTTCAGTTGCCTTTATTAGATGGAAGGGTAGTTGCAAAGATGATAAATATTTTTTATGACAGTTCATACCGTAAGATTTTAAGTGGTTTGACGAGTTGTAGTTGTAAGATGTTCTATCAGATATATCATGCAGAAATTTTAGTTTTTTTGATTAGGATGCACTGCTTCTATGAAAATAGTTTCTATTTTAATTTGAGACAAGAAACTATAAGGATTTATCATGAATTCGATTTCAGTTTACTTGTATTATCTTGCATCCTACCTTATGCCTAGACAAATAACCCTCCTTCCTCCTTTCTCTTTCATCTAAAGCGAATGCCACTTCATTTTACTTCTCACGTACAAATAAGAGAAGTCAAATCTGAAGTAAAAGTAAAGTAGAATTTACTCTCAACTCTTTTGCATTCACATGCATTTACTTACACCAGTGCAAATGGAATTTGTACTATAACCAAATGCAGCCATAGTCTTAGATTTTGTATCAGGTTTAAGCATAACCATTTACATTGGTTAATGCCCCTTAATACATGGTGGTTTGCCAATGGATCAGATCCCATCCAACTAAATTGGATTTTGATAATCCATTATGCTTATCAGATTGAATTGGACCACTCTAGATAAACCTTTATTTGTTGGATTGGATTAGTTTATTAACAATTTGATCCTACAACAATCCAATCCGATGTTAACCCAAAAGTTCAGAGTATCAATATGTATTGTTTTTTTTGTTAATACTTACGTGTGGCACAATAGGAAATCAATAGTCGTGGTAAAATTTTATTGCATTTATCATGTATTGTGTTAGCATCGGTATTCGGTATTTATTAGTTGTTAGCCAGATCTTATAAATCGATATATACAACTGCTACAAACCGTTACAAACTCATTCAATTGTTGTTGCAATTTGATTTTAAGAGAAGTCTAAATGACATATTCTCGTTGCTTTGTTTTTAGTTTATCTTCCCATCTTTTTTGATATCTTTGACTTGCTTTTTATGGTATAGTATTCTTCAGCAAGTTTCAGTGAATGGCTACTAGGTGATTGCTGAAAGTTGGGTTGTTCCATTCAAATGTTGATGCATTTCTCTATGGTTGTTGATGTTCATTGATGTATATTCTTATTGGTACTGGTATATTTCATAGGCAAATTTAAATATATTTCTTTGGGAATGTAATAGGATGGTCTTGTCGTAGAAGCTTGAATTTGATTTTCTTTAGCAAACAAAAAGTAAAGAATTAAACTCCCATATTTTTCAGGGGGGTTGCTTTTGCCATATTTAACACATTGAGTTGTTCTTGGTGGCTTCTACTGTTGATGGTCCATCTAGAATTGCATGGCCATTTTCTTTACTGAGAACTAGTTGAATGCCAACTAGAAAAATGTCAAAGATTTCATATGAGATCCTTCCAAATGGAAATGTTTGAGATTTTTTTCAAGGGAGGGGAGGAAGGGATACCAATCCATCCATTGGATTTGTATATGAAGATTCTAAAACTAGATCTTGCAGCCTAGAATTATTTAGATTGGGTTGAACCAATAAAAAATTAGGGAAACCAGAGACCAGTCTGGGTTCCATATATATATATATATATATATACTCCTGCTGGTGGGTTATTTCACAGAAATGGGTATTCAAGTGGGGTCAATAACTCAGATTGCAACATCTGTATTGGTTATTGATTCATCATGTTATATAGAAAACAAACAATTTATTGGAATTTTCTTTTGGGTTCTAAACGAGCTGCATTTTGGTTAGGTTTGAACTGTCTGGAGTCAAAAGAATATGGAGGTTGTTTTTCTCACAAGTCACAACTAGTCATGGTGTCTGCCTATTAGATAGAGACTGAACCTTGAAGGATACATGGTTTAGAGTTCAAAAGGCAACTGTTAACTGGTGACCAATTATAACTCTTGGCAAATTAGAGAAATCATGGATCTTGTGGACACTGATTGAACAAAGGCAACTGAAGTTTGTTTTGGTAGATGAATTGACTTAACTTTCTCCATACCTTGAGACTGGCCAGATATAATTCATATCCAATTAATAAAAAAGCAAGGAGCACTGAGACAATCATGGACCAACCATTTTTTGACATGTTTAGGAGTTGAAGAGATAACCCACTTAAGGCCTTCCAATAGGATTCAATGATGAAAATATTAGTTAGTAACCGGAAGGTTATTGGTGTATGAGTGGGTCATTTTGATGAGTACCGGAACTTCTTACCACTTAAAGCACAGAACTTCAGCTAGAAACTAGCAAGAACTAATTTCTAAGTGGAACTTCTAACAGTACCTATGGAGTAAATGCTAAAAGATGTATATGAGGGATAGGAAACTACAATGCATATATAATTTTTCATATGTTCTCTAGCCACCCACTCACACCACTAAATCTTGTCACCATACATAGATAGAACTTTTCATATGTTTTCCAGCCAAATCATTCCATGAACTGTACTGTTAGTGATTTCATATGTTGATGAATTTCATCCATTTGAAAGGAACTTCACTGTGTGATTTACATAAGCTCATTTTTAATATATGAGTTCCATCCACTAAGTGGCAAGTGAGTTTTGGAGGCACTTGGCCATCAGGACCATGTTAAACTTCCCAATCTTTGGAGAATTACTCTGGCCTAGTTGGGAAATGATGGCTGAATTGAAAAGTTGAAATACAAAAACTAGAATCCATAATACACCCTTGTATTAAGATGGTTATCCCTTGATACCTCATCATGAATGTTGACAAATGCAAATCTGACTTTGTGAGAATGCCCTATTTTATTAGCATTCTGTGTGTGTGTGTGTGTGTGTGTTTTAATTCATGTATCTCACTTTAAGATACCTCTCTATATGTGCTGCTTGTATTTGGTATTCCTACAAGAAGAGCCTAATCTGGAATCCATGACTTATAGTATTTTCTTGGAGCTGTAAACCATCTTGTGAATGATTTCCTACTTTAAATCACTCTTGAAGAAATAAAAGATAGACAGAAACAAAGAGAGCTACTTAAAAGGAAGGTACGGTTATTTCCAATATATAGGAGGTGTTAGTTGAAATGCCATGTATTGTTGGTCCACCTGAATTCAAGGCTACCACCTTGATACATTAAGTACCTTGTGTGTTAGTGGGAATAGGGGGAGAAAAGAGTCCAACAAAATCTATTGGGAATGACTCTAGTAGCATAGGTTTAAACTAATCAAATCTAGCTAGCTCTTTGTCATCGTCTTTTATTTAACTTTTGAGATGTATCTATTATAGATCTCATGCTTGCATTCTCTAATTACATCCTAAATATTTAACTTTTAGTTTAATCTTTTTTGTTGGGTCTTAGCAATGGTATGATGTTTATTAATGTCTATTATATTGTTGTGAGAACAATCATTATCTCACTTCTTTCTAGCATGTTGTTCATGATGCATGCAAATTGACAATTTCTTCTTTTTTTGGTGGAATCTAAACTATAGTCTCCTATATTAATTTGCATTTATTTGCTTATTATGTACATCTACCAATCTAGTACAAACTTATTAGTAGGATTTCAGTCCAGCAATCTCTTTGAGCATAAAGCCATATCATCTAAAGCTACCAATCTCTTTTTCTTTTGTCCCAACCTCTCTCCACAACCGGTATCTGGTTTTACAACAGATGCAAGCAGGCTACTGGGTAGGTTGGAGGTCTTCTAACGGGCAGGTTGTAAGAGTTGCTATTTAATAGTCAAAAGGTCTTAAAATTTGGTATGATAACAGTCTAACGCTTTTTTATATCGGTGTAAGTTTCCAAATGCCAGCAAAATCACACCGATTGTTTTGCATCTTGCTGCCAAACGTGAAGATCGTAAATCAAACATACAAAAGCAAACCAGTTTGCATTTTTCAAAACCGGTAGAATGCTAATTTACACTCTGCAAATTTGTATTTACCTCCTTTCCAAACGCAGCCTTAGTTTCAACATTTTCCAAAATAGCATTATAATGTAATATAAGTATTTAATTATTTAATATATAAATTTCAATAGAATGTACAACATACATTCTAAATTGCAAATATGATGCAGCCATAGCAATAGTATTATAATGAGGCACCTGCCTTGTGATTTTTGTTCCATAGGCAGCTCCTTGACAACTAACTAATCTCATTTTTCCTTTCAGTGGTTTATTTGGATACTATCCAACTTTCTGCCGGCATTGTCATGAACTTGTGATCATGTGAGCTGGTTTAATGAAATTCTAATACATTTATGTTGGTGTTTGCACAGATCTGAAGGACTTGCCCCTTATTCACAGCTATGACAGCATTCAAGCACTAACTCAAAATCTTGAGAAGTCTGATAGAGAGCATGACCTTTTGTTTAGTCTTTTTTTGAAAGACTAGTTATGACTTGTTGGTGATGGTTTAATCATTACACCATTGCTTAAACATGTTTTTTAGCCATGGATTTCTGAATAGTTTTCTCTCATTGTAGTTAAGGGGCTTGTTTGGTTCAATTGTAAAATCTTGACCCCAGATAACTTGTACCAACATTGGGTAATGCCAACGGTCATTCTAGGCTTTGTAGTTGATCATATGTATGTGACTGATCTCTATGACCCAACTCAGGTGTCTCTGTTTCAACACTTAGTAATTCATCAAGAATATCTTCATAAAAATTACTTGGTTGGGGAATTATTTTGAAGTCATTTACATTAGGAAAGACCCTGCACTGATATGAAGTGGGATTCCTATAGTTTTTCACTTATTAATAACGCTTTTTGATTGTACCAATCAAAACAGAAAAAAAATCTCTTGAATGTTGTTGCTGATTATGAAATGAAGTAACTTATTTTGCCTTAAAGGCGTAAATACTACTATGAATTCCAAAAAAATGGAAAAATAAAACCTAAATACCATGATCTCTGCAACTGTTGTTCCCTCTTTGAATTTAGAAATTCACTTAGCTTTCCAGATTTCTTTGGAGCTTCTTGTTCTCATTCTTTAATATTAGAGGTTGGCAGCCTAGATAATCCAACACGATTTTTTCAATATAACCTTGATGCAGTCCACAATCATGCTCCAAGAAGCATAGAATCATATGCCTAATTGTTAGTAGATTTCTAACAGCTAGTTCATTAAAAGCTCCAACAACTTCTAACAGCTAGTTTCTCATTCAATGCTCTAACAACTAGTTTTGCATTTAATTCTCCAACAACTAGCTTCTCATTTAATGTTCCAACAGCTAGTTTTATTCTCTATATAAAGTTTTGTAATCTCAAGCTAGAGGCATCAAGTTCTTTCCTTTGTTTGGAGAAGCCTAGAGTTTTCTTTGAGAGTTGAGAGAGTCCTCTCTTTGGGTGAGTGAGTCCCCAATCTTGTTGTCTCATATTGTAATCCATCTCTGATTAATAAAGTTCTACCCAATTCTCTTCTTCCTTTTCCTATTTCTTTGAGCAAAATTTTCTTACATTATCTCCATATTTGAGCTGCATCAAACTTTCCATTCAAGGTAGCAAGAAAGCAAAGTTTTTTTCTGGAGTTGTGTTCCATATGCCATTTGTTGTTGTTGGCACATTTGGAAGGACATGATCAGAAGAATATTTGAAGATTCTAGGGAAAGTTGAGAAGAATTATGCTCAATGATTGGAATAGTGATCATGAATTATGTCAAAGTTCATTCGGACATTGCTAACATTCAAAGAAATGAATTTGGGGATTCATTTTGGACTACGTTAGAGATGCTGTGGAGCTTCTGATTGTATTGGAGAAAGGGAGGCTATTTTCTGGTTTGTTTCTAAATTGTGCTCTTTTTTGCTACAAATTCTGTTATGTTTTTATATTAAAAATAAATTTTGGTTCATAGGTGGTTTTAAATTTCAATTCACTATTACCTTTTCTTTACAACCAATAAAATCTTGCATCCTTCCCTTTTTTCTTGATTTTGCTGAAGTCCTATGTGCTTGGGGAGGTGCCATCACTGAAGGACAGAATTACTATGGTTCGCCAACTTTGGGATCTTACATGAGATGTGCTGGTATAATCTTCAAGCTTAAAAGTATTTCAAGCCCTGAATTAATTAATATTTATTTTATTGTTTCACTTTTTCTGTACCATGCTATCCAACTATCCAAGTATATGATGTGTCCTTACGCTGCTCCACCTGGATTGTTTATTTTTATTGCATTTTATTGTCTGAACTTATATTGTTATATAATCTTCAAGTGCAATGCTGCTTTGCGTCCCAAAGCACAATAAAGGATCTAATTTCTTTTTAGAACTGGTGTGGGGGTTGAAAAAATTCTATTGCTACGTTTTCATCTTGTTTAGGTGCTCGAAGTGAATATCTCTACCCATGCACTGCTAGCTAAATTTAAGGACTTTGAAATTCCTTGCTTTGAAATGGAGGCCATCCTTAATTTTCCAACTTCATAGAAAGGAAGATATTATGAAAATATTGATAATATTTTGCATAAGCATATTATTGCTTTTGATTACTACATAACATTTTAAATGACAGAATTTTGCAAATAAAGTATTCAGACTTTGCAAACAAAGGGTAAAATTAAACTCCGACGGAAGCTCCACGGGTAATCCAGGACCCTCCGGAGTTGGGGGAGTCTTCAGGGATGGGGAGGGCAGAATGGTGACGCTCCCCATAGGAATGGGAGACTCTTTGAGAGTTGGGGGATTCTAAACTGTTAATAGGGTGGCTGCAAACAATGATGGTGGGGGTATGGAATGTTAGACAGCAATTAAGGGAAATGATATGCTTGGCAAGGGAAGCTGGAGTAGCTTTCAAATGAGTAAAGAGGTCAGCCAACTCTATGGCAGATAGCTTGGCAAAGCAGGGGACCTTCAGGGAAAACTTTTTTTGGGCTGTACCGTAACTCTTGAAGTTGTTTTGGGGTCAAAACTCATTGTTTGAGTGGTTGACAGTGTATATAATTAATTGATATCCTTAATGAAAGTTACCGTTTCCAATAAAAAAAAATCTTTAATTATAACTTGTTTGAAAGATCACCCATATTCCTTATATGTTCACGGTACATGTAATTTAACTCTTTGAACTTTGGAAGCATGTGTAAGATTTTGTTGACGTGATACCTGGTGTGGAAGGAATGTGGACTGTGGAGGAATAAACATTGCAAAAATATTTTAGAAGTTGGTCTACGTTCCTTTTGGATGAGATGACTTACTATTAGTAATGGTGGATTATTGTTAAACTTTTGCATTGGATGATATTTCCTTGTTTACTTGTTTTCTTTAATAAGTGCCAAATCTTGGCTAGGTCTTGATTGAGCCAGGAACACCACATGGATTTAACATCATATCTCAAATGTGATCTCATATCTTATGGATGACAAAGAGGGTAAGTTGATTATTCCCCTCTAATTATTCTTAGGGTATAATCATTGTTTAGGATTAATCTAAATATGTGATAGGACTGCTAAACTTTTTGCAACCTGCTCCCGTAACTTGAGTTGTTATGCTTCACAAGGATCTTTTATCTGATGTATTAATTATTTGTTTATGGCTCATAAGAAATGCCACAAATCTGATGATGCATGTAACGAGGCTTCAAAGGACTTGGTGGGTCTCAAAAGTGGTGCATTTGTAGTAGCTCCTGTGAGTTTCATATCAACATTATCTTAATGTTTTCTTCTTGTTTATTTATTTATACTTTTAGTTATGCCTTTGGTAAGCTGCCTTGTTTTAACAGTGTTCCAATTGCAGTGCCCACATGATGAACCTTGTCCATTGGAGAATAGCAGCAAATATTGTCATTTTGTTCAGCGTTTAGAGAGGACATCTTCACAACGTGCATACAAGGTGAGTTCTTGTTTAGAACTATCCTATGGTAAATATGCAAGGTGAGTTCTTGTTTCAAACTTTGGCCTGGAAAAGTGCTTCATCATTAGTTTTTATAGGTGTCTTGCATAATGGCCTCAACTTGCAGCAGCTATTATAATACTGCGGTCATTGTTTGTTCTGTTGCTAAGCTTCTCTAACCTATTCTAGTGATGCTGGTATTTTGGGATTTGGGGTCTTTGTATCTGATCCATACATAAGAGCCGAGTCTAGATAAAGCTATGACCATTGGTGAAACTATGAATGTTAAAAGCCTGTTCTAGAACCCCCCAAGATTGTTATAAACATTGTTAGAACTTTCTTGTCTAAGTTCACAAAAGCTCTAATATAATTAGGCAAGTTTGTAGCTCAAGTCCATTTTGTCTGATCTTTATACATATTATTTGGTTCCAGATTAATGGATTAATGAATTATTTTAACCAGTTAAAGTTAAAAGGAAAGGATTAAAAAAAAAGAGAGAAAAATGTGAGATCCATGATTTACTAAACGAGTATTTATGATATTGTGGCTGTATCTAGGGAACCTCTCCCTTTTCTTCAGATTTTTTTTTTGATCAGTAACAGTGAAATTTTATTAATGATATAAAATCAGGATTACAAAGGGAGGGAGCTAAAAAGTCTTTAACTCCAGCTACCCAAGAAACTTTCTGACCATGCAGTGATTACAAAACAGCCCAAAATAATGTGTCTCTATTTACCCCTTGCCTAGCTAGACCATCAGCCAATGCATTTGCACTTCTCTTTATCCATTTACATTGAATTTCCATGTCCTTGGTTAGCCACTTATTCTTCCTCTTTTCATTGCTGTATTTCCACATCATAGCACTGTCCTCTTTTAGCCATTTCACCACAATTTCAGAATCACCTTCTATAATCACCTTTTTGATATTCATTTCCTTTAACCTTTGTATCCCTTCAATAGCTCCTAAAATCTCAGCCCTCAATGAGTCTCCCACCCCAATCAGCCCAGAGTACATGGCTAACAAGTTCCCTGTTTCTCCCCTTACCACACCCCCAATTTTGGAAGGCCCTGGGTTGCCTATGCTGCTGCCATCAAAGTTCAGTTTGGTGAATCCAAGAGGTGGAGGAGTCCAGCAAGCTTTTAAGATCTTTCTACTTAAGCCTGAATCTGCAATCTCCCTCCAATTCCTTAACAGCTCATCAACTGAGAACACTTTGAATAGTTCCAATGTTTTCAACCATTGTATCATCCTAATGTGGATGATCTCCATGATTTCTTCCACTTCTCTCTCTATTTGAGAAAATCCTTAAATTTCTCTCCTCCCACACTATCCAACAAATTGCAGCTCTACCACACCTCCACATGATTTTAGCCTTTTTAGTTGGCCAATTAGGCATGGAAGAAAACAAGCTTGGAACATTCAAAGGGGGGATCAACCTGCATCCAAACAGAGAAGTAAACCATACCCAAATAGCTTTAACAAACTGGCAAGATATTAGTAAAAGGTACTCAGACTCACCATCGGAATTATAGAGAACACACCAGTGAGGAGACAAGTAGCTGTTGGGTTTTTTCCTTTGGAGTAGATTCCCTGTATTAAGTCTTCCTAGGAAGGCTTTCCAACAAAACCTCCCAAGCTTAGGAGGTATAGGTCGACACCACACTTCTTTAACAGGGAAAGAAGAACCAACAGGATGAGAGGGTAACAATGCTTTGAAAAAGGAGGCACAGGTGTAGGAACTCGAGGGAGTGAGTGTCTAGATTCTGCTATTTGTTTTAGAAGGCTCAATGAATACCCCTTCAAGGATAGATAGTAAGGCTATAGTACATGCGAATTTTGTGTCCCTAACACCTCTTCTCAAACTTAAATTCCAACCAAACCTAAAAGGTGAAATGGAATGAACAAGGAAGGATGAGACTGGTTCATTCTTGAGGGAAGAAATAGCAAAAAGGCCTGGAAATTAGTTGTGTTGTAGGTGTGAATATGGGGGAAAGTGAGATCCTTGAGTGTGCAAATATTTTGGGTTGTGGAGTATTGAGTTGGCCTTTGATTTATCTTGGTCTTCCTCTAGGAGATAATCCTTAAAAAAGAAGCTTTTGGATTCCAGTAGTGGAGAGGTTTGAAAAGAGACTTGCTTCTTGGAAGAAAAACTACCTATCTCTTGGAGGAAGAATCGCCTTAATCAGGTCTATCCTAGCTAATTTGCTCATTTATTACCTTTCAGTCTTTAAGGTGCCTGTAGGGGTGGCTAGCAAATTGGAAAACTTAATAAGGGACTTTATGTGGGAGTCGGGGGAGGAAAAAAAATATCATAGGGTTAGATGGGAGATGGTGTGTAGGAGTAAGTAGGATGAAGGGCTAGGCATTGGGAATATAAGGAAGAGGAATTTGGCTTTGCTAAGGAAATGGCTATGGCGGTTTGACTAAGATAATTTGTAGTATTCATGGGCTTGCAGAGAATGGTTGGGACTCTAGGATTCTGGCTATGGCTACAAGTGCATCATCATGGAAATCCATCCAAGATATTTTGCCTCTTTTCTCTCCTTGGATCGGGTATGATTTGCACTCGGGTAATCTCATAAAGTTCTAGGAACATGTTTGGGTTTGGGAGACCCCTTTGAAAGATCAATTTCCGGCTTTATTTGCAATCTCCACCCTAAAAAATGAACCAATTACCAGTTTCCTCGTTTCCTCGAGTTCAAATTCCGGGTTTGCATGGAACTTGGGTTTGAGAAGAGTTCCATTCTTAATGGGATTTTTCTAGAGCCTACAAAGACAGATAGTAGGATCTAGACTTTGTCTCCCTTCGGATCCTTTACTTGTGCATCCTTCTTTAAAGCCCTGATACATCCAGAAATTCCTATTGGATTGTCATTTCCTGTTAAGGAAGTGTGGTGTAAACCTATACCTCTGAGGGTTGGGAGCTTATGTTGGGAAGTTTTCCTTAAAAGAATCAACATAGGTGATCTACTTCAAAGAAAAAGACCCAATAGATGTTTATCTCCACATTGGTGTGTTTTATGCAAAGCTGCTGGTGAGTCTGGGTACCACTTACTAATATCTTGTGTTTTGACAAAAAATATTTGGGATTGGTTTGCTTCTTTATTTGGGTGCAGGTGGACATATTCAACTAGTCTACAAAGCTTGTTTTCCTCTTCTTCTTTTGAATGCTCAACTAAAAGATCAAGAATTATGTGGAGATGCATGAGAGCTGCTGTTTGTTGGATATTATGGGGGGAAAGAAATGCAAGGATCTTCTCGGAAAATGAGAGAAGTTTGGAAAATATGGTAGAGTTGATTCATATGAGGGTAATACATTGGCTGAAGACAATGAATGAGTTCATAGATTTTTCAACAAATGATTTACTAAGAAAGTGGAAAGAAGTTGCTAGCTCAGTCTCAAGGAAGAAGGCTTTGAATCCGAAGGGAGACATTGGGGCAATATTACCTCTAGAGCTCTCCCAAGACTTCAGACCACTGGCCTATAATGTTGGTCAAGGAGGAATTAAGAGGAGTTGGGCCTATCCCTTTCAAGTTTGAAAACATGTGGTTGACTCATCCAGGTTTCATTGAGAAGATCAGAGAGTGGTGGGAGCAAGCTAATCCGGTAGTTGATTGGGAGGGAATGAGGTTCCACAAGAAACTCCAATACTTAAAATCACAATTAAAGGAGTGGAATAGGCTGGAGTTTGGAAGATTAGAAGAGAGAAAACAAGTTTTGATGGAGCAAATCGAGGATTTGGACCTGAAGGAAGAGAGAGGTTCCTTTGGAGAGGAAGAAAGGAAGTTGAGATGGGTTTTGAGGAGGCAGATGGAGGACATCTTGGTTAAGGAGGAAACTAGTTGGAGGCAAAAATCCAGGTGTAAGTGGCTAAAGGAGGGAGACAGAAACACAAAGTTTTTCCATTCAGTGGCAAAAGGGAGGAGAAAGAAGAATTTCATCTCTAATTTGGATAGGCCGACTCTAAGTGCAGAGAAGGGAGAGTGGTTAGAAAAAAGGTTTGATATGGAGGAGGTAAAGGAAGCAATATTCTCAATGGATAGGACAAAAGCTTCAGGTCCAGATGGGTTCACAATGGCCTTTTACTAGGATTGTTGGGATATTTTGGAGAATGATCTTAGATCAGTTTTTGAGGAGTTCCATAGGAGGGGTGTAATAAACTCGGGCTTGAACTCAACTTTCATTGCTTTAGTCCCAAAGAAGAATGATGCTTCTCAACCAAAGGATTTTAGACCTATTAGTCTGGTGACTAGCTTGTACAAAATCATTGCAAAGGTGCTGTCTCTCAGGATAAAGAAGGTGCTCCCCTCTATTATTGCACCCAACCAAGGCGCTTTTGTGGAGGGAAGACAAATCATCGATCAGATTCTCATTGCAAATGAGAGCTTGGAGAGCTTTAGGAAGTCAAAGAAGAAGGGAGTGGTTTGCAAATTGGATTTGGAGAAGGCTTATGACTTGTTTGATTGGTCTTTCTTGATGGAGGTGTTGAGGAGTTTTGGTTTTGGAGACAGGTGGTGTAAGTGAATCTGGGACTGTGTTAGGACTTGTCATTATTCTATCTTGGTGAACGGGACTGTGGTTGACTTCTTTCTTGCGTTGAGAGGTCTAAGACAAGGAGATCCTCTTTCCCCATTTCTTTTCACCCTGATTATTGATGTGCTTGGGAGATTGATCCATAGAGCAGACTCGAGGAATTTGATAAGAGGGTGGAGAGTAGGAAGGGAGGATGTTCCCTTAACTCTTCTACAATATGCAGATGATACTATCATTTTCTGTGAAGGAGGGAACTTCAATTGGATCCGGAATCTAAAGTTGACAATACAACTCTTTGAGCAGATATCTAACCTCAAGGTAAATTTTGATAAGAGTTGTGCGGCGGGAGTGAATGTGAACGAAAGGGACCTAAGGGAATTTGCAGGTGAGCTAGGTTGTGCAACTTCGGACTGGCCCTTGACATATTTGGGCCTCCCTTTAGGAGATAATCCTAAGAGTGTTAGCTTTTGGGCTCCGGTAGTGGAGAAGTTTGAGAAGAGGCTGGCGGCCTGGAAGAGAAATTATCTTTCTTTAGGTGGGAGAGTCATTCTCATTAGGTCTACCCTAGCTAACCTACTTGTCTACTATCTGTCATTGTTTAAGATCCTCTCAAAGGTTTCAAATCCTTTGGAAAAATTAATAAGGAACTTTCTCTGATAGCCTGGAGAGGAGAAGAGAGATCATAGGGTGAGTTGGGAGGTGGTCACTAGGTGTAAAAAACTAGGAGGTCTTGGGATTGGTAATTTCAAGAAAAGGAATATGGCTCTACTAGGGAAGTGGTTGTGGAGGTTTCATTGGAAAGGGATAAATTGTGGACTAAGATTGTGGCTAGCATTCATGGGTTGGAAGACAATGGCTGGGATTTTGGAATCTTGGCAAGGACTTCAGCTGCTTCTCCTTGGAAATCCATTCACAATCTGCTTCCAGTTTTCTCCCCTTGGATCAGGTATGGTCTAAACTCTGGTAACCGAATAAAATTCTGGGAACAACTTTGGGTCGGGGATTCTCCTTTGAAGGACCAGTTCCTTCCTTGTATGCTCTATCAAACTTGAAAAATGAATCCATATCTTCTTTCTTGGTCCCTTCAGCCTCCACTTCTGGCTTTGGATGGAACCTTGGCCTGCGTAGGGCAATTAGGGATACAAACATGGATAGTTTGGTAACTTTGCTAGCCTCCCTTGAGATTGTCTTCCTAAACCCTGCTAAGGAAGACACCAGATTTTGGACCCTTTCTAGCTCTGGTACCTTTTCTTGTGCTTCTTTCTTTGAAACCTTAACTCAACCTCTTATCCCCTTTGGGTGGTCCTTTCCAGTAAAGGAAATTTGGAGTAGGCCTATTCCTCCTCGGATTGTTTTTTTTTGTTGGAAAATTTTCTTGGAATGAATCAACACTTTAGACTTACTTCAGAGAAAGAGACCCAACTATTGTCTACTTTCTAATAGATGTGCTCTTTGTAAAGCTGATGGGGAATCTGGCTACCACCTCATGGTCTCTTGTAAGGCTGCTAAAACTGTTTGGGAGTGGGTTTTCTCCCGTTTTGGGTGTTCTTGGTATCCTCCGGAGATTGCCCAAGGTTTGTTTTCTCCTTTTTTCAGTTGGCCTAGGAAGCGAAGGAAGACTATGTGGAGGTGTATTAGGGCAGCGGTATACTGGTCATTGTGGGAAGAAAGAAACTCACGCATTTTTTCCAACAAGGAAAGAACATTGGAAGAATTGTTAGATCGAATCCTTTTAAGGGCTGTCCACTGGCTAAAATCTATGGAGTTGTTTTCAGATTTTCCTGTGGATGACTTGCTAAGAAATTGGAAAGAGATTGCTTCCATTGCTAGATGCAAGAGGACTCTTTGTCCGTTTTGGTCCCCTCCCCCCTCGGGCTTTATAAAGCTGAATTTTGATGGCAACAGTGTAAGGAATCCAGGGCCCTTTGGGATTGGAGGAGTCTTCAGGAATGAGGAAGGGACTGTTACTGCTTTATTCTCTGGCCCTGTTGGAGAAGGTGACTCTCTTAGGGTTGAGATCCTTGCAGCGCTTGAAGGAATTCGAAGAGCAAAGGAATTAAATATTAGTCGTTTGATCCTAGAAGGTGATTCGAAGGTGGTGGTTAGTTGGTTGAAGACAGAGGATAGTGGTTTGTGGAACTTTAACAATGAAAAAAAAACAGTTCTTATGGCTGGGTAGGGACATTGAGATTCAGTATAGTTGGGTGAAGAGGAGTGCCAACTCATTTGCAGATAGGTTGGCCAAGCAAGGAGTCAATAGGGAGTGTTTTTTGGGCTAGTTTTTAATCTTTCTTCTTTGCATTCCCTTTGTTTTCTGTTGTTGGGGAGCTAAGTTATTTTATCTCCCCTTTTGTATCCATATTCCCTCTTTTCTTTTAATTTAATGAAGATGGTGTTATTGATAAAAAAAAAAAGAAGGCTTTGAATCTCAATTGGAACCCTTCACCTCCTGGTTTTATCAAACTAAATTTTGATGGCAATAGCATGGGGAATCCAGGGCCTTTGGGTATTGGGGGGGTTCTAAGTGATGAGAGAGGTCATGTAATAGCTTTGTTCTCTAGCCCAATTGGAGTGAGAGACTCCTTGAGGGCTGAGGTATTAGTTCTACACCGGAACTGGAAGAATGATGTCCCTGCTCAGGGACTTCAATGAGTCATCTCGGCCAACTTATTTCATGCATGACTGTATTTTAGACTTGAGTGTTATTCAAGTTTCTTTCCCCTGTTTTACTTTTTACTTAATTAAGGACCTGCCAATTGTTGTAGCTCAACATAACCTGTTGATTTCTTCCTAATTTATATATTGATATTAGCTCCTCAGACCATGCTTGTTCATCAACTACCGTTGATCCAATGATATGCTCCGGTTGTCAGTCCATGATTATAACATGGATCACTACCATAGACATTAACAAAACATATATAGAGACTGATTAGGTTATCCTGCTTGAGCATATTTAAAAATAAAAAAGAAAGATGATTATAACAAGTATTATATCGATGTAAAATTCCATTAACTTTTTAGCTGAAGTATCAATGTCTTCTTTGCTTAGTCATAAAAAGGGGAAAGAGGAGAGAAAAGCTTGGCTGTTCATAGGGTAGCTGAGGCTACTCATATTATTGTAAATCTTTCTTCTAATTAATAAAAGATTTTTCTGTTGCTGATCCAAAAAACAAAACTTGGCTGTTGAAAGCTGACTATTTATATTTTGGTTTCGGTTGATCATTTTGTAACAGGGTGCTTTGGCCACTTGATGGCATGAAATTTGATACTTTAAAGGAACAACACGCTAAACGTAATCCTGAAGATCTTGAGATTGACTTTGGTATGTGCCTGTTTTATGTCAATTGCTTATGGATGCATGCTAACCCTGACAGAGGACCAATTCGAGTCAGAGGATGAGGATATTCCATACGACGAAGACCCAGTTTCTTATGATTCATATTACAGAGACTGATGCGATAGATGAGCATGAAGAAGAGGAAGCAGCTCATGCTGATCTAGGGAGTGGTTGGGGCCGGATTATTTTCACTCCTGTTCGGAGGGGCAAACAAGTGGCAATGGATGTCTGTCGATCGACCAAACGTGATGGCTCAGAGGGGTCCTTTGAGCATGTGGTCATCACAGAGTAAGAATCCTACCCTACATCGACAGGCTCGTAGGTCTCTTTGGGGTGATCTGTGGCCCTTCTAGGTGTAATGTTCTCTGTTGTTGATGGCTGTTCAATGTGTGGAAATGTGATGTAAAAGCCAAGTACAGATAGTTTATTGTTCTGAAGCTAATTGATGTTGATATTTTGTTCAGTTCTTTTGTTTGAGTCATGAGTCTCATGACATTAGACAGTCGTATGATTGTCATGTTTTGGACTTATTTATTTATTAATTTATCAATGAGAAAAAGAGGGAATTGACAGCTTGTTGAGTGGTTACTTTTCGTCAATTTGGTTCAATTGACGGAAAACCGTTTTTTTGTTACTGGATCACGGGTTGAGTGGTTACTGTCCTGTTCGACCACTCAATTTGGTCCAATTAAAAAATTTAAAGCATAATAAAAATTAGAAAATTGTTACAGATGATCTTTTAAAGTTACTTTTCGTCAAAATAAACTTAAAGCAAACGTTGCACTAAACTTTGGCTGTTTGGGAGTTGGGACATGGGAGCATGGCAATGACTTTTTTTAATCCCACATCCATGTTAGCGTTTCATCAAGTGCAGGTAGTTCTCAAACAGTTCACAGTTTACCTTCCAGTATCATGTCCTTACAGCCGCATAGATTCTTTTTTCTAGAATTTATATTTATTATTAATAGTTTAATACATTTATTTTTAGGGATGGTAATTTCTACTCTATCCGGTGGGTATCTGCCCCTACTCATCTGTATGGGTACAGGTAGAGTAGGATTAGGTTAAATTCAACCCTCCTCGACCTGTATATATTAATAAAAAACATATAAATCTTATATATTAGGTGTTGAGTTGAGCTATTTTATTTATTTATTGCTTATATATAATAAAAATAATAGAAAATTACAATCCACCTTACCCTTGAATGTGGGGAGGGTTTTGCATTTTCATGTGTGAGGAAGGGTTTTGATTCTCAAAATCCAACTCGCTGTGGACTTTGGGGCAGATACGGGTTGTGAGGTTAGGGAGGTGGGTAGAGTCTAGAATTTACAAAACCTGCCCCATTTTGGGGCAGATATGGGTTAAGTTTGTTTAACCAAATCAACACTTCTAAGACCTAGGCAGTCTAACTAATGGTGGCTCAATTGTTAACTTGGGATCAAATCTCGCGGGCAAGGTTTAGCTGAACGCTTTAGTTGTTCAGTGAGCTGTGGAACCAATGATAAGGTTATGGGGCCCATGAATTTATTATTGGTGTGGAACCTCATCATTGGTTCCACAACCCACTGAACAGCTAAAATGTTCAGCTAATCCGAATTCAAATCTTGCTACCACTCCATTGGGGTAGGGGCGTCAATTGAACTGGATTTGGTCCAATCCGATTTAGTCCAATGTGAGTCTATTATAAATTGACCATGTCCAATCCAATCCAATAAATATTTTGGACTGGTCTAAATAAATGTCTGGACTGTCAAATTTGTTCAAATTCGTTTTAATTTAGATTGATTTCGATCCAAATTCGGACCATTGATGCCTATATTATTAACTTATATCAATGAACCAGATATTGGCTTAATCAAACCGAATCCAATATAAATTTATTACGGATGGATCAGATCGAATCCAATCTAATAAATATTTTGAACTAGATTAATCCAATCCAATATGTCTTATTCGTCCGTCCAATTCATCTAAATTGATTTTGGATTACCCTTACATTGGGGTAGAGGGTATAGGCCTGAAGGGGATGGGGGATGGGCTACCCTTGCCCTGTTGTGCAGAATTTGGATTTCCGAACTCCAATGGAATGAAAACAATACAAGTATGATATGTGTGCGAGGACCATATTCTCGAATCCAGATTTCTTGTCCTTACACCCACCTAACTGCACTTTCAGCCATGTATTTCCTCGTGAAAAAAAACATACAAGAAAGAGATGCCGTTCTGAGGATCATTCTCTGAATGGTGAGGAAATCTGAAACCCCAATAGAATCCGGATTTCATCCTGACAGAATGGTCCTTGCACCCACTCACACTCACCTCATACCAGTTGCAGCTGTGCATCGAGGACCATTCTGTGAGGAATCCGGTTTCGATTGTGTAGCCCCATGAAAAAACAGAACACACAAACCAAGCGAAAAAAATATATATATACAAAAACAAAAAACGGTTTCGGTTGTCGGTTTTATCATCTTTCCTGATCCATCTGATAGCTAGATGACAATATTGCTTAGAGATCATCTGCTACTTTCAATTAAAATGCTTAATTTTCCCTGACTATCATCGTTCATATTTTTTGTTAATCAGCCGGGTTCTAAGATGAAATATATATACAATAGGGAATAACATGTGACTCTCCGACTCGTTGTCATGGAGATTGAAGAGCCCTCGTACCCTGAAAACAGAAGAAAAAATAAAATATAAAATAAAAAACTGAGAAGGCCTCTTTAATCGGATTATTGGACTTGAGTGATCCAATTGCAGGAAGGAAGGTTGGCATAGCTAGAACTAGGAATATGCAAAAGTACACCCTTACCAATTAAATGGAATTATAGAGTTGAACCCTTTTCCCAAATACGGAAACTGAGCATGCATGTACAGCAGCAGCCAGACCAATCTCTCGACATTGACAGTAGCTCTCTCTTCTTTTGTCCATTCTCTGTGAACTGATCGAGCACTGTTTATTATATCTCGTTCACTTTGAATGGGTAACTCAAAAGACTTGGTAGGATTTAGGTGCTAGATATATAAAACCTACATGTGAAGCTATATTAATTAATTTCCACGAAAACATTTACAGAGAGGGAAAACCCATTAATATTTGATAAAGGGGCACTCCCTATTCATGATTCATGACTAATAATCAAGAAGAAGAAGAAAATGTTTAATTAAAAGACAAAAACAACTTATTTTGCATGTTTTGATCTTCATTTTGGGTTATCAGTAGTGATCCGGCTAGCTCTCTTTCTTTTGGGTTGCACTGCAACTGCATAAAGATCCTTGACGGCTGAGCAACTACAAAGGTACGATACACAACTTTACGGTTACTCCAAGGATGCTGGGCCCTGATGCTATCGTCGCGGTGGTCATCATAATTTAGCCATCCAGCTCATGTGGTATCATGACTCCATAGTGGGTCCATCATCCAATGGTTGGAAATATGCAGGCTGCTCAAATTCAACCATGTGTGCAACTACTGAAACTGAGCCAACTCTATCATATCATGCTCCATCATCGATTTCCAACTTCTTGTCTTGTTAAGGGTGTTTCTTAGAACGGCGACGGATCGTGTCAGTCCGGTTTGGTGAAGTGGTAGAGTTAGAGAAAGCCTTCTCGGCTATCAAATAAGAAACAACCCTCAGTCTCGATCTCACCATTTAATAGCAAAAAAGAAGTTGAACTCTCTCGCATGCACTTTGAAGTTTTATTGGTTCTACCTAGTAGCAGTATCTTTTGTCCACGTGGCTAATTAGCTGGTAGCACGCGTAGCGGAATTAACAGTAGTAAAATTTGAGATTACCAGCATCCTTACCCAGAAGAATTTGTTACTATGTAATGTTTGAAGCTGATTTTAAGGCTTTTTTTTTCCTAGAAAAAAGAAAAGGGTGGGGCTGGAAAGGCGTGCACCGACTTTCTTATGATTGAATTGAAGAGTGTGTCTAAGGAAAGGAAAGCAAAACAAAGAGATCGATAGACCTTTCTCCTGGTTATCTTTTATGCTGTCTATGTCTATGTTCTGTACTAGTGTTTTTAATTTCTCTGTGAGTGTTAACGCTAGGTTTCCTTTGAGAGCTTCCATAGAACGCTCAAAAAGACGTGGGATTCACCTCTTTCTTCTTATAATTACTGCTACATGTCTCTTTCAAGTCAGGGTACATAACTGCAGCTTAGCTAGCTTTGTCGTGGGGAGGCATGGGGGGAAGCTTATTAGAGAGCAGGTGGGTCTAAGTCTTGGTCAAAAGATATGATTTCATGCTGTGTGAGTGTTGAAGGGTTATAAGTTATGACTCTCCATTTGAAGGGGGGAAAAGGAGAGAGAGCTCAACCTTCCCCACACTGATCATCTTGAGTAATCACGCCCCAACAACTTATTATCACCAAGGGGAATCCATGTTAGATTAATCATGAAAGCTGACACACATTATCACACAATAGACAATACTGCCCGGGCAAACCCAGCCCCTGCTTTTTTTTTTTTTGGGGGGGGGGGGTGAGGAGGGGGGGGGGGTCTGGCTCATCCTAAAACTCTAAAACAACACTTCTCTCCTCTTATTAAAATGGTCCTTTCCCACCCATTCTAAGTCTCTAACCTCGAACTCCATCTCATCCAACTCCTCCCCCAACCTTTCAAAGAGATCGAGATGGCGAATTTCCTCTCTCCATTTCTCCTTTGGTTCGTATACTATGCCTGCATCGTTCATGTCACAGCAAAACAGTGGCCTGCAGTGGAACTGGGAGGATCTACAAAGTTCTATGATTTCAAGGTCTCTTTCTCTCTCTCTCTCTCTCACACACACACACTCCAAATGTATCGAATACTGTTAATTAATGCTGGTTTTGGTGATCAATGTTAGGTCCAAACCAAGAGAATCACCAAATTGTGTACGAGCAAAGACATCGTTACAATAAATGGGATGTTTCCAGGACCAGTAGTATACGCCCAAGAAGGTGATAAAGTGATTGTCAAAGTTACCAACGAGACACCCTTCAACACTACCATCCATTGGTAAGCAGATCGAGTAAGCTTAATTACATTATTGCACCATTTAAGCATATATATATATATATAT
This sequence comes from Nelumbo lutea, assembly GCF_056320005.1. Classification (NCBI taxonomy): domain Eukaryota; kingdom Viridiplantae; phylum Streptophyta; class Magnoliopsida; order Proteales; family Nelumbonaceae; genus Nelumbo; species Nelumbo lutea. The sequence continues at coordinate 217,723,117 of NC_142684.1, forward strand.
ATATATATATCAGTGTAGACGCTTATTCAGAACCTCATTAATGGTTATCAATGTGGAGCATTTTCAGGCATGGTGTCCGGCAGAAGCTCTCGTGCTGGTTTGATGGGCCCTCTTACATTACTCAGTGCCCCATCCAAGGTGGGCAGTCTTTCACCTATCAGTTCACTCTGGTGCAACAGAAGGGTACATTCCTTTGGCATGCTCACGTCTCTTGGCTCCGGGGGACAGTCTATGGTGCCATTGTCGTCTATCCCAAGAGAGGAGTTCCTTATCCTTTCAAACATCCTGACGGAGAACAAATTATCATCCTGGGTACGTCAAGTCCATCAATTAGATTACCTGCTGCCAATAATCACTTTGATCAAACATTAACTGAACTAACTAAACATTTTCTGATGATGTCAGGCGAATATTGGCTCAAGGATGTCTTACAACTCGAGCGGGATGTTCTAGCGAGCGGTGGAGTGCCTCCACCGACAGATGCTTATCTCATCAATGGATACCCTGGTCCCAACTACAAATGCTCTGCAAATGGTAAAGAGAATTAATTTACGAACTTCCTAAGGGGACACCCATCATTTCTACTGTTTTTTTTCTTCTTTTTTTAACACTCCATTATGACTATTAAGAGCGAGATGGACAACCTACTTGATTATTATTATTATTGTTTTCGCTTTAAATTCTTTCCGCGTTTTTGTTATAAATCTGGTATCAGGCCATTTGTCATTTCAAAGAATAAGACCATGGCGTTTAATTAGGATGGAGTGGAAATTATATTATTTTTCCATGTTATCGTAATATTAATTGGTGATTACCTCATCCTTTTCAATTTCAGATGTGTATAAGATGGACGTAATCCCAGGGAAGAGGTACTTGCTGAGGATTATTAATGCAGCCCTAAACGTGGAGCACTTCTTCGCCATTGCTAACCACAAGTTAACCATTGTGGAAGCTGATGCCGAGTACACGAAGCCCTTCACCGTCGACCGCCTGATGATCGCACCCGGCCAGACGATCAACGTGCTTGTTAAAGCCGATCAGCCCATCGGCAAATACTCCATGGCCATGGGTGCCTACATGTCGGCCAGGAAAGTTCAGTTTCAGAAAGTGCCGGCGGTAGCCTTCTTCCAATACACCGGTGCTTCACTCTCCAGCTTCGCCTTAACCGCTCAGCTTCCTTGTTACAACGATAACCTTGCTGTTAAGACGGTCATGGATGGTCTCAGGAGCCTGAAACCCGTCAACGTTCCTCTACAGATTGACACAAACCTTTTCTTCACCATCGGGCTAAACGTCCAGAAGTGTCATTCCTCAAACCCCAAGCAAAACTGTCAAGCAGCCAACGGTGGGGTCTTGGCAGCTTCCATCAACAATATCAGTTTTATCATGCCTAAGGTTTCACTTCTGCAGGCTTATTACAACAAGATGAACGGCCACTTCACTGAGGATTTCCCTGGTGTGCCCCTGAAGATGTATGACTTTGTGAATGGAGCCCCAAACAACATCCCTATTGACACTCAGTCATCAAGTGGGACTAGGACTAGGGTGCTTGAATATGGGTCCAGGGTGCAACTTATCTTACAGGATACTGGGACTGTCAGCACTGAGAACCACCCAATTCATCTTCATGGCTATAGCTTTTACGTAGTGGGCTATGGAAGTGGCAACTACAACCCTCGCACTGCAAAGCTTAACTTGGTTGACCCACCTTACATGAACACCATTGGTGTACCTGTGGCTGGATGGGCTGCAATTCGATTTGTTGCAGACAATCCAGGTATGGTGATCATCTTAATTATGTTTTCTTTTTCTTTTTAACCACCAGAGAACTTTGATTTGCAATTGAAAGACTTAATTTGTTCGTTTGACTTGAGTCGTTGCATGTTGCAGGGGTTTGGTTCCTGCATTGTCACCTAGAGATACATGCTTCTTGGGGCTTATCCATGGCTTTTATAGTGAAGAATGGGAATGGCGAGACAGAGTCCCTTCCGCCGCCTCCAACAGACTTGCCTAAATGCTAGAAATGCTGAATGCCGGAAGGATGCATGGTGGTGGGATGACAAGCCACAGTTGTGATTACCAGAACCAATATTCTTTTTCGCAAGTGTTTAATATGCGTCCCTTGGTTACTTGGAAAAAGAGGAAAAGAACAAAAAAAAAAAAGTAAAGAAAAAGGAAAGGAAATTTTGTGAATAGAACCAAATGGGTGTGGTATAATGTAATGGCATACCAGACATATTCCTTTTAATTTTATTACGTTATTTATTTCTTACAAATGCAGTGTCATCAGATAGAGGATCAAGGCAACCTTTTATGGTGTCGAAAAGGTACTGCAACTGACTAAAAGTAAAACACTTGCACTTTAACCAATCGAAACCTCAAATGAATTTAAAATTTTAAATGAACTATACCGATTGATTGCTGATTGGTTACCAATCTGTTAGGTAAGTGCCATACCTTTTCGGGAAGTTGAAAAGTTGTTCATTGTACATATTTGACTCATTAACATTCCTTAATCAAGAACAGGTGAACAAAGGTCAAAGAACCGAGTTACCATAATCAACTCATGAATTTGTAACAAAACGTGATGAAATGCTATTATCATTAACAATTAGTGTATTTAAAAAGGATCCACCATTTTTTATGGGTAAATTACAGATAGATACTCTGTAATTTGGGGTAGTGACAGATAACTGAACATTCAATTGTAACACTTGGGTATTCCATCAGTTAAACATTACATAATGTCAAATATATTCTTCTTGTGTATTTTTGAGATCATTATACAGAGTAAAATCATGACCAGAGAATGTCATCATTGAAAAATTCGAGAAATTTGAATATGTTATTTACCATCTATATGAGAACATCATCATGGAGAGACGTTCGGTTACCTGACTCTATTTTTAAAAATTCAAGGTACTCAACTGTTGCAATTGAAAGTTCATGGTACCTATTTGTCACTATCCCAAAGTACAGGATACCCTATTTGTTATATATTTATTTGTACTTCAGCTTACAATATCTTATGCTAATTAAAGGAACAACACAAGAACTATGCCAATTTCTGATGCATAATATACTCGGTCCCTTGACCTCATACCAAGGAAAAGTATTCCAATTTGTGGTTCAAAAAGTATGGTCATTATCCATCTCCAATTTGTCGATAAACACCGACTATCCCAGGTCCTAGGAGATCGGGTAGGGGGAGATTGGATACATAACTGACCTTGCACAAGGTGACCGCTCAGACTCTAATCTGTGTTCTCAGGCTTGTCAGCCTAAGCTTTTACCATTGCACCAAGCAATTGCCCCAATGGAAGGAAAAAGGAAAGAACATTAGATCGGAAAATTGCAACATCAATGGAATTCAAACATTTAATGGATCTGAAGTCTTCATAGATGAACTACTGAGATGTTTAAGTGATATTTTATTACTACCAATATTATGAGAAAAACCTAGATGATCAGCCACTACCAATACACCTTAGAGAAGTAGCTTATGACAACTTCTTCAAGCCATGCCCCAAGATCATTACCCTCTTCAAGTTCAGCCACAGACAACAGATGCTCGTGTTAAAGCTGAGTTGAGCTAAGTTCCAGGAATCATGAATGGCAAATTGATCTCTCCCATCAAAAGGAAAACACTGCACACTGAATTACTCTTAACAGGACAAGCATCAATCTTCTATCTCTATTTGAATGGCCAATGATCCACAAAATCTGGTCTGCCATTTCTGTATAGGATAGGAATGAATGAATGGTAGGTGGCAACCATCGAAACTAGGGTGATAACATGGTTAAAGGGTTACTAGTTGCTACCAAGATTGAACAAGTTATGAGTATGACATGAAAAGGAAAGGTTACAGCTTGTAATGTGTATATGCCATTGAATCCAATGGATTGCACCTCTCCATACTCTTTATGACATAGGATACAGAAGGCATTTTCATGTGTAATATATTTTCTTCTCATTTTTTTTTTTTTTGGGGGGGGGTGTTGGGTGGAGGAGGGGAGAATTAAGAGAACTGAAAAATTACCTCATCATCCTCACTTTTTTTTTTGGATCAAAGCAATGTTCATGGATTAATTTCCTCAGTCAACCAACACTTCCCTCTCTCATCACTTTGTTCAGATCTAAATATCAGCCTCTTGTTACTCTTCAAATTCAAGTAGTCAATCTGCACATGATATGAATCCTGAAGTTACACATGGAAAATAAAATGATCAAAGAATATTACTTCATAAAGACATACATTATGAAGAATAGAATAAATTAAAAACTGTCTGCATAAAAAAACATGAAAAACTGTCAAACCTGCTCTGGGTCCAATAACAAGAGGCAAAATGCATCAACTGGGCCTTTAGTTGGGTCTATGGAAGATTCCTTTGATGATTCTTCATTTATACATGGAAGACCAGGGCTAGGCCCCAAGTACTGTGCTCTTGATCTCAGAGAACTAGCAAACCAAGCTTTCTCTCTCTGCTGCATGATGCATTTGACAGCATGAAAAAAAGATCATCAGAATCCAAAGGCATGTAAGGTGTCTGGTCTAAGAAGATTTCACATATTGAGGTACGCCTTCCCGAAAAGTGTAAGGAATATATCTAGATCCAGGTATGATGTCAACAATAGCCAGTAACTGATCTCCAAAGAAACTCAAGTCTAATACCTGTCTATCTCATGGTATACTTCTAATATTATCATATTATCATGTTCAAATGTGTCACTTTAACAAATGAGTAAGTTTTGTTGTCTAATTACAGGTTAAATGTAGGAGTAGAACTGCCAATTATAATTGGGTCTTATTGGGTCAAACCCAATAATTTAGATTAATAATTGGGTCAGTTCTAGGGTCTGGTTTGGAACAGGTTCTACACATTTATTTATTGGTTCATGACAGGTCTACCCTGACCCAGACCAGACCTTTCAAAACACAAGTTGAATACATGGTATAGCTATTAAGATTAGGTTCATAATCATAATGGGACTTGATACAATTCCAGGCAATATACTCAAGGTGGCTAGGCAGTACCTGGTTGTTTTGGCCTCCTCCTTAGGCAAACATTTTTTTGAGAAAAGGTAAAGTGTGATTGTATTAATATAAGGTCCTATGTACAATGAGTAGCTGTACAAAAAAGGACCTCAAAAAAAGGCCACCCTCAAAAAAGTATAATCAGAAGTAATGTCTTTGAAATCAGAATGTATTGACATTCCAACTCCTAATAGCATCTATAGCTGAATTAATGACCTCGGCTTCAGAAGTAGTTTTGTTTTCAAAAATCCATTTGTTCCTTTCTGACCACACTGTCCAAAGAACTGCCAGAGGGCTGGAAGCCCAGCAAAGTTTCCCTTTCTTGGATAGCCCATATGGGATATGGCCGCCACTCCAACAGAGCTTTAACTGATACTGGCATGCACCAACTCAGATTCAGAGCTTTCAAGAAGTAGCTCCAAACTGCAGAGCTAAACTTGCGATGGAGGAAAAGATGCCCCAGACTCCACCTCCACACTGCATACATTGACTAGTTAGTGCCCAAGTTGTAACCAGATGAATTGACTGATCAGCTTGTCCAAAGTGATCCCTTTGTATAGGTAATGGGAGATTCTTCTCCAGAATTCAGGATCCTCTACATCATAAAACACATACAAGGGCAATCACTAAGTGCCACATTGTTTAAGTCAAAAGTGACATTCACATGATGGAAGTGCAACCAAGAGGAATGGAAGACTCACTTCCATCCCCCCATCCATTATTCCCTTCATTTTCACAATGCAGATCAAATGACATGCCAGAAATACTACCCTTGACTTGGCTGAACTCCTTCAAGCAAGCACTCTAACTTGGTGGAGGATCTAATGCAGGACCAGTTGAAGAGGTTGGATCAATCGAGTGCTGAGAGAGGATACAGAGCTGGAGAAGGAACTGGCAAATGAACGCAGTCAGGTTTGAGGGATAGTGGCAGGGTCTTCGCTGCTAGGGATGAAGAAATGGGGCACAAGAAAGTTGAACAAAAAGATGTGGACTTGGTGCTTGAAAGTTGAAACACTGAAAGCATCAATGGAGTCACTTTTATAAATGCACAATGTGAAAACAATGATGGCTAGGAAGGTCATATAGATAAGTCCCTTCAGATGGTATGGTTACATGTATCTTAGTTGTTGCTGCCCAACTTCTGATCCAGATTCAAATGTGTGGCCTGCAGAGAGATGCTGAAAACCAGACACACTGAGAAGACACTGAGACACCTGAGATTTGAGAGTTTTATCCCCCTGATAATTATAATTTTTTTTGAAACAGGTAAAGTATAAATTCATTAAAGAAGAAAACCATGTATGACAAGAAGCTGTACACAGGGATTTACAAAAAACTGCTCGAGCAGCACCAAACCCCCCAGCCCTGTTTTACACTGATAATTATAAATATTGTTTGAGGTTTTGTAGAATCTTCTAACGGAGAACATGAAGATAGGTAAGTGGTTCACCTGCCTATCCTTGTTTTCCCTCTGTCACATGAACGATGGTCCTTCACTAACGTGCCTTGTATATGTTTGTTATAAATAGGATTGTAGAGGTTGTAGAGTCAATTAAGAAATGGCTTAATGACTTGGTCATAGTTTCTAATTGATCATATCAGACAAATATTATGCACAACTAGTAGGATGCAAGGGTCCTCAAAGCCTAGTCAGTTGACTGGTTGATAGCTTGACTATTCTGGTAGGAAATAGAGAGAACATGCTCAATACCCAGTCACAGTGCTACCAAGATTGTATGAGGACGCTCATAATTGAAATGGATAAAGATGAAAATGGGCTATTTCAATTTGGCAATCTGGCCCTACCGAGCTGATTTCTACCATTTTCAGGTTCCTGGTCTGATTGTTCTAACTGAAGCATTAGAATTCCTATCGGTTGCTGCAATCCTAGTTATTGATCTAAGTTAAACATGCCCTACCCCAACATTTTGGTGCAGTGAACATTTCATAAACAAGTGGCACTTTTATTTTTAATTTAAAGTTTCAAGTACAACTAAACCATATCTAACCAGGGTCCAATAACACTTATGTAGCCATATGAGGTACCAAAGCATCATAATACCAATTTAAGGATTGGGTTATTACAGTATATTCATTCTGAATGTTATGCTTTGTAAGTTTGTAACAATCTTGTGTTGAATGTTCCATTCCATTTTGGCCATATATTTGTTCTACCAACAGCAACTGCATTATTTGATAAGAACATAAGATCAGTAAAAAGCTGTAGATATCCAGAGTAGCATGACCATAAATGCTTGTGACCTCAGGGAACAATCCACTTCAAAATCCACACTATCTTTCGAGTATGTATTATAATATTCTAAACTTTTTTGTGATGTCAAATTTTTTTATCCACACATCAGCATGGATTTAACCCACTTGGTATGACAGCTCTGGCTCATCAGCTGTCACATATTAGGATGGTAATGATGATGCTACTGCCCAAATTACTTTGCATCTCATGCCTTAGCATGTTAGTTACTTTACATCTCATGACTTTCTGGATCCTCTGCATTTGGATTTTGGAGACAGTCAATACTTTAATATTGAATTTGGGTGGATGTATTGTTTTTTTTATCAGTGAAAGTAATTTTATTAATGAAAAGATATGAGAATTAGTACAGAGATTGGGTAACCTCGGCTACCCTAATGTACAATAACATTCCACCCTATATTTGCCTTACAATCTTACAATAGAGCCCAGAAACATTGTTCCCTGTTAGCCCCTTGCTTTGCTAGCTGATCCGCGAACCCATTTGCTACTCTTGGAGTCCACTGAACTATTAACTGGATGTCCTTTGTGATGTGCTTAATTTTCTTGATCTCATTTCTAAATATCCATGGTCTTTTGATCCTGTTTTAGTCAGCTTATAATAACTTTGGAGTTGCCTTCAACAACCAACTTTCTCACACCTATTTCCATGCCTTTTTGCATTCTGAAGACCATTGCTTTTAGTTCAGCTGTGATGGAGTCCCCCCACCCAATAGGGCCGGAAAAGAGCCCCACTACACTCCCTGTGTCATCTCTTATAACCCCACCAATTCCAGCCATGCCCGAGTTGCCAAAACTGCTCCCATCAAAGTTTAATTTGAGGAAACCAGATTCAGGAGGATCCCAACTTCTTATTGCCTTCTTTTTTTGCAGATGATGAGAATGCAACAGTCCTCCAATTTCTGAAAATATCATCCACAGTAAAATCTGAGAATAAATCCCAATAAAGATTGGGATGTATTGTTTCTTGTAATCCCAATAAAGATTTGCATCTAAGACGTATGAGGATGCTTCTGGTTGCAGATATCAAATGCTAAAAACATCTCTTGTTTAAGGCCCGGTAAGCATCCAGCACTCCAGCCCTTGTGAGTGGGGGAACCAAGCTAGCGAATCTTATGGAACATTGTGTGTTGAGAAGTGAAGTTATCTGTAAATCGGGAGACAAGTGAAGGAGAAAAGACGCCGGAGAAAAACACTTTATTGATATTTATAAATATAGAGCAACATCTGTTAATAGAGTCTAGCTGTGTAACTAACTCAATAACAACTTGTGTGCCACGTGTACTAATAACTCTAATACCCCCCCCCCCTCTTTCAAGTTGAAGCATAAGGATTAAAAATGCCCAACTTGAGTAATAAAGAAGTAAACCTATCTCATCCAACAGCTTTGGTAAAAATATCTACAGGCTGAGCTGATGTGGGAAGATGAGCAATAGTAATAGCTTTAGATTGAAGGTGCTCTTATATGAAGTGGCAATCTATTTCAATATGTTTGGTATGCTCATGAAACACAGGATTAGCAGCCATGAGAAGTGTTGCCTTGTTGTTACAGTATAAGTTCATGAGTTGTGGATGAGAGAAACCGAGATCAAAGAAGAGTTGTCTTAGCCACAACGGTTCACTAGTGGCGGTTGCCATCGCACGATACTCGACTTCAACAGAAGAGCGTGCCACAGTTGCTTGCTTCTTACTCTTCCATGACAAAGGGGAGTGAACCAGAGTTGTGAAATAGCCAATGGTGGATTTACGAGTGGTTGAGCAACTAGCCCAATTTGAATCACAATAAGTTCGCAATTGGAGATCACAATCAGTTGGAAGAAGTATTCCTTGCTCAGGTGTAGCCTTTAAATACCAAAGTACGTGCATTGCAGCATCTAAATGTTGTTGTCTAGGATCACTCATAAACTGACTTAGGATATGAAATGAATAAGTGATTTTTGGTCTTGTGATAGTGAGATAGAGAAGACGGCACACAAGACGTTGGAAAGCATTGTCGGAGGTAATCCTTGAGAGCAGAAATATGAGTTGGGACATTTCCGACAATCACCGAGCCATCAACATATGCAAGTACAATGAGAAAGTTGTTTGATTGAATTGAGGTAAAAAGGGTATTATCAGCAATTGATTGTTGAAAACCCCGTTGATGAAGAACATGAGCTAGAGTCTCAAACCAATTGTGTGAAGCTTGCTTGAGGCAATAAATGGATCTATTCAAACAACACACACACTGATCCTTAGGACGTAAAAATCCAAGTGGAGGAACCATGTAGATTTCTTCATGAAGAGTGCCATGGAGGAAAGCATTGTCTACATCCATTTGATGGAGTTCCTAATTCCGGGCTGCAACTAGAGCCAAAAGGCAGCGTATTGTTACAAACTTAGCAACTGGGGCATATGTCTCTGTATAATCAATGCCTTCAGTTTGCGTGTAGCCTTTTGCTACTAAGAGGGCTTTGTAACGTTCAACAGTACCATCGGGCTTAAACTTGACTTTGTAGACCCAATGTCACCCAATGGGAGTCTTTCCGGGTGGTAAGTCAGTCAATGTTCAGGTATGAGTGCGCTCAAGTGCAACTAGTTCAGCTGACAATAGCTTGCTTCCAACAGTCATGTTTATTGGCTTCATCATAACAAGAAGGTTCAGGTGGTGTAGAGGGGATTGAGCCTATAGTTAGAAAATTGGAAATTGGGTAGTGAGTGCTGCATGGCTCAGTTTGTGGCTAAAGTGTTGGACAAATGCAATTAGGAATTTGTGAGAGAGGCCTCTTGGAGCGAAGTGGGTGATGGTTATGTGAGGTTGATGGGATAGGAACAACAGGTTTAAGAGTTGATGAAATGATGATGTCCATTCCACTAGTGTGTTCAAGTAATTATGAACTAATAGAGGGTTGTAAACTGTCACAAACTGGTTTAGTTCTAGGCATTTGATTAGAAATTGCATCAGCCACCATGTCATCAACGACTGGTAAAGGTATAATTGGTGGTAGATGGATCCAAAGGCATGTTGTGATTAACAAAAGGGAATTTGTATTCAAAGAAAATTACATCTCTAGACACAAATATCCGCCTAGTAGTCAAATCATATAATTTATATCCCTTTTGACCATTAGGATATCTGAAAAATACACATCTAGTGGCACGGGCATTAAATTTATCATGCCCACGTCAGGATGTGCTTGCATAACAAAAGCAACCAAATGTGCGGAAATGACTATATGAAGGAAGCTTGTGGAAAAGTTTATATGGCGACTTTCCAACAAAGATTGGAGTTGGCAAGTGATTAATGATGTAAGCTGCTATCAAAACACATTCTCCTCAGAATTCGGTTGGTAGGTGGGCTTGGAACCGTAAAGCCCTTGCTATCTCAAGTAAGTGTCGGTGCTTGCGCTCAACGACCCCATTTTGTTGAGGGGTGTCTACACAAGTTGTTTGATGCAAGACCCCATGTGCTGTCAAGTAATCTTGAACAGGTCCAGAAAGAAATTCGGACCCATTGTCTGAACATATATACTTAACTTGAGCACTGAACTGTGTTTTGACAATTTCACAAAACATTACAAGAAAAGAACAAGCATATGATTTATATCGCAACAAATACACCCATGTAGCTCGAGTACAATCATCTACAATTGTTAAGAAGTAATGAGCTCCAGAATGGGACGGGGTGCGATAACCTCCCCAAATATCACAATGTATGAGTGTAAGCTATGTATCAGATCTAGTATGACTAATGGGAAAGGAAAGACATGTTTGTTTTACTCGAAAACACATGTCACAACAATCATTATTAGGTATAGTAATATGCAATTCAGGAATCAAAGCAAGTTTCTCATAAGAAGCATGGCCCGACCTTGAATGCTACACATGTGGATCATGAGTACGGGTACTATGCAAAGAGAATGATGGTGGACGGAAAACGAAGTGATACAATCCATCACACACTAGGCTCACATTAATCAGCTTTTTGGATGTTAGGACCTGAAAAGCACAGAAAGTAGAAAAGAACAACATAGTACAATTCAAGTCTTTGGTAAGTTTACCAACAGATGTAAGGTTGCACTGAAACCCTGGAATGAACAATACATCCTTTAATACCAGACCCGAAGACAATGTTATGTCACTTTGTGATTGAACCGACAACAGTGCTCCATTTGGCAACTAAACCGGTTTCAGTGTTGATGCCAATGTAATAGATGCAATAGCATATTCAGAATTAGTAGGAACCATATAATTTGAGGCTCCACTATCCAAAAGCCAAGAAGAGGTAGTAACCTTACCTACAAAGTTGGATGAGAAGGTGTGTTTATCATTGTTCAATAGATCAGATAGACTGTTGATGGTGCTTCATAACTATTGATACTGCTCTTTGGATAAGCTAGAAATCGGAGAAGTTACTTGGATTGAGCTTGTGCCAGCAGCAGATTTTTCTTGATTGCTAGTGTCGTTCTTGGGTGAGGACTTTGATCGAGTTCCCCAATTCGGCGGATAACCAAACAATTCAAAGCAGTGATCCTTACAGTGGCCCTATTTCTTGTAGTGCTTACAGCGAACCTTGGAACCGAATCGAATCGATACTACCAGATTTTGGAAAACTAGTAACCGGAACCGAACCGAAACCAATCGGTTAACCGTCGGTTCGGTTCATCGATTTTTCAATTTTTTATTTTTACAATATATATTATAAAAAATATATAAATATATAATAAAAAATTATAAATATATAAAAAATATTATATTTTAAATAATAAATAATATATAACATATTATAAATATATATTTATATATAATGCATATTTATTAATTTATAATATATAAAATATATAAATTGTATATATAATATACATAAATATATATAAAAAATATAGATATATATGTATACCGATCAGTTCGATTAACCATTGATTTTCTATATTGGTTAACGGAAACCAACCCGGTACCTTCGGTTTTTTAAAAAACCAAACCGACCGATTCAGTTAACTAATTTTTTGGCTCGGTTTCAGCCGGTTCGATTTTTCGGTTTTTTTTTCTCACCCTTACTTGCCACATGAGAAGTAGCGGCTTTTGCAGTTGGACCATGTTGAGCAATTAAAGATTGATGTCTTTCTTGTTGTGATACAAGTGCACAAGTCTTACTAATACTTGACAGAGGGTCCATACTTAAAATGCTTGATCTGATGTTGTTAAATTTCTCATTCAGACCGAGCAAGAATTGATACACTTTATCTCTTTCCCGTTTTGTAACAAAATCTTTAAAATCTTTCTGAACTCCACAAGTACATAGTCCATAGGTACATGATGGTCCAGCAATGTAGGCTAACAATTCATCCCAAATTGCCTTGAGTTTTGAGAAGTAAATAGATACAAGAAGAATTTCTTTCTTGCCTAAGTAGCATGAGATCTCGCTTGAGATGAAAAATTCTTGGTGCGTTTCCTTGTAAAAACCTTTCCTCCAAATCTTTCCACATTTCTTGGGTGTTTTCAGCATAGACTACGTTTTCATGGATGTCTTTGGCTAAAGCATTGAAGATCCATGACACCACCATGGAATTACACTTCAACTAGGCAAGCAACTCTGCCTGCTTCGCCGGATCTGGCTTCTGAATCATTCCATTCACGAAGCCAGTCTTATTGTTAGCACTGAGAGCATTAGTCTTAGCTCTTCTCCAAGTCATATATTTGTCTCCATTCAGAAAACAAAATACAAGCACTGTACCAAGGCTGTCAGAAGGATAAAGATAGAACTGTGAATTCTAATCAAGAAGGAGGAGATCTGATCAGTGACGATGAACACAGTGTTTTCCTTTCCATTCATGGCCATTCTTGCCGTTGACGGAAGAGAACTCGAATCAAGAACCAGGAAGGGAACTCGAGTGAGCACCTGCCGCTCTGATACCATGTAAATCGGGAGCCAAGTGAAGGAGAAAAGACGCCGGAGAAAACACTTTATTGATATTTATAAATACAGAGCAACAGTTGTTAACAGAGTCCAGAGTCCACCTGTGTAACTAACTCAACAACTTGTTACAACTTCTGTGCCACGTGTACTAATAACTCTAATATTATCATTACCTGCACCTTGACAGGATCAGAATTGGATCCATCAATCATTTCGATCCTTCCGTTGAATCGAAACTGCTCCCAAGAGCTGGTAAAATACCAACATATCTACAAATAACACAACTTGAACATCAATCAAATGATAAAGCCAAGTTTTTTTCGGGTAAGAATAATAAACCCTGGTTTGGGCATGCTAACTTCTGCTCAAGAACATAAATTATTCAGCCGCAAATTTCACATGCTCAGAAATCTTTACCTCCGAAAAAGGGCAGTGCCTAATATCATCAATCTGCAGTTTTCAAGCCACAAAATAAACTCCTGTAAATTGATAACCAATTTCAATAGCAATAAGATCAAAACCAAATATCAAACACCCATATTTGTATCTCCTCTTAGAGGAAAAACAAAGAATTATGTATTATAGTTGATAAGTCACTATAAAAGAATGAAAAAAGAAAACGAATAGAAACAATGGAGTTATGATTAAAAAGGAGGACCTTGCGACTTCGGCAATCAGTGTTGATTTGGATTTTATCGGAGTCTTCTTCGAATCCTCTGAAACATCAACAACAATCGAAATTAGATAAAAATATGAGAAATTCCAAGCCCCTGGAGAGAGAGAGAGAGAGAGAGACCTAAACACAACAGTACGATTAGCAGGTCTGCCATTAGATCCAACAGTTGCCTAAAAAATTGAAGTGAAGGTGCTTCAATAATTCATATAGAAAGTGGAAAGAAAGAGAGAGAGAGAGAGAGAGAGAGAGAGAGAGAGAGAGAGAGAGAGAAAACATTAGGAGAAGAAGGAAACCATACGAGTTGAAAGAAGGAAGAGTGTTTTAGGTTTGCATTGGAATCGATGGCGTTGAGAAGCAGCTGCTTCCACAGTGTTGTTGCCATACTCCCTCCCGCCGTCGTCCGTCGATGTCGGGTCCTCACCAGCAATCACTCCACCCGCGATTCGTCTTTTCACTTTTCTCACTAGTGTTTCTCTATTTGAAGGTTGGAACTTCGAAGATAATAAGAAATAGCTTGCAAGTTGCAACGACTCTGAACCGATGGGAATTCGAACAGAGGACAATTATTTAAGCAAGGTTTTAAAAAACGACCCGGAAACGGAATCGTTCTAGCTAATGATTTTCAGATAAGAAGTTCAACCGTCCGGATTGAACGGTTCACACGATTTGCATATTTAGGGCAAATGTTAATATGAGATTTGCCCTAATATGCTGTCGGCTGAGAAAGCAGAAAGAGAAAGGAGAACTGTTGCCAACTGAGAAAGGAAAAAAAAAGAAAAAAGGAAGGAGAGAAGGAGGGAAGAATAAGGATGAAGAGGATGATTGGATGCTCACCCGCGAGATAGCGGTGATGGCAACAGTGAGGCTGCAGCAAAAGATGCAGATATGAGATCTGAGTTCTTGGATCTCAGACTTGATATTTGAGTTCTAGGATCTCAGATTTGAGATCGATTTCTCTAAAACACCTATAGAAGAAAGTAGTCTTCTTCTTCTTCTTTGTTCTGAGTTCTCATCTTTGTAATTTTATATTGCGAACTGCTGGTTGGGTCAAACAAGTTAATGGTTCGATCGCCTGGGTCAGCGATTTTTTGACAAAGTCAACGGGTTTTGACCCAATAACGGGTTAGGGATGAATCGGAACCGGTTGTCCAGATGGTTTCTGGGCCGAACGGTCTGACCATCCGGATCAACAATGATTCAAAAACATTGATCTTAAGTATATGTTACATCACCAAAACTATTTGGTGGTGTGTGGGTTAGAAGCATAATTTTCTGAAAAACAATGTCTTTTTTTTCTATTGCTAAGTATGATGTTTTTTGGAGCAACAACAACACTTTTTGTTTGGTACCAGTGCTCCATGTTTGTTTTTAGCACTGATACCCATCGTAGGAAGTCCACATCATTGCTACATCACATCATTGTTGGCAGCAATGAACTGCAATACGAGAAAACATCAAATATGGTGTTGCTCCAAACCATGTCTTCTCGATTTCCAAGACGTGGCTTGGAGCACTGTATGGTTCCAAACAAATAGGCATTTCCTGGAACACCATTTTTTCTGACATGGCGCTGATGTGTCACTTTTTTCTGGAGCAATAGCATTGACTTCTTCTTTTAAGGCTGTGTTTGGTTATATGTAAAGATTAAAATGGAGAAAACAAATGCAAACCACTTTCGATTTCAAAAAATGCAACTTCACAGCATTTTATTGCACACGAAAACAAATGCAGTTTACTGGGAAACTCCTGAGAACTGTTTTCTTTTTTATTTGTCTCTTAGGTTATGTTTGGTTTGAAGGAAAATGCAGGAAGAGGAAGGGAAAGGTAGGTAAACCTTTACAAATAGTATATAAATTTTCCTATTTTTCCCTTCCTTTCCCTACGTTTTCCATCAAACCAAACATAACCTTAAAGGCTCAAATTGGTAAGTGGCTAAATGCAAATGGGCTGCGTCTAGTTGCAGTTCTGTGCAACTAGACTTTTGTTTGACCTTGTTTTGTTTGTTTATTTATTTTGGTAATTGTCTATTTGGTGCTGCATCCAAATCTTCTATAAGAGGCCAATTGAGTAACACAACACTACACATGGGATTAGCCAAGGATATTTGTTTGGGAGTAAGGTAAGATGGTAAGGCTGCGTTTAGTTGCAGCATAAATTTATTTGTACCCATGCAAAACATTAGTGGTGCAAATGATTTGAGTGCAAATTCTGATTTATTTTTATTTCAAATTTTACCTCATTATAATGTTTGATTATAGTACAAATGTGATAGAATAAGACTTGAAGCAGAATAAATTAAAACCCAAAATAAAATTAAATCAGAATTTGCATTCTTTTCATTTGCACTAGTGCAAATAAAATTACACTGCAATCAAATGCAGCTGATGAGGGCAAATTTGGCCCTCCAATGACATTGTGACACCTGGCACCTCATGACAGTTAAGTGCAGCCTCTTGACAGGTAGGCAGCTCACCACAAGTAGCTCGCTACAAGTAGCTCGCCATAGGTAGCTTGCCACTAGGCAGCTCGCCACAGGCAGCTCACCCTCATGTAGCCTGGCACCTCAGAACAACTAGGTGACACCGGAGACCACTTTGGCAACAACTTGCCTTTGCAAAGTTGATGGTGTCCCACTAGGCATAGCCTGGCACAGGCGCAACCTGGCATGGGCGTGGCCCGGCACAGGAGCAACCAGGTGGCCTGACCCTGGTGCGACCTGGCCTTGGCACAAGTTGGCAGCCTGGCCTTGGCGCGAGTTGGCGGCCTAGCATAGGCGCAACCTGGCGACCTGGCCCATGCGCCAACCTAACAACCCCGAGGAGCTCACCACCGTACCCCGCATTTTATGGGATTGTGACTTGTAACAGCTATATTAGCTTGCCCACTCCCCGATTCAGGCGGTTGGTGGCTTTATCCCCACCTAACACGAAGCAGGTCTCGTCACAATGGGAATCCAGGAACTACTCCACCAAACCCGCAAGGACTGTAGTAAATAAAAGCCTTATCCTCCAGGGGCGAGGGAGAGGTAATCCTTGCTCTCTAGCTCTCTCATTCTCTTATACCATTTTCAGCTCGCTACTAAGTGCTGACTTAGCCACCGGAGTGACCTCGCCGGGTAAACACCCCTGGGTTCTCTGATTTAGTTATCATAGGTATCTCAGCTCCCGCCGCCTACAAAGATGAGCAGGTCATCACCAGCAGGGAGCAGCTGGGTTGTGCTACGCTAAGGAGCTCCACTTCATTCCCGGAGTCACAGGCCACTAGGGAGCAGACGAGCTGACGAGGCACTTAGCCAAAAAAATTAGTACGTGACCAGAAACCGTTACATCAATTGGCGTCATTTGTGGGAACATGCTACAAAAAGCTAAGTTCTCATCCTACAAAAAGCTAAGTCCTCTTCTCCCAAAAAGCTAAGTCCTCACCTTTTTAGAAACTGAAGCTCTCGCTTTATAGTTTTCGTTTTTAAACTCAAAGAAACTGAAGCTCTCGCTTCATGGCTCTAAGGCACCCACCTGGCGGCCTGGCATTGCCTGCGTACGGCCAGGCGGCCTGGCGCGGCCTATCAGCCTAACACATGCGCTGGCTTGGCGCGACCTGGCACGGGCACCGACCTGGCGGCCTGGTCCAAGCGCGAACTGACGAATTGATAAAAGACTTCCTCATCACTTAAGATCCAATCGCCTCTTCGGCATGGGCAACCAAGTCCCAATCGCCTCCTTGGCATGGACACTTAAGACCTAGTTGCCTCTTCGGCATGGGCAAAGTTCAGGAGTAGACTATGAGTCGTTCCCAAAGCCTAAGGGCCCCAATACTGCTCAAGACCCAGTTGCCTCTTCGGCATGGGAAAAGTTCAGGAGTGGACTATGAGTCGCTCCCAAAGCCTAAGGGCCACAATACTGCTCAAGACCTAGTTGCCTCTTTGGCATGGGCAAAGTTCAGGAGTGGACTATGAGTCACTCCCAAAGCCTAAAGGCCACGATACTGCATAAGACCCATTTGCCTCTTCGGCATGGGCAAAGTTCAGGAGTGGACTACGAGTCACTCCCAAAGCCTAAGCAATTGAATCAGCGCTTACGAGCTCATCGAATTCCGGGCCAAAAGGAGAAATCTACTCCCTCCACCGAGTTACTTTCAGCTTGGGAGTGGGGGGCAAATGATGAGGGCGGATTTGATCCTCCAATGACATTGTGACACCTGACACCTCATGACAACCAAGTGTAGCCTCTTGTCAGCTAGGCAGCTCGTCACTAGGCAGCTCACCACAGGCAGCTCACCCTCATGTAGCCTGGCACCTCAGAACAACTAGGTGACACTCGGGACCACTTTGGCAACAACTTGCCTTTGCTAAGTTGATGGTGTCCCACTAGGCATAGCCTGGCATGGGCGCGGCCTGGCATAGGTGCGGCCTGGCACAGGCGCGGCCTAGGGCAGGCGCGACTTGGCCTTGGCATGAGCTGGCAGCCTGGCCCTAACATGAGCTAGCGGCTTGGCACATGCGCGACCTAGCGGCCTGGCACAGGCGTGACCTGGTGGCCTGGCCCTGGCGTGACCTGGCCTTGGCACGAGCTGGCAGCCAGGCCCTAGCGTGACCTGGCGACCTGGTCCACGCGCCAACCTAACAACCCCGAGGAGTTCACCACCGTACCCTGTGTTTTACGGGATTGTGACTTGTAACAGCTATATTAACTCACCCACTCCCTGATTCAAGCGGAGATGGGCAACCTTACCGGTTGGTGGCTTTATCCCCCCTAACACAAAAGCAGGTCCCATCACAGTTGGAATCTAGGAACTGCTCCACCAAACCCGCGAGGACTCCAGTATATAAAGGCCTCACCCCCTAGGGACGAGGGGAGAGGTAATCTCTGCTCTCTACCTCTCTCATTCTCTTATATCATTTTTAGTTCGCTACTAAGTGCTAACTTAGCCATCGGAGTGACCTTGCCGGGTAAACACCCCCGGGTTCTCTGATTTAGTTACCGTAGATCCCTCAACTCCCGCCGCCTACAAAGATGAGCAGATCATCGCCAGCAGGGAGCAGCTGGGTTGCGTTACGCTAGGGAACTCCACTTCAGCCCATGAATCACAGGCCACTGGGGAGCAGACAAGCTGACGAGACACTTAGCCAAAAAAATTGGCACGTGACCAGAAACCGTTACATCAACAACCTAAATGATGTGATCCCCACTTTATATGAAAGAAAAATGAGATAGGAGGAAGGTGATTCAAATTTTGCATTACTTTTCTAGATGCAAAATTTATATTGCTATTGAGTGAAAATATGACAAAAAGTATAAATTTTGCATCATGTGAAAGTGTATATCATAATTACAAACAAACAAATGCAAAACTGAACCAACCACAAAATTTATATCTAGTTTAAGTCTAAATTGCAACCTTGTGTGGCCCTGTCTCGCTCTTCCCCGGTTGGGGTCAAGGTTCAAAATTTTGATATGTATCAGTGGCTTCTTGATACACCTTTATAGGGGGTGTTTCGGGGTCTGGCCTAATTTAGGGGGTAGATGAGCCTTAAATCGACCCCTCTAAACCAGTTTCAAAGAAAAACTAAAAAAAAGGCAAGCAAAGATACAGGCCGACACACCCCTACTAGTGTATCAACTTGTATCTATATTTTGAACCTTGGTTGGGATGGTTTTTTTACCACTAATCAAGGTTGGGGTGGGTTTTGGGAATACCCAAAACTCTAGGGATCGAGGATTGGGTGGGAATGGTATTTCTTGACTATATTATATTTAGGGATGGAAACGGATCGGATCGGATTCAAATCATGGTATATCTAAATCCAATCTGATCCGAAGATTCGATTGAATCTCACAAACAAGGATTTGAATTCAAATTTGATGAGGAAGTCGAATATTTCAATCTAATCCAACCTGATTTAACTTTAAAAAAAATCAATAAATTATTAAAAGACAAAATAAAATACAACAATTTAAATAAAGAAAAACAAAAAATCATACATGTTTTTATAAAAATAAATAATATAACAAATTTAAAAAATGTAACATAAATAATATATTTATAAATAAATAGGATATATATGTGTTATGTATAAATAAATAAAAAACATATATGTCAGATTGGATAGGGGTGAACCAAAAATATATTAAATGGGAAAATGCAGGTTGAAATCAAAACCCACCCATGAATTTTAATAAATAACACCTAATTGGCTACTTTATGATACTCGTTGATTGGCCAAAAAAATTTCAGATATCATATCTTTCCAATGTCATAGTCAAACCCTATATTATGATATTATATATTATACTACATAATGTAATATAGTTCTAGGTAGGCTTGAAAAAATAAAAATAATAATAATAATAATTTTTCAAGTATGGGGATAGGGATGGTGTTGGGATTTCTTACCCCAATGGGGTTTGGGGCGGGGGTAGAGTATGGGATAAAAAATAAAATTATTCTTTTTTTATTTTTTCAAATAAAAAAAAATATTGGAGCAGGTGGAGCAAATTCGAGGATCCCCATTCCCCATGGGGATAGGGATGGAGTTGGGAAGTCTACCCCCAATAGAGTTCGGGGCAGGGATGGGGCATGCAAAATCCGGCCCCGTCCCCACCTTGTTGCCATTCCTACCCTTTAGTAGGGACTAGGGGATGCAACTTGGGTCTTCAATTTGAAGACCTTACATTGCATCATATCAAGCTTTTGAGCCAAGGCCCAATGAATGTTTAACAATCCCCCAACTTGAGCCCACCCAAATTATATTATTCTTTCATTCATATTAGAAGTTAAAGTGGACCTTAAAAGTATAGATAAATTACAAATAGGTATCTTGTACTTTGGGGGTAGTGACATTTTAAGGGCTTGAACTTTTAAATGTGACACTTCAGTACCTAAACTTTTCAAAACATACACTCAAATCTAACAGTTAACATACACTCAAGTCGAATTCTACCTACGAGAGGCTTGAGTCAAGGGGATCCTCTTTTCCCTTGTTTATTCTTGCTATGGAAGGGCTCTCTAGGCTTTTGGAAAGGGTAGAGAACTAGGGGCTTATCAAAGGAGTTAAAATCTATAGAGAAGCTCCTTCTATTTCCCACCTTTTTGTTGATGATGTTTTCCTTTTTGTTAGGGATCAGAGAGACATAACCACAAACCTACTGGATACCTTGAACAGTTTTTAACAAATGTCAGGGCAGATAATAAACTGTGGTAAGCCAGGTATCTTCTTTAGTAAAAGTGTTAGTCATAAAGGGGTTAATCTAATCAAAAGGCAGTTGAAAATGGGAGATTTAGATTGTCAAGCCAAATATTCAGGAATCCCTCTAATCTTGAAAAAAATAAGGCCAACTTTGTAAGTTTTATCTTAGACTAGTTCAATTCTAAACTGAATAACTAGAAGGCAACAACTTTGTCCCAAGCAGGGAAGCTGGTCCTTGTTAAATCTATTTTGCAATCGGTCCTGAATCATGTGATGTCTATTTTTAGGTTACCTGACATTTTCAATGACAAGCTAGATAAAATTCAAAAAGATTTTTGGTGGAATCATGGTAAGGACTCCAGACCCTTCCATTGGGTTAATTGGGACACAATGTGTACCCCCAAATCTTTAGGAGGTCTAGGCCTAAGAAAAGCTAAGGAAATCAATAAAGCTTTCCAATGGAAGTTGGCTTGGGCGTTTATAAACAAAAAAGATGTCTTGTGGGTTAAATTGCTTAGAAGCAGGTATCTAAAAGACCCAAGTGTATTCTCTCAAAAAATAAAGAACTCTTCCTTTTTTGAAAGAATTTGGCTAGGGCCCTAGTTGAGATTTTCTCCTTGATCATTTGTAGGGCCAAGGCCTCTCGAGATGTTCCCTTATGGGGAACCCCTTAGATCTTAGGTCCCTTAAGTGCTATGGCTTCCATGGGACCCCCCACCTCCACCTATGAGTAGGCTAGACTTTCCTTGGCTGATGCTATTGATAATGAAGGATAGTGGAATACTAATTTCCTAAGAAATCATTTTGATGATTCCTGGCTAAATTTGATTAATTACACTCATGTCTTTAGGTTCCCAATAAATAACCATTTCTTTTGGATCCTAGGTAAGAAAAGAGTCTTCTCCTTGGGGTCAGTTGTCAGCACCTCGTAAAAGGCCACACTCTAGACCCTAACCTGAAGCATCTTCCTATGTTGCGAAAAATCCAGCATCTTCCAATTCTCCCAAGATATAAGTTCTTTTTCTGGAGACTAGTTGATGGTGCGTGATTTGGCTACTCCTAGCCGGAAGACGATTCGAACTCCAATTGGGCGACGAGCTGGACCGTTCTGCAAAATAGTGGATCAGAGAACCTGGGGTAGCTAACCTGGGAAGGTCACTCCGATGCTTAAGTCAGTACTTTATGCTGTAATTGCGAGCTGAATGCTTGAGAACTTGAGTGCTAGTGAGTAGAATAATCATGCGTACCTTTGCCCTGAGGTTTCATGTCTTTATATACTAGAGTAGTCATGGGCCATATGAAAGGTCTCCAGGCTGTGCAGATAAGGTTTGTTTCATTTTTGAAGGAAAGTAGTATGTTGATAAGGTTTATCGTTTATCTCTGATTCAGGCGAAGTTAGGACGAGTTCTCATCGTGGTCTCGAGAAATTCGGGATCTGTTGGGGAAGCCTTTGGAGTTGGTTAAGTGGCATTTTGGCTCATTAGCTATGAGCTGGCACTTTGATTCTTTAGTCCCGAACTGGATTGGGTGTCAAGGTGCCTCTACACTGAGGTGGTTTTTTGGGCCGAGGTGGCTGAATACCCGAACTCTGAATGTTGCGAACTGGGCTTGCTTGGCTGAGTTGTCACCCTTCGATCAGATCGCACCGACGTGTCCCCTTCTTGCTAGTTTGTGCCAAATCACCCTTCATCAATTGTCCCCCATTCCTCATGCCAGGGGTCTTAACCCAGTGCGGGGAGTTCATGAAGAGTCCAAGTGGATTTGGCGCGAGGTCTACTCAATTTGGAGGGCGAACCGTTGGTCGGGCTTGTTCAACCATCTGGCTCAACTATGAAATGACCCAGGTCGCATCTCGAGCATGCATGGATGTCACACTATTTATAGATTCCGCAAATGCCAAAGGGTGCACTCAACCAATTTCGTCCTCGGGCAGCGTGCACACGGTTTTCATGGGAGACATCGGACCGTACAGGTCTCAACCATTGATTGCCGGATGTGGTGAACTATAAATAGGGGGCCGAAGGGCCCATTATCTTCGCCATAAATTGTGTAATAGAGCTCTCTTGAGATCGCGTCGGAGTCCTTCAGCTTGCCACTCTTCCCTAAGTGTCTGAGGTCATTGTCATCCTTTTGGTGAGTTCGTCTTCTTTCATTAGTTGTTCCCCTTTCCTCTTCCTGTCCAATATGTCTAGTGCTAGCATAGATAGGTTACTTAGCGATTCTAGTGAGCTCGAGGGTGCCGAGGTGTGGTCCTTGGCTCCCGCTGGTGGGGTCAGCTCTTCGCTAGAGAACTCCTCTTTACACCTTTTAGGGGAAACACCCTTACCCGACGTCGAGCCATCTCGGCCCGAGGAACCTGAACCTCGGGTAGACCTCTAGAGAGGGGGTCCCATATTCTTCTCGGGGTCGAGATCTGGACGAATTCAGCCCTTCCACGATGACCTTGGACAAATTGTTGTCTTTGGTAGCCCGTTACCATCTTCCCGATGCCCTTACCATCAATATTCCTTTGAAGGTATGACAGGTGTTGTTATGACAGGTGTTGATGCAGCTAACCTTCTGCAGAGTGTTCAAAAGGGAAAGAAGAGAAAGGCCTCAAAGAGGTTCCGTCGGAAGGAGGTCGGTCCTTCGGTTCCTGCCCAACCCAAGGTCGATGTGCCAGTGTCGATCTTGGTCAAGCTCCTGGAGGAGGAGGTTCACCCTCAGCCTCTAATTGTTGACCTAGACGAGGACTAGGATGAGGGGGCCCCACCTCACGAGCCTAAGGGTACTTCGGTGCCCGAGCCTCAGCCCCCGAAGGAGAGCATAATGACTCTACGGCTCAGGCTTCTTAAGAGCAAGGATGTTGTGTTTCTTGTGGAAGTCGCGGAATGGGCTAACATGTCAATGAGTCAGCTCAAAGGAAGAATGACTAATTATTATATGGGGGTGAGTAACCTGCCCCTTTGTTTAATTTCTTATTCTTCTGTTAGTGGTACTTATGCCTGCTTTCTATTTGCTAGGTGAACGCCGCTATCCATTCACTTGTCTACCAATCTGAGATCCGTTTGAAACGAGCCTAGGAGGTTGAAGAAAATGCTTGGAAGCTTTACCGCAAGCTGGATTTAGCTCGGGGTGAGGTTCTTCGAGCCAAGAAGGGAACTCGGAGCTAGGAGGAGATGATCCTTGTACTGACGGAGGAGAAGAAGAAACTCAAAGAGGAGAAGGAGGCTCTCCTTTGGGAGAATGAGAACCTCAAGGCGATGATCAAGGAGCACACCGAGATCTTCGACACCGCCATCCAGGAGGCACGGGTTCAAGAGAGAGATCGCGCTGTTGAGGAGTTCAAGGAGTCCCTTGAATTTCACGAAGTCCAGGTCAAGTATGGACCTAACTCGTACCAGTCAGGCTTTAACCTTTGCAAGTGGCTGATGCGGCGAAAGTTTCCCAAGCTCGACTTTGGATCTATTTCCATGTCCACCATCACTCCTGAGATGGCGAAGGAGGCTGACAAGTAATCCGACTCCTCTAAAGGGGAAAGTGACGATGAAATTCTCGAGGCGAGGCCTTTAGGGGAGGCAAGCCGAGAGGACGTGGAGGAGGACCACATGGAAACCGATCTACCTGTTGGAGGGAATTCTAGCAGATCTAATGCTTAGTCGTGCCTCTTTTCTTGGACCCCCTACATACAATGTATATCTCGGGCCTCCAAGCTCGGGTTTTTTTTTTTTGTACTTGAAGTTCTATATCAATGAAATACAAGTGTTTTGCAATCTTTGTGTGCAAATTTTTCTAAGTGTAGATTAATCCCGAGCTGGCGAACTAAACCAAATAGGAGTGAACTTTTTTCTAAGTATGGATTTCTCCCGAGTTGGTGAGTTAAACCAATTTGGAGTGAACTTTTTTCTAAGCATAGGTTGTTGTCGAGCTGGTAAGCTCGACACTAATAGGATTGATCTAATTGCCATTGTATGCTAGGGCGATCAGACACTATAGGGTACATACCCGATCTTTCTATGCCTGGGTCACTTATTTGCCTAAGTGTTGGTTATCCCTAAGTGCCGAGCTAACGAGCTTGACTCCATGTGGAATTAACCTTACATTGTTGTACGCCGAGGTGAATTAGACACCGTAGGGTTTGCACCCGAGCTGTCTATGCCTCATAGGCGACTATGACTTGTCTGTCTATGCCAAAGAGGCGACTATGACTTGTCCGTCTATGTCAAAGAGGCGACTAGGACTTGTCTGCCTATGCCGAAGAGGTGACTAGGACTTGTCATAGTTTCGAGGTTTTCTATCAGCTCAGCGCCATAGCCCTTAGGCTTCTAGGAGTGAATCAGAGTCCTCTCTCCAGTTAGTCATCTTTTTCGATCAGTTCGGTGGTCACATAGACTTGAAGAAATTTTGTCTTTGATTTACAAGTTTATAAGTAGTACCTTCTTAGGTTATCGATATTCCATGCTCGTGGTACCTGCTTCCCTTCCAAAGTCTCGAGCTCAAATGTGCCTTCCCCGAATACTCGCTTTACTCCGTATGGACCTTCCCAATTCAGTCCGAGCTTGCCAATGTCGGGCTCAAGTACCATAACCTTCCGAAGAACTAGGTCGTCGATGCAAAAGTGTCATTTTCTGACCCGGGCGTTATAGTACCGAGCTACTCTTTGTTGGTAAGCTGCAGTTCGAATGTAAGCCATGTCTCGTACCTCCTCTACCAGGTCTAGCTTGGTATGGAGCTCATCATCGTTCGTTTTCTCATTATAAAACTCCAATCGTAATGTGGGCACTTCTATTTTCATCAGGATCACCGCTTCTGTACCATATGTGAAGTTGAAATGGGTCTCTTCCATTGCGGTCTTAATAGTAGTTCAGTAGGTCCAAAGGACACTGGGCAGTTTGTCCACCCACAATCCCTTGGCTTGGGCTAAGCGAGCTTTCAATCCGCGAAGTATCACTCTGTTAGTCACTTCTGCTTGCCCGTTCACTTGGGGTGTGCCACCGAGGTAAAATTTTGTTGAATCCCCATTTCGACACTCGAGGTAGTCCAAATATCAGCACTCGATATCACTCTGTTAGTCACTTCTGCTTCCCATTATCGGATATCAGCACTCGAGGTAGTCTGAAGCGACATACTATGCTTTTCTAGAAGAAATTCTGTATGTTGCGGGTTGTGATCATTACTAAGGGTTTGGCTTCCACCCACTTTGTAAAGTAATCTATTGCTACAACCAAGAACCTCCTCTGCCTTGTTGCTGGTGGGAAAGGACCCAGGATGTCGATTCCCCATTGCGCGAAGGGCCACGGGCTAGTGAGGTATTTCAAATCAGTAGCAGGTTGATGGTGAATGTTGGCATGCCTCTGACACCTGTCACACTTTTTGACGAGCTCGAGTGCATCTGCCTTCATTGTGGGCCAATAATAACCTTGCCTTAGCACTTTCTGTGCGAGAGCTTTGCCCCCCAAGTGTTTGCCGCACAAGCCTTCATTGGTGCCGCGAAGTACATGCTCAACTTCTGAGGGTCGTAAGCAACGCAGGTAAGGGAGCGTGAAAGATCTTTTGTACAACTGTCTGTCTATGAGGACGTACTTAGCTAACTGGCGCTCTACCCTTCGAGCTTCATTGCGTTCTGCAAGTAGGGTCCCATGGAATAGATAACTTATGACTGGGTCGATTTCGCTTGTGATACGAGAGCGACCTCTTCTGCCCCCTCGAGAATGATTGGCCGAGGTAAGTCCTCTATGTACACAGTTTGCATGGCGTTGCTGATCGTGCTAGCTAGTCGCGACAAGGCATTGGCTTCAGCGTTCTCGGACCTTAGAAATTGTCTGATAAAGCAAGAGATGAAGCTACATAGGATCTCTCTAACTTTATCCAAGTAAGTTGCCATAGCGGGGTCATGGGCTTTCTACTCACCAATGACTTGGTTAACCACTAGTTGTGAATCGCTGCATATGATGAGGTGCTTTGCTTTCATTTCCCTTACTAAGGTTAACTCGGTGACTAGTGCTTCATATTCTGCCTCGTTGTTCGATGCCTCAAATCCGAACCGGAGAGCATATTCTAGCTTCACTTTGCTTGGGTCGTACAGTATCAGTCCCGACTGCTTCCCTGCTAGTTGGATGAACCATCGACGTAGAGGATCCAGGGCTCCTTGTCCCAAGTCGGTTCCACTCTGATTGGGACTAGTGCCGCACTAGTTGAATCTCTCGTTGTGTGAGTGAGCTCGGCCAGCTCGGGGGTCATTGTATTGAACGTGCATTCTACTACAAAATCGGCCAAGACTTGAGCTTTGATTGCTAGCCGAGGCTCATACCGGATATCGTATTCACTTAGCTCGATGGACCACTTTGTTAATCTCCCAAACACCTCGGGCTTGAGCAGAATCTGCTTCAGGAGTTTGTTGGTGAGAACAACGATAGTGTGGGCCTGGAAGTACAGGCAAAGTTTTTGGGCTGCTATGATTAGTGCGTATGCTAATTTCTCAATCTCCGAATATCTAGTTTTTGCATCCTATAAAATTTTGCTAACATAATAGATGGTTCATTGGACCCGATCTACTTCTTTGATCAGCACCGAACTAACCACTTCATCGCTCGCAGAGAGGTATAGCTTTAACACATCCCCTTCTTTGGGTCGAGTAAAAACTGGGGTGGTTCCTAAGTATCTTTTCAGCTCGTCAAAAGCGAGCTAGCATTCTTCAGTCCATTCAAAGTCCTTACTCTTTTTTATGGCTTTAAAAAAGGGTAGACATCGGTCTGTCGATTTAGACATGAAGCGGCTCAGGGCGGCTATCCGGCCAGTTAGCCTCTGAACCTCTTTTATTTTCCGGGGTGGTCTCATGTCTAGAATTTCTTTTATTTTGTCTAGGTTGGCCTCGATGCCACGTCTGTTGACTATATAGCATAGAAATTTACCCGAAGTGACTCCGGAGACACACTTATTTGGATTTAATTTAATGTTATATCTTCGTAAAACTTGAAAATCATCTTTTAAATCATTCAACAAAAAATTTGGAAATTGGGTCTTCATAACCATGTCATTAACATAGCATTCTACTTTATTGCCGATTAATGGCTCAAAAATCTTATTTACAAGGCATTGGAATGTTGCCCCAGCATTTTTCAATCCAAAGGGCATGACCTTGTAACAATATAACCCGAGCTCAGTTACGAAAATGGTCTTCTCTTTATCAGCGGGATCCATCCTAATCTGGTTGTAACTGGAATAGGCATCCAGGAAGCTCAGTAACTCATGCCGTGAGATCGTGTCCACTAGGTGGTCGATCTTGGGTAGCAGGAAGCAATCTTTCGGGCAGGCCCTGTTCAGGTCGGTGTAGTCGATGCACATGCGCCACTTGCCATTGGCTTTTTTCACCAGAACTGGGTTAGCCACCCTACTCGGGTAATGAACTTCCCTGATGAAGTCTGCCGCGAGGAGCTTCCCAACCTCTTCATCAACTAACCTCCAACGTTTCGGGGTGAGGTTGCGCTTCTTCTACCTTACTGGCCTGACTAAAGGGTCGGTATTAAGTTTGTGAGTTATAATTTTTGGATCAATTCCTAGCATTTTTGCCATGGACCAAGCAAAAATATTTAAATTTTCAAGTAAGAAACTTACAAGCTGAGTTTAGAGTATTTCGCTGATCGAGATACTCTATTGGTCGCTCAAGCTTGACATCTTCTACTAACTTTTCTTTCCCTTTCAAGTCTCTAACTCGTAGACTGAGGTCCTCCTTGTTGCTGATGTACATTCGATGATGATGGACCCGCCGGTGATCATGTTAATTACCCCGCAGATCGGTCTTTCCTTTGGCAACTATCACGGTGGTTGCTCATTCTACCTGTTGACCTAAGGGCCACTACTCCTCTAGTCTCCTTGTCGATCTACCTGCCGATCTGCTTGTCCCCTCTCTTCTCGCAAGATGAAGTTCTTCAAGTATCCGCGGCTGATAAGTTCCTCGATCTCGTCATAGAGATTCCTGCAATTCTCTATGCTGTGTCTATGATCCCGGTGGAAATGGCAGTAAACATTTGGGTTGTTGCTGGGTCTCCCCTTATCCTAGGAGGCGATTTGACGAAGGAGGAGTCCTTAATAGTCATTACGATCTCTCATCTCTTAGTGTTTAAAGGCGTGTAGCTCATTCTCTCCACAGGTGGGGTCCTGGAGCGCCGACCTGACTTGCAAGTTCGCGAGGGGGACCAACTTCTTGACTTGCTTCTTCCCTTCATTCTCTCCACAGGTGAGGTCCACCATTGCTCATTCCTTCATTCTCTCTCTTCCTCTTTTTTGGCAGTGGGTTGTCAATCTTTTGATTGATCTCCTCCTCAGTACCGATGAACTGATCTGCTAACTTAAGAAATTTGGTGATGTCCTTTGGCTTGTTCTTCTTGCTGGCCTGGCTTCGCTGGCAGGCTTCCTCTGGCCGAGGGGCGGTCTGTCTTACAACACCGTCACTACTGCTTCTTCACAAGCTCGACATTGGTGCTGCTAACTTCAGTCTGGTCTGGTACTTCAGCATTAACGTGGGGTAGGTCTTGGTTCCTTCTCGTTGGATTCTCTTGGTTGTGGGGCTCAAACTGGATATCACGAGGGACAGAGAGGTCTTGTCTCAAGTTCGCACCCTGAACTCCGAACTTATTATTATCTGCTCATGAGCCGTCATTTTCTTGCTAGGAGTACCAAGGCAAATTGGTCTTGTTGGGCTAACTATCCCCGAACCTGTTTATGAAATTTCCTTGTGAGGCTGGAGGAGTGTGCTGACCATCTCTCCTCCTACGGGGCGAAACCTGACTTTTGAGAGGGATCGGTACTTGCGAGGTCTCTTCACCCCAATGGGGAGATCGACTGATGTTTTGGTTGGTTCCAGGCTGGTTCAAGTTCTGGCCCTGACGGGATCCTGGGTGCCGGGATGGAACCGGCTGGTGGTTTGGCTGTAGTGGAGGGAACTGGTGTTGATACTATTGGTACTGTTGGAACTGTTGGATCTGCTACATCTGGATCTGAATTGCCCAGACGCACTGAACGAAGTCATGAAACTGAGAATGCCCAATTCCGGGGGGAACCACGAATGGCTCAGATAAAGTCGCGCCTACCACTGGGGGAAGTGGGACGCTCACTTGCGTGGTGCTCTGTGGTGCGGACAGTGACAGGACTCCGGACATTGTGAGCGGAATAGTGAACTGGTCGATGCATACCATAGGACCTTGGGGGAAGGTTGATTACTGAGCTTGCCCCTCGATGGCGTTCATTTCGATATTTTTCCGGTGTGGCTGGAAGATGCCATTGAGGTTGAGATTGAGTTTGGAACTGTAAAGAGATAGGGATGACCTTTCGATCGTTTCCCACAGACGACACCAATTGATGGGCCGCGATCTGGCTACTCCTAGCTAGAAGGTGATCCGAGCTCCAATTGGGCGGCAAGCTGGACTGTTCTACAAAACAATGGATCAGAGAACCCAAGGTAGCTTACCCGGCAATGTCACTCTGATGCTTAAGTTAGCACTTTATGCTGTAAATGCAAGCTGAATGCTTGAGAACTTGAGTGCTAGTGAGTAGAATAATCACGCATACCTTTGCCTTGAGGTTTCATGTCTTTATATACTGGAGTAGTTGTAGGGCTTACAAAAGATCTCCGAGATCTCCAGGCTGTGCAGATAAGGTCTGTTTCGTTTTTGAAGGAGAGTAGTATGTTGATAAGGTTTATTGTTTTATCTCCAATTCAGCCAGAGTTAGGATGAGTTCTCATTGTGGTATCGAGAAATTCGGGATCTGTTGGGGAGGCCTTTGGAGTCAGTTAAATGGCATTTTGGCTCATTAGCTCCGAGCTGGCACTTTGAATCTTTAGTCCCGAATTGGATTGGGTGTCGAGGTGCCTCTACACCGAGGTGGTTTTTTGGGCCAAGGTAGCTGAATACCCAAACTCTGAATGTTGCAAACTAGGCTTGTCTGGATGAGTTGTCTCCCCTCGATCAGATCGCGCCTACATATCCCCTTCTTGCTAGGTCATGCCAAATCACCCTTCATCACTAGTGAAGGGGGTGTGTGGGCACTTTGGATGTTTTGAACCAAAGGGGCTCTAGTTGTTCTACCCTATGTAGCATTTTGCAAGTCTGTTAATGAGTCTCCCCTCCACATTTTCTTCCAGTGTTACTTTGTTAGAGCAATTTGGTTTTCTACCCCTATGGCCAATATACCAAAGTTGGCAACAAACTTGATTTGGGACACTATTGATGTGGTGTTCTCGTCTCTTGGGAATAAGGAGAACCAAAATGACTTCCTAATTTGGTTGTCTGTGATCTCCTATCATATTTGGAAATTTAGGAATGACTTAATTTTTAAAGATAAGGTGTGGAGCAGCTATAGGGCAGCTGTGCTTTTAAAGAAAGCCCGAAGAGATCTGAGCAGTTTGGGTGCACAATAAGAAACAACCACTACTGCTTCTCTCATCCCTGATCCTGAGTACTCACTTAAAAGGCTATTATTCCAGTGATCATATTATATATTTTCTGTGATGATAGGTTTTTTTTTTTTAATTCTCAAGGAACTTTTGCTTTTATTTGCTTATCTAATGACGGGTCTTTTATGGCTTCTTTAGGAAAAAGAGTTCAAGGGGCAGATTCAACCCTTCTGATGGAGCTTTGCATGATAGAAGCAACTGTTTCTTTTGCTGGGGAAAGAGACTTCTTGAAGTTGACTATGTTTTCTGTTGACTTAATGTTAACCCATCCTTCTGGCATGTGGTGGACCAAATTCTTTTTGGTTCTATTAACTTGGATGTTAAGTTTATTTATATCCCTAGGGAAAAACTTGATGGTCCATGAAACAACTGAAAGGGCCCAATTGATGAGCGGGAAAGTGGCGCATTTTGATAGTCCTCCCCCATAATCGAACGATCTGCATTAAGTCTTTTTGTGAAGGATGGTAATCTTTTTTCTCATAAAAAAAGTTCTGCCCCCTTTTTCTAGCAACAAAAAATGGAGTCTTGCCTCTCTTTTAATGTGTTTCTATCTCTATAAAAGTAGCATGAGAAATTGGAGACTTGTTTGAAATTGATGTGTAGTAAAAAAAAGCAAACAAATAATGGATGCAGCCCCCTTCAAAGTTTAGAGTTTTCAAAGATTATTAAATTTTAGAATTTAGGCTCCATTTGGTTTGTAGGAATAGGGGTCTGGAATCAGAATCGCAATGGGCTATTTCGATTCCAACTGTTTGGTTGGATGGAATTGGAACCCCATTCCCATTCCTACTAGAATGGCATTCCCCCATTTGAGGTAATAGCCATTCCCAGCCCTTCCCTTGGGAATGAAATCTCATTCATGCTGATTTCAATTCACATTCTCATTTCTGTCTGAACCAAATAGACTATGGGAATAGACCGTTCTAATTTCGATTCTGGTTGTGAACCAAATGGACCCTTAGAGTTGTGTTTTCAGTTCCCGTACAATCATTATACCTTCCTACATTCTTTCTCTAATTTATTTATTTTCAAAGTTATGGCATTGATCTTAAATAAATTGGTAGATAGTGGGCATTTTGAAAATACTAGCATCCACATTAACGTTCACTAATGGTGTTGGACATGAGTGTATATTTTAGAAAGTTCAGGATACTAAAATGTTATACATAATCTAAAACTAACCAAAAATGAAATTATTTTCCTATTTGATAGAGATTAATAGTTCAACTTTTGGGTCAAATGTGTTAATCTTTAATGTCATAATTAAATAATAAAAATTAATAAAATATAAAAACACAAAAATGAACAAAATACATAAATTTTACAAAAAAAAAAAAAATTGGCACATGTATAATATCATATATTTAT
This sequence comes from Nelumbo lutea, assembly GCF_056320005.1. Taxonomy (NCBI): domain Eukaryota; kingdom Viridiplantae; phylum Streptophyta; class Magnoliopsida; order Proteales; family Nelumbonaceae; genus Nelumbo; species Nelumbo lutea. The sequence goes on from NC_142684.1 coordinate 217,755,980, forward strand.
CATATTAAAAAAAAAGATTGTGAAACTTTCTTTTGAATAAAATATCCATTTTCCCTATTTAATTGTGAGGTTTAAAGTGTAATTTGAACTAATACTTTTTACCTCATTTAATTCCCTCACTTTTAAATCTTAGTATCTTACATTTTTTTTAATAAATGGACAAAAAACGATATACTAAGAAGATAAAACATTACAAAAAGAAGAATTCAGTTAAGTATGTAGGCCTACCAATGATATCCAAAACTTTGTATCCCAATATGAGGTGTTTATGTAATTGGATTCATATGTTATATTTTGAACGCGATTAATAATGAAAAACAAAATATATAAAAAAGATACATGAATTTTATAGAAAATTTTGGATATATTATTAATATCATTATCAGCATCTAGAATTTCCACATGCATGAACAATTACTAATTAAAATAAAGATAGCAACATTAGATGGCCTCTCTTTTTTCCTTAAACCAAAAACTCCTAAGACCTCTTCTTTATACCCTTTCAATCTCTCTCCAGATGTCACCTCAGCAGTCCCTTCTTCTCTCAAATTGCCATATTAGCATCTCTCTCTAATACTTTCCCATGCCCACTTCATTCCCACTCTCAATCACGATTTTGCATCCAAAAATAGTAGGAAATTTGCCAAAAAGTTGTTTTGTTCCATCATACATAATACACCGGGAAACTTTGGAATTCGTTTTGGATCAAAATACTCTCAACCTAGATATCATCATTAGGTTTATACGAATGAAGAGAAAATATTCTTCTAGGACACCTAGGTAAATCTCTGTCTTCTACTCATCATTGTGTCTTCAATCTTTTCACAATTCCACTAACTTGGGAAATGAAAATGTAAAACCTTTCTCAACCCTACCCTCATTGCATTCGATGGTGATGTGGTTTGGGTTGGCGAGTTGGAGAGCCTAATATCAAACCCATGTCCATACTCAACATGTATTTTAATTATAATATTTTTTTGGTAAAAAAATAAAACACCACCAAATTAAATTTGAATCTAATTCAAAATCTAATATCAAGCTTGGATGAAATTTGGACTTGAACGATCAAATTTGGATGTGGCTGAATTCAAACTTGGATTTGGATGTTAAAACCTGCATCCAAGTCCAAATCGGATTCAAATTTGATATTTCAATAATCAAATCAGATTTGGATGTATTTAAAATTCATGCCCAATTACATTACTTTGAATTTTGAAATACATTATTGCTGTCTTACATTAATCTACAATTTCTTTCATTATATTTTCTTGGGGCAAATGATGTAAGATTTACATTTCCTTTTAACCTCTTCTGCCAATATTGGATATTGGATTTTCTTATGCATCACATGGATCGATTACCAAAAAAAGAACTTTGTATTTAGTAAAGAAATGTAATTTAAATAATAAAAATAAAGATATTATTTAGCATTATAAATAATAAAATAATAATTGATAAATTAAATTTTCAAAAGTACAAAATAAAAAATAAAAATCATAAATAACAAAAAATAAAATGAATTTGAAAACATTATTTTTTCCTAGAGCAATATATAGTGACTTACATTAATTTGAAATTTAAAATACATTATTGTTGACTTGCATTAATTTATTATTTCTTCCATTGTTTTTATTTTTTTTGTTGGGGCAAATTATGTAAGATTTACATTTCCTTATCTGTTTTGTCATTATATTGGACATTGGATTTGCCCATGCATCGCATGGAGTCCCAATAGTGAATTAATTAAACAAATGTATGGATTGGATAATTGAGGTTTAATCTTATGCTTGGGCCTAGGATAACTTCAAATCCAATTCAACTTACTCAAATTGCTTTCCTTGGGGGAATTGTTTTTATGGGACATTGAAAGATTTTAGCCATGGGCAATTGAGAAGCATGATAGTGTGTAGAGGTGGAAAATGGGTGGGTTGGGTTGGGTAAGGGTTGAATACCAACTCACCCATATTGACCCACCAACCCACTATGACCCAACGTCAGTCATTGTTAAAGGGTCATAACCCACCCATATTGATCCACTTGACCCTTTCATATTGACACTTAATCACCCTCACCCATACTGACCCACCTACCCTCACCTATAAATACAAAGATGGGTTGAGACGATTTGTATATTTGAAATAATAATTTTTTAAAGGAACATCTCACTCTCTCTCACTCTCTCAATGTTGTCACGTGGCAGAAATGGGTCGGGTCGACCCGTATACTCGAAAATAGCAATTTTTAAGAGAATAATCTTTCTCAAGGATGCCACGTGAAAGAATTGGGCCAGGTTGACTCGTATACCAAAAAACAATTGAGAAAATCATCTCTCTTAAGACTACCATGTGACAGAAACAGGTTGGCTTGACCTGTATATAAAAAAAAAAAACATTTTTGAGAGAATCATCTCTCTCAAGACTGCCACATGACAAAAATGGGTCAGGTCAACCCATACACTCGAAAATGCAAAATTTGTAGATAAGTGCAAAAAAATTGCAGAAAATGCAAAAAATACCAAAATATTGTAGAAATTCAGAAAAAATATAAAAAACCAAAAAAATTACGAAAAAAGCAGAAAATGCACAGCTTTTCAAGAAAAATTAGAAAAATGCAAAAAATACCAAAAAATTGTAGAAATGCAAAAAATCCAAAAAAAAATAGAAAATGTAGAAAATACCAAAAAATTACAAAAATTTGCAGAAATGCAAAAAAAAAAATGCATAACTTTTATAAAAGTGCTTTTGTAAAAGTACTTTTATAAAAGTACTTTCATAAAGTATTTTCCTAAAAGTGCTTTCATAAAATTCATTTTATAAAAGTGTTTTTATACTTTCATAAAAGTACTTTTGTAAAAGTTTTTTCATGTAAAAGTACTTTTATAAAAGTTTTTCCATGTAAAAGTACTTTTATAAAAGTGCTTTTATGCTTTCATAAAAGTATTTTTTTGTAAAAGTACTTTCATAAAGTGCTTTTGTAAAAATACTTTTATAAAAGTGCTTTAACAAAAGCACTTTCATGTAAAAGTACTTTTATAAAAGTGCTTTCGTAAAAGTATTTGTCATAGAAGGGAAATTTTCCGATTTGGTCCTCGAACTTTTAAAGCGTGTCAATTTAGTACCTACCGTTAACCAGTCGCTAGCCAATCGTTAAGTGGCATTTGAAAAGACACAAATGCCCTTCGATGTCATCTAATTTTCTTTATTAATCATCCTAACATTGACAAAAAAGAATAGTCCCAAATACTTGACCTTTTCTTTTCAAGAAAGTTGTGGTCACCAAAATGCCCATTGTGACATGACCCCAACTTTCTTGAATAGAAGAGAAAATGATTTGGGATTGTTCTTTTTTGTCAATGTTTGTATGGTTAATAAAGAAAACTAGATGACACTCAAAGAGTATTTGTGTCTTTTCAAATGCCACTTAACGGTTGGTTAGCGACTGATTTTAAAGTTCAAGTACTAAATTGACATGTTTTGAAAGTTCAAGTACTGAATTGTTGCATTTTAAAGTTTGGGGACTAAATCGGCACTAGACCCAAATTATAGGGTACTAATCAAGAAATTTCCCTTCATAAAATTGCTTTTGTAAAATTGTTTTTGCAAAAGTGCTTTCGTGTAAAATTGCATGTGAACACGAAAGTTAATAAAATTGATTTTATTTCACTTTTAATCACAAAATAAAATGTGGCATGATGGCTTGGAATTTTAATGAGATGTAGATGCACTAGGAGGCCTGAGTTTGAGTTATTTAACTATTGTTTTGTTTTAGATTTAGTGGGTGTAGGTAGACATTTGACTTTGACCTAACCCATCCTGACCCTTTTCCACTGACCTTAATGGGTTACTGGACTCATATTGACCTGCCAATAGAATGGGTAGGTATGGGTGGGTTCCAATGTGGGTGGGTCAAATGGATTAGGGTTAAGATTCCCAGCCCTAATAGTGTGGCTTCGTCTCCAAGACATGTGGATGTTAATAGAAGATGGGCAATCACTCTTCCTATACCTATTAAGCTTATATCTCCTAACCTCTATAAATGGGTTAAATGGCAGCCTCCTCCTCAAGGTAAGGTTAATACTGATGATGTGTGCATGGGTAATTTTTTTTCTTCTATTTTGGGTGGGTTTGAGTGTTTAGGGAGCTCTTTGTTCTTCGGGTCTGGGGCAAGATGGGCTATGCCCTCCCCTATATCTTTTTATAATATTTTTGATAATGGTTAATAAAATTTTATGGTAATCACTCTTCCACCGGAATGAGTTTATTTCATCATTTTTAAAAGGAGTTTTTATAGATTTCTCCACCTCATAGTTTTTATAGCTTTATACAGTTGGGAATAGTGATAGGTAGGAAAACCTATAATAATACAAAGAGGGCTTTTGTAGCATAGGTGGGATTTGGGACAATACATTCAGAAAATCAATAAAATTTAATGAGGGAGTCAAACCATAAAAATCCCTTTTTAAAATGAAGAAGAAAAAAATCACTTTGATTTATATATTTTATGAATTGAAATATTGAATAAATTACAGATAGGTACCCTATACTTTGGGTAGTGACAAATAGATACCCTGAACTTTTAATTGCAATACTTGAATACCCTGAACTCTCAACACTTGGGTCCATTCATTATTATTCTGTCAAGTACTGAGACCAAATCAACCCCCCACAAGACTGCCCCCTTCAACAACCCACAACATATCCCCATCGTGTATTGGGAACATCTCCCGATGATGACATCATCATTCCTGGTATTATCATCGGGAGATGTTCCCAATACAAGGCGGAGATGTGTTGTGGGACGTTGTGGGGGGCTGATTTGAACTCTCAAGTACCTATTTGTCACTACTCCTAAAGTATAGGATACTTATTTGTAATTTACCCTAAATTTTAATTGGATTAGGGATGCAAATGGATCAGATTGGATTCAAATTGGGATATATCCGAATTTGATCTGATACACTATAGGTCCAATCTGATCGGATTTCATAAGCACTAATTTGAATTTGAATTCGATCAGGATGTTGGATATTCAAATCTTGATTCGATCTATTTTTCTTAAATTAATAAATTATTAAAAGAAAAAGAAAATATAACAATTTAAATAAAAAAAAACAAAAAATACAAGTATTTACAAAAGTACAATATGAATAACATATTTATAAATAAATAAATAACACACACACACATATATATATATATATATATATATATATATATCCAATTTTTAATTGGATCTATCTAATCCGAAGATCCAAAACAGGAATATCCGAATCTAATAAAATAGGATTGGATCATGATCTAATGCATTTGCATCCTCCTACATCGGATGGGATCAAATCCATATCCGATTTGATAGTGAAATAATGGGATAAGACTTGAGCAATGCAAGTCAATTTACAACTAGCTTAGACCTTAGAGAAGGGGAACAGCTATCAGCTAGTGGTAGTATATCATGAATGTGATTGCAATTGTACAAGTATAGGCAGGAACAGACAAATAGTGTGATTAACAGGACTTTGGAGGTCGTTAATAATATGATGGTCGGGGGGGTGTTGAACCTGTCTATAATGTTGTACCAAATTCGGTGACATTTTGGAAGACATGGTAAAAAGTGGGTAGGCTTGTAGACTTGCCTCATCACTATGCATGTTTGGCTCCATATATTAAAGTGTAATTATTAACTACAAATGCATATAAATATTTGTGTTGTACCTAGCTAGTGTTTCCATTTTAATTAAATCCTACATATATTCCATTTTTTTTTTAACATTGAACATACAAGTAGGACATAGACACAATAATCGGATACCACATTTTACCCAATAACTTAAGCTATTAAATTGTGAATCAATCCTTCTATATAAATCTTTTGTAGGAAATGGATAAGTTCCAGAGGAATTTTTTTTTGTGGAAAAAAAGAGAGAATAATAAAATTTTTGCCCTTTCTAAGTGGGATACCATTTGTTCAGATAAAAAGGGGGGTTTTGAAACCAGAAAATTATCTTTGATAAACCAAGCAAACATGATAGAACTGGGCTGGGCTGGAAAATTATCAATGATGAATCAACCTTTGGGTTGAAGAGGTCAAAGAAAAATATTTAAAAGAAAGAGATTTCCTAGAGCAGCCTCTTGGGCCTGGAAAAAAAAATAACCCACCGAAAAGAAGAATTTAGAAAAGGAATTGTTTGGTGTATAGGAAATGGCCAAAATTGCAAATTTTGGGTGGATAACTGGGTGGAAACTTGACCACTAAAAGAAACAATCATTGGGAAACAGTGGAAATGAATACAAAAGTAAGAGAATATATATACATGGTGAACATAAATCATGGAATTTAGAGAAGCTAAATGAAAATATCCCTCGAAATATAGTTAACATAATTAGAGCCATCTATTTGGGGTCAGCAAAGATTCGAGGTCATCTTTCAGTTGGCTACGGAAGCATTCCCTCTTATTATGAAAAAAAAAAAAGAAAAAAAAATCCTTTGCATCTCTTTTCTTTCTCCATCCAATTGGGATTCTTCATTTCATACACTCACACAACCATTCAAATGACTTTATTTACATTAATTAGTTTATATGATGATCCAGCATAACTAGAACCTATTTTATCTAACAATACACCCAAAAAAATGGTTTGGACTTTGGATCGGACATGGACCATTTGGCCCAACTGATATTGTCATAAGACTTTTACCGCATGCAACTTCTTTTTACAAGATTTAATTCACTATATTTCTGGTTTTATCGTTTGTACTAATGAAATATGGACGTGTGCAAATCTGCTACTTTTGAAAAGACCATACAAGGCAGCAATTTATATCTTTTCTCACCAATAAGGATGTACTGCAGTTAAGGCGATGCCCCAACATTGTTTTGCCAAAATTATTCATATAGAAAGCCAAACAGCACCGATAATGGACTCTCTATAGTCTATAGATGAGCCAAAGGCATTATCAATTCTATTTACGTATTTGAATTTCCAAGTAACTGGCAACGCTTACCTTTTCTTCGGTACAAATACAAATATATACAGTAAAAAAGCCTTTGTTGTGAGAAGAGGATAAAAAAAGGTGCAAAATTTTTGTGTTCCACAGCCATTCAAATAAATTTGAAAAAATAAATAAATAAATAATTTCTGTCAGATTTTTTTTAAGAATATAAAGAATAGGATAGAAGTGATGCTGCCCATTAGGAGTGCTAGTTGCTTATTGGTGTTCAGATTGGCCGAGGACAGCAACGTAAATTTGCTCCACTTCTGGACGAGCCTATTAGGAGGATCTGAATTGTGTTGGGAATGAGGACTTGCTGGGTACGAAATGCGCTATGGCCAAAGGCAGATGAAGTCCGTTGAGGATCAACTGAGGCTTAGTTGTGGTCCGTCGAGGATCGGTTGAGGCTAAGTTGTGGTCGGCTGAGGTAGAGCCGAGGATCAATGATGTCCAAGGAGGGCCGAGGCCAAGGACCAATGGGATCCGTGGAGTTCTGAGGACCTGTGAAGGAAGGAACGCTAGAGGCCCTGGGTGAAGACCCGAGGTGGGGACTCTGACGGTCAAGTTAGTAGGGCATAGTAGGGAGGGCGGACAAGGTCCGAAGGGTTCGGATGAGGTCGCCTGGAAACTGGGCAGCTAGAGTACAAGTTCTAGATCTGGATCCTAAAAGGTCGTTCCAAACCTACATCACTTGCCCCCCACTCTTGAGGCCATGGTGGAGGTCTTAGCTTAGGACCTTGGCTTCAACCGAAGAGAGTGTTCCTGCTGGGAGGCACTGAGTGGCCTTCTATGGCGAGGGCCTAGGCTGTGGCCAAGCCTGAGAGAGTAGTCATCTGGTGAGGAGGTGTTGGTCCTGATTTCGGGGGGCGTCTGCTGAGGCGATGCTGTCAGGGCACATCTTCCGAGGTGTGACTGTCGAGGTGCGCTTGCCGATGCAAATCTGTCGGGGTGCATCCGCCGAGGTGAGACTGTCGGGGGGCATCTGCCGAGGCAAAGCCGTTGGGGTGCATCTGCCGAGGTAAGACCATTGGGGTGCATTCGTCGAGGTGCATCGCCGAGGTGAGACCGTCGGGGTGCATCCGCCGAGGCGAAGTTGTCGGGGCACATCCGCCGAGGTGAGACCATCGGGGTGCGTCCGCCAAGGCGAAGCCATTGGGGCGCATCCGCTGAGGTGCGTCTGCCAAGGTGAGACCGCTAGGGTGTCGGAGTTGTTTCCTTTAGCATGTTTGTTCAAGTGGGGGGCCGATGCCAGCACTCAAACTTGGAAGAGAACTCGCTTGCTCGGAGGGTCTCATCGAGGCCGAGGTCAAAATCGAGGACCGCCCCGTCGGCGACCACCCAAGGGGCCATGTGCCTTGGAACAAGATCCAGTCCAAGCATGTAACCTTTGTAAAGGTTGTACGCTGCATCAAGGCGCTCGATCGAGATGAGAACGTATGCGCTAAGGATTTGAGACAAGGTAAAAGAGACTTGCTTTATTACAAAAAAGGTTTTTACATAGTCGAGACGAGAACGTATGCGCTAAGGATTTGAGACGAGGTAAAAGAGACTTGCTTTATTACAAAAAAGGTTTTTACATAGTCGGCCGAAGTCGAGCTCTTGTGGTCACATGGTTTGGCCTACAGATGCAACTGAGGTCGAGGTGATGATGATGACTGACTACAGCAACAACCGTTGAGACAGGGTGATGAGATCGGTGTCAACAACGCTGATCAGCTTCCCGTCATCGTCGCGGTTGTCCCATCATTGGTGATCGCCATGGTCGATATCAGCATCGATGTCGATGTTGGCCTCTCCACCTGGACGTTCACCGGTCAAGGCTTTTTCAGTGGCGATATACTTCTATGCCTTCTCCATAAATTCTTCTTTGGTTTTGGGCGGTGTTTTGGCGACAAACTTCTTAAGGGCTGACCCGAGGAGGAGGCCTTGGATCGTTGTGTGCACGGAGACCATGGGGTCGAGGTCGCAGACCTCCATTTCTTCTTTCTTGAAACGGTCGATGTAGGACCGTAGGCTCTCGCCATGTCACTTTTAGATGGCCATGAGTGAGATGATGCTCTTTTGGTGCTACCAGCTACTGATGAAGTGGGCGAGGAAGAGATGGGTGAACTGGTCTCAGGAGCTGATGGAACAGTGCGGGAGCTTAGAAAACCATCATCGAGCTACCCCCCTTAAGGTCGCTTGGAAAGCTTGGCACTTCAATGCGTCGGAGTACCCATACTGAAGCATGAGTGCCTGGAAGCTCCAAGTGTTCATCTAGGTCCAAGGTGCCACCGTAAGTCTCCAATGCGGGAGGTTTGAAATGAGGCAGAAGAGGTTCCGAGGTGATGGCGGCGGTGAAGGCATCCATCCTAGTGGAAGGGTGCTGACTGGTTGAGGAGGGTGCTGGCGGTTAGAGGGTCCTTGACGACTAACACACTTTGGCCACTTCTGTCAGACGTTGAGGGGTCGGCCTGGGGGGTGCGACAAGGTGCTTAGCCGGCCGAGCCTACGAAGGGCATCTATGGCGATGCCCCCAGTTTTCAGTGGGCGACCACCTTGCGGGTGGCTTCTTGCTGGTTGTCACACCTCATCTAGCCTCTACGTGAGGTCGTCGAGCTGGTCAAGGACTATCTAGAATAGGTTCCTGGTGACCAAGTTCTGTGTAATTTTCCTGCGCCTAGCCATTTCATTGGAAGCTGAGTCATTGGGAGGAGGTCTTAGTAGTCAGTTCCCATAGACGACGCCAATTGTTGGTGCTCGGATTGGCCAAAGACAACAAGGTAAATTTTCTCTGCTTCCTGGACGAGCTGATTAGGAGGATTTGAGTTGTGCTGGGGACGTGGAGTTGTTGGGTACGAAGTGCGCTACGGCCAAAGGCAAATGAAGTCCACCGATGATCTGTCAAAGCTGAGCTGTGGTCAGCTAAGGTAGAGCCGAGTTTCAATGATGTCCGAGTAGGGACGATGCCAAGGACCAGTGGGATCCATGGAGTGTCGAGAACCTGCGAAGGAAGGAATGTCAGAGGCCCTGGGTGAAGACCCGAGGCGAGGACTCCGACGATTAAGTTAGTAGGGCGTAGTATGGAGGGCGGACAAGGTCGCCTGGAAATTGGGGAGCTAGAGTGCAAGCTCTAGGTCTGGATCCTAAATAGTTGTTCCAAAGAAAAAGATCCCTTACCTTAGGAGAGTGATGCCCTATTTATAATTGAGGCCATCTAATGGCGGGCACTGCGAATGATCGATGTGATCTATCCTTTAGTGGGCGGCCATCCGAGCTCGCCACGTGTTGTCGCGCCATTGGTCCCGCGCTGGGCACTAACCCCTACCTTGTCTGGTGCACTATTTCATTTCGAGCCCAGCCACGTGTCGGCATGCCGCCAAATGCGTCTACATTACCGTGTGTGGTTGCACCATTGGTCTCTCTCAATCCAAACTACTATGACACAGTTATGCATACAAAAGGTGTTTATCAACTTAAACCTTTTGTTAGTATAGATATCTCAGAGTCTTGTCAATGTTATTGGTGGTAAGACCTTAAACCAATTACTCTCAAGATAGACCGGAGACACCCATACACACAAAAATATCTAGTCTCTACAAGAGTTTCAAGTTTTGCTCAACACTGTTATGGCCATGTGCTTCTTTCTTGGTTTCATGAAAATCCTGAGAGTAAACCCAAACTCTCATGAGAAGCGGCACCACTTCTATGTTCACATAGGTGAGTTCCACTATGTCTTCCATTATTTGACACATTTCAGAACTTCATTAAGAGTTTAACTCAACCTCTTATCATAATTGTCAACACTGTTTGTATTATGATGGGAAATTTCTCAATGTCAGTGCTAACAATCACATTGTTGTAACTTGTTATTACCCATTAAACCTAATACTGATGGTTTTTCAGTTCAAGTTGGATTACCATTACAGGTGATCAAGTAAAGGGTTTTAATCCAATTTCTTTGGTTGTCATTCTTACCAATTCTCTGGCCAAGCCCTTAGTAAGAGGATCAGTCAAATTTTTACTTGATCTCACATAGGTTATAGTGATGACTCCATCTTGAATCAGTTGCCCAACAAATTCATGTCTCAAACTTATATGTCTGAACTTACCATTGTAGACACCACCGTAGGCTCTTGACAGACTTGCCTCATTATCACAGTAAATGGAATTTGGAGGCATAGGATTATGCTGAAGTTTTATATCCAATAATAAATTCCTAATCCATTCAACCTCTTTTCCAATAGCCGCTAAGGCAATTAATTCGAATTCCATGGTCGAGTGAAATATACAAGTTTGTCTCTTGGATGCCCAAGAGATCGCACCCCCACCAAGGACAAAAATCAATCCAAAAGTGGATTTGTTATCTCCATTAACGGTAATCCAACTTGCATCAGTGTACCCTTCTAGTACAACTGAATAATCATAGTAAAACAAGCCAAGTTCCAATGTTCTCTTGAGATACCCAAGAACTCTCCCAATTGCCTTCCAGTGCTCTACACCGAGATTACTTGTAAACCGACTGAGTTTACTTATTACAAATGCAATATCAGGTCTGGTACAAAGCATAGCATACATCAAGCTTCCTACTGCACTAGCATACTCAAGTTGTACAATTGCTTTACCAGTATTTCCTACTAGCTTTATACTAGAATCATATGGTGTGTTATATTCTTTAAACCCTAAATGCTTAAATTTTTTAAGTACTTTCTCAATATAATATGATTAGCTTAATGCATAGCCCCTACTATGCTTTTTAACTTTTATTCTCAAGATGGTATTTACTTCTCCTAAATCTTTCTTATTGAAGACAGAGGATAAGTAGTTTTTAGTTTCATTTATGCAAACCATATTTGTACCCACAATAAGCATATCATCAACATAAAGACATATAATTACTCCATAATTTTTAGTGAATTTTGAGTAGGTGCATCTATCAGCACTATTATGTTTAAAACCAAAAGCTAAAATGCAATAATCAAATTTCTCATACCACTATTTAGGTGCTTGTTTTAATCCATATAGTGATTTAACTAGTTTACAGACTTTCTTCTCATTTCCAAGAAAAACAAATCCTTCTGATTGTTCCATATAAACCTCTTCATTTAAATCATCATTTAAGAAAGCAGTTTTAATATTCGTTTGATGAACAGATAAGTGATAAATGGATGCTAATTCTATGAGTGTTCTAATAGAAGATGTTCTAGCCACTGGTGCATAGGTGTCAAAATAATCAATCCATTCATTTCGACTAAATCCCTTGGCTACCAATCTAGCCTTAAAAGTTTGTACAGTTCCATCAGTGTTGTATTTTCTTCTAAACACCCATTTACATTTTATTGGTTTTGATCCTAGAGACATGTCTACTAGTACCCATGTGTTATTTGACATTATTGAATCCATTTTATCATTTATAGCTTCCTTCCAAAAGGCAGCATCTCTAGAGGTCATGGCCTCATTGTAGGTTTTGGGATCATTTTCAATATTTAGGACAATAGGTATCTTATTTAAAATCTTCTCTCTATCAACCTCAACCAAAAATACAATTGATTGAGTAGAGATAAAATCTGAACCTAAGTGTTTCTCTGTTCTTTGTCTTTGACTTCTTCTAGGTCCTATTGTAGGTGTTACAGTTGTGTTATTTACTCTTTTAGTCTCATTATTATCAACAGGTATTGAGATCTGAGTTTCTCCTTCGGGTTTTCTGTCATTTTCTATGGATTCATTTTTTGTTAATTCAGAACACAATTTATTTTCAAAGAATTCAACATCTCTAGTTTCAATTATTATGTTGGACTCTAAGTCTAGAAGCCTATACGCCTCGCTATGTTCTGCATATCCAACAAACATACTTCTCTTAGCTTTGAATCCTAATTTGGTTCTTTTAGGACTTGGAACTCTATAATATGCTAAGCACCCCCACACTTTTAGGTATGCTAAATTAGGCTTTTTTCTTGTCCATAATTCATATGGGCATTTGTTATTAGCTCTAGAAATAATTCTGTTATGTAAATGATAGGCTGTTAGGAGTGCTTCCCCCTATAGGTTTAAGGGTGCATTAGCTTTTAACAACATGCAGTTAATCATTTCTATAAGTGTTCTATTTTTCCTTTCGGCCAAGCCATTCTGTTGAGGGGTATAAGGAGCAGAAAACTGATGTATTATTCCAAATTCTTCACAGAAAGAATTAAACTCATTTTTAAAATATTCAATACCCCTATCACTTCTAAGGATTTTAATTTTCTTCTCTAATTGATTTTCAACTTCAATCTTATACAGTTTAAACATGTCAAAGGCTTCGTCCTTAATTCTCATAAGGTAGACATAGGTGTACCTAGAAAAGTCATCTATAAATGTTATGAAGTATCTCTTACCTCTTCTAGTTAATACACCATTGAGTTTATAGATGTCAGAATGAATTAGTTTTAGAAGTTGAATTTCTCTCAACACTAGGGAAAGGTTTCTTAGCCATTTTAGATTTTACACATATCTCACATTTTTCAGTTGATTCATTACTGTAAGCAATTATACCAAGTTTGCTCATGTTCTTTATGGATTTAAAATTCAAGTGTGTTAATCTATCATGACATAAAGAGAAATAATCAACAATATAAAGCATAAACTTTTCCTTCATTAATACTTAATTTGAACATTCTATTACAACCATATCCCTTTTCAACAAACATCCCATTCTTGGATAGGATTAGTTTGTCGGATTCAAAGACAACTTTAAATCCCTTTTTACAGACAAGATTTACTGAGACCAAGTTCTTTCTAATGTTAGGAACATGGAGAACATTCAGGAGAGTCAGTGTCTTTCTAGAGGTGAAGTTCAACTCTACGCTACATCTTCCAGCGACTTTGGCACATGTTTGGTTTCCCAACTGTACCTCCTGGCCATCAGTCACTTCTTCATATGTCTTGAACAAGGACTTGTCCTTGCAAACATGGACTGTGGCGCCTGAATCAAACCACCATCCAAAAGACGATTCTACCATGTTGACTTCAGTAATCATGGCCACTAGTTTGTCTTCTACCATGCTTGCAGACTTGGTTCTGCCTTTTCGATGTCGGAAGATTCGGGCATAATGCCCCTTCTTTCTGCAAACATAGCAAGATCCTTTCTTATTGTTGTTTTTCTTGAAGTTCTCATCCTTCTTCTTTACTTGTAATGCAGGGTTAGTCTTTTTCGATCCGTTTTCTACAAAATTGACCTTAGAGTTCAGCATACCGGCCAGGGTCTTATCCCTACTGTCTCTAATCCAAGACTCTTCTTCAATACGAAGGTGTTGCTGAATTTGCTCCAAGGTAAGTTCTTCAGCCTTGTGTAGAAGCTTCTTCCTGTAATCCTTCCAAGAGGGTGGAAATTTGGCAATGATTGCTTCCACTTGGAAAGATTTAAAAAGGATGATGTCAAGGGATCGGATTTTGTTGACTATCACCTGTAATTCATGAACTTGCTCCAGTATGGGTTTATAGTCGTTCATGGTGAAGTCAAAATATTCTACAATAAGATACTTATTCGTAGCTGCTTCTTCCACATTGTATTTGAATTCCAGGGCCTTCTAGATTTCTTTTGAAGATGTAAGTTCCTTGTAGAAGTTATAGAGTCTGTCTGATATGGCATTCAGTATGTGTCCTCGGCACAGAAGTGAGTCATCTTCTCGTTTTGTTCTTTCCTTCTTTAGTTTTTCTGAGTCTTTGTCAGTGGGTTCAGGAAGTGATTGTAGATTCGGATCCAGTAGATAGTATAGTTTTAGTATGGTCAGAAAGAAGATCATCTTGTCTTGCCATCGGCTGAAATTTGTTCCATCGAACTGGTCTAGTCGAACAAGATCTTGGTTCATCATCTTGATCTAAGTCATGCTTGCTTCTGCCTCCATTGCAGAATAACGTTCTAAAATTATTGGAAAATGGGGTCACTGTAACTTTGGAGGAGAAACTCTGAGGCACCTTTGAAGACACTGTCTTTAGAACGTTATTTTCCCCCACTCAGTTTCACTGAATTTGTTGTTAGGTTACAGGCAAATCCATTCCTAGGATACAACAGAGCCTTGGGCGAGAATCTGCAACCAGCAAAGTTGAAGAATCTCTAGAGAAACCTTTTGTGAGACTGTAGCAAACCGGACTGTGAGAGAGAGAGAGAGAGAGAGAGAGAGAGAGAGAGAGAGAGAGAGAGAGAAAGTGGATTTCGAAAATATGTGTTTTTGGAGTCTGATTCATGCTCCTTAAATAGTTTATGAAGAGGTATGAAGAAAAGGTAGGTGCTGGTTTAGAGAAGGCACCTTGAACAGTCACAATTTCAAATATTGTGACTGTTTAAAAAGTAGTTAACTTTGAATTGTGCCTCTTGATCACATCCGATCGAATCATGGCCGTTGATCTCATCAACGGTGATCAATAGTCAGCATCCCACCAAAATCAAGTGCAAGCAAAGTATGCCTTTAAAGTGCCTCATTGCACCATACACACGCGTGCGCATGTTGCGCAGTATCAAACCCCCATACTCTCCTCTTCTATTTATAAGGAGTGTAAATCAGCTCCTATTAAAATACTACAAACAAATATTATAATTTCCCAATGTGGGATAAGTTCAGAACTGGATTTTGTAAGAGAAAAACTAATTTTTCAATCAAGTGTGTAGGTGCAATTCCTCATGTAATTGACCAATCAAACCCATTAAATTTAATCTCTTATGAGATTAAAATCCAATATTGCAATTAATACCACATCTCCTCATTTATTTATGCTAGAGCTTTTTTAACACTCTCGATCTGTTGACCAAAGATAATCTTTAAGCGTAAAATGTTAGAGCTTTTTTAGGAGTCTGATGTGCTGAGCACAACACATTATTGTTCACTCTCATCCAGTCGCATTTTAAAAATAACGATGATATAAAATACAACCGATGTTCCAGATGTATGATGAGATGAACATGACCAGCAATGTATTGTGGTTAATAAATTCAAACTCCTTTTCTAATTAGATTTCAGATGGCCAAATATCTGAACATCTCACAGCGATTATGTTTGGTTCGAAGGAAAAGATAGAGAAAGATAGAAAAAAAAGTGGTAAAACCTATACAAAGTTTATACAGCTTTCGCTTTAAGTTTTCTTTCATTTTCGCTATTTTTTTTCGTTCAAAGTTCAAACCAAACACAGCCTTATTGCCGATTGTAGGGGGGCGTCGGAAATTTTTTCACTCCTAATTTTATCACGAGGCCAAAACTTACAGATGATTTGGTACAATGAATAAATGCACGTTGCGTCAACCATTACTAGGACGTTACGTGTATGGCTTTTGATTCACATGAACACGTGGGTGGTTACAACGAGGCACAGCACTTTTGTCTTAAATGATTATTTAAATTAAATACCCACCTACACCCGTCACCCACACAGCCACACTATATTTTTATTCTTTAAATAAAAGAAGAAGACCCAACTCAAATTCCCTACAAGTCAAAATATTTGTTTCTTGTTTAAATTTTAATTGAATGGAACGAGGCGGGACCCAAACTCCACCGAACTAAAGTTGGAAGGAATTGAAGTTAGTCACGAGCTCATCAAACAACCCTCGACTCTTGTGTATCTAACAAATACAATTAATAAATATTTAAGTACTTTTATTGGGTTTATGTTTATCAAAACAAAATTGCTTTGTAGTTGGCGTGGCGATGGGGATGCACCCCAGCCAATTCACATCCCAGCCTTCCTTTATTGCCGTGGCCCGTAGAGAATTTTAAATGGGCTGGGCCCATTCAAAACTTTCATCGGCTTATGTAAACGAGTCAGTTCCTTGAATCCTTTAGCAATAGAAAACATAGAATAGGGCACGTACCACCACAGACATAGACAGTGAAATCAGAAGAAAGCACATGCTGGGGCAAGCATTGTCAACTATTGCATTTATGTTTTTATTTTTTTTCTTTCTTTCTCTAGCTAACTTGTTTAATTATGTTTCTTCCTTGCTTTCACGACAATACTTGACGGGTCTATCTCTACTTCTCTAGTGTCTAGCAAAGGCAAAAGTCCTGAATACGGACTCCACTTTTGGCAGCTTCTTCTTGTCTAGCTAGGCACGTGAGCTGTGAGCATGTAATCCGCTTCCCTTAGTTGATAAACGAGGCTGTGCTGTGCTTTTTATTTTATTGCATTTGTCATGTGTGTGAAGAGAAGCGCACAAGCTCGTCAATTCAGTGCCTGTGTGGGAGGTTTTCTTGTTTCCTACTTTTGATGAGCACAGCACACCCAAGAGAAAGGCAAAAAATAAAGCAGTTAAAGTTAATTGAGTGAGTCTTTGGCGCAAAAAATCCAGTGAATCCGCCAAATTAAACTAATTATTGTTTGGGTCAGTTGAATGGCTGATGGTTAATTGTTGGAGGTTAATAGAGTGAATTCTTCAAACAGTTGAAGATGTTGGATTTTAATCTCATAAGATATTAAAATCAATGGGTTTGATTGGTCAATTATATGAGAAATTGCACCTACACACTTGGTTGAAAAAATTAGCTTTTCTTACAAAACCCAGTTTTGAACTTGTCCCACATTGGAAAATTATAAGTTTTATTTTCAGTATTTTAACAGGAACTGATTTACACTCTTTAGAAATAGTAGATGAGAGTATGGGGGTTTGATACTGCGCAATGCGTGCGCACGCATGTGTGTGGCACAATGAGGCGCTTTAGAAGCACACTTTGCTTGTACTTCGCATGCACCCGCGTGGCTCGCGAAGGGTGGCTTTGGTTTTAGTGTGATGCTGATCGTTGATCACCGTTGATGAGATCAACGGTCACGATTCGATCGGGTGTGATCAAGAGGCATAATTCAAAGTTAACAATCATTAACTGTTCAATGTGCCTTCTCTGAATCGGTACATATCTTTTCTTCATACCTCTTCATAAACTATTTAAGGAGTTTGAATCAGACTTCAAAAACACACATTTTCGAAATCCACTTTCTCTCTCTCTCTGTTCGGTCTGTTACAGTCTCACATAAGGTTCTTTTGGAGATTCTTCAACTTTGCTGATTGTAAATTCTCGCCCAAGCCTCTGTTATATCCTGGGAACGGATTTGCCTATAACTCAACAGCAAACTCAATGAAACTGAGTGAGGCAAATAACATTCTAAAGACGCATCTCAGAGCTTCTCCTCCAAAATTATAATAACCCCATTTTCCTACATAAGAAACTTTGATTTAACAGTCTGCTAATTCGAAGAAGCTACTTATTTTGTGCATAATTGAGAATTTCCCTTATTGGCTTAATAGGAGATGGTGATGTGTGATAATGTAAAACTACTTGGTCATACACCTTAGTTTGATTTGGTAGGGTCATTTGGATTGTGTTGTTTCATTCAGCTTGTGAAATTAAAACTACTTGGTCATACACCTTAGTTTGATTTGGTAGGGTCATTTGGATTGTGTTGTTTCATTCAGCTTGTGAAATTAAAACTACTTGGTCATACACCTTAGTTTGATTAGGTAGGGTCATTTGGATTGTGTTGTCTCATTCGGCTTTTGAAATTCCTTTTACACCCAATCCAAAAAAATAAAATTCTCAAACATTATTTATATGCTTTCTATATGATTCCCCCAGCAAAGCCAAAGAAAATCTACCAGATAGTGAGTGTATGCCATCCCCATAAAACACCAGTTTTCTCTTTTTTACTTTTTGAATAAATTTAATACATTATATCATATGAGCTTTTATTTAAATGGCTGGTATATTCGCATTTCATGGGAGACGCTTGACTTTATATAAGTTTCCTTGTCTTTTTCTTCAAACCAAACATAGGAATAAGAAAAGATTTCTCCTCCGAATGTACGGCTGTGGCACAAAGTTTCCCCTGATTAGATGCCTTACGCACGATTCCCTTGTTTTTATTCATAGAAAATTTGCCTATTTTGTTTTATTGGATTTATTTCATTATATATATATATTAAGATAAATAAAAATATTTTATAAACAAGAAAAGAATGGACAAATGCGCACAGACAGGCTACTACGCATGGGAATATGCTGTAAATATAAATGTGTGAATCAGGTTACATGACCAATCATGAGTGAACATGCACTTATGATTGCCACGTAGCCTGATTCACACGTCAATGTTTGCAGTAGATCCAGTCTCGCATGCAAGAACAAAGAAATATAGGATTGGAAGGTGCCACGTAGTTGTAGACTTGTAGGCTATTAGGGAAGACCTGGGATTGAATTTGAATCCCAAGGATACCCCTATTGTGGAGTTCAGATCTCTTCTTCACACCGATCTCACATCACAAATCAGTCGTGTATTTGAATATATCTCTTCATCAATAATAAATACAGGTATATGAGATGTTCTTGATGCACGGTTGATTTATACTACGAGATCAGTGTAAAGAGCGCTGAGAAGTAGATCTAAATTCATTGTAGATTTTATTTTACTTACTTAAAAAAAAAAAAATATATATATATATATATATATAGGAAACAAAAATCTGCCACACCTGTTGGCGTTGCATTAGGCTAAAACTTACGTAGATTGCATTATATGAGTATAGGTCAAGCTCATGTTGTTGAATGTTGATTCAGCTCAAAATTGTAGCTGACAGCTTATTTTGTCATGATTGTCTGCTAGGCAGCATAAGAATTCATATGTATATTTTCTATGACCTCGGTTGCCGGATAATTGAGAGACCCTTTACTAAAACGTAAATTGTAATTATTTATCATAAATTCAGAACATCGTATCAATTTATTTATTTATTTATTTTTTATTTCAAACACAGATATGATGTATTTGTATTTCATTAAGATTTCTTGAGACAAAAATGTTTTATCGTTTAGGCTTAGTTTGGAAGGAGTATAAATGCAAATATGTATAACGTAAAATCTTATATTTTGTATGTATTTGCATATATTTGTATTCGTACTTTTTTAAAACTTAGGCTGCGATTGAAAAGGATGCAAATGGAGTGTAAATCCAAGTTCATGATAAATTTGCATTTTGGTTTATTTTTGTTTGTGTTTGACAACATTATATTTATGCATTGACAAATGACAGACCAATGCATATTTACATTGATAATAAAATGTAAACGTACATCAATAAAAAAGAAGTGAATTTGCTTTCAAATGAGCTTTTGATAAAAAAAAATATGCTTTATTGAAATTTATGTTTGTATCCATTACAACTAAAAATTTGTTTGGTAAGAAGGTAAATTTCTCAATGCAATACTAACCCAAATTTACAATTTATATGAACCATTTTACACCCTACATATTTGCATCGTTTCCAAGCACAACCTTAGGCTCGGTTTTGAAGGAGTACAAATACAAATATGTACAGTGCAAATTAATACAAAAGATAAGGTTTTGCACTCTACAAAAAAAAAAAGAACAGTTCACACTTATATTTGGTGTGGAATTGTCCAAACTTGCAATCACACAATCGTAGAACAAGTCAATGGCAACATAGTGAATTGTGTACATACCATCGTTCAAAATTAAAAAAAAGAAAGAAAGAAAGAAAGAAAGAAATCAACTGATCGATGATATGTGTTTGAATTAATTACAAATGGTGGTGTGTTCATACGTTTTCTTTGAATTGTTCTACCAGGTAATACAAACTCCCATATTATTAAGAGGGTGTTTGGTTCCATTTACATTTATGGGTGGTCATTTATTTGTGCTTTTTCACTTTAAACGTTTGTTTATACTTTTTTGCTTTAAATGTTTCTTATTTTTGTTGTTTAGTTGGACTTCACTTTAAACGTTTTTATTCTCCACTTCAAATTAATACCCATTTAAAGTGTGACGCATCAGCATTTGATTTTAAGAAACGTTGGGGCGTTGGGGGAAACAAGAATTTGGCGTTTCCCCAAATGTCCCATGCACAAAAATCAAAGTGTTTCAATTTTTTACCATTTATTTGATAAATGATGAAACCAAACAGTTGGTTCATTTTGCTTCATATGCAATAAATGTCAATGCCTATGTGACACTGATGTAGTAGTGTTTTTTTCAATAAACATCAATAGAACCAAACACATACTATGAAAGCCTTAACAGCATACTAAGTGATACACTTGGGTTAGGCTTAGAAAAAGCATATTATCACGAAAGCTAACATCTACACAAAAACATAGGGTTTCATTATGATATGGAAAATATATGATATAGGAAAAATAATTGACCAATAAGAATCATAAACGTGCTAACAAATCAGGTGTCATTTATTAAAATTCATGGGTTGACTTAGAAAATGCCCATCAACATATATAATAAAATCATTAGGATGAAAACTCATAAATCCCATACATGCATATACGCACATCATCAATATCCACCATTAAATGCAAAATGCCTAAATGACCACGAATAAGGATTAAAAGACATTTTAATAATAAAGATTTCTGTGAAGTTTAAATTAATGAGAGAACGTTGAGAAATGGTAAAAGAAAAAGATATGCATGCATATGGATTTACCATGCATGAAACCAAAGATAAATCCCATTTATGCATAAGAAGTACTGATTTTAATGATTTTTTTTTAAGAATGATGCAGAATATGGGTATGGGTTTGTATAGATTATAAGATTAATTAATACTCATCTATAGTACTGATATGGTTATCAATTGGATCACTTGAGAACTCTGACCAAAAATAAGAGGAAAGGAAAATGACCGAGTAAACATTCATACTCTTTCTTGTTTTGCTGGACAAAGAAAGTGAGCTAGGCACCGTCAATTCACACACAAAAACACATTCGCACATACATACATACATGATGATAGATGATACAACAGAGACATGGACACCCATATAATGCACATATTAAATAGCACGTGACCACCATTGCCCAGTGGTGCTATGATCATGATGCATTCTAATTCTTAAATCAAGGGTCTCCATCTATCGGAATATGGTTCCCACCACATTGTCCATCTCTATGCGTGAATTGCGTATGACCAGTGACCACACACACACCCCCCGCGCACTAAGACTAGACTGAACTGTAGCTATATTATAAATAATTAAGCATCGATCTACTGTTCAACTAGTTACATATATCTATCTATGTATATATATGCTGATTGCTGAACACCATCAAGGCAGGAAGGTAAGCACGTGAATTATTGCTGTGATGGGTTTGGGGGTTGAGGTTGGTGGAAAAAGTCGTCGATTCAACTCAACTCTGTGTTGTACAATCTGTTTTATTTTTGAAATTTCCCAACCAGCTGGACCTATCCAACTCATTATCATTAGGCCCATAAAGATTCCGCAAAGGAATCCAACTGCTCTTGATCCTCCTCTGGATTGAGTAGTTGCAGGTACTCCTCATACAGCTTCTCTAACATGTTATCCTTGGGTATCTGAGATTCACACTCATTCACACCTTCATGATCATGATCTTCATCCCTAGCATTAATAAGTACACCACTGCAATCACCTTCACCACCAGCGTCCTTTATTTCTGATGACCATGGAACCTGTAAATCTTCTGTTTCTGTATCAACTCCTCTGTGATCTCCTCCCTGCTGGCTGGCAGGCGACCCGCTTAACACACTGTTGTACTCGAAACTGTTGTTCCTTGAGATGGGGAGTGAGGTGATCCTGATGGCCTTCGGTAGATGGACCTTGATCTCTGCTGTATCTTCATTCCCTCTGCTGCTGCTGCTCTTCTTTTGCTTTTTGTTGCCGTTGCCATTGCTCTTCTTCTCCCTCTTCTTGGGGTCTCGGCCGGTGGGTCGTGGTGCCCTCTTCTTGACATTCGACTCAGTTCCATGGCTCTTAAATCTTTTGCTGAGATGGGTGTTCCAGTAGTTTTTGATCTCGTTATCAGTTCGACCAGGTAGCCTTCCTGCTATAAGAGACCATCGGTTGCCCAGAAGCGAGTGGAGTCTGATAATGAGGTCTTCTTCATCAGCGCCGATGTTCCCTCTCTTGATGTCAGGCCTTAGATAATTCATCCATCTTAGTCTGCAACTCTTTCCACATCTTAGGAGCCCTTGATGCAGAAACCAAAATTTGAAAAGCAAAGCAGAAGCCGAAAAAGAAACCAAAACAAACAAAAAGAAAAATTCTCAGCCTTAATTAGTTTGTTTGGATATTGAGAAGAAGGATATATAGTAAAGAAAGTAGAGATATTCACAGAAAGTACTGCAAAAGAAGTTAAATATAGATAGCATATATAGACAATTTTTCATGATTATATTAACTCTTACGGTGGAGGTTTGGTGGTGGATGGGGGAGAAGAAGAAAAGGAAAAAACAAATCACTTCCACTTTTGACATTAATGAAATATTTGACTAAGAAAAAGAAAAGAAGAGAGAAATGAGACTTGGTATTAGTAGCTCAATTTGCAATTCGGAAGAGGAAAACTGAAAATTTAGAACACAATTGACACAGACAAACCATCAACGGTTTGAAGTTTGGAGAGAGAGAGAGGGATGTGGTGGGATAGATACCTGCTTTTTTGGGCAGAGATCTCCAATGGCCTTCACCATGGGCTTCAATATACTTGATAAGTAATGTGTCTTCTCTAGCAGTCCATGGACCTCTGTGTAAACCCACCTTAGAGCAACAAGGTGCTCTTCCCATCTCACTGATTTTGTGCAGGAGTACTTCAATTCAGTCCAGTGAGAGGGAGAGTGGGAGAGGGGAAACAAATTAGGAAGAGAGAGAGAGAGAGAGAGAGAGAGAGAGAGAGAGAGAGAGAGACAGAGCGAGGAAAGCAGAGGAACAGAGAGAGATGCTCCGGACGAGCACAATGCACCAGAAACTGGGATCTCTTTTTAAACCCGAGAGGGGCGGAATTAAAATATTAGTTATTTTACGTGAATAAGAATGTGATATTTTACATCAGCTAGGTTGGCGACAAAACGAATGGCCTTCACACACAATTATATTTTCTTTATATGTAACAAGATAAGTATTTTCATCTCACAATGTAAAAATATGGTTAGAGTATAGGTGAGATGTAAGATGGGAGAGCTCAACGAACCTTCTCCTCCATGGCTATCTGCCCTTCTCCCATATACTGCACATTGTATCTTCCCTCTAATATTCCTCGCGTATCCATGTGGTGGGTGGTATTTACATATATATATATATATATATATATATATTTTTTTTTTTTATTTTTTAAAGGGTAATAAATTATAAAGGCCTCCCCTTCTATTATGGGATCATGACAAATACTTCCTTAACTTTCATTTGTGATAAAGCCCTTTAAATTTTTACTTTGTGACAAATAACCCTGACTGGCTATTAAGTGAGATGATATATACCAAAACGTCCACCTAAATTTTCCATATTTTCTTTTCCTCGCCATTTTTTATTAAATCCTAACTGACCAAAAATACCTCCATTTCTCTAAAGGGAACCAACTAAAATAAAAAATATAAAAAATGTTTTTTTTTTTTTTTTTAATTCTTGATTCATTTCACTGATACTCTTCTTCTTAAAATATAAAAGTTATCCACTCCTTTCTGTAATAAATTAAGAAAACCCAAACGAAACCATAAATTTAGATTTATCAAAAAAGAAACCTCTACCATGTCACTTGAATATTAAATCCAGCCAAAATTCAACAAGGATCTACAAGAACAACTAAGAGGACTTCAATGTTATATTTAGAAAATTAATTGAATCATAAGTCAATCAAATAAATAATATAAGGGTAGTTTGGGGATTTAAAAAATTAAACAATGGAATGATAATATTTTTTCAAAGTTAATTGGTGGAACTCTAATGAAAGGGTATTTGTTGCAAAGTGAAAGTTCAGAAGAGTTTTTGTTGCAAATGAAAATTCAGGGGATATTTGTCACTGAGCCCATAATATAAGGGGGTCTTTGTAATTTACCCTATTTTTAAATCCAAAATTCCCAAATCACCCTTGTAACTTGTCAAATTTATTTACAATATGATGATAATACTAGCTTTGGCTTCACGTCCAGGTCGTACTTTAGGCTGAGTGACAATTTAGTACCCCAACTTTAAAACATGATGATTTAATACCCATGCAAAAAAAAACAAAAATACCCTTCAAGTGTCATCTAATTTTCTTTATCAACCATCCGGTAAAACCAAACCAACAGTGCCGTCTATTCATCGTCTTGCCTTTTCTCTTTGACAGAAACCTTTTCAAGCACTTCTGCTTGCTTCTTCTCACTCACCATTACCTTTTTGTTGTTGTTCTTTGGGATACTGCACTGCACTGGAATTTCTTCTGCTCTTCTGAAACATGCCGTTTCCATCGCTCACAGCTTCCATCCAAAACTGAGATCCGCCGATGGTACTGACCCCTGTTCTACTGTTTACCAGAGAAACGGCAACAACTGATGTCTACAGACTCGTATTTATTTATTTCCCCTACTAGCTAACAAAAAACCATTTCTTCTTCTTCAGTAATATCTTCTTTTTCCCTATCAAAAATAAAATTTCACTATAATCAACTCCTAAGCTTCCCTCTTATCTTCTTTCATTTTCTACATTATTCCCAGCAGAACTGCAACATCAGTAGTAGATTAGTAAGACTGTTGTAATTGGACTCGTCAGTACGTCCAATCTTGGGGGAGGCGTATCTCATGGTTCATAGATCCCTGAGGGCGGGAGCTCCTCTTCTGTTGAGACAAGGAGGCATTACTCCGAGCAGTCACCGGATCTGCATTATCAACTTCCCCCATAACAAAAATTACGTTAGGTTGTATGTGTCACCAACTTGGAAAGGGAGTTGAGGAAACTCAATAACTTGCCTACCATTTTCAGTTGCAGCAAAAACTCCACGGATGCGTGGACGAGCACCCATGCCATCGAAGTTCAAATTCAAGGCCTGCACCACTCTTGCAGGAAGTAGAACTGTCGAACACGCTGATATACAAAAAACACAAGTTAACCCCATGAAAAACCCAGATGCAAAACAAATACTACCACCTCCGGCCACCCAAAAACAACTCATCAAAATGAACTGAAATACAAACCCAATATTTGTAACAGACATCCAGATGAAAGGACAAAAAAACTTATACAGGCCCCGAACAAATTAAAAAGAAATTGCATGGGAAAAAAACGGATCACTAAAAACCAAATACAGCAAACAAGCAACACATCAATGAGAACAACGCCCCCGTAAAAGACATAGCTCATAGAAAGAGAAAAGGAACAAAGGCTTTAGAAGGGAACAAAAATTACCTGGTTTTTTCCGGGATTCAACTGGGCTACCCATCCTACGAGGCAAGAAGGCACCGGTTCCACTACACTCCCTTCTTGTACCGGAGCCTCCAAGGAAAACGGCACTCATACCCGAACCAGCTTGAGGCTGCTGCTGTAGAGGCGACCACGCAGATGAGGATAAGCCCAGAGGGCTACCACCATATCTACCGTTACCAAATCCTGTGCTTGGAGGTTAGCTAGAGAGCCCAGTGGAAAATGCTTTCTGTCTGGTGCTAGGAGGTTTGCTAGAGCTTGAAGCAATTGTTTGTCTCTTTTCCATTTTCTTGAGAAAGAAGATGATGAACAGTGTTTAAGGGTAATTTTGATATTTTTAAAAATCTTAAATCGCACATGAAGTCACGTGGTATATATAACTGACGGTCTATTAAAGTTAGGTACTAGGTTGTCGCAAAATGAAAGTTTGGGTACTAGATTGTTGCGTTTTAAAGTTCGGGTACTAAATTAGCACTTAGCCTAAAGTATACGGTACCTGATGAAGGGCGATTTGACCCGACCTATTAACAGGGAGACACGTGGACGTGGCCTAACTAGTAAGATGACAACTCAGCCCGACATGCCCAGTCTGCAACAAATCGAGCTCGGATATTCAAACCACCTCGGGACAAGTTCACCTCGGTGTAAGGTCGGATCAAGACCACTTTGATCCCAAGGCACTTCGGTGTTCACCGCAGGCCGGATCTAAAAAGCGGTAGGTCGGGTAATATTAACAGACCACTATGTGGCAACCCCGAAGATCTCGTCATCAGATTTTGGGCCTCGCGGGATCACGCCGCGTAACAACTATCGTTATCTCCCCCAACCGATTCAGGCAGACTCGATAAGCCCCATCAGTTATCCCCATTATCGTGGAAACGGATCTCATCATGTCGAGGATCCCAGAACCACTCCATGAAACCCACGACGACTCCACTATATAAAGGCTTCACCCCCCAGGGGTGCAAGGTATGCATGATTTCCTGCACTCAAGCTCTCTCATTTTCAAGTAATTTTAGCTTGCTATTAGCCTACTAACTTAAGCATCGGAGCAACTTCACCGAGTTAGCATCCCGGGGTTCTCTGATATCCTTGCAGGTTTAGTCCGCCATCTGTCTGGAAGCCAGGTCACCTCCAGCTGGGAGCAGCCATATCACACTAAATCAATTGGCGACGTCTAGGGGAAACGCTACTAGAAGCCTCTTTCCACAAAAAATCTCAAACTTAGAATCAATGGCATCCTCTAGCAACGCCGGACAGAACGGAGAAATGAACATCTCCATGGGGCAACCTCAGATCCCTATTGTGTGCATCAGTCAGTTCACCATACCGCTCTTCGCGGGTGGGATCCCAGCGCTGACTATGCCTCAAGCAATTGTGCCCGTGAACGCCCCACTTCTTCCTGTAGTGGGTGCAACCTTTGCTGAACCATCTGTGGTTCCCCCTCGAGTCAGACAAAATCAGCTCAACGACCTAGTACACTGCGTGCAGGCTATTCAAGCCCAAATGCAACAGGTCCAACAATTTTAGCATTACTAGCAGCAGGTTTTGCACCACATTTACCAGTAGTAGTTCCCACCGCTGGAACAGAATCAATAGCCGGTTCCACCACGGCATCCGACAGCACACTAGAACAAGTCTCAGCGTCAGAACAATCGCCCTCCTCGCCCGTGAGAGACTTCCCATATCCAAAATCCTCTCGGGAGCCAGGTTTCATCCCGCGGTGGGAAGGAAAGGTAAGTCACTACTCCTGCCTCGCAGCAAGTGAATAGGTCAGGAGACACTCAGCCCGCCAGAACTACTTCACCTTGGCCCTCGCAACTAGAAGGTTCGCTTGCAGGGAACCGGTTCGGGGTTCTGGCCGTGGACTCCAGACAAGGACCCTCTGCCCACAGCAGCCAGTGTCAACAGTCCGAACCTTTCCAGGCCAAGACATTGCCCGACAACACAGAGGTCAGTAGCATCAATGCAGAGCCAATCAGGAAGCAGCAAAGGCGGCGTCCTAAGGCACGTCGAGCAGTAGCTCCAAGCCAGCTCGCTGGACCTAGTCAACCCGAGCAGCCTAAAGGAAAAGAGGAGGCAAGCTCGGAAGCCACGAAAACCTCTCCTCTCCTCTCCATGTCATCTCCTTTGTCCTCTGAGCTCTGGGCCACCCCGATGCCAAAGGACTTCAAAGTACCTCCGCTGGATAAGTATGACGGGTCATTCGACCCAAATGATCATGTAGACTCCTTCCAATCCTAGATGCACTTAGCTGGGGCTGATGAATCTTGCATGTGCGTTGCCTTCTCTACGACCTTCAAAGGACTAGCTCGCACATGGTACAGGAACCTCGCGCCCGGGACGATCAAGAGTTGGGCACAGTTCGTGTAGATGTTCACCTTGCACTTCATCACCAGCAAGAAGTGTCTGAGGTCACAATAAAGCCTCATTAACATAGTCCTGAGGGAAGGGGAGTCGATTCGAAGCTATATCAAACACTTCAATGACACTTGTTTGCAGATCCCATACCTAGATCCCGCTGTAAGACTCACAACAGCAAAGAAGGGTATTACCCACAGGGAATTCAAGTGGCACGTAGTGGTAAACAAGACCAAAGACATCACCAAATTCCTCAAGCTCGCCGATCAGTTCATCGAGATCGAAGAGGAGATGAACTAGAAGACTGAAGCCCCAACGGAGAAGAGAAAAAGGGAAGATGACAACCCGAACAACAGTGGCAGCAAAAGAAAAAAAAAAAGTAAGTCCCCAACCAGGGGAGGAAACAAGTTAGATCAACGCTCCCGAACTCCTCCGGTTGAAAGGACGAGCTACATGCCCCTCAACAGGAAGCGGGGAGAAATCCTCATGGGGATCAAGGACGCCTCTTATGTGAAGTTGCCACCTCGATTGGGGGGAGATCCCACCACTAGGAAGAGAAATGTTTATTGTCATTTTCATAAAGATCACGGTCAAAGTACCGAGAATTGTAGAAATCTCCGCGACGAGATAGAAGAACTCATCCATCGCGGATACTTAAAAAATTTTGTACAAAAAGAAAACAAAAACCAGATAGATCAGTAGGGGGAGCAAAGGAGAAATGCTCCTGAGTCCAGTAGCAGACAGAGTGAGCAGCCGTAGAGGCAACTGCCTGAAGAGAGACCGATCTGTGGAGTAATCAATATGATTACTGGCAGGTCCATTGTCGCAGGCTGCACCTTAGCAGCAGGGAAAGCCTCGGTTCACAAACTAGAACGTAAGGAGCAAAATCCATCAAAGGGACCTAGGCTCGAAGATCTAAAGGGAAGGCCAAGCTAGCAGAATCAATATGATTACCCATGCACTTCGCACAGTGGTTTCCACCTTCTACCTAACCATGAAGTTCCTTACGGACTACGGATTAAGGGTAGTGCGAGGCAACCAGCTCAAGTCTTGCAAGTGCTATGTCGCCGCTTTCAAAGGGAAGGCCAAGCTAGCGGCTGATATCGAGCTCAAGCGACTTGTGGAGTATCCCAAGGAGCGAGCTATGCCAACTAAAGAGACGGTCCACATCCCGGTCTCAAAGGAAGATCTAGCTAGAACTCTCCAAATCGACGCATCGATTGAGGAACCACTTTGTTCTCAGATGGTATGCTTTTTACTTAAAATTTAGACATATTTGCATAGTCCACGGCAGAGATGCTCGGAATAGATCCTAGTATTATATCTCACAAATTGAATATTGATCCTTTAGTCAGGGCATCTAGACAGAAAAAACGTAATCTCGCCCCGGAGCGTTGGAGGATAGTTGACAAGGAGGTCGGGAAGCTCCTTGCAGTCGATTTCATTAGGGAGGTCCATTACCCGAGCTGGGTGGCTAACCCAATTCTGGTAAAAAAGGCCAATGGTAAATGGCACATGTGCGTCGATTATACCAACCTGAATCAAGCTTGCCCAAAGGATTGTTTCCCACTCCCTAAGATCGACCGTCTAGTGGATGCGACCTTAGGTCATGAGTTGTTGAGTTTCCTGGACTTGTACTCAGGATACATCCAGATCCAGATGGACCCTACCAACGAGGAAAAAATGACATTCATAATCGAACTAGGATTGTACTGTTACAAGGTCATGCCCTTTGGGCTAAAAAATGCTAGGGCGACCTTCCAAAGACTTGTAAACAGACTATTTGAGCCGTTGATCGGCAATAAGGTTGAGTGCTATTAGACGATATGGTTGTCAATACCCAGTTTTCAAACTGTTTTATAAATGATTTGTAGTGTGTTTTTGAAAATTTGCACAAGTATAATATGAAATTAAACCCTAACAAGTGTGTCTTCGATGTCACATCGGGTAAATTCCTGAGTTACATAGTCAACCGACGTGGCACAAAGCCAACCTTGAAAAAATAAAGTCCATCCTAGATATGAGGCCACCTTATAAATTGAAGGAGGTTCAGAGGTTAAACGGCCGTATAGCCGCTCTGAGCCGCTTCATGTCTAAGTTGATAGATTGCTACATGCCTTTTTTCAAGGCAATTAAGAAAAGTAAGGACCTTGAGTGGACCAAAGAATGTCAGCTCGCCTTCGACGAGCTGAAAAATACCTAGCTAGCATCCCGGTTCTGACCCGACCCAAGGAGGGAGGTGTTTTAAGGTTGTACCTCATTGCGAGTGATGAGGTAGTCAACTCGGTACTAATAAAGGAAGTGGATCGGGTCCAACAACCAATCTACTATGTCAGTAAAGTTTTGCAGGATGCTGAAACAAGGTACCCAGAGATCAAGAAACTGGCGTACGCTCTAGTCATAGCAGCTCGGAAGCTTCGTCCATACTTCCAAGCCCACACCGTCGTCATCCTCACCAACAAACCTCTTAAATCTTACTCAAGCCTGAGGTATCTGGAAAACTGATAAAGTGGGCCATCGAACTAAGCAAGTATGACATCCGATACAAGCCTCGGATGGCGATTAAGGCCCAAACCTTAGCCGATTTCATTGGAAAATGCACCTTCCGCACCGTAGTCCCTGAGTTGATCGAGCTTGAGCATAGAGAGGAAGCTTCAACCAGCGCGACACCAGTCCCGGTTAGAGCAAGGCCGACCTAGGATGAGGAGCCATGGATCCTCCACGTCGACGGCTCATCTAATCAACAAGGAAACGGAGCCGGCATTATTCTGTACGGTCCGAGCGGGGTAAAGCTGGAGTATGCACTTTGGTTCGAGTTCGTAGCATCTAATAACAAAGCAGAGTATGGAGCATTGATAGTCAAGCTCGCTCTAGCGAACGAAGTACAAGCGAAACACATCATCATCTATAGTGACTCCTAGCTCGTGGTCAACCAGGTGACCGATGATTATAAGGCTCGCGACCCCACCATGGCTGCTTATCTAGCCAACATCAGGGAAGTTCTACGCAACTTCCAGTCATATTTCATCAAGCAGATTCCAAGGTCTAAGAATGCTGAGGCCGATGCCTTGTCCCGGTTAGCCAGCACGAGCATCAACACCATGAGGACCGTGTATATAGAGAACTTACCTCGGCTCAGCATTCTCGGGGGGGGGGGGGGTAGAAGAGGTCGATCCTGTTGCACAAGTAGAGCCGAGCTGGATTGACCCACTTGCGAGCTATCTGCTTCACGGGACCCTCCCTGTAGATCGCAATGCGGCCAAAAGGGTAGAGCGTCAGGCAGCCAAGTACGTCATGATAGACGGACGACTGTACCGGAGATCCTACACACTCCCCTACTTGCGCTACTTGCAACCCTCAAAGGCCGAGCTCGTTCTCCGTGACACTCATGAAGGCTTGTGTGGTGGACACTTGGGGGGTAGGGCTCTCGCCCAGAAAGCGCTGCGATAGGGGTATTACTGGCCCACAATGATGGCAGACAGACTCGAGCTTGTCAAGAAGTGCGATAAATGCCAAAGGTACGTCAACATCCACCACCGACCTGCTACTGACTTGAAGTACCTCACTAGCCCATGGCCCTACGCACAATGGGGAATCGACATTCTTGAACCATTCATGCTAGCGACAGGACAGAGGAGATTCCTGGTGGTAGCAGTGGATTACTTCACGAAGTGGGTAGAGGCGGAACCCCTAGCAACAATCACAGCCTGAAGCATACAAAACTTCTTTTGGAGGAATATAGTATGCCGCTACGGGCTACCTCAGGTGCTTATCTCTGACAACGGTAAGCAGTTCGAAGATATCAAGTTCCAGAGTTGGTGCGCCAAGATGGGGATACAACAAAACTTCACTTCGGTGGCACACCCTTAGGAAAACGGGTAGAAGGAAGTCACGAATAGAGCTATACTCTGTGGACTAAAGGCCCGCTTAGCCCGAGCTAAGGGGCTATGGGTAGACGAGCTACCTAGTGTACTATGGGCTTACCGAACCACCGTCAAGACTGCCACAGGTGAAACCCCCTTCAACCTCACCTATGGCACGAAAGCGTTTATCTCAGCCAAGATGAAGGTGCCTACATTACGCCTAGAGACACACGACGAAGTACGGGACCTAGCATACATTCGGACTGCAGCCTACCAACAAAGGGTGGCTCAGTACTATAATGCCCGAGTCAAGAAACGACACTTCCGTGTCGGCGACTTGGTCCTCAAAAAAGTCATGGTACTTGAGCCCGGTGTCGGTAAGCTCGGACCGAACTGAGAAGGGTCGTACCGAGTAAGACAGGTACTCGGGGAAGGTACGTATGAGCTCGAAACCTTAGAAGGAAAGCAGGTACCTCAAGCGTGGAACATCGACAACCTAAGGCCATACTACCTGTGATTGCGAAACTGGAGAGAGGACTACGAATCACTCCCAAAAGTCTAAGGACTATAAGTACTAAGCTGATAAAAGACCTTAGTGTCCTAGTCGCCTCCTCGGCATGGGCATACAAGTTTCGGTCACCTCTTCGGCATGGGCAAAACTAAGGGTAAGGAGAGTGAACTGTGAGTTGCTCCCAAAGGCTAAGGGTTAAGGTGTCGAGCTGACAAAAGACTTCGGCACCTCATAAGTCCTAGTCGCCTCTCTGACATGGGCGAACTAGTCCCAGTCGCCTCCTCGGCATGGGCATATAAGTCCTAGTCGCCTCTTCAGCATAAGCAAAGTACTTCTAATGCCTAAGGCATAGACAACTCGGGTATGAGCCCTACGGTGTCTAGCCCACTTCGGCATATAGCAATAGGTTGGGCCCGTTAGGGACAACCGACATTTAAATGAGTAGCCCGTGTGCGGACAGGTCGGGATATACCCTACAATGTCACCCACCTCGGCGTACATTACGTAAAGTTGCCCCTACTAATAGTCTTAGTAGACAATTCAGGGTGACAAACACTTAGAAAAATTTTCACTTTGGTTATCCTTAATTGTTGTCCAGCTCGGTAGCCCGACAATTCAAGGTAACCTATACACCTACTCCTACCTCTGTCTAGTTTACATCGCCAGATCGGGAGTCATTTACACTTAGAATATTTTTGCACAATGATTACTCAAAGAAGTTTGTATTTCATTGATGAAAATATTTTTAAGTACAAAGATCTCATTATAACCCGAGCTCGGTGGCCTCGGGGTGTACATCCAAACAGTAAAAAGAAGAAAAAGCCAGAATCATGCATGCGAAATGCCAGGCAGGTCAGTCTTCATATCCTTCTCCGTGTCCTCTTGACCCGATGGGCCCGCCTCTAGGACTTCATCATCACTCTCTTCTTCAAACGAGCCAGGCTCTTCGTTCGCCGCCTCCACCACCTCGGGAGTAAGGTTAGACATAAAGTTGACTTTGAGGTTAAGATCGGGGAATTTCTGTTGCATTAAGTACTTACACAACTTGAAGCCTAAACAATAGGAGCTCGATCCATATTCAACCTGGAGATCGTGGAACTCCGAGGATTCCTTGAAGCGGTCAATGGCATGGTTTCTTTCTTCAGCTCGCGCCTCTTGGATGGCGGTCTCGAAGATCTCAGTCCGCTCTTGGATCATTGCTTCAGGGTTCTCAACCTCTCATTGAAGCTTCGCTTTCTCCTCGGTCATCACTGAGATCAGCTCCTATTGTTTTGCCTTCTTCGAGGTCAAGGCCATGATTAGCTCCTGTTGCTTCGCCTTCTCCTCGGTCATGGCCATGATCAGCTCCTGCTGGGTCTGAAATCCCTTCTTGGCCCGAAGAACCTTACCCCAAGTTATGTCAAGCTTGTGGTAAAGCTTTCGCGCCTTCTCCTCAGCTTCTTGAGCTCTCTTCAGGTGGACTTCGGACTGGTAGACCAATGAATGAATGGCGGAGTTCACCTAGCAAAGAAAACTGAGGTAAGTACGTTTGAAAGTTTGACAAGGAAACAAAATGTAAAGTAAGATACTTACCACCATGCAGTAGCTGACAGCCTGGCCTCCAAGCTAGCTTGTAGGCATGTCAGCCCATTCCGCGACCTTGGCAGGAAAGACGACACCCTTGCTCTTGTGCAATCCGAGCCGAGGTGTCATTACGCTTTCCTTGGGAGACTCGGGCTTCGGCGCGGAAGTGCTCTCCGGTTCATGAGGCTGAAGGTCTTCCTCCTAGTCCTTGTCCAAGTCCACTACAATGGGTTGAGGGCGGACCTCCTCCTCGGGGAGTTCATGAGGGCGGACCCCCTTCTCAAGGAGCTCGGTAGAGATCGGCTCTAGAGCAAGGACTTTGGATGGGGGGAGCAGAAGAATCGGCCTCTTGACGAGATTTCTTCGAAGCCTTCCTCTTCTTCCCTCTCTGAAAGCTCTTAAGAAGGTCCTCAGCATCGACCTCCGGCATGGTAACTGCAAGAGTAAGAAAAAGGGTTAGTCGCGAACTAAAGAAAACCTTAAAGTAGAAACCGAGGTGGAGACCTACCAGGAGGGCTCAACCCAGCTCGCCCAAGCTTCTCCTTGGCCAAGAAATTCTTCCATCTCCAGGCCGAGGTCCCTCCAAGAGTTGATAACTGCCCTAGTCTCTGCATCTAAATTCACCCCGGGATCCTTGATAGCCACCATCCAATTAGTTGGAAAAGACCATCCCTTAGGATTTCAGACAAGGAAGTATCTCCCCTTCTAGGCCGGAAACTTGTTCGAGTAGCCGAATAGGATTTTAAACCCGGGCCGAGGAGAGATATAGTAACTTTGTCTAACGTCCCCGCGCAAACAAGCAAAATTCTTTTTGATTGAACAGATTGAACTGAAGACATCTAGGGATAGAGGTCACTTATACTCATGGAACAGGGAGATGGTGCCTACTATGTTCCGGATAGAGTTCGGGTGTAGTTAGTCAATGGTGATGTTAAAGAATTTGACTATCTCTACAATGAAGGGGTGGAGCGAGAAGCGCAGCCCGATAGTGAGCTGCTCCTCAAAAACCAGGAGCTCGTAAGGGTCGTCATCCCAAGGATACTGACCTAGAGGAACACTAAAAACTAAGCTCTCAGGAAGATGATAGCGGGCTACTAAGTACATTAACCTATCCGAGGTCAGGGTGGAAGGACCGAAGTCGTCTAGATCTTGACCCCGGGAAGAAGATGGGACCTCCGTCCTAGAGGTCAGTCCCTCCTCTCCAGCCTTGGGCTCGCTAGACCGAGATGGCCCAACTTCAGGCATAGAAGATTCCTCTAAAAGCCGAAGAGGGGAGTCACCCAACGATGAGCTGGCCTCCCCAGCAGGGGCCGGGGACTGCACCTCGGTGCCCCCGACCACACTAGAATAACCTAAGAGCCTATCTATGCTAGAGCTAGACATGATTAAAAAACAAAGGAGAACAAATGAAGGAAAACAAAACTCACCAAAAGAAGGAAGACTTTGGAATACATAGAGAGAGCGAGTTGAAAGACTTCGGCGCGACCTCGGGAAAGCTCAATCATAGAATTTTTGGTGAAAAAGAGGGTCCCTCGGCCCCCTATTTATATTTCACCATGAGGCGATTAACGACTGAGATCTGATTGATTCAATGGCTCTCATGAAAACTAGTTGCACGACGCCCGAGGACGAAATCGGTGTTGGATAGTTTTTTGTATGCCCTTAGCTTCAATCAGAATGATGTACATTATGAGTTTATTGTAAATGAATAAAAGTACATATTTGATTCATGTTCCCTTGGTATGTTTCTGTGTAATACCCTTAAACTGGACACTCAATGAGACTCGTGTTAGTTTAGAATGTTCACAGCCAGTGGGTCAGTCTGGGGAGACCTATCCTGATAAGGATGACACTGATGTGTCACGAAGTCGGTTGGGGTGGCCTATCTCAGCTGCCAGGGTGAGACCCTAGGAACATACAGTGTCGGATCAAATGAATCTTTGAACCATAACAAATTTCCAGTATTGCCCTGGACCTTGGAGATTAATGGGCAAAACTGGAAAGTTACACCTGACCCCTAGACTCGATTATGATACTGCACTAGGTGTCGGATTGGGTTGTCTTTGATGTACCAATCACTTCAATGCATTTTTCAATAAAATCATAAAATATGCTCATCAAGCATCTTTGAAAAGTGCCCGGAGCGTTACACAAACCAAAGGGCATTCATTTGTAGGCAAAGGTGCCGAATGGACAAGTGAATGTCATTTTCTCTTGGTCCTCCTGCGCAATAACAATCTAATAATATCCTGATAACCCATTGAGGCCTTACTTGCTAGCCTCTTTAGCATCTGATCAATGAAGGGTAGGGGAAAATGGTCCTTTCGAGTGTCCAAGTTGAGTTTTCAAAAATCTATTACCATTCGCCATCCACTTTGTACCCTCATGGGAACTAGTTCATTATTTTGATTTTTTACTACAGTAATCCCAGTTTTCTTAGGTACAATATGAATAGGACTTACCCATTTGCTGTCTGAAATAGGATAAATTATCCCTTCATCTAATAGTTTAAGCACTTCTTTCATTACTACCTCTTTCATTACCGGGTTGAGTTTTCTTTGTGGTTCTCTAACCGGTTTGGCATCATCTTCCAAAAGGATCCTATGCATGCAAATCGAGGGGCTGACCCCTTTTATGTCGGCTAGGGTCCAGCCAATCACCTCCTTATGGTCCTTTAGGACTTTAATGAGCCTTTCTTCTTGCTCCTCAGTCAATCCTTTTGCAATAATCACAAGCAGTGTCTCTTTTTTCGCCCAAGTAGGCATATTTTAGGTGATCAGGTAGGGTCTTTAGTTCCAGCTCCGGAGCCTGCAAAACAGAGGGTAGCAGCCTTGTGTGAGAAACTTTCGATTGAACATCAGAAGTACTTACCTCCTGTTCTGGTTCCGAAGTATCATAGGATGCATCTATCTCCTCTTCCCTGTCCGATTGTGCCTTATACTCTAGCTCATCGTCCATGTCCTCCTCTCCAAAGACTTCCTGCACAATCGAATCGATAATATCAATAGAGCAGATCGAATGACACTCACTAGGATATTTCATTGCATAAAAAATATTAAATTTTACAATCTCTCTGTCAAACTCGACGAAGAGGGTACCCTCGTCCACATCTATTTTGGTCTCGGCCATTTTCATGAATGGTCGACCTAATAGAAGTGGGGCCGAACTCGTGGCTGTGTCTTCTTCCATCTTCAGGATGTAAAAATTACCTGGAATGATCAAATTGTTAACCTGCACTAATACATCCTCAACAATCCCTTCTGGGTATGCATTAGAACGATCAGCTAATTGTATAACAACTCTAGTCTCTTTTAAAGGACCTAGTCTCAATGCACAGTAAATCGAGTATGGCATGACATTAACAAATGCACCTAAGTCCAGCATGGCACGCTAGATTCGTTTATTGCCAATCACACAGGGTAGGGTAAACATACCTGGATCAGCATGTTTTTCTGGCAGGGTCCTCTTGATCACGGCTGAAACGTTCTCTCCCACTCTTACATTTTCATCA
The DNA here is from genome assembly GCF_056320005.1 of Nelumbo lutea. NCBI lineage: Eukaryota > Viridiplantae > Streptophyta > Magnoliopsida > Proteales > Nelumbonaceae > Nelumbo > Nelumbo lutea. Next base: position 217,793,952 of record NC_142684.1, read on the forward strand.
ATTCGCAGCCTTCTCTTGTTAGTACATAACTCTTTCAAAAATTTTGCATATTTAGGGATTTATTTTATTGCATCTAACAAGTGAATGTTGATCTCCACCTTCCTGAAGGTTTCTAACACTTATTGTTCGTATTCCTCTTTCTTTGAACTTGCCAACCTGCTAGGAAAAGGTGGTACAACATTAGTAACCTTAGGGAGAGGGGGGTCGGATTTTACCTCAATGGGGCTGTTGTTTGACCCTTGTCCTTCCTCTTCCTTGGCTGCCTTTGATGGTGAACTTGGTTGGGACTGCAACTCTCATCCACTCCTCAACACCACCGCACTTGCATTCTCTTTTGGATCAACTACCGTTTGTGAGGATAGTTTCCCGAAGTTCTATGCCTCCAACTTGCTGATAGAAGTGGCAAGTTGGCTAATTTGGTTCCCCAAATTCTGAATGCTGGTTCTCGTTTCTTGTTGAAATTGCTGAGTATTAGTAGCGAGAGCCTTAACTATATCATCTAAGGACATACCTGAATTCGGGGGTTGGCCTTGCACTGTGATGGGTGTTGAAAACTGGGGTTGCCGACTAAAATACTGGGGCTGATATTTCTGCTGTCCTCCTTGGTTCCCGTAGCTTAGATTTGGATGATCTCTCCACCCCGAATTGTAGTAATTGGAGTAGGGATCATACTTTCGTTGGGGCTGGCCCAGGAATCCTCCTACGACACTCACTTGCTGCATCGATCCATCCTGTAATGATGGATACATGTCCGTAGGGTGGCCCGGAATCGAACAGATACCACACACCCTGGCAGTTTGTAATTGTCCTGCAGCGAGTTGTCTTACCAAAGCAGTCAAGTCAGAAATTTGATTTTCTAAATTTACATGGCTTACCTCATTAACCCGTCTAATGGTACCGTCTGTCCTTGCATTGAACTGCTATGAATTTTCGGCCATGTTGGAGATTAACTCCCTGGCCGCTTCTGGTGTCTTGTTCACCAAGGCTCCTCCACTGGCTACATTGACCATGCTTCTATCCATGGGCTGCAGCCCTTCGTAGAAGTATTAGATTAATAGTTGTTTGGGTATTTGGTGGTGTGGACAACTCGCAACAAGTTGTTTAAATCTTTCTCAATATTCATATAGTGTCTCACCACCAAATTGCCGAACTCCACATGTTTCTTTTCTTATATTTGCAGCTCGGGATGCAGGAAAATATTTGTCCAAGAATATCCTATTCATCTCATCCCATGTGTGTACTGAACCAGGAGGAAGAATATAAAACCAACCCTTTGCTTTATCTCTTAAAGTAAATGGAAAGGCTATGAGTTTTACCTGGTCCTCGGTCGTACCTTGGGGCTTCATGCTTGCACAGATGACATGGAATTCCTTTAGATGCTTATGAGGGTCCTCTCCTAGAAAACCATGAAATATAGGCAATAATTGTATCAAACCAGATTTCAATTCGAAAGCTACCTCAAGAGTGGGGTACGTGATGCATAAGGGTTGTTGGTTCATAATCGGTGCAGCCAACTCCCTCAATGTCCTCTCTCTGTCAGCCATTCTTTCTCCTTCTTCGAAGATGGGAAAATCACAAGTGGGCAATTTGCAATCTGAGTTCACCCTTTTTGGTGAACGATCATTCCTTTGCTTAGCCTCCTTCCTTAAACGACGGGTGGTCCTCTCAATTTTGGGGTTGTACTCGAGTTCACCTCGTTGAGAAGCACGAGTCATAAAATAAAAGAAGTTAACAAGAGGAAGGTAATAGCTAAGAAATTAAAATTGCTCCCCAGCAACTGCGCCAAAATTTTGACGGGTTGTTGAAGCCCTCAAAATTAATACTAGTCCCACAATAAAATATTTGCAGTAAAAGTGGTACTAGGTCAAATCCCACAGGGAGCAAATCAGTAATCTCTTAGCCGAATGGATAAAGTAATTAAGTGGGAAAAAAACTAAAATTTAAAAGAATAAGAAAGCAATAACAAACTAAACGAACAAGAGAAAATCAGTCTTACTGAATTCTGGTTCAAGGGTTCGGGTTGAATCGATTGGTCATCGATCCTAGGTAAATTTCAACATTCTTGCAATTTAAGCATTTAACCTTAGGTTTATTAGGATAGCCATAATAAACCTTGTGTTTTCCTAGTTCAGTTGACCAAACCCAGTATTCGATCAACACTTATGACCACTCAACTAGGTACGATAGCGCTCCATATTAACTGGTGATAGCATTAAGATTTGTGAAAACAGTTAAACCAAAACAACAATAATTGAAATAGCTGCAATTATTGAATCTTGGTCCATCGATTCCTTTTAGGTTAAACCATGTCAATACATTGGTCAAAGGCTGTCATGAACAATTGACCAAAAAAGATATCAACCTAATTGCTGCTTGTACCATTATTCGTGACAATTACGGATCACCAAAATCATGGATAATAGTAGGAAAATCAACATTAATTCAGTTTGTCAAACTAATTAACATCAACATTCAATAAATATATGCACAAGAATCAATGAATACTTGAATTAAAAAGCAATAAAATAAATTAACTACATAACCTCACAATGACGCAATTGAACCTCCCCCCTTTGAACCAGAAAAAGAAGCTTAGCTGCTCATGATCTACGCAATCTCCATGCTTTGCTTCTCCATAGCCGAACTGCTTTCTTGAGCCTCTTGGTCTTCTTGATGATCCCTTGGATCTGAGAGTGAGTGATGCCGGATCTGGTTTTCCCCCTTCTTTATATAGCTAAGGAAAGGGTTGTTTCCAACTTCTTCTAGGAGATCATCTTATCTTTGGGGAGTCTTGATCTTCTTTGAACTAATCCTGCCCTATCTCTTATCTAAGGATCTACTCTCAATCTCTCTAGGATTACATTCAAGACTTTAGATCTGATAAGACTCTTTCTTTACAGATTATATTCGAGATTTGGACTCTTGACTCTTGAATTCGAGTTGGGCTGCTTTAAAACTTGGGCTACTTCAAGGTACTTCTGCGAGTTGGGCTTAAGTTGTGAAATGGGCCTGACTACGAACTTGCTATGATTTCGGACTCGTTTTCGTACTTGATGCGGGTTGAATCTATCAAAACCCAAAACATAAAAGTTGTGGGCCTTCCTTTCATCTTTTTAATGCTTCTTGAATTGTCCAATTCGGAGTCCGGAATTGAGAATTAGGCCCAAATTACTGACTATCGCCGAAACTGTGCAAAATCACCCGATTTGCCCTATTTTCTTCTAATTGCCTTCTTTATTGCCCTGGATCGAAATACAAGACTAATGAATTCATTTAAGTGCTAAAATAATGTAAAAAAATGAAAATTAGGGGACAAAAATAGGGTTTGTTTCAGTCTCATCATGTGTGAAGTTCAGATTTTTTATAAACTATATTTGTAATTCATGTTGTTCATGATATTTAATATCAAATTATTTTTTATTTTATTAATAATACATAAAATTTATATCATTTTTAATCTAAATCATTATACTAAGGTTTATACCTTACTTCTCTCAAAGTTGGAACCGCATCATTTTTCTCATCACAAACAAACAAGACAGACAAATCTGAAGCAAAAGTGAACCAAATCTTGCTGCTAGTTTTTTTCTCTTTTCTTTTTTGGGTAAATTATAAAGACCACCATGTATTATGGGATCATTGACAAATACCCCTTGTACTTTCATTTGCGACAAAGATCCACCCTAACCTTTTACATTGCGACAAATACCCCTAACCGTTTAACGCAGTTTAAGATTATGCCCCAAAAAACACTAAATCCTTTTAAAAGACAACAAGTTGGCCTACATTTGAACTATCTAATGGGCTTCTACTCGCCAATTTGGTTAGTGGGTTTCTAAAAGCTAATTTGTTAGTGGATTTGTAATAGCTAGTTTAATAGTGGGTTTTTAACGATTAGTTTTATTAAATGCTCCAACAATTAGTTTTTGTTCTCTATATAAGCCATGCAATCTCAAAATAGAGATACCCCATTTGGCTTATTTTCTGCATGGGTTGTTGGCTTTTTAGAAGCTCGATAGCTCACTTTTCAGTCTTTCTCCGTTTGGTTGGGGGAGATCTTTCCGTTGAAAGACTGTGCCCCGAAATGACTCTAAAAGCTCATTTTGAGATTATTTCGGGAAGCAAGAAATGGAGCTTATCACCTTTTTTACTTGCTTAAATCTCGTCTTCGTGTGCAAATACGCTAACCAAATTTGGGCTACCAAGATTGTTATGTAAAAGCTCACTACATCTTTTGGATGTTAGATCTTCCAGAGGATCTTTCAAAAAAGATTTGCCAAATGACACCTCAGTTGGTTGGTTTAAAATTTTAATGGACCGTTGGAATTTTTAATGTGATAATCGATGTAAATGTACATTGATAAAATTGATGTATTATTTACATCGATTGTCAATGGAAAAGTCAAGCGATTAGATGGTTTACATTGATTTTCAATGTATAAACTTTACATTGGAAACAAACACATGGAATACAGACCAGGTGTGGAGTTTTACATTGGTTTGTATTTTCATTGAAAACAAATGCATGTAAATGTGAGTTGATAGTGGAGTTTTATGTTGATTCACATTTACACCAAAAACAAATGCAGCCTTAAGAGTTGAGAGAATCTTCTCTTGGGTGAGTGAGTCCCCAACCCCTTTGGATTGGTTAACCCCAAACCTTGTTGCCTCTTTATAATCCATCTTATATCAATAAAGTTTCATTCTCTTTATTTCTTCTCTTATTAATTATTTTTGAGTGTTTTCATTTCATATTTAGAGATTCCCCAATTGGTATCATATAGTGGATTGAGTTAGAGCTTACAATTGCAAGTTTAGAAATCAAAGTAAGTAGTTAATTTTGGAATAGAAAAAGTTTTGGGAAAATGAAAGGAGGATGACTTGGAAATAGATAAAAAAAAAGGCCACCACAACCACTAATAGAAAGGCTTTCACCATTAGCAATAACAATGTGATTATCAAAGGAACATGCTTTAGGGGTTGACCAAATAAAGCCTCAATCATGTGGTTTGAGGCTCCAAAGTCAATGATTCACATATGTGATGGAGAAGCATAAAAGTAGGTAGACTTACCAAACACACTAATAGCTAAAAAAGTATAAGAAATAGCCGATGACATAAGTTGGTGAATCTTATCTTCAGTAAGAGAGCTAGGAGAATCTACTATTGGAGGGAGATTCAAAATTTCAAGAATCTCTCCTCCCTCTCTTGTGTTCTTTAGGTTTTGTATTTTCCTCTTCTCTCCTTTGAATACATGGGAAGACTCCTTGTCCCACATTGCTTGGAACGAGTTGAGTTTGAGTATATCTATAGACTTGCTTTCTTTATGGGTAGTGGCCCAAAGGAGGAAAGCACTATAGATGTTCACATGCATGTGAGGAGGGGGTTGGGGGTGCTTTTCACACGCGTGCGCCGATTCGAGTCGGGCCGGGCCATGGGCATGAGAGAGGGCACAAGTACGTGTATGTGTATACACGCACTACATCGAATCATTTGGGTTTTGATCAGTTTAAATAGTTTGACTTTTGAATTTCAAAATTTATCTTGAAACATTTTTTTCTTCATTTTTGTGTCTGTGTCCATTCGGGTGATTAAGAATACTCAATAAAATGAGTGTTAATCGACCTAGAAACATAACACCAGTGCCTTCTTTATTATTTTCCAACAATCTTAAAACCACATTTATAGAACCTATCTCTGCTAACCCCTTCATAACGAATTGGATAATATCAACAGTTTCCAATTTCTCTACGATTGAACCTTTCAATGGAACCAACTACAAGTGTTGGAGACAACACCTTCTATTTGCCTTAGAGTAGTTAGGGGTAGCCTCTGCTTTAACTGAATTGAACCCACAAAACATGGAGGAACTAGCACGTTCTATTGTTGCAAAACATTGGATTACGACTTGACCACCTCTGCCAAAACCATATCCTTAATTGCTTGTCCAATGAACTGTATAATGTATACTCTTCCTATGCCTTTGCCTATAAAAATTGGAATGCAATGGACTACAAATATGCTCTAGAAAATGATAGGAATAAAAAATATGCAATTGCCAATTTTATGCATTTTACCATGAAAGAAGACATTGACGTGTCTGCCTAAATAGATGAGTTTCAAGTGCTTGTGGGAATTAGCAAAGGAAGACATGATGTTAGATGAATTTATTATCGGTTCTCTAATAGAGAAATTACCACATACATGGAATGATTTCAAAACAAGTATGAAGCATAAGAGAAATGATACTACTTTGGATCAAGTAGTGGTCTAAATTAAAATGAAAGAAAAGAATAAAAAGAAAGATGATGATGAGAAAAATCAGATTTCCAAAACCAATCTGTTTGAGGAAATGACTACAAAATTCAAAAAGAATCTGAATGTGAAAAATAATCAAAAAATCAAAAAGAAACAAAAGAAAAGAAAATGCTATGTATGTGGTAAACCCATGCACTACAAGAAAGACTACAGTACCAAAATAAGAAAGACTCTAAGAAACCAAAAGTCAACTTGACTAAGGATGTTATTGCATCCATGGTAATTGAGTCAAACTTGGTTAATAAACTGAAGGAGTAGGTATTGGACACTAGTGCTACTAAGCATATATGTAGGGACCGCAGGTCTTTCTATGAGTACACAAATCAGTCTAAGAGAGAGCAAGTTTTCGTAGGAAACTCACAAACTTTGAAGGTCATTGAAAAAGAAAAAGTGCTCCTAAAAATGACTTCAAGAAAAATCCTAATGTTGAATGATGTGTTGCATGTGCCAGAGATCAGATTTGGTGTCAAGATCACTCCTCAACAAAATAGGACTGGAGCTCACATTTGAAGCAGACAATGTTGTGTTGACTAAAAATAATGTATTTATTAGAAAATGATACAATGTTGGTGGACATTTTGTACTGAGCATTTCTAATATTATTATGAATAAGAATGCTTTTTCTTCTGCTTATATTGTTGAATCATTTGATATTTGGCAAGTTAGATTAGGACAACATAGTGCCCCATATTTAAAACGGTTATATAAATTTGGAGTTTTGAATGTTCATATTGATTTTACAAATGAAAAATGCCATGTGTAAAAGTAAATTTCACTAAAAAACCTCACAAGTGTATAAAGAAAAACTGAATTACTACAACTTATACACAGTGATCTAGGAGACCTTAAGTTTCATGAAGCTAGAGGAGGAAAAAGATATTATATAACTTTCATAAATGACTTTTCTAGATATGCAAAAGTAGTCTTACTTAGATCAAAAGATGAGGTTGAACAAGCTTTTATAACTTACAAGACTGAAATAGAAAATCCGTTAAAAAATAAAATAAAAAGACTTGAAATAGATAGAGGGATGGAATATGATTGAGAAACCATCAGAAAATTCTTTGAAGAAAACGAAATCATACATGAAACCATAACCCCTTATCAACCTGAATCTAATGGAGTTGCAAAAAAACTTAATAAAACATTAAAGGAAATGATGAATGTTATTCTTATTAGTTCAAGTGGACTTCTGAACTTGTGGAGGGAAGCAATACTAATAGCTTGTCATTTATATAATAGAATGCCATCCAAGAAGAAAGGACAAATACCTTTTGAACCGTGGCATAACAGGAAACCTAATTTAAACTACCTAAAAGTTTGGGGTTGCTTAGCAAAGGTTGGAATACCTGAACCTAAAAGGAAGAAATTTGGATATGGCCAAAATAGTACGATTTTTTGGTTCCTTGTAATTAAAACAATTGATAATGTTGTAGAAAATAACACAATAATTGAGTCCCGAGATGCAGAAATCTCACATTTTTCCATGGAGAAAAGAAATAATAAATAGGGAATCTTCCCAAGTCCATAACAGAAACCAACAACAATAGTTGAATGTTCAAGCAATCAATACTTCACTTAATTAAGAAAACACCAATTCTAAGAATCAAAACTAGACTTAAGGAGAAGTAAAAGATAAAGGAAATAAACAAACTTGTGTGATAGAATGCTCACATTTCTGGTAGACAATGACCCAATAACCTATCAGAAAGTCATAATTTCACCTGATGCAGTATTTTGGAAAAGAGCCATAAAAAGTGAAATAGACTCTTTAGCCACTAATCACACTTGGGAACTTGTAGATCTCCCTCTTGGAACTAAGGCACTGGATTGTAAATGGATTTTAAAAAAAATGAAATCAGATGGTACAATAAATAAATTCAAAGCCATATTATTTGCTTAAGGGTTTAGACAGAAGAAAAGATGTAGATTTCTTTGACACTTATTTTTCGATTGCAATGTTAATTATAATTAGAGTCTTGTTTGCTATAACATCCACTTATAAACTTGTAGTTCATCAAATTGATGTAAAAAATAATTTTCTTAAATGAAGAATTAGAGGAAGAAATATATATTAAGCAACCTAGAGGCTTCATAATGCTAGGACAAGAAAATAAATATGCAAGCTAATTAAGTCTCTGTATGGCTTAAAACTAGCTCTTAAACAATGACATGAAAAATTTGATAATGTATTAATAACAAATGGACATAACAAAAATGATTCCGATAGATGCGTCTATAACAAGTTTGTAAATGGTAAAAGAGTCATGATCTATTTATATGTTGATGATATGCTAATAATGGGAACTAGTCTAGAGGTAGTAAAAGAAACAAAACAATTTTTAATGTCCAAATTTGATACCAATGACTTAGGTGAGGATAATGTAATCTTAGGGATTAAAATCCATAAAAAAATAAGGAAACTTTATTCTCTCCCAATCACACTATGTAGAAAGTATTCTTAGAAAATTTGGAAGTTATGACTATAAACCTTTTAAAACACCTCTTGATTGTAGTATTCACTTAAGGAAATACATAGGAGAATTTGTTTCACAAAAGGACAATGCAAGTATAATTGGATCTATAACTTAATGAATTACACAAGACCATATATAACTATAGTTGTTTCAAAGTTAAGTTAGCATACTCATAATCCCGGAAATGGACATTGGGAAGCTCTTATAAGGTTATTAAAATATTTAAAAATAACTATAATTTTTTGTTTAAACTACTCAGGTTTTTTCTCCTATTTTAGAGGGTTTTAATAATGCAAATTAGATTTCAGATTCAAAAGATAGTACAATTACCAATGGATATATTTTTAACCTAGGCGGTGAAGTAGTATCATGGAAATCGGTAAAGTAGTCTTGTAATACTAACTCAACAATGGAGGTCGAATTCATTGCATTACAATTGGCAGGGTCCGAGGCAAAGTGTCTAAGGAACTTATTAGAAGATATTCCACTTTGAACACGGCCAGTTGATAACTCTACAATATTGTGATCTCTGAGGGTCCCTATGCAAATTATGGGTAAAAACTAGAAAATTTACAAAGTTTTCTACAAATTTTGAGAAGTTGGTGAGAATTCCAGCTAAGAGAAGGGGTGTTTCTGTGAAAAATTGAGCACAGGAGGGCACCTCCTATTTGCTAAACCCAAAAGGCACCCCTCCTACTGTATTAGCATACTCCCCTCTCCTTAGCAAACCCTAGGGCACCACCCACTCCTTTTAATCTCCACCTTTCAGCCCTAGGCGCCTAAATCTCCACCATTCAATCCTAGGAGCTTAAATCCCAGTTCTCCATACTTATAGGCGCCCTCTCCTTTTCACTCTAGTCGTAGGATCCCTCTAGTTTAGTCCTAACCCACCATTCCTAAACCCTAGGGGCATCCATTTTCTGCATAAACCCACTAGCCACCCCTATCTTTCTCTCTAATCCCAATTTTGTCCACCCTTCTCTATAAAAAGGACCCCAAGGGCCTTGGAGAAGGGGTTGGTTAGCCCAATTCACAAGGCCAAGGCTTCTTGAGGGTTTCAAGGGTTATAGGAAGGAGGATGCCCAGTTATTGTCAGGAGGGGTTCTTGCAAGTAGTTCGTCCAACCTGCAACTACCACCACTAGAGCTGATCCACCATTTTTATTTTGTTTTATTCTCTTTCTTTTTGTTATTCAGTTTTTCTAACAATTTAATTTCTTCAATTTTTTTTTTTATTTTGGTTTGATTTAATTTCTATTTCTCTTTGTCTTTTGCAAATCTGAATTCGCCCAGTTCAAGGCTAAGGTGTCTCAAGGGTTCGAGGGCTGAATGGAGGAGGAACGGCTTGCAATTTGTCTTCCAGAAAAGCTACCACCACTGCATTTGAATTTTAGCATATTTTTATTTATTTTCTTGTTCATTTCAGTTTTATTTAATTTCTGAATTTAATTTCTTGTCATTTTCAATTCTGAATATTTAATTTCAGCTTTAATAAATTTTATTTTCTTATTTTCTGTAAATCCCAAATCCGTTTTCTTTTTCTTATTTGTCCATAACAAAATAACAATTTTTAACCTTGCTTCCCTGAGGATTCAACCCCTTGCTCACCACTAAACTACGTTCTTTATTTAATTTTGAGGATTGGAAAAATATAAATTATTAAACTGGTGTCCTGGGGTTTTGACAACGCGTCACGGGCGCACCACGTTTTTGGTGTCATTGCCGAGGAAGCAACGGATTGAAAATTTTTGTTTCTTTGTTTCGGATCCGTTTACATTATTTCTTTATTTTGTTAGTTTTCCGAGCTTTGGAAATAAAACTCTCAAAATTTTTCTTTGCTTTTGTAGGATGTAGCAACTGAAGGTGGAGTGTCGGAACACTACCGAACCGCACACAAAAAAAAAAGAAAAATATTGGGTAGCGATTCAGGTGTGATCATCCCAACTTATTTCTGATTTTTCTTTTTATTTTCAAATTTATCTTCATAGATTAGTGTTTTTGAATCTTTGGTTATTTATTTTTATTTTTATTTCTTAATATATTTGGCTATATTTTTTTTTAGGATTTTTTTTTCTTATGCTTCGTCTTTAGATCTAATTAGTTATTTAAATGAGTAATTAAATGTTAATTAGGAAATTATTCAAAATTTCAAATTTGAGTTTAAATTTCAAATTTTGAATTTTAATTTGAATCTGAATTTTAATTTGAATCTCAAAATTTTAAAATTTAAATTTTGAATTTTGAATTTCAAAAAAAATAATATTTTAAAATTTTCTAGCATGTAGGGTTTGATATGTTCTAGAGCATGCATCATATAAGATTATTTAATTGCTGAAATCATCTTGTTAGTTGTTAATATGTTAGGGTTTTTCATTTTTTTTATTGCTCTCTTTGTTGAATTAATTTGTTTTATTATTTTATTGCTTTATTGCATATTAGAGATAACTGTTCATGCATTGTAATTAGTTGCAATTATTTTGTTTATTGTGTATTTTCATTATTCCATTTAAGGGAAATCCAATTTAAATAAGATAAGGTGGGGATTTCATCACCCTTCCTTGGCCCCAAAACCACCACCCTTTCACGTGCGGTTCACCCTAAATCTTAATTTAAAATTTGGATAGCAAGATCCTTTAGGAGGCCCCACACATTTGGTTTAAAAGTGTGCTGAATTTTAGGGAAGCTTGTAATTACTTTCCATAACCAGTGGTTGGTGTCTAAGGAAAGAAGTTAACCGATTAATCCTAAGCGGGTTTTGTGGTTACTTAATTAGGTCCTTACAAGAGCAAGGGGAGCCTTCTACATTCCCACCTCTTACCTGGCTAACCAAAGGAAGTGGTGTAATTCCATGTGAACCTAAGAGGATTCACATTGGTTGAAATGCTTACACTTTTTTAATTCAAATTTGAATTTAAATTTTAGGAATTTAAATTTTAGGAATTTAAATTTCAAATTTCAAATAAAAAAGGAGAAAAACAAAATTTTAAAAATTCAAATTTGAGTTTAAATTTCAAAATCTAAATTTGAAATTAAAATTAAAATTTCAATTTTCAAATTTCAAAAAAGAAGAAAAATGGACTTTTGAGTTGTATGTTAGGAAGGAGATCTCTAAGGAGAGAAATAGTAGAACCCATACCTGAGATAGAGAGATACCTCCATCACCAGCAATGCAACCAAATGGCTAGGATTGATGATGAACAGTTCAGAAAGCTGAAGGAGTATTTAACTCTAACCCAGTATAACCCTTCATCATGCATAAAGTTGTCGGATACCCAAGCCTTGTAGTACGAGATTAAATCAAGCACAATCCAGATGCTCCCCTCTTTCTACGGAAACTCGAGTGAGGACCCATACAAACATATATATGAATTTCTAGAAATTTGTTCCACTGTAAGGATCCAAAACTATAATGACAATGCCCTTAGATTAACTCTTTTCCCCTTCTCCTTGAAAGACAAGGCCAAGCACTAGTTGGGAACTATAGGGAGACTTATTAGAATTTGGGTAGAAATGCAACAAGAATTCTTTAGAAAGTTCTACCCTATAGGACGAACCAACACCATGAGAAGAGCCATCACTAGATTCAACCAAACATCGGGTGAACAAATTCGCGAGTCTTGGTAGAGAATGAAAGAGTTGTTAAGAAAGTGCCCACACCATGGCCAATCCAAGTGGCAAATTGTCTAAGCCTTCTATGAAGGTTTAACTGATCAATACAGGCAAATGGTAGATGCATCCTATGGGGGGCAATTGTGAGTAAAAGTGAGGATGAAGCGATGCTCTTTTCGAAACATTGAGTGAAAAATCCATCAACAATGCATCATTATATTCCTATGAGAGGTTGGTGGGACCCTCAAAGAGGGCAGGGTTCTACAAAGTAAGGAATAGTATAGAGCTTGATGCAAGAATGGACCTAAATGCAATCTCTAGAAAATTGGACAAGGTAGATATTCTAGCCAAAAAGCTTGATCAATTCTTCACCTATAACCAGCAACCCATACCTTATCCTGAAGTTTTTTCCATTTGTGCCAACCCGACCCACCAAGTTGATGATTGTCCAACGGCGGCCCAGTTTCCGCTGTTTATCCAAGAATAGGTTCAAGCAGCCCAAAGTTTATCGAGGACTAATAATTACCCATTTTCAAATACTTACAACCCTGGGTGGAGAAATCACCCTAACTTTTCTTGGAGGACACATCAACCTAACACATAGTCCCAACAGTACCATCCGTCTAACTCCATGGCCCAACAATTTCAGAAGCCACAAGTGCAGAGCCAATTCCAGTAGACTTGCCCTAAGAACCAGCCGGTCCAACCTTATCAGGTTTACCCACAACTTCCTCAAACCAATATAGTTGATGACAAATTGATGCAACTTCAGTAGCTGATTCTAACTCAGTAGTAGTCCATTGCTAGATTAGAGAGCCAAATAGGACAGCTAGTCAAAGCCAATGTGAGGAGAGAAGTAAGACAACTACTGAGTCAACCAGTTGTGAATCATAGAAATCAGCCACTGGGTTTTCCTCCACAGTAGATTCAACCACCTCCTAAGAACCCTCAGTTTGAAAATGCCATGGCTATTACGACATTAAGGAGTGAGAGGATTTTAGAGGACCCGTATGAGAAAAAGAAATTTGAAAACATCAATGAAGAAGAAAATGAGCAAGAAGACCATAAGTTGTGAAAGAAAAAGGAAAGGAAAATTTAGAAGAAAAATCTATAGTGAAGCGACTTGTAGTTCCCTTTCCAACCGGACTCACAGCCAGGTTGTTGCGAAAGACGAAAGAGACTCACAACGAGGACACTAGGGAGTTATTCAAACAAGTCCATATTAACATCCCTCTCCTCGACGGGATCCAACATGTCCCAGCCTACGCCAAGTTCTTGAAATAGTTGTATACTCAAAAGAGAGAGCCACAATCAGCCCCACAAAAAGTGATGCTCTCGGCAGATATTAGTGCAATTCTCCTAAACCAATTCCCCCGAAAAATGAAAGACCCTATTGCTCCTCTAATAAGTTGTGTCATTTCTGGAATCACTTTCGATCAGGCCCTATTGGATCTTGGGGTCAATGTAAATCTACTCCCCTTTATTATTTATGAAAAGTTCAAGATTGGCAAGTTAAAACCTACCCCGGTGATTCTGCAACTCACTAATTGATCAATCAAGACTCCTCGAGGTGTTATTGAGGACGTCATTGTCAGAGTAGAGGATTGTTACTTCCCAGTGGATTTTATCATCCTATACATGACCCCAACTGAGGAACTGAACCATAACCCGATAATCTTAGGACGTTCGTTTCTAGCAACTACCAATGCAAACATCAACTGTAAATCGGGAGAAATGGACATTTCATTTGGGGAGCTGAAAGTCTGATTAAATATATTTAGTACTACTAAGTATCCAAACCTAGGGGAAGATGGGTTCAAAGTAGATGTAGTGGACAACCTTGTAGATGCCCTGTCTACCCTTTGATTAGCCTAATCTGAGCCCTGTTTGTGTAAAGAAGAAAGCGAGTTTGGAAGTGTAGATGTGAGAAGTGAATGAATGTGTCTGGCTGAAGACGTTAAACTTAGCACTGGTTGGGAGGTAACCCAAAATTTTTAAAAGAATGAATGATGTCCAACTAAAGACAGAAAACTTAGCACTGGTTGGGAGGCAACCCGATGAAGTTTTATTTTATTTGCCTTGTTAGAGTTTGTCTTTCTTTTTGAATAAGTTTTAGAATTCAGTTGGCAAATCCTAAACCCCTATTAAATCCTTACCTCTTGATTGTTCCCTTTGGCTCAAGTCCTTTTGCATCATTCCAGTCATGCCATTGGGGACAGTGGCATTTAAGTTGGGGGTGAGAAAAGAGAGAAATTTTTGAAAATTTGAGAGAAAAATTAAAAAAAAAAAATAGAGAAGTTAAGCCTTTAAATATGTAGAACTAAAATTTCACTAAAAATTTTAAAAAATTTTTCCATTAAAAGAGATTCCTAAACAGAAAAAGTTGAGAAAACTGATAAAAGAATATTGAATTTTGTAGAAATTGGTAGCAAGTGACAAGAGTTAAATTGGTCTTGTTTGAATGTTGTTGAAACCGTTTAGAAATTGAAAATACTCCCAAATTTTCCCCTGTAAAGATAAGAAGAGAAAGATTGAGAACCCAAGACCGCATCTCGCCTAACACCAATTAACGGCCTATCCTTAGCCACTAAGACAACATTTCTTTCATGTCAATAACTGGAATAAATTAACTTTTATCACTTAATATTCACATAAAATCTCAACAACCAAAATACATTTATCTTCAACAACTCCAGTTACAAATTAAAAAGAATAATATTCAAAATTAATATTTTATAAACCAATAGGATAAAAAATCAACCAAATCCACATTTATATCAAAAAGTTGATTTTTAATTCAAAGAAATTTTAAAATATAAATAATAGAATAATTATTTTAATACTTAAAATTTACTAATTTGCGCATGATATATATCTCAAATTTTTTATAAATTATTAATTAATATTTTAATTTGCATTAAATAACCATGTATTTATTATTTACAAAAATAAAAATATTATTTATAAAATATTTAAAAATGTAATATAAATTCAACCTATCAAATCCACTAATCTATATTAAAAATTTATTTTTTTATTTTAGAAATTTATAAAAATAAAAATATTAATAATGAAATAACTATTGTAGTAATTAAAATTTGTTAATTTTCATATAATATATATCTTCGAAATTTAAATAGATTCGATATATTTTAAGTTAGGATTATATATTTTTGTAATTATCAATTAATTTTGATTTCTTATATATTTATACATTATTTGTAGTTATTTTGACATTAAACCTATTGTTAGTAATATATTTATGGAATTAATATTCATTTTCCTAGCATATCCAAGTGTCTTTATGTTTTTCGTCCATATCCATGCGTTTTCAAAGCGTATCCGTATCCGAGTTATATCCGATATGATACCCGATACCGATACTTTAATCCTTGCCCTGTAAAGATAAGAAGAGAGATTGAATGGAATGCCAAAGACACTTACCCGATACTTTAATCCTTGCACTGTGGACTACCCTGAAAAATGATGAATTTTACACACAGCAACAAAAAAAAAAGAGAATAAAAGGTCAATGGACACCCTAAACTTAGAAACCGGATTTCTTCACCAAAGTTAAGTGTCGAGATTCATGTCAAACAAGAAATGGAATGCCAAAGACACTTACCTAACACTTAGTAACTGGGTCACTAGGTCTCTTCATGTAAGTCAAGTGTCAAGATTCGTGTCAAATAGTGGAAGGTATCAATAAAAATGTGTGTGCATATCAAGTTTAGGGGTAGAAATCCACTATCAGAAATGATAAGAAGAATACGTGCCTGATTTTAAAAATCAATCTCAGCTTATCGAGATAGACTGTAAATGAAAGGGTATGTAAGATTTTTAAGCCAAGTTTTTGTAGTGTTCAAAGTAGGACGATTTTATCCCTTAAACCTAATACTAATCTATACAAAGTTTGAGAATTTTGGAATTAGGATACTTGGCTAATTTTGTCAAGGATGATGTTGCAATGGGAATGATCTCTTTACTTAATGTAATTCTAAGGCTGCATTGCTAAGGGACTAGCAATGGTTAAGTTGGGGGGTGTGATAACTTTGTATTTTGATGCCTTAAGGGCATCATTTTAGGGGTATTTAAGATCTTAGACTGACTAATTTGTACCATTTTTTTAGTTAAATTCAATGTTGTGACCTCTGAAGGTCCCTGTGCAAATTCTAGGTAAAAACTAGGAAATTTGCTAAGTTTTTTATAGATTTTGGGAAGCTAGTGAGAATTTCAGTTGAGAGATGAGGTGTTTCTGTGAAAAACTGAGCATAGGAGGGTGCCTCCTATCTGCTAAACCCATAAAGGTGCCCCTCCTATTGTATTAGCATATTCGCCTCTCCTTAGCAAACCCTAGGGTGCCACCAACTCCTTTTAATCTCCACCCGTCAACCCTAGGCACCCAAATCTCCACCATTCAATCCTAGGAGCTTAAATCCCATCCCTCCATACTTCTAGGCGCCCTCTCCTTTTCACTCTAGCCATAGGATCCCTCTAGTTTGGTCCTAACCCTCCACTCCTAAACCCTAGGGGCGCCCATTTTCTGCATAAACCCACTAGCCACCCCTCCCTTTCTCTCTAATCCCAGTTTTGTCTACCCTTCTCTATAAAAAGGACCCCAAGGGCCATGGGGAAGGGGTTGGTTAGCCCAGTTCACAAGGCAAAGGCTTCTTGAGGGGTTCAAGGGTTACAGGAAGGAGGACACCTAGTTCTTGTTAGGAGGGGTTCCTGTAAGCAGTTCGTCCAACCTGCAAATGCCGCCACTGGAGCTGATCCACCATTTTTATTTTGTTTTATTTTCTTTCTTTTTGTTATTCAGTTTTTCTAGCAATTTAATTTCTGTAATTTTTTACTTTGGTTTGATTTAATTTTTGTTTCTCTTTGTCTTTTGCAGATCTGAATTTGCCTAGTTCAAGGCTAAGGTGTCTCAAAGGGTTCGAGGGTTGAACGGAGGAGGAACAGTTTGCAGTTTATCTTCCAAGAAAGCTACCGCCACTGGATCCGAATTTCAGCATATTTTTATTTATTTTATTGTTAATTTCAGTTTTATTTAATTTTTGAATTTTTCTTGTCTTTGTCAATAATGAATATTTAATTTCAGCTTTAATAAATTTTATTTTCTTATTTTCTGCAAATCCCAAATCTGTTTTCTTTTTCTTATTTGTCCGGAACAAAATAATAATTTTTAGCCTTGCCTCCCTGAGGATTTGACCCCTTCCTCACCACTAAACTATGTTCTTTATTTAGTTTTGAAGATTGAAAAAATATAAATTATTAAACTGGTGTCCCGGGTGTTTGACGACACATCCTAGGCACACTACCAGTTCCGTCTATATCTCTCCATTATGATAGCTATGTAGCAATAACTAGAGACAAGAACAAAACTTACAACGGTAAAAGGAGGCATAACCTAGTAAGATAATACCTCAGCAAATGTACACACTCTAGATTTTGTGAGGTCTAAAAAGAACCTTGCAGATTCATTAACCAAACTGTATTTTGTGAGGCATAACCCGGTTCCATCTATATCTCTCCATTGTGATAGTTAAGTAGCAATAGCCAAAGACAAGAACAAAACTTACAATAGTAAAAGGAATCATATCCGCCTAAGGCATAACCTAGTAAGATAATACCTCATAAAATATGAAATTACACCAGATTTTGTGAGGTCTGAAAAGAACCTTGCAGATTCATTAACCAAACCACAGACTTCTAAAGTGGTTTATGAGGCATCGGTAGGAATGGAGATGAAGCCTGTTACATAAGTCATTAGTGATGGACACCCAACTTATGTGAAAGATCCTTGGAATTAGGTTGAATGAGTAAAAAAGAGTCGCTAGATAACTTGGGAAAGCACTATCATTTTGTGCTCCATTTCAAATGCCGAAGTAAGATAGTGCTCACTGCAGTTTGAGGAGGTTAAGCATAAGGCTCTTAATCAGTTAAGAATAATGTGTGCAGTGCACGCTAAATAATTGACCTAAGTGAGTGTAAAGTTTGGCCACTTCTAAGAGAGATCTAAGGGCTAACTCTTTAAAACACTAACAACTAAGTAACTAGTGAGTTGAGTTGGTTGGCAGGTTAGCTAGTTAAGAAAAAGAGGAAAGGTTGAAGGAGTCTGACTCCACTCGTACTCTATAACATAGTCTGTCATACCTAGTGTTGATTGAAGTCCAAAAGAGACATCACCATAAATACTTTTCTCATTGCGATGCTCAGATTGTTCGATCATCTTGTAATTTTGAATCTTGTGGGAGACTGTTGGAGGGAGATTCAAAATTTCAAGAATCTCTCCTCCCTCCCTTGTGTTCTTCGGGCTTTGCCTTTTCCTCTTCCCTCATTTAAATGCATGGGAAGACTCCTTGCCCCACATTGCTTGGCAAGGGAGTTGAGTTTGAGTATATCTATAGACTTGCTCTCTCTATGGGACCCATAGGAGGAAAGCACTATACGTGTATTGTGACGGGGGGGGTTGGGGGGTTTTTCACACGCGTGCGCCAAGCCAAGCCGGGTAGGGCGGGGCCAAGCCGGGTTGGGGTGTGGGCGTGGGTACATGTACGTGTATACGCACGCTACACCGAATCATTTTGGTTTTGACCGGTTTAAACAGTTTAACTTTTGAATTTAAAAATTTATTTTTAAATGTTTTATTCTTCCTTTTCATTTCTCTTCTTCTTTGTGTCTCTTTGAATAGGTGCACTGTTCTAAAGGGACATCTCTCTGAAAGGACACTTCTGTGTCCATTCGAGTGACTGAGAACACTTTATAAAAGGAGTGTTAGTCGAGCTAGATACACACACCAATTTACTCAACACAGTCTTTTCTTCTCTGTCAATCGTTCTTCTCTAAGCATCATTCTTTGTGGTTCGCGGAGGTCTGGTAAGAAAGTGCACGCTTACCAATGACCTGTGGGCTGTTTTATCTTGGCGACCAATTTGCAATCACCCAGCTGCACCATAGGGGCAAATGCGGTTTTAAGGAGAGTGACCAAGTGGCACGACTCAGCTCTCCTTCTCTCTGCAATTTCTCGGATTCATAATTCTGCAAGTTCTCAGTTTGGAAAGTGATTACCGATAAGTTCCATTCTGCCTTCTTTATTATTTTCCAACATCTACCTTAGGAGTTGAAGTAAAAGATGATGAGATATCAGATGATTTATCTATAGTATGATAAGCTTTAAATTGTCCTTTCTTAGGAGGCTGAGTGGGACATTCTACAACAGTATATCCCAATTTCTTGCAATAGGTACACAATTTCTTTTTTTTTCCTACAATTAGATGCCATATGATCAAATCTCTTGCACTCATAACATTGTATCTTTAAAAAATCTTTTTCTTGTTTTGCTTTGTAGTCAGGAAAATTGTATCTAAACCATGTTACTCTTACCATCAAGAGAGGACTGAATAAGAAGTTGGGTTTCCTCTATCAATAGCTCACCAAGAATAATATCCAAATCTGGTATTACTTCCCTAGTGAGAATATTTTACTTGATAGCTTCATAATCAAGTTGAAGGTGCATTAAAAAATGCATAACTTTCCTCTTGTCAAAATGTTTTTTCATTTCCTTCTTACAACATTTTGTGTATAAATCCCTAGATGAACCATCTCATATGTAGTCCAAAGATTTACAAAACTAGCATAGTACTTTTGAATTCTTTTTTCACCCTAAGAAAATGCCTAACTCAATCTGGTACTGGCTAGACATGTTTACCTATTGATAGACCCTCTCTAGTAGTGGTGTCAACAGTATTCGAAAATCCGATTTTGAATTCAAGATTCAACATAATCGAATTGAATTCGGATAATTTGAATATCTAATCTGTCAAATTTGGATATCTTATTCATACCGAATAGTTAATTGAATTCGAATTCAGATATGACCTGATTCGATTTGATAAATATCCGAATTTGACCGATTATTTGATTCTTATATATAATATATAAAATATTTAAATATCTTATATAATTTATATATAATAATTAAATTATATAGATAATGTATATATTTATATACTTTATATAAATAAAATATTTATTTTATATATTTATTAATTACCTAAAATAATTAATTAGTTGAATTTGAATTCAGATATTGCTTGATCCGATTCGAATTCAATCCATTTACACCCCTATTCTCTAGGTATTCAAACATGTTTGAGCAGTCTTGAGTCCCCTCATCGAAATAGTAACATCGACAGTAACAAATCCAAAAATCCAAAATACAACTTGTGAATTTCCTATCTTCTATTGCTTCAACCCCTTAGCATCATTAGCATTGGGAATAATTGTAGAACCATCAATATAACTCCACAAACCTTTCCCTTTAATAAGATATTAGAAGTGAAACTTCTAATGTGTATAGTTGATGCCATTGGATTTTCTAAAATTAAGAGAGAGGAGATAGAATCCCTTACAATTAATTAAGAAGAAATGTCTAAACCACTGAAAACAAGTCAAAAATTGCAGACATGGTTTAGAAATAGAAAGAAAACCTGATACTGCCCAAGTGAGATGAATAGAACACCTTCTACACTTGTTCAAACCTGATGAGACTTTTAGAATATGTTGAATAGGGTCAGGCAACGCACCCTCTAAAGTTTATCACGAACCAACATCTCCCAAGTCCCAAGAGAAATCTAATAAGCTGGTTTCACAGAACATAATATATTGGTTCTAGGGTTGATTAAAACAATCCTAAACTAATCTCAAATATAAAGAGAAACAAAAAGATTCGAAACTACCCAAAAGAAATCAGAGAACAATCTGTTATAATATCATGTTAACCTAGAAAGTGAGAGAGAGACAAGAGAGAATACAGAGAACAGCAAGCCTATTCGGTTGGTTTGTATCGGTGGACCCAACCTAGAAAGAAGAACTTTATACTAAAGGAAGTAAAAGTACAAGATTGCCCCAACTAATTACTTTTCATTTTGCCTTAAAAAAAAAATTACTTTTCCTTCTTGTTAGGAAACTGAACTTAATCACTCTTTAAAGAGCAATAGTCATTTTTAATACTAATCCATGTATTGCACGGGTCTCTTTCTAGTGGGTAATAATAATACTCCAAAAAACAAAGGATGTGCCAAAAAAAAATCAAGTAAAAGAAAGAGTACATACAGTTCAGTCCACTCCTGGATGGAGCTACTATTAATCTAATGATAGATGACCAGTAGGAGTAAAAAACTTTGGGGTTTTTACGGTTCAGTCCACTCCTGGATGGAGCTACTATTAATCTAGGGGTGGACTGAATCCTGCCATGAATTGATGTTAAATTCAAAGGTAGGATATAGTTTATAGGGATTTACTAATAGATTAGGAAGAGGCTGCAAATTCAATTTCTGAGGAGAATTATAGTCCAAAAATCCCCAAAACGCTTTTGCTCCTTTCAAATTATAGGTGCAATCCCTCTGGGCTCTGTATGGTGGAAGGTCACGTCTCTTTGTTTTTGTACAAATTATTTAAATGTTGGATGGGTGTGGTTTTAATTAACATCCAGTACAGTGTGTGAAAGTTTTCTACCCACAGTTAGCCAATTGAGGACAGGAAAGTCTTTTCAACGAATCAGTCACGTCTATATATATCCATGTGGCAATTAGCGGTTCCTCTTGTAATTAATATTCTAACTAGTTAATGACTACATATGAGATATGGGATGTGCAGTCACGTACATACATCCATTATTTTGATTCCCTATTCGATTTTTTTGATATATGATTTTCTATTTAATTTAGGAGATTATTAATTTGTAGTTAATGATCCACCTTATCTAAAAGAATGAAAACAGTGTGAAATCTTTATGATGAACCTTTTATTTGAATTAAAAAAATTAAATTATAGAAATTGATCATTATATGATATGGATCCTATACCATTAGTAGAACTTTAGATGAAGTGAACCCATTTTTTGGAAGGTGAAACTAATATTCTTATAATTGACATACAACTGTACAACATAACAGAAGCTAGAAGGGTGATGAAATAGGACTCTTATATTGAAAGACATCACAACCGAATGGAGAAATAGGATTCATGTAACCAACCAGCTCAATATAAATATAGTTGGGAATAATGATTTTGCTTGCTTTTCCTTTTTTGAGAGTGGAGGTAGGTCGGGAACCACGGGTATTTAGTGTAGTATGTGTTTTGGAAGTAGTTGAAACACAAAAATTAGCAAGGGTAGGGGTGGATTCGAGTCGAGCTGAGCCGAATAGTCTCAGGCTCGAGCTTGGTTTGAGATTATTCTATAAGGCTCGAGTTCGAACTCGGTTTGAGTCAGAACCTTGAGCTCGAGTTTGGTTCGAGTCAAGAGTTTATAAGCTCGAGCTCGGCTCAGCTTGTTTTATATTTTATAAAAATATTTTATTATATATTTTATTATAAAATATTTAGAAAAAAAAAACATTTTATAAAAATAAAATTTATATATAAAAATTTTAAAAATATAATAATTAATAATTATAATATTTTTATTATATATATTAATTTCTATAATTTTATTATTATATATATATATATATATATATTTTGTTATAATAATTAAAATTTTAAGAATTATATATATATAACATTAACCATAAAATGTAGGGTTAATGTTTCCTCCATCAGCTACCAATTTGAATAAATGGTACATGGTTCATGGTTGGCATCCTACATGGCAGTGTAGAGATGTATTCTGGTATTCTTTTAGCAGATAAAGGCAACTTTTTGTCTTTAATATTAAAAAGAAATAATATTTTTATATAATAACTAAAATAGGGTAAATTTTTTAAAAAATATCAAGAAAGGGCACTACTCATCTTCCTCCTCTCGCTTTGTATTCGTGGGAGGTTAAAGTCGTCAGCAACAACTATGCCCGCGAATGAAACAATGGAAACCTAAAACAACAGTGGACAATCAGTGTTGTTACATAGTATCGCTCCCTCCCTTCCTTATCAAAAACCAACAACAACAGTGGCATTCGTCTCTAAGAAGTGAGAACTCAAAAGCAAAGCTCTACGGCCATGGCGAACGAGAAAACAGAAACCCGAAACAATGCTATGCTGGCAAGGTAGTTCCAATGTCCCTTTCTCCGCCTCCGAGATCTTAGCACGTGTCCTCCCAACCGGCGATCTCAAAAACCTCCAGCGCATCCTTCAAATGGTCACCAGCTACAACGTCTTCTTGGAGCACATCGTCGACGACTCCTTGGAGCACAAGTACTCCTTGATGGAGATTGGAAAAACCCTAGTCACCAACGAGGAGGGTCTATTGTACGTTGCGTACGTTCTACAGCACCACCAAGACGCACTGGTGAAGGCATAGCCCATCTTGCACGAGGTGGTGGTGGACCCAAAAGAGGAGTTGTTTGTGAAGGCGAACAGTGAGCCAATGTACTCGTACTACAGAGACAAGCCAGAGATGACCAAGCTAATGCAGAAGGCCATGTCGGGGTATCTATGCCGTTCATGTCGTTCATGAAGGCGATATTGGAGGGCTACAATGGGTTCAAAGGGGTGGAGCGTTGGAATGTTAGGATCATTCGCATGAATAGAGCAGAGGAGGAAGATGAACAACAATGTCCTTTCTTGATATTTTTTTTCAAAAAATTTACTCTATTTTAGTTATTATATAAAAATATTACTTTTTATTTGCTTCTAGAAGTATTAGATCTAGGTCTGATCATTTTCATCTTGGCCCAAGCCAACCTGGAAGTTTCTGGGCTTAGGCCTAGGATTTTGTGTTCAGGCCTGGCTTGGTCTTGACTTGCATCAGGCCCAGAAATTTTGGGGCTGGGCTTAGGCCCAAAAGCTTCAATCCTGGCCTGTCCAGCCCAGCCTGCAAGATATTTTAATATACTCTATAATATTGCATAGGGTAAATTACAAATAGGTACCCTGTACTTTGGGGTAGTAACCAATAGGTACCCTGAACTTTCAATTGCAACATTTGAATATCCTGAACTCTCAAAAATAGACACTTGGGTCCATCTGTTAGTATTCCGTCAATTAAACATTACATAATACTAAAAATACCCCTCTCAGGTAACCGAATGTTTCCCACGATGACGTTCTCACATGACAATAAATAATACATTCAAATTTCGGAAGATGGCATTCTTTGCTGATGATTTTACTCCACAAAATGATTTAAAATGCACGATATGGATATTTTTGGTATTATATAACGTTAACTGGCAGAATATTAACGGATGGACCCAAGTGTCTATTTTTTAGAGTTTAGGATACCTAAGTGTTACAATTAAAAGTCAGGGTACCTATCTGTAATTTACCCTATTGTATAAGTATAACATCTATCAAATTTGACAAATCATTGAATCAACACTCGAATCAATCATGTAAGAGAGAACGGCTTATTCTCTAGAGTTGCTTAGCCTTTAGCCTTTTATAGAGCCATAGAGGAAGGCAAGACTTTCACTCTAATACTCAGGTCACTGTTCCTTGTCCCACATTGTTCAAGTATTGGTAGGCGGACAACCATGTTGAGGCCCATAAAGTATGCCATTGGCTCAAAGTCAAGCCAAGCTTGGTGTAGCCGAGATATGAATATTTTAAATTACTTCTTTTTATCATTTGATGTCATAGGCCCGGAATCAAGGCCCATATGACCATTGGATGAAGATGAGTTTAGTAAGGTGGTGCAACTATCACATTAAATATAAAACATTATAGGTAACAATCCCAATACCAAACAAAATACTGCATAAAAAACACATCTTTTATTGGTACTTATGTCGAAATGGCTTCCACATTACAGAGCACATGAAATGTCATTGCTTCTCTAAATGTTTTGAGCCTGAAATGGCAATGGTAGCAAACACAACCTTGGTCTTCCATTAAGATTTACCACGTGGATGGTGGGTTAGTGGTCATAAAATGGTTTTACGAGTATTATAAGAATTGAGATCGATTTGGGAAACAACTCATAGATAAATCGAATTGCATGCCAACCCTTCATGGTGATTTCACCTGTAATTCGGGGTATAAGTTGATTGTTTGTTCTCGGCTTAGTTCTTCATCTTTGGCCGAGTTCAGCTTCAGTTGGGGCAAAGCCAATTCGAGCTCCCTCTATTGCCTTGCATTGAGAATATCTCTGTAATTGTGTTCTTTATTTCATGGGGAGATATTCCCAATGCAAAGGTGAAAAATGCTGTTAGAACGGTGTAGGCACAGCTTTGTCCTGATAGAAGCCGATCTCCCTTTGGCCTGGGCTTACACGTGAAAAGTTGTGGAGCCTAATATTAGAGCGTTGCATTTTAAGAGCATATGACATAATATTAGAGCGTTCTCATGCTGCCAGATGTAGATGGCCAACACATTGATTTCTAAGAGCTCTGTAATGTCATGATACATTTGGTAAGAAAGAAATAGAGAGTCGTCTTTGAGAGGAAAATCTTTAATCCTCACTCAGTTATCCGTGCTGCCCCAACCCCAAATCTCTTCAACAGACCCAGGTGCTGAGAAGTGAGAGAGATCAAATAACATGCCCGGCATATTCAGTAACCCATCACATCTGTATCATCAAAGTTGACGTTGATGGATCGAATAGGGATAATGCAGCTTGGGGTGGAAGTGGAAACTTTAATTCGAGAACATCAAGGTGATTTTATTGCAGGAAGAACAAACAATGCACACACCACCCACACCCCCTTGCGACAGTGATTCAAGTGCTCCTAGGCCTGAGCCTGGGCCTAGGCCTAGGCCTAGCCCAGCACAAATACGGTAATTGAACACACACCACAGCAATGCTGTGCTTTCTTTCCATCAACAATCTAGAGTGCCGACGTATTGTCTACACCTATAACCTATTGTGCTTGTAGGCTTGTAGCTAAAGCTAGGATTGAAAACTAAATGCCCAAATCCAAGGTCCAATGTCAAACCATTGAATATGGACTTCTTTTAGGTGCCATAGTATCAGTGCAGAACCCAATAATATCACCGGCTGGACGTCTTTGCCTTCGAAGGTATATATATATTTAAAGTATATACCTTCAGTCTAATATAAACATTCATTGGCTCAGATTAGCTGGTTAACACAAAATATGGACCAACTTAGAGGTGTCATGAGCTGACGTGGCATCTGTTTTTGTTCTAAAAATAAAATCATGCACATTGGCAAACACCCCCTTAATAAGGAGGGGAGAGGATTAGCTGAACTGAACACAAAAACACACACCCGGCTGAATAACCTATCACTAAGGTTCAAAGTATCAGAAATGCAAGGTGTATTGGAAAGGTAATTTTAAGAGACGTATCAAGATACGCTTTGGAAACGTATAGATACGGATGAAAAATCAAAATATGCATGGATAAACTAAAAAATCCAAAAAATATGAACAATAATAAAAATGTGTTTTATGTGATTATAACTAATTTATTTAAACATAAAAAATCATTCTTTAATAATTTATATGAAATATTAGGATATAATTAGAAACCATTAAAAAATAATAGAACTAAAATGTATGTGTATATATATTAATATTTATTAGTTAATATTTTTTTGAAATCATTTATTAGTTAATATTTATTATATATAGATTTAAACAACATTTATTATGTATACAAGTTAATATATTCCTTAATTTTTAATAAATAAATTTTAACTTGTATCCATCTTATTATTATATAAATATTAATAATCAAATTTATAGCATTTGTTGTGAAATCCACAAGGCAAGAAAAGTCCATTTAAATATAAAAAGACATGTTTTAATAAGTAATTGAGGTTGGCATAATGGTTAATAAATTAGTGTTGCAAGCAAACGACTTGGGTTCAAAACTTCTTACCTTTGGTTTGTGATTTTTAACAAGTTATTTAACTTAAATAACATTTAATGACATATTAAATGCTATAATTAAAGGTAACTTAAACGTGCATTTAATTAAATTATATTAGCATTTAATGACGTCTCAGACTTTAAGGCTTAATTAAAATTGATATTAATGAGAAGATATAAATTAAATTTAAAAAGGAGAGGAAAGTTAAATTCAGCTTATACATAATGCATATCGGCCCGTTTCGGGTATACATCGGCACGTTTCGAATTGTATCGGCCGATATATACCCGAAACGAACCGATACAAATCCGTTACGGACCTGTATCGGTTCGATACGGACGAAAAAATACGAAACCATTTAATTAGACATATTCCATGTATCGGAACTCTTCCGAAACGATACGTATCGGCAGATACGTTACGAAATTTAAAACCTTGCCTACCACGGTTGAACACGCGAGTGTTGAGCACGCACTGGCGTGTTCAACCGTGATAGGTAGACTGGTGATTTTGTCTCCAGCTCAGTTCAAATCAGCCCCCATGAGATTGCCCCCCACAGCACATCTCCGCTGTGTATTGAGAGCATCTCCCGATGATGACATCATTATTTCTGGGATTATCATCGGGAGATGTTTCCAATACACGGTGGGGATGTGATGTGGGATGTTGTGGGGGGCTGATTTGGTATCTGAATACAGAGAGCCTGGGATTTTGCAACGAGAGAAGGGTGCGGGGGGTTGGAATAACTTTTGGAAGACAGCACTACCAACAGAACGAGTGGTAGCATTCATCATTTGTATTTTTTTTTTCTTTTGAGATCCCAACACTCCAATATAGATTACATATGCAACCGCAACATGGCACATTATCATGAAAATAGTTAACAGAAACTTTCCTTCTGTACGTGAACTATGACATCATGTAACAAACACTAGTATTCAAGATCATCCAAATTGGAAATAAATCAACAAAATAGCATGTAGAATTTCATTAGTGAGAGTGAACGAGGATATACCTGCAATCCATTATAGGAGGGCCCTAGTAGCTTAAAGGTCTCTCAGATCCAATAGATGATCATCCTCAAGGACCAGAAGCTATGGTGCATGACAATAGCTTTGAACTTTCAGCCCAGACTAAACATGGGGTTCCTTCGGTTGAAATCATGAATCCATTCACTTGAAAATTACCTACTACACATAAAGCTCATCAAGGAGATTCATTACATCCTTCAGAGGCACATAACTGGATCATTCAGGACAACCAACAGATTGAAAGGTGAACCCCCCCCCCCCCACTAAGTCATGAGAAAAAGATGTGCTGATTCGCTCAAGGCTCCACATGCACCTCAATTATATGCATAAATATCTCAGTATACCCTCACATAACCCTGGATTTCTTTGATAAGCAGGTAACCATCAACTTCTCACAAAAAAAAAATTAAAGAATCGTATAATTCAGCTGGATATCCAAAATCCAGATAAACAAACTCCAGCCAATCGTTCATGCAGGGCTAGATTGTAGTGGTAGTACACAACCACTTGTATGTTGTCATCTTTCATGATGTAATTTGATTATGATACAACTTCAAAATGTAAGAAGAGGGCCATCAGAGAACTGAGAACCCAGATTCTCAAACTTTATCCACACTGCACATGCTAAAAAATTAATGAATCTATACCTTCTGTAACAGTGGACACTGCTGAAACTCAGCCTTGTGGCCAATCCAACCAAAATCATATGCTTTAGGTCCCACATTCAGATTTAACAAGCTGCAAACCATATTCTTTGCATGGACCAGACCAACAAGATGTTGCCACATCCATTTCAACTTGAGGAACACTAAGCATGTTCAAATGCCCAATAATGATCATCTCTAAGACCATATTCTGAACCAGTTGCTTGTCAAAGACGAATAGGCAATCCATAATTATGGAATGATCGGATCCGCCCATCCCAGCCTGCAGTAACAATCACCAGACCCCATGCATGAGAACTGAGTGCACCCTGGCAAGATGCCTTTAGAAATTTATACTGAGATTTACACATTGTAGATGACACAGTCAATGAGCCCAATGTGGGAAGCTTTTCCTCTGGCCACGTTGCGGAACCCTTGGGTAAGGCCTCCGAGAATAACCCATGACTTGGAGAAAAATGATCAGGCGAAGACAGAGGCAACACATTATGTGAGTTCCCATCCAAGGGGTAATGTTGCCATTTGTTTCCTTGTCTACTTATTGCCGATTTTTCTGGAATTTGAAAGGTTGATTGAGTTTCCATTGTGGTTGACATAACACCACACCAAGGAATTGCAACAGATGCATTGTCAGAGATGAAGCGCTCACAAGACCAAATGCTTTTTGCTTGGGAAGGAGCAGGTCCATCCTCACTGATGAAGTCCCAGATATATATGTTAGAATCCTCACTTGCTGAAACAATATGCTTCCCATCGGATGTGAAAGATGCAGATATCTGACTTCCTGCATTCCGTAGGCCTGAGGACAGAAAGATAAATGTTAAGGAATACAAAAATGATTATGAGTGTCCAACACCATGGATTCAACAACAATCAAGATTGTAACAGGCAGCTCCAAAACTGCTAATGGCACAATATAGGAGTAGAACACCCACCCCTGTACTTGAAGATCACATCAAATCCATCAAGAATTCGGACTTGTGAATCAGCAGAAGTGACCATTAATTTGGTTGGATCACTTGGGGAAAACTGAAGAGCAGAAGATATAAAGCAACAGCAAATCATTAAATTTTTACAATTATCTAAAAAATAAAATGGTAGAGAACTCACAAGGAATACAACAAACGTGGGGACTACCTGAAAGCCAGTTATCCTCTTGCCAGGTGATTTCTTTTTACCCTGTAAACATATTTGCTTTACTAGTTGTAAGTGATTATCTGGTCCATTAAAGGGCATAAATGAGTTGGTTTTCTACAGGGAAGTCTTGCTAAAAAATAAAAAACAAACCAACAGGATAACACAAAAAATTAAGATAGACTTCAGCAACAAGCGGATTTCCTATTTCACCCAATCAGCATTACAGGAATGTATTTGATATTTTGATGGTAATGCAAAATTTTCAATTTATAATCCTCATGTATAGAATGGACATAATGACACCTTCATATAAAATCAGAGTTTTAAAAGATGTGCCTATACTCACAGGCAAGGTGCATTTTGTAACATGCATCTAACCTGAACCTAGGTGCACCTCACCTTTCTTGTTACCACGTGGGTGTTTGGTACCATGGCATTGCATCCATTCTATACAGAATATGAAGTTTTGCACCATGGATATTTGTGCTTCTTGCTTTGTTCCTTTTCAACCCGGAATGTTTAAGTGCTATCGTTTGCAAAAGAGGAGAATAACACATATGCTTCCACCCAGTCTTATAAATTTTTATTATTTCAGAATTATGGGAGAACTTGAGATGAATATATAGAATCCCAATAATTGGATGAAATCATAAGATTGGAATGTGGACACGAACTGATGCAGAGCTACTTATGCATCAAAATTTGCAAATAAACTAGAGACTGTGGGACGAGATTATATAGTCTTAATCATAAATATGTTAGTCCATTTCAGTTAGCCACCTGATTAGCATTATGCAAAGATATGAGGTGACACAGGATGTCAGAAAACCATGCAAAGATACCTTTCTCTGTTTGGTGCTTCAATGTGCTCACTTACAGAAATCGAAACATCACACTAAAACATTCCTCGATGATCTTAACTGCCTAGGCAGAAGTATCTATCAAACTGTATCCGAGGAGCAGGGGGATACAAAAAAGTAATATACCATGTATAATTTTGCAGCATAGAAAGAAAACAAATTATCAGTTCATAATACAATGGGTACAGAATGGGAATAAATTTTAGAAAATAATAAATGCTATCAGTGCAATACAATACAATCTTCAGAAGTAAATCACTATAAGTAACCACATGGTTGTTCTATCAGTTACAAAACAAAATATTGTTCTGGTACAAAGTGTACCTGATGCATCATAAAAGCGACAATTGCCTGTCATCGAGCCAACAATTCCTCCCTAAATGGATCAAGTGCACAGGTTGTTTAGTGATAACCCCTTTCTGACTTCTCATGTTGCACTTTCAATTAACCAAGATAATAAAGCATGGAAATTGACAAACCTGTCCATCAGGCTGATAACATACAGCAGTGACTATTTCTCGTACATCAGTCCAATCAACAACTTGACAATGTGGAATTTCCCAAATGCGTACCTTTCCATCTATTGAACCACTGATGAAGTATTTATCATTGACAGGGTTGAATTGAACGCATGTCACTGCACAATATAATAACCAACAAAACAGATAAATGAGAAAAGATCAAAACAGGAGAACATGAATAAACTGATCTTAACCAGTATGCCAACAAGGGGTAACTGCCAGTGAAAATCAAACAGAAGCCATCAAGAACACACCATAGTTATTATGGGAGAAAACCTTAAGGCAGTGGTGGCAACCCATTTGCCACAAGCGGACAGTTTTATCAACAGAGGATGACAGTAGATGCTGCACAAAGTATGAAGACAATGAGGTATTTCTGCATGGTCAAAAAAGGAAAAAAAAAAAGGAAATTAGTTGCCTCTAGATAATCACTAACCTTATTATTCGACCACGATAGATCCAAGACCTCACCACTATGCCCATGGAACTCGTGCAGAGGTTTCTCAGATAACCGAAAGATTCTTCGAGGTAAAACGACACAAACTGATTCTGACATTCTACCTATACTCTTAAGCTTAACCAATCTTTCTTTATCAGGAAAAAGAGGAGCTAATTCAGATGAACTATTCACCTTATACTTATAGTATACATACGAAGGATCAATATCTGCAATATCATCCTCATTTGTTCTCTCACATTCCATTACTTGCCAAACACGCACAACACCATCTTCACCAGCCGTTGCCAGAAACCATCCATCAAGACTGAATTTCATGGTCAATATTGAACCATCATGGGCCGGGATCTCTTGTCCCATATAAAGAGCAGAGAATTCCTTTGACCGCTTCCTATAAGGACGAACCCTAACTCTTCCAACCCTTGCTCCAAAAGACAAATCAGGATCCCTAGGCTCCAAATTACAACCTTTCTCTTTATCAAAAATGCAAGCCACAGCACCTAATCTCCTCAACCAGCCATTCTTTGCTCTCTTTATCATATGTGCGGAGTTGGTTGCTCCTGCAACTTCTTTACGCATGAAGTGCTGGGCCAGAGGGGATAACCCAAGATCCCTCTGAAACTCTTTTACAGCAACTACCTGATTTGAGCCCATTTCATTAAGCCTGCTCAGCATACCATCCCGCCCCAATTCATCCACGACAAACTCGGTACCAGCATCCAAGTTCTTGATCCTACAAATTAAATTTGCCTCAGACATTCCATCTTCTGACAACTCTGAAGCTTCATTAGACCAACAAGATATGGAAGAACGACTGGATGAGAACCGATCTTCAAAGCCAGAGTACCTCAGCACAGCCCCACTATTTTCTGTAATTCTATCCATCTCTACTTCAATGTTGCTGGTAGAGGGATGTCCACAGTCCTCCATGACAGTCCGATCTGAACTTAAGCCCGTCCATTTTAAGAACTTCTTACGGCGCTCGTGAATGCTTCCTGGGTTCTGAATCCAAACATCGTATAGGAAACTACCCGAGGCCAAACCAAGAAACCCGGGATTTGAATCAAAATTTTCCTGGCAATCCGAGCCGGAATCGGACAAGGACGTAAGGTCTTCCCGGGAGTCAAAGAATCTATCCTCTTCCTCTTCGCTGCAACTCCCCATCATTCTTCGAGTTCAACCCATGAATGCCTATTGCCTACCTTTAAAAGGCCATCTTTTTAAAACCATAGGCTATGTCCTAAATTCCCTCCAGGATAGAAGGGGCAAAAAAAGAAAAACACAATAATCAAGATTAGTCCACCATCATCGACCCATAAACTAAAAGAAGAAGAACAGAAAATAAACAATTAACACGGATCCTAATCCAAGTTAATTATGACAAGTCTACGATAACAAAAGAAATCACAATTCAGAATAAGGAAAATAATAGAAACCCTAGTTTGTAATACATCAATAATCTCAAACACTAAGTTCACACAAATCAAACCGCAGAGTAAACACAAAAAACGTATAACAAGATACAAAAATTAGATAATAGCTTTTGAACTAAAAAGGTATCAAAAGGAGAATTCAACAAATAGACAATCCTATCCAATAAACAACAAGATTTAATCATTTGAAGGGACTGAAATGATAATGAAAAAAAAAAAAAAGAAAGTTAAGGCCGAAAGGAAAATGAAAGGTAAATTCATTGTTGCCCTCACCTGGGCTTTCCATGAAATTTCCGTCAGACCCGAAAAATCCATTCATCTCGGCTTTCGGGGATTTCAGCTCTGCAAGTCTCTCTCTCGAAACCAAAGACAGATTAAAACTAAACAATTTAAAAAAGAACTATAAACCATAAAGAGTAAAAGACTTCGGTATACGTGAATAATAGACGGCCCGAGAAAAGAGATTGAGAGGGGAGGTGTTTTGTGCGTGCGTACAGTGCTCTGCGTTTGTTCTCTCTCTCTCTGTAACAATAAACGAAATCTCAACCAATTTCGGTTTTCTTTCCTCTTCTTCACCGACTCTGATGGACTCTTCTCTCTTTCTCTCTCTTATTCTGCTGTTACTGGTTTATTTACAGTTTTACCCCTGGGTCTTGAAACCAGATGAGCAGCAGGAGGCCACACGACCTCCCCTGACAACCGTGGCCGTTTTTAAAAAAACGGTGCCACGTCGGATTCACGTAGGCGTTTCAACAAACGCTCATGTGTTTCATTTTTCAGTTCAGCCAATTATTAAAAAATCGAGCATATTTCAAAAATCGGGACTCCACTGATGTATAAAATGTCAAATTTGACGGTAAACTATTTCCCCCAATGTTTAACTGATATGTATCTTATATGGTGCTTATCTGTCAGCATATAAGTGAAAAATGGTAATAAAAATTACCTTACCTAACAGTATAATTCACTGCCTACATGGCAAAAACGTTATTTTATGAAAAACGGATTTTAAAAGCATGGACATTTTCTTTTAAAAATCCATCTCAAAAAATACCCACGCTTTCAAACACTATCAAAATTACAAATTATTCTCATCTTGTATTATAAGTTGGTAACGCAGACCTGCAGACTGTATACGGAAAAAAGAGAGAGGGGTACAAAGTTGGATCTTATTCCCACCATAGCCTCTACTTCATTCCACTTCCACCTGACCTACGTAAACTTTACTCCACTACATACATAAACGAACATCCTTCATGCTGTTAGATTTACTAGAATACCTCCTATTTTGTATTTTTGTTTGACCACAAACATTCACGTTATAGTGTATGTAATACACTATTCCAGCCCGCGGGCGTGTAAAAAGGTATTTCAGTAAATATGGAAGAAGAGTAAATAAGTGAGAGTTAGGGGGTATTGGTGACACCTAAAGACACTAGTTAAGAGGGGTCAACGCCGGAAGTTGGACTCTGGCTTCTGCATATAATCCAATAATTTCTATATTGACGGCCATAATTCAACAATTAATTAGTCGTGAATTTCTGTTGCGTGAAGATGAATTAAAGTTGATTTTTGTCATTGAAATTGGAATTAATATTGTGATTAGATGATAACTGGAAGGGAGAGATTGAGACAAAAAATCTATGATACGGCCTACGGGTTTATTAATTGAATTTTGGGTGTATTGACGGAGTTCACATCTCCGCCCTACAGGGCACCCCCGCCGTGTACATCATCGATATACGGCGGGAATGTGCTGTGGGGTGTAGTGGGGCGGCTCCTTGTGGGGCGGAGATGTGATGTCGTATTGACGTGAAAATCACACAAACAAATTGCAAACCGTGAGATATAAGAGGGCGGTCAACGGTCGGGATTGGATCAGAACAGCAAGTGGACGTAGGAAGACGTCGGCTGTCACGCCTACTTTTAGTACTTCTGACTTGTCGAGCAAGAAGTAAGAAGGAGCAGAGAAGGGCATAGGGTTGGACTTTGGCTTTTCTTACATTTTTTTCTCTATCCTGGCCCGGTATCTCCAACTCTGATTTTATCCCAAATCTCCAGCTTCAACCACCAGCAGGAAATCTTACCAACTAACTAATCAATCAGGCTACAGCGTTAGATTGTTTCTTATTTTATAATTATTGAATTAATTTTAATTTAATGATTAGTATGGTCATTCTTTAGGTTAAAGAGGTTTTACATATAAAAGCTTCTTTTTTGTATGTAGGATTAAGATTTAAAAAAAAAAAAAAAGTGAAAAAAGTACAAAATGCTCTTAATGGAGTGGGTTTTTTTCTTGTTTTGTTCTTTGGATTGAAAAGAAAGGGAGAATGGGTGTACAAGGGTAAGGACTAGTTTTTTTTCTAATCAATAACAGAAATTTTATAAAAAGAGATATAGAAATTACAACGAGGAGGGAGGGGTAAAAAGACTTAACCCTCCCTAACAAACTGAAAAAACATACTACATTATAGCCCAAAACAAATTTGTTCTTCCCACCTCTGTTTGGCCAAGGTATCAGCCATGGAGTTAGTGCACCTCTTGGCCCATTGAACCCTTGTAGACATATTCTGAGTTAATTAAGTAATTTTCTTTTTTTCATTAGAGAACTTTTACAAGCTGGACACTTCCTTCTGCAACCATTTAATAGTCAATTGAGAATCTCCTTCCACCAACAACTTACTAATATTCGGTTGTTTAGCTCCTTTAAATCCTTCTAGAGCTGCCAAGATTTTAGCTCTCAATGAGTCCCCCTAGCCTATAGGTCAAGAGAACATAGCAATGGTTCTACCTTCCTCATCCCTGAAGATACTGCCTATACCAGAATGGCCTGGATTTCCTTCACTGCTACCATCGAAGTTCAATTTGATGAAACCCAGATCTAGTGGAGTCCAAACAGGTCTAAGAGTTGTGAACATGGGAGCTGACCAAGTCATTTCATCCCACTTTCTAATGATGTCTCCTACTGAATAATCTTCAAAGAGCTTCAAAGGCTTAACCCAAAACCACCCTAACATAAATAAGTTCTATAATGGCTTCTTTGCTTTTTTCTTTATTGTGAAAAACTCTTTGATTTCTTTCTTCCCAAACCGTTAAACAAATAGTAGTTCTGGGGTAAGGGCTAGTTTTGGCTACAAGCTATAAGATATTTGTATTGTTCTCAATTTTTCTTTCATAGTGAAAAACATATTTCATTTCTCTCGTGGACATAGACACTAAGGCCAAACCACATAAATCTTTGTATTCTTTGTAATTCTTGTTTTATTTGTGTTTGATTGGATTTCATTCTTTTTGCTACTATTAGATTTCCAGTACTTGTTATTTTAAATACCTTGTTATTTTATATTGTGGGTAGTTGTTGTAAGGTCCCCAATAACTAGTAATCCATTCAAACAATTTTTTTATGGTCAGTTTGGTTTGTCGAGAAAAAATGAGATGAAAAAAGAATATTTTTTTTTCCATTTTTGCATCCAATATTTGTTTTCCAAGAAACATAATAATCAAAATTCATTTTTCTGTGTTTGTTTTCTAAGAAAATTTAATAGGAAAATCTATGACGATACAAACCCATAACGATACATCCCAATGTGCAACCAGATTTGGAAGACACTTATTCAAATAAGCATGAGCAAAGACCCATAACGATGCATCCCAATGTGCAACCAGATTTGGAAGACACTTATTCAAATAAGCATGAGCAAAGACCCATAACGATATAAACCGGAGAAGCATCAGATACAGACCAGAGAGGTAGGGGAACAAGTAAATCAAATATCCATAACGATAAATCTTAAGAAGAGAGGGAATTCTTACCTTCCTACAGTTGAATGGAAATACTTAAATCCTATAAACAAAAAAAGTGGATAAGTATGTTAGATCTACAATATCGCAGATCTGTAAAAAACATAGCTTCATACCACCCAGAACAATGGTGTTTAGTCGGCAAACGACTGTGTATTACAACGAACGGGAAAGAGAGTGACAAAGCCAAAAAAAAGGGAAGAAAATAATCACCAAGGTTTAGGGGTTAGATCTGGCTTTACCTTGGCCAGATATGACTAAGACATCGTCGAAAACTCGACCGTTGTCAAGATGTTGAGGTAATGAGAGGACGACTCTAGTCACAGCCGAAACAGCCCGGGGTCACACCATATCAACGTAACCCCACATCCTAATTTTGTGAAATCATATATCACATTTTCGCATCCTATTGCAACAACGAAACGTATAAAATTAAAAATCTTATAAAAATATTCTCATTTTCCCATCCCAATCACACAGCAACCAAACGCAGCATAAACGTAAGTTAAGAATAAGAATGAATGAATCCATGAGGGCAACTAATATTAAATTAAGTAGGTTATATCAGGTTAGATTGTAAATTGATGATGAGCATCTATCCTACTCCTAGTAGCAAGTACTACAGTGCCATGTGGATACATCCCTGGCCTACCCTTCCATTTTTGTTCAACACTACATCTGAAATTAAATGAAAAACTGACTGTTGGCACTGTGCAGTTGAGACTTGAGAGTGATTTTGGGAATGCCACATCATCATGAGAGTGGGTAAATTAGTAAATGCCCCTAAAACGTACCAGCC
Organism: Nelumbo lutea; assembly: GCF_056320005.1. Classification (NCBI taxonomy): domain Eukaryota; kingdom Viridiplantae; phylum Streptophyta; class Magnoliopsida; order Proteales; family Nelumbonaceae; genus Nelumbo; species Nelumbo lutea. The sequence goes on from NC_142684.1 coordinate 217,831,832, forward strand.
TAAAACGCTCTAAAGGGCCTATGCTATTGGGTCCAACGGTCAAAGTTATTATTTTTTATTAATAGAACACATGGCATCAAACCCATATGACATGTGGCATGTTTGGTGACGGCATTTGAATTTAGGAGGGGCCTAAGATGGTGAATCGAATTTTGTTCCAATCTTCTTAGAGAAGGAGGTGTTTAAGTCCAACCACCACCTAAACCTCAATTGGAGGATTTTCTCAGTAGTACATCGTTGAACTAAATGGGGATGGGGTATCCACTTACCGCCACCTCATGCGAGTCTGACTGTGGACTCTAGATCTGTCGTATTATTTATTTATTTATTTATTTATTTAGTCACTAACACTGTATTATAATAATAATAACAAATAATAGCAATAAAGTTTAAAAGTAAACTGAAATGTCGCTTCCATGTTTAAGACTTTGTCCACATCCTAAAGCCTACAGGCTGACGACGGTCCTCTTATAACTCCATTCTTTAAAAAAAAGTGAGTAGGAAATTTGGGTTGTGGCATAGTAAATGATTGTTGGATTCAATTGGATTGGTTAAATTTTTGCAACAATATTGAAAGGAAATAGAAGTAATAAAATAAAACAATAAGCGTGCATTAAAATTTAGATATGGTTGGGTTGTTGTCTCTCAGTCAAGAAACAAATCTTGAATTGGGTTCATTCCCACGTTTGGCCGTGATTCTTGTCTTTTAGGCTTTTAAATAAATTCCCAGTTCGTAGTTGCACGCAGGCTGCAGCAGACCACATCATATTTTATTCCTCTTAAAACTTTAAAACCCTTAATGCAGCAGCGGACCAAAGGCTGTTAACAGTTGACTTTTCTTGATTTAATTTCTTGTAGGCCCACCCCTTCTCCACATGTATGCTTCCAACTCCTAACAATTGCTAACTCTAAACCCACTAATCCTGTCTCTTTATATTAATTCTGACTTAAGCCTTTTAATTTTATGTATATATTATCAAAATCAGTTATATATGGTTTTGCACTAAGCTTTACAATTCACATCCATGGATGGCTCCTTCAATCACTCCTAAATATCGTTCACCGACCAAATTATTTAATTATAATAATTTTCATTTTTCACACATTCTTTGTTTGATACAATTAATATAAATATTAAAGATATGCTAAGATTTTCTGTAAATTTTATGATTTTTTTTTGTTTTTTACTAGGAGAGAAATGTAGTTCAATTTTTTTTTTTTTCAATTAGTGGTTTTTATCTCATAGCCAAATCAATCGGTTCAAATACATCATCCACTAAAAATTCTAGGTTCATTTACCAAACTTGTAAAGGGATTCTAGGTTCCAACTCCTCTAAATGCATATAAAAATAATAGAGCTTTTGATATGATTACACATGAAAACAGTAAAACTGTATGATGCAACTACTCCCTTTGGATTTCCAATGGTGCCATGGACCTTTACAAGGAGACTTATGATGCTACATAGTACCTTGTATTTGTGCTTATTCTACGAGTTAGGTTTCCTTCTTACACCCATTTCATAGCATATTGTAGCTGCATACCAGTAACATCTCGTGTACTTGTACAATTGAAGAGTATTGACGGAAAGTAGAGATTTTGGCTTATTTCTGATGCATGATATTTCATAGCATATTGCGCCATAAAACCAAGGAGGCTAGAGCCTCTCTCATTTCAGTCTCACATGAAGAACTAAAACAACCAACTAAAAGAAAAAGAACAATGGTAAAAACAACAAAAGCAACCAAAAGAATATTGATCATAGCCTTTTAAATTTCATGGAAGAATTGTTCTTGTACATTATTTGAATTTCAAATCAACGTGACCCCCCCCCCCCCCCCCCTTTCTTTTGGTGATGAACTAATTTATCAGCAAGGAGCAAGAAAATGAAAAATGCAAGAATTAAAAGACAATATACTAGGGCGTTATTTCACCTATTTGAGTTCTTCAAACAAGAGGCATTGGTGTTGTTTGCTGAGCGGTCAATGTGGATATATAGAATTTCCTCATGTCTTCAATGGAATACATGATTGCTCAAGATGAATGTCCTCAAAAGAAGATGGAGTCAGAACACTTTTCCAAAGTCATTCATTTCCTATTTCTATTGGGATTTGTGGTGAAGAGTATAATTAGACAAAATGCTGTGTTGGATATTCATGTTCATGTCCATTATAGTCATGGTACAACCTCTCCCCCTTTGGTATATCTCTGCTTGCAATCAGAAAAACTCGGCATTCACCATTGACATTGAATCTCACACATTTCAGATTTTGCTTCTTTTTTCCATCATTTTTCCTATAAAATATTGAATTCAGTCAAAAAGCAAAGCCTTTTTTGCTCTTGTCATTTCTTCTTCCAAATACCTCTAGCGAAGAATTTCTTCTCAAGTGGGAATAGGTGCCTTTTATAGGCATCAGTGCTCAGGGCCCTCTTAGTAACGGGCCTCAGCTTTTCATGGAGCTGTTTTCGTTTTATTTGGTTCGTTAATGTGTTAGTTGTGAAATCCCCGTGGAGGTTACGGTATGCTTGAGTAAAGTCGAGGTGTGCGACACGACGGACCATTCTAACGGTCGGGGCATCGGCACTCTTGGCGGCATACTGCTGGAGTGGTTAACGAGCTCTCCCTTGTAGGTCGTTTTGAATCTCTGTAGCTCGGCCGGCTCCTAGGACAGGTCGCTGCAATTTTATGAGGTCTACTAGTTCGGTCTTACTGAGGAAGAGGCCGTCCTAGGTGAGGTGCTCCGAACTAATTTGCCGAGCTGGTTTGCTGACTCAGCGCTGAGGTATCGACAGGAGGCCACGTGTCATTATTCAATTGGGAGGATCAAATTATCCCTCATCAGTGCTATACACCAAAATTGCTGCATCTAGTATAGGAAATTAAAGGTCATAAATCCCTATTCCATGAATTACAAGTGTCCGGTGGATCTTAAAACATCTAACCTAAAGGACTTTCAAAGAATTCCCAAAAATTTTTCAAAGTCCCTTTCATTTGAGCAACAACTTGAAGAAACTTGTAAGTTAGCCTGAAAATGACAACCACAAAGAGGTTAGTTCATACAGGAAGTAGGCATCATTAGTATGGAATTCTCATGGTATAATGCCTTGCTTGATATTGCTCAACATTCCTTGGAGAGAGAGCATGTAAACTCAGTACATAATCCAAGAGCTCACCTTAAACCTACCCTCCTTTGCTAGGCAAAAAAAGCAGCAATTACAACTACAGTGTTTCCTCTAGTAGTGTCATGAGCAACTTCTTCACAGGTGCTTTGAACCCCTATTTCCAATCAAGTACAACCATAGAAAGCATTTGCCAAAAATGAAGTCCAAGGCAATTTCTAGCCTCTTGATAGATTAAAGATCATGAAGGACTTCAACTAAAAGTCACTTTTATTAGTCCAACAACCTTGTGAAACATTTATAAAGTTAACTTGAGTTTATAGTTATAGTTTGTTGCATGTGGCTTGATAAGTGAAGCTCTTATAACCATCATTTTTAGCCTTTTCTTCCATTTGAGGTATTAAATAACAGGATTTCTGAATTGTTTTGATTTTTTGTGCTTCTATGGTGCACTTAAGACATGAACTGGTAAAGAGAAATCTGTTTATCTCAAGCTTTCTATAGAATACTTCGAAGGATTAGTCGATTAGACAATTATAGGTGATCTCAATGTAAAGGATTTGCTGTAAACCAATAGGTCCATGAATACAAGCTAGGAAAGCTTGCTAAGAAGATGATGTTTGATTTTCAACATTAGCCATTGGTTGTTTACAGAATTTCAAGTTTAAACCTTCTATTTAATAAATAGACATAGTTCAAAATCAACTAAAATGTTCAAGTTTGTCTCTCCTTGAAATTGCAAAGTGAAAAGAAAATTAAAATGTCAAACTTCAAAGTCTTACTTGTTCTCACATTATCACACTTATATTTTCATTTCTTTTCTTGGTCTTTATATATTGTTTAAGGGGATTGAACGTCAGCAAAAGCATTTAGCAGATTTATAAAAAAAAGGCATTTGGCAGAACCTCACTAATGACACTTTCTTATATGTTCTAGTTTTTTCTTAATAGGTTCTTTGTATGAGTTATTTCACATTGGTTGTATTAGAGTTTAATCATGTATTAATTTAGAGTATGGTTGAAGCTTATGCAATGAATTTAGAGTATAATTTTGATTCTTAATTTAGGTCATAAAAGTTATGTAATTTGTGAATGAGAACCTTATTTGATATGGAGAATCCTTCCACAATTATCTTCTCCCATGCCTTATTGATAAGGTTAAGGGTCCAAATTAAAATTAGGGTTGTAATCAAATTAGAGACAGTAAAATTTGAATTAGATTGGATTGATGTCTAAAATCCGAATATGATCGTATTGGGGATTTTGAGTTAGGATTTGGATTTTGATAACCCTATATCTAAAATCACCAGGATGGGGAAGAGTGGGGTTATGAGAAATTCCATGACATAGTCCCGGATTTAAAAAGAGATTTCCTTAAACAAATTGTCCTTGGATGAAAAATCAGAAGTTAATTTGTCTGGCAACATTGGGGTTTATAGTCCCTTTTTTTGCTTAAACTAATGACATTATTGTGCACAAATTTTGGCAAAAGGAAAATATGGAGATTTCTCATTACTCTCATGTAGTATTTACAAAGATGATAAAAAGAGCATCTTCCATATGAGCTTTAGTATTGGCCTTTCATTCCAGTTGCACTGCTTTGCTTACTCCAAAACTTTGCATTGTGGTCTACCTTTCTACCTTTGCTCCTGTCTTGTGATCATAGTATTCAACAGCGGCAGCCTTAATTACTAAGATAGCCAATGTAAGAGCCTAAACAAGTAGCCTCTACAATCAATCAAATTAAAATAATCACTCTATGGCTAATAACTGTAATATAACAAACACCATCTGACATGCCAATGCAATTTTTTTTATCTACTTTCTAATAACCTACCAATGCAAATGCACACTCATTCAATATCATATAATAGACAAGTTCCCAAGTATTAGGAAGGCTCAAATAATGAATCAACCTAGGTCTAATTAATCTCGTAAAAAGCAACATTTTAAAAAATGATTCGGAAATGAAATCATTATAGTCATCGGTTTTCGGGTCAATAGTCCGATTGTTCGGTTCGAACGAATGGTTTGTTATGATAGTAAAATTAAAAAAAATGATCAAAAACCGTTGAATGGATCGACAACTCGACTGCCTAGGTCAACGGTTTATTGACTTTTTTAATGGTTTTTGACCAAATTCTAAATTTTGAGTAAAACGGAACCAATTGCCTAAATGATTCCCAGGCCAAACGATCTGACCGTCCGATTCAACGGCAGTTCAAAAGCATTGGTAAAAAGCTTAACGAAATCAACATTGCAACAAACCTCACTTTCTTAATGACATCTTTTGTACCATTGAAGTAGAATAAAAACTAAACTACAATGTTCACTTGGACTTGCCATAGTTGAATATAATTACATAGGATCTAAAAAGACCATTAGTGCCCCAAGGCTATTCTCCATGTAAATCATGTGCTTTTATCAAAATACCAAAAAGAGAAGTCAAATGGTGATTCATGATTAGACTTTTCAAATGGCCAGTTCAACTCCCCTAAGTAAGACATCGTCTTTATGCATAGAATGAGGCCCAATCTCCATAGTCTTTTCTGCCATGGATGATATATAGTTCATCAATTGTTAAACATACGAGAGCGCAAAAATATAGAATAACTAATCCGAACTCGTTCAACCTCATTCCCAAACGAACTGTATTTTATTATTTTTCAGTTGTTTCTGTTTCCCGCTAAAATGAGCCGGTTAGTGATTATTCTTGATTTCTTTCGGTTTCGGTATCAGATAAGATTGGAAGGGTGGGAGACTGGAGGGGTAAAGGATTAAGATACAACCCCCTGTCGTTGTTGTGTCTGTGTCACGTATGGATCCGAAACGGCCGAAACCTCTAAAGATTCACTTTGTCTCCTCGACCGATTCTCCTGAGTTCAACCGGCTGAATTGGGCTTTGAATCGTTCTTCAGTAATAGGACTCGACGCCGAATGGAAGCCTATTCGCACTCAACAGTCATCTTTCCCCACCGTTTCACTTCTCCAAATCGCTTGTCGAATCAAAGATGACGGTGCAGAGGAGACCAATTCGTTGGTTTTCCTACTCGACCTGTTAGCGCTACCTCTCCCTTCGGTATGGGAGGTGTTACGGGACATGTTTGTGTCTCCTGATATTTTGAAGCTAGGGTTTAGGTTCAAACAGGATTTGATCTACTTGTCCTCTACTTTCAATTCTCATGGCTGCGCTACGGGCTTCGATAGGGTAATGTCGTATTTCCGTGCTTTGACCCTTTGCATCATGAATCTTCTCATTTCTCCTGATTTTTAAGTCTTATTTTTCTGCATATGTAAGGCATTTTTCTTGAATTTCTTTCTTTTTTGTATTCTTTGTAGGTTGAGCCCTTTTTGGATATTACAAGCATTTGCCATTACCTGCAACACAAGCAACCAGGAAAGAAATTATCAAAGGAAACCAAAAGCTTGGCAGCCATATGTGAAGAAGTGCTTGGTGTTTCACTTTCAAAGGTTTGGTTAAGGGACACATTCCATTTACTTAGTTTCAAGATTTTAGCATGACCCAGTTCGCCATCGTTCTCTTTATTTATTTATTTTTTCAACTTTCAGGCTACTTAGTTCAGTAATTAATTATTAATTGTTTATAATTATGTGACTGAATACTCATTTATCAAAAAAAAAAAAAATTATGTGACTGAATACAGAACACCAATTTGATCATGTATGAATTCATTAGATTCACTTGCCTTATAAATTATCAAATCTGCAATCTTAAAACTAAGTACAATGTTTCACAAAGCTGGGATAGGGGACTACTACTGGCTTGGCCCTACACTGAGGAAATCAGCCTTGCTTTTATGAGTGCTCTTAAAAAAGAATCCAGAGAACAGTCATAAGCATGGAATAAACAAATGACTGTTCTCTACGTGGTGAGTTTTTTAAAATAAATAAATAACCTAAATCCTATTGTAACCCCTAGGCTTCATAGCAACCAGCTATCATTCTCACTAGTAATTACCAATAAACTTCATTAAAATAGTACAGCATTTGTATCAAAATGTAGAAAATCAACATATTCATGGAAGAAAGAAAAACATAAAGAAAGAAAGAAGGAATGAAAGAAAAGAAAAGAAACTACTTTGCAATTTGACTGTGCCAAAAGAGATATTCATGAAGGTGCCAGCTAGCTTTCCAGTAAGGTCTGTAGCTGGTTGTACAATAGACTTGGGGTTAGGGGAGAGCTATGTGTAGCCCATTTACCTAAGGAAGGGGTGGAAGATCCTGGTAGCTATGTAACTATTGTAATTTCTTATTGATAGGCATTAGAAAAAGAATATAGTGTAGGGATTATTATCCAGAAGAGAAAGTGAAGAGAAGAGAGAAGAGAGAAGGAGAGGAGAAAAGAGAGATCTGTGAGCAAAGCTCAGTGGTGGCAGCGCTAGCTTTTTTGGTATTTATATTAGGGTGATCATAACATAATATAAAAGAGGGGGAATTACAATAGTACCCCTATGATACTAAACAGAAATAAAACGAAAGACAAACAGCCTATAAACAGCCTTTTAACACTCCCCCTCAAGTTGGGACATAGATGTCAATCATGCCCAACTTGTCACATAGATCATTATGCTGCAAGTGATGTAACCCTTTTGTGAAGATGTTTGCAAGTTGATCTTCGGACCTGACATAGGGGGTGCACACTTCTTCTTTGACAACCTTTTCTCTAATAAAATGCTTGTCTACTTCAATGTGCTTGGTTCTATCATGCAGTATTGGGTTAGCAACAATATTTATGGTTGCCTTGTTATCACAATATAGAGTCATAAGTCCATTGTTTTCAAAACCGGACCGGACCGGAAAAACCGGGAACCGGTCACCTGACCGGTTCCGTTTTCCTCCAAAATCACTTTTTCCCCCAACACCGTTGATTTTGGTCAGCAAACCGTTGAACCGGCCAGTTAACTGTTCGAACCGTTCAAACGGTTTTGATTGTATTCCAAATTTTTAAAATTTTTATTTATTTTTTATTTTTTTGTCAGAACGGGCCAGTTCGGGTCGAACGGTCCGACAGTTCGAACCGGTAACCGGACTCCTGACTGGTTCGTTTTTAAAAACCATGCATTTCTCTATATTCAACTTTAGCACTAGACCTAGCCACCACATTCTGCTTTTTGTTTCTCCATGTGACTAGGTTTCCTCCCACAAAGGTACAATAGCCATTGGTAGACTTCCTATCATCCAGTGATATTGCCTAGTGTGCATTAGTATACACTTTAACTTCAAATGCCCGTGCTCTTGGAACAATAAACCTGCACCTGGGAATTTCTTAAGATATTTGATAATTCTTTCAGTTGCTTCAAGGTGGGTGGTCTTAGGGGCATGCATGAATTGGCTAAGAACACCCACTGCATAAGCAATGTCTGGCCTAGTCATGGAGAGATATAGCAGTCATCCTATAAGCCTCTAAAATTGCTTCACATCTTTGATGAATTCACCTTGACAATCACTTAATTTGTGATTATGATCAATAGGAAAATCAATGGGTTTCACTCTCAATTTTCCTGTATCCTGTAACAAATCTAAGACATACTTTCTCTAAGAATGAAGATACCCTTTCGTGAGTGGGCAACTTCAATTCCAATGAAGTATCTCAAAGGACCTAGATCTTTTACCTCAAACTAAGTAGCAAGAAATCCCTTCAATTTTTGAATTTCATCTTTCCAATCACCCGTGATAACTATATCATCAACATACACTATTAGGGTTGCAATTTTCCCTTTCCCTCTTTTCACAAACAATGTATGACCGGATTGACATTGCTTGCAGCCTTTTTGTTGTATAGCTACATAGAATCTGCTGAACTAAGCACTTGGTGATTGTTTCAGGCCATATAATGACTTCTTCAACCTGCATACCTTTTGTTCATTACCTTGAACCCGGAAACCAGGGGTTGTACCATGTACACTTCTTCTTCAAGATCACCATTTAGAAATGCATTCTTGATATCTAGTTGGTGAAGGTCCCAATTGAAGTTAGCAACTAAAGAGAAAAGAACCCTAATGGAGTTCATCTTAGCAACCAGTGCAAAAGTTTCTACATAATCTACCCCATAACTTGAGCGAACCCTTTTGCCACTAAGTAAGCCTTATACCGCTCCACTGTGCCATCAACCCTATGTTTTACTATAAATACCCATTTACATACAACTGCTTCCTTCCCCTCATAAAGATCCACCAATTTCCATGTACCATTTTGATGTAATGCATTAATTTATTCCTTCATTGCATCTGTCCATTCAGGCACCGAGAGAGCTTTTGCCACATTCTTAGGAGTAGGAATAAGAACACTATCAATGGAAGAGAGGAATGCCCGAAAGGAAGGTGAAATGTTTTCATAAGAAACAAAATGGGAAATGGGGTGCTTAGTGGTGCAAGACCTAACACCTTTTTGGTGAGCAATAGGAAGGTCAAGATCATAAGCACTGGAGGTATCAATAGCAATAGGGTTAGAAACATCAATGGGAACTAAGGTTCCTGGCTGGGTAGGATTCATCCCCGGAGAATTTGATGGCATTGGTGGTACAACTTCTAGGTGCTTTACAACTCTTGAACTTGGTTGGCTTTTGTGACGACGATAGAAAACATGGAAGGGAGGAGGATCAGGAAGAAGAGGGATCTAAATCTGAGGCAGAGGAGGAAGCTGAACCTATTTTTCCTCGTGCCTACACTCCCCCTGAGGAGAAACATGAAAGAAAGGTTTACTCTCAAGAAAGGAGATATCCATAGAAATATGATATTTTCGAGAGGCGGGATCAAAGCATCGATACCCCTTCTGAGTTGTAGGGTACCCCAAGCAGATACAAGGAATAGCACGGGGATCCAATTTCCCATGAGTGGGTGATAGGTTTTGGACAAAACAACAACAACCAAATACACGAAGAGGAATTGACAAAGAGGAGCCTTGGGAAACAGAAGTTGATGTGGGGCTTTGTACTCTAACTATCGAGAGGGCATGCGATTAATGAGATAAGCAACACAAATGATAGCTTCAAGCCAAAAACATTTGGGCACATTCATATGAATCAATAATCCCTGAGCCACTTCAAGAAGGTGGTGGTTCTTTCTTTCAGCTAAACCATTTTGTTGTGGTGTTCGGGCATAGGAGCTATGGTGGAGTGACCTACGTGAAGCAAAGAACTTCGTGAGATCATTATGAAAGTATTCTTTGGCATTATCGGATTGAAGATTTGGATTTCGGTTTGAAATTGGGTGAAGATCATCTTTTGAAAATCTTGGATAATTTTTGGTACTTCATCCCTAGTTCGCATGGGATTCACCCATGTGTACTTGGAGTAGTCATCAATAAAGGTAATAAAATACTTGTAACCACTTTCAAACGGTAAAGTAACTGGGCCCCAAACATCTGAATGAACAATATGGAAAGGAAATTCAGATTTATTATTCTTTGAAGAAAAATGAGTTCTGTAATGTTTACTCAACTGACAAGTTTGATGTATCAATTCTAACACTGACACTGGCTTAAACAACTCTTGAAACACAATCGTTAAGGAATCAAAGGATAAGTGACCAAGACGACTGTGCCATAAATAGGCTTGACTCTTACTAGACTGACTCTTAGACTCAGTGACTACAAGACCAGCCTTATTCTCCAGCAAGTAGACACCATCCATCATATGTCCTCTACCAATCATCTTCCCTGAGGCCAAATCCTGAATCACACAATAAGAAGGGAAGAAGGTTACTGAACAATACTACTAACAGAAAACAAATAAATAGGGAATTGTGGAACGTGTAAAACATTAGAAAGTGTAGGACCAAAAGGAAGAGAAATGATTCCTTGACCAGCTATGGTAGAGAATGAACCATCAACCAATCTCACTTTGTCTCTTCCTGAGAGAAGATGATAGGGCTAAAAGTAAGTAGACTTACCAGTTATATGTTTTAACGCTCCAGAATCAATTATCCAAGGAGAGTTAGAGGAATGAGACGATACATGGAGAGTTGTGGTAGAATTACCTGATGTAAACACATATGAAGTTGATGGAGGAGGAGCATCCATCTGACGAATTGCCCTACTATAGAGTTCTAAATGGTCACGTAAGGAATTAATGATATCCTCCCTAGTGTCAGAACCTGAGGTGTATGTCTGAGTTGTGGTAGTAGTTAGGGCTGGTTCTCCTAAGTGGCCATGTTTGCTGTAGTGAGCTTTCTTGAACCTTGCTGTCCTAATTTCTTATTCAGATCTGAACCCTGTTTCTTACTCAATTCCTGAGCCCATTTTGGCTTCCTATGAAGGTCTCAGCATGTGTCACGAGTGTGTCGAGACTTCTAGCAATGGGTGCACCATAATTTTTCTTTGTCATCCACCCTTTTTTGAGAGTCTCCTTTCGTTGCCAACACAACTGCATCTCCCCCAGAATTATTCATAAGATTTCTTCTACTTTCCTTTGATTGTACTAGAGCATATACCTCTTGGACAGATGGGAGATCCTTGGTTCCTTGCTTCCAAGGATCTGTGCTCTAGTGGATTCATACATAGGGTTTAGGCCAAGGAGGAAGGCAAAGACTCGCTGCTGTGAAACTTCCAATCTACACTTTGATAGTGATCCAACTCCTTCCAAATGGAAGACAAGCCTGAATAGTACATAGAGAGACTCCTCTCCCCTGTTTACAAGTAGAGGATTCTGCCTGTAACTGATAAATTCTTGCATAGTGGCACAATTCAGAATGGGTTGACTTTGCTTGTTCCCAAATCTCATAAGTTGTTTCAGCCCACATAAAATTTCTTCTCACCTGAGGTTGCCTAGACATTAAGAGCCATGACATTACTATGCTGTTTTCTTGGTTCCATTTGTCATGTTCAACACTCCCAAAATTAGGTTCTTTAATTCTTCTATTTATATATCCTATCTCTTTCCTTGCAGTAATGTATAACCTGATCCCCTTCGACTATTCTAAGTAATTGAGACCATTAAGAGGTATGACAGCCATAGGGAAGGATAAATCCATACCCCCACTCAGTCCATTCTGCATTGAGGAAACACCGGATTTGGCAGAATCGTCACTATTCATGATAATTGGTTCAGATCACACTCAAAAGAGTTCCAAAAAAGAACTAGAAAAAAATACAGTCCAACCTGTTTCCCTTTCACACACTGTATTATTTCTGAAAAAAAATTTGCACTAGGAAGCTCGAGACAGCCACCTTTTAATTTGAACATCTTGACAGGCCGGCCAGAATTAAGAGGAAGAAAAGAGAAGAGAAGAGGAGAAGAAGAGAAGAGAAGAGAGGAGGGAAGAAGGGTTTTGCAATGTAACAGTGCTGGCGCCCGCCAGCCTTTATTTTAATATATATAGGGCGGAAAAAATAACAAGGGAAAAGACCCTTGTGTCCCTGAGTACAATAACAGACATAACAGAAAGAAAAAATAAAATAAAAAAACACTTTAATTAGCCAAACAGGCCCTAATATCAGCAACTAAATTATTTTAACATTATTTTAACAGAACACAGTCCTTCAATCACCAAAAAAAATGTTTTACTGCTGTTATGGCACCTACAGGTCATCACTGACCTACAAACTAACACCAGACTGATGTCACAGCACACACAGGTCATCTTGGACCTACAAACACACCACAAAGCTGCTGTCACAGGCTCACAACACATACTAGTCACCTCCGACCTACAACCACCACAAGGATCACTCGATCCTACAAAAAAGGAAGGTACAGGTGCTGATCACCTCACATCAGTTGATCGATCCCCTTGTTTTGGTTCTGTCCTGATACACGATCAGGGAGAAGACAAAAGAGTGCTTTCTCGATCTCCTTTCAGATCAAATGGGCCTGATCTGATACCATATTATCCAGAAGAGAAAGTGAAGAGAAGAGAGAAGAGAGAAGGTAGAGGAGAAAAGAGAGATCTGTGAGCAAAACTCAGTGCTGGCAGCGCCAGCTTTTATTGGTATTTATATTAGGGCGACCATAACATAATATAAAAGAGGGGGAATTACAATAGTACCCCTACAATACTAAACAGAAATAAAACAAAAGACAAACAGCCTTTTAACAGGGATGTCCATGAAGGAGGATAAGGTGTGCTTACTGGGTGTTACTTTATCATAATACCTGGCATAATTTGATATATGCCTAAATAGAAGTCTTTAACAGCATAGACATTTCAGATGGTGAAGATTTCTTCAGTTACTAGAACCAGTTTTACTCTTTAGGCAGGCAACAGAGATTTCTCCATCATCTGGCTATTCTGCAATAAATGCTAATTGGTTGACAATGGGAGAACCATTGATTTGGTGCCAAACTGACTGCCTAATAAAAGATCTAATTTGTTTTCTGGAAGTGAATATGTTTTTATCTTCACGAACTGCTTTACTTCCTAGAAAATACTAACAATTTCAAATTTGTATATCTTGGAAAAATTGGATATTAAAATCTTATTAGAAAAAAAGAAAAATGGATATTAAAATATCATTATAGAACTATATAAATCAATCTGCTTGTTTGAATTACCAGAATTTCTTTGTCTGACTCCCTATGTCTTTGCTTGACTTTGCTCACTTTACTTGGTTGAAAACATCTTGCTTCAATATTCCTATGCCTGTGATGTTTGACGGTATTTAAAACCTGAAGGAGGATAGACTAACTGTACGTGGGCTTCTTGATTAGTTCCTTCTGTTTTCAAGGGCTAAGATGACCGCTACCGAAATTATCCGAGCAGGTCTGATGTAACCTGAATCTTCCTCCAGGAACTCCAATGTAGTGATTGGTCATGCCGCCCCCTTACAGAAGAGCAGAAACTGTATGCAGCTGCAGATGCATACTACCTATTGGAAATATTTGATGTCTTTCAGGGAAGCGTTGTTGAAGGTATACTTTTTACGATGCTTGTAACGTTTTTAATCGTTTCACCTTGTTAATCATATGACATAAAACCAATTATAGAAAAAAGGCTACGGTATTACTGTCTTGATGCTTGATGCCCAAAATTGTGTTATCTAATAAAGTGGGAGGGCCTTGGAGATTAAGTCACTATCTTGATGAGGCCAGGGACTATTTGGACTTCCTAAATGTAAAGTTAGTTTGGATTCCAAGGGAATACAATCATACAGCAGATGGCTTAGCTAAATGTGGAGTGTTCTTAGAGCAACTTAATAGTGACAAGCTTCCTCCTTTGTAATTTACAGGGGTTCTTCCCCTGCTTTGTACATCTTCCCATGCCCCCCTTTTTTTATTAATGAATCTTAGTTAACGTTTCTTAAAAAAAAAAAGTTGCATCCAGTTTTTTTTTTTTTTTTTTCATGTGCATTTTAGTTGCTTGCAATATGGAACAGACATGGCAAACTTATGCATGTTGAATTTCTATAGAAAATGTCTGTCGCTTGCATAGTAAAAGGTTACAGAATGATTGCCCGTACAACTTTGACGATTCCTTTAAGCCTTAATGCAGATCAATTTGTATGAATTATTGTTGTGATATCTGGAGCATCAAGATGAGCGAGTACTTATCTTGAGAATGTATCTACTCTTACTGATTTTGAATCCTCATCTTATGATTCCAAATTTTAATTGGCAGTTAGGGCCTGTGCTTGCTTTTGTGGCCCTATGAAATGTATAGTTTTTGTGCCTGACACTGTGAAATCACTGTAAATTCGTTTTGTATATGATCTACGAGGGTTCCTCACCTTCTTTACATTAATAGAATACATATTCCCTTATTACTTGTCAGAAAAAAAGGGCCATGTGACTGCTTTAGCATCATCACATGAAGGAGGCTAGATCTTTGGCTTCTGGTGCAAACACTTAATTCCACTGGAGACAAATATGAGTCTCTTTTGAGAAGATATGAATCAATTTATGAGCCCACAGTTTGATAAATGAAGGATTTTATTGGAGATAACTATATTAGGTCAATAGTCCCAGGATAGGCTCTAGACAAAATGGGGATTTTTGGATCACTAATGGTAAATTGTATTAATTATGAAAGAGGGCCACCTAAAACTGGTCTACCTTCAGTCTATCAAGGTTCTTTTGTGGAATGTAGGCAAGTTTTGGATTTGGTGTTGATTGCAATCACGATTTTTGGAAGTGTTGGTTCATTGAAACAACACCATATTTGATTGGTTCTTTGCATGTACGGTCATATTTCTGCTGTCTATTTTGACATGAGGTAATCCTAGAGGCACCTGACTTTTGTCATTATATCTTGCATTAGCAGTAATGGGTCTACAACCATTTGTTGGATTTTGCCTACCAGTCCCAGACCAATTTTAACTTGTTTTCTCTGATGGATCTTCCTACTTGTATTTTCATATTGTGAGGTGCTGAAAAGCTCCACTGTCTTTTTACAACTTAATTTCATAATTTGTAATCCATTTTGTACTTTAGACTGAGTTTGGTAAGATGTACTTTAGGCTGAGTTTGGTAAGAATGCAAACCCTGAATGAACTGTTACAAATATGAGTTCTGGTTCAGGTTTGCAAGCGTTTGTTAAGAGTGTAAATATACATTGAAAATCAACATTTATCTGCAATCTTGTCAGAGTTTACTTCTAAAACGTGAGCAAAGTTTGCATTGAAAAATCAATGCATACTTTGCACTCTTCGGTCAATGCATACTGTGTAAATTTTTGCTCCCATCTTAGCTTCTTCTTCCATAGAATTCCCAATGATCAAGCCAACAATGGATATTTCTGATCATCCTTCACAAGTGACAGTGACTGTTGAGAAACTAAAATCCTTGCAAGATGTTGCATGTTAGGTCAATCTTGGTTCTCATCTTCTTGATTCTGGTTCTAGTGTTATCCTAACAGTAACATCCATCTCCAAATCTTGGTTCTCATGTGCAAGACGTCATGTACAGCATTAGACACAACCTTCAACTTTCATCCCTGGAGGAAGCATTGCAGATGCGCTTTAATCAACTCTCTCTCTCTCCCTCGTTCATATCTGAGATCCTCTTTTTTCAGATCAGGGTTTGTTTTCAGATGAATCAGATCTATAGGTTTGTCTTTTGTGTTTTATGTTTTGGACCATCTAGAAAATATGAATAAAGGTAGGTTTATTGAGTAGTTTGGCAAATCAAGGTAGTTATTTGAGATCCTCTTTGATCCTCTTCATAATGATCGCTGAATTTATGGTTAACCATTTGGACTCCTTCCTTTCTTTTCTCTGTCCTTGCAATTCATATACAACCCTTTTGATCAAATTGACCAAGATCTCCATCGAATGGAGAGCATTGAATTTGTGGTTAATCTTTCTTTTCCCCTGTTCTGTTAAAACCAGAATGTCTTGAGATTGCAGTAGACTAAATCAGGAAAATAAAGCCTCACTAATTTCCATTTGATGCCTCCCCTACAGGATTGTGCATTGCATTTGTAGTGATTTTTTGTTTGCAAACAAAAGGTGACAAAAATGCATTGTTCTTTTGCATCCTTCCAACCAAACAACAGTGCAATCTGCCATTTAAACCAGTTTGCATTTTGCATTTATATGAACCGAAGTATTTTGTATTTGTACCATATAATTTTGTGTTTACACTTTTGCCAAACATGGCCTTAGACTCATTATGCAACAGGACCACCTTTCTTTGCTTTCCTTGCTTGCAATCTTAGCTTTTCCTTCTTTGTGAATGAACATAATTCCTAATGGAACTGCACAACAAATACAGAATGCATCAATGTAATGTTGCATATATCAAATATGCAAAGCCTCTTAATTTTCTTTAATCTTTTAAATCAAGGCTATATGGTATTTTTCACTTACAAAAACCTCTTGCAAACTGTATTTCAGGAAGTTCTTTGCACAACATAACTGAATTGCGGTATCCAAATACAGCACTTGGACTGAAAGAGGTCCTTCAGAAGCCTGATGTTGTTGATAATGTTTTAAGGACAAATTTTCGTGAGGCATCAGATATCATCAGATCTATTGCTATTTCAGAGATACATCTACAAAATCATACAGCAGTGGCATCTATTTCTAGGTCATGTAGTACCAATCCTCTAGATGAATCACTATCAAAGATCGTCAGGAAATATGGTGAAAAGATCTTGTTGAAGGATTCTGAAAGAAAACCTAGAATGACTAGAAAAAAGGGGAAACGACATTCCAGATCAAATGTAAGTTGCAGAGATAAGAGAGTTGAAAATAACAGTGATTGGCAAGGTCCCCCACCATGGGATTTATCCCTGGGGGGTGATGGATGCCCCAAGTTTCTGTGTGATGTGATGGTAAGTGATTCTCCTCTTTAGCTCTTGTTTTTCTTTCCCCCCTTTTTTTTGTGGGGGGTTGGGGGGTTGTGATGAGCCTTGTATTTCGTGGTGGGTTCTGATAATCCTGCTCTTCTTATATTGGACATGTTTTAATGGGGAATATATTCAATGAAATTATTGCATGAGAGACAAATTTTGAATATGTATTCTGTGCATGCTGGGCCATAATCTTAGTTCTTGAATATTATTCAAATAAAAACCTTTCTTTCTCTCTTTGACAAAATAAATATGTAATGCATCTTTTATATTTGTAATTTTTTCCAAAATTCCACATCCACAATGTAGTTTGATGGATTGAACTAACATTGTATGCATAATGCTAATGAAATGTTTTCCAGGTAGAAGGTTTAGCAAAACACTTGAGATGCGTTGGGATTGATGCTGCAACTCCAGCTTCAAAAAAGCCTGAACCAAGGTGTTCTTCCTCTTGTGAATCGTGATAAACTTTTTGCTTGGAGTTTCTGTTTAATGTTCTATAAATGTGATAATCCATTGTTTTGGTTGTTAGGCAATTAATAGATCAAGCATACAAGGAAAAGAGAGTGCTCTTGACACGAGATACTAAGCTGCTGAGGCATGGATATTTGATAAAGAATCAAATCTATAGAGTAAACAGTCTTCTGAAGAATGAGCAGTTGCTCGAGGTATGCATCTTCCTCATCTCAGTGATGAAGAGTTGACTTCTTGGACTATACATTAAGAGTTATGTTGACTTATTTAGGTTGTGTTTGGATAAGCTTTAGGATTTATGCATTTAAAGCACAAAGCCCCATTTTTAATGCCCATATGGGAGGGCTGTCATGCAGTGGCTTATGGCGTTCCAAGGTAGGCCCCATGCGGAAAGCTGTGAAGCTATGTTTAGTGAAGAACCTGGAAAGCCTAAAAATGCCTACAATGAGCTGAGAATTTGACTTTCCAATGAAGCTAGTCTTGGTAGCTTCTTCAAAGCTGCTCGGTCAACACAGCTCAATCAATGCTGAAGCCCTCTCAAATGGGCCCTAGGCTTTACGCTTTAGGGATTAAAAGTATTTTGGCTTTGGATTGTTATGTTTTTTTAAAAGCACTTCTTTTATCCAAAAGAAAACTTAGTTATTCTTTAATTCAATCTGATACTGAAGGTGTGTGCTAGATGGTCTAGCAAATTTGGATTTTGAACTCAAGCTTTTGATTACAGATGAATTTTGTGTACAATTCAGTTGGACTAGCAGTGATCCTTTCCATTTGTCTCTCTTTCTATCAGAAACAGAAAAGTTGGTTTGACATTATTTTGGAATGACGCAAGTACAAATTCCACAATAATCAATACAAAAATAACCCTGGAGGCTATTCAGTGGCCACAATTAAATCCCTATACAAAAATGTATGAAAAGTTACATCTCAAATTAGGAAAGAAGTTCCCTAAAAAGCTTACTCTGTAGTATTGGAAGTCTACCTAATTGCTGATTTAGGAAATCATTATTAGCATTCAAGGGCTTTTTAGACATATTCTTGTCTGTCATCCAGCCTATCACTACCTATTGGTCGGCCCCTCAGCTTATATCTATTAACAGCTTACAGAAACTAATATTCACTTGACAGAAACACTAGTCTCACAGAATCCCTTTCCCAAGCCAGTCCTAAGTATGTAATAACCATCATATGGTCATGCCATCTATGTTTCTGTAATATCTGATTCCCGATGGTTTCTGATTTTGGTTGTGGAACATGACATTACCAAAGCTCCTTATGGAGAAAATCTAACAATCCATTGGATGATGTATTAACTTTTCTGAAACAAGGAAAGTGATATTATAATCTATTGGGGAATTTTCATCCTCCATTTTCAAATGGGGACTGAATAAGAAAGAGTGCAAGTACATAGATTCAAGCTATCTTCATCTACAATGCAAACAAACAAAATAAATCATAAGCTGAAACAAGAACAAATAAGAATTTACATTTAAAACATCTGCACTACTGGACCTTGCAGTAGTGCAAATGAAATTTCACTACAAACTGAGCCTTAGTAAAAAACCAATGTCTTTCAAAAACTCTGTTTTTAAGGCTAGGGTAGAAATCAAATTGCACCCCTTGCTTGTATCACATTATCTTATAATTTTTCTTTTTAGAACAAGCCCTACATTATGATATTAGGAAAACCATCTTTAAACATCCAACATCCTTCATGGTGTCATAGCAGTTCTCCCTTGGGAACTTCTACTTTGGTGATACTTTTCAGATATTCATCTGATAAACCTCGGTCAAAGGGATTCCCTTCGACATATTTTAATAATCTCTAGTCATATTTAGAAACTGAAATATAGTTAAGCTACTGATTTAACACTGAAATTTGAAAGCTTTCAGCATTAGAAACTATTGGGCAGGTCATCATGTTAGTTGTTTTGAGTTGTGACAGGTCCTTTATCATGGCAGGTTTTTCATATTGATCACATATCCTTTTCCCTAATAAACTGTTGCTGAAAAGAATTCCAAGTCTGACAGATTAAGGTATTTATTGCAGGTGATCGAAACTTTCCAATTGAAGATCTCCGAGGATCAGCTAATGTCAAGGTGCACCAAATGCAATGGGAGGTTCATTCAGAAGCCACTAACGACGGAAGAAGCCATTGCAGCTGCAAAGGGATTCCAAGTAATTCCTAGTTGCCTTTTTGACCGGAATTTAGAGTTTTGGCAGTGCACAGACTGCAACCAGCTTTATTGGGAGGTAAGGTCCTATAACTTAGTTGTCTGCCATGTGATGTATGTCCTGTGTTTCATTTTTCCATATTGCCGTAACTTATCTGCTCTGCTAACATGTAGCGTCCGTTTGTATCACAGGGAACACAATACCACAACGCGGTTCAGAAATTCATTAACATTTGCAAATTGAACGGGTAGTCTAGCTGAGAGAGAGGCGTACACGTAAAGTGGTGTTTGTTTTGTCAAGCACCATCGTCAAAACCCACGTTTGTTGAGACTTCATGAAGATCCCTGAACCAATTTCTGCCTGGGTGTAACAATATTTGTAACTTGTATCTCAATTTTACATGTATGAAAAGAAATTGAATCATCAAGGAATTTGATATTCTATACGGCGGGGGTGCTGGCTGGTCCATATAAAGCCGGACGAGGGGAAGCTGTCAATGTTGAAATTTATTGTTTGGTGATGGTTGGAAGCCTCAGAAACTGAGTGTTTGTTTTGGATCCATCATCCATGTGTTTAGTGTTACTACTTATCACTAGTCCAAGCCATGGGCCAAGGGCTATGCTGCGCTTCAAATCAATGCAATGCCCCACCACCTTTGAACCCACAGGTCCTCCCACATCACAATTCACATGTGACATCTAACAGCCATTCTGGAGGGTTCACCCAACAACAAGCTTGTTCTTCAACAAAATTTAGCCCTCTGAGATTAACCCACGAGTAATGCTATTGTCCTTTTTCATGACAGTGATAAAACTTTCTCAAGTTCGTAGGGATGGATTCAATAAGCAAAGAACTCCAGCCCATTTTATTAGCAAAAACAATCACCAAGAGCATGTTTTGGTATTGTGACTTTATTTAATAAATGTTTTGTATTTAATTTATCTTGAAAAACAAGAAAGTGGATCATTCATCAAGAAAAACAAGAAAGTGATTGATAAATGTTTATTTAATGTTGTTCGACAGCTAAATGTCGTTAAGCGTTATATTAAGCTAAACAGGAAATAAATGGTTCGGTATCGGAGAAAACGTTAAAAATGGTAGTTGCCCTACCGTTTTGGCTATCAGTTTTTGGGTCAATAGTTCGATCGTCTGGTTTGAATAGACGATCCGTTTTGACAAATAAATTAAAAAAATGGTCAAACATCATTGAACAAGTCGACGAATCGATGATTCGACCGCTCGAATCAATAAATTGTTGACTTTTTCAACGGTTTTGACTAAAAAACAGATTTTGAATAAAATAGAACCGATTGCCTGGATGGTTCCCACGCTGAACGGTCCAACCGTCTGGTCAATCCCAGTTCCAAAACCTTCTGTATCAACCTGTGATATATGTCATCATTACGTGATTGTCATGTGTCATAGATTAGATTCATGTCATTATTTGATGGCTATCACATGTCATATAACAACACAAGTTCACACATGTTAATATTATACATGTGTCATTAGCACATGTCAGTCACGTGTTTTTTATATGTATTTATTATGCTTTTGCCAAATGGTAAAGGCTGCCTTTATTTTGAAAATTATACTTTACAATTTTTTTTATCTAAATAGATTTCAAAATAGAAGTATTGAGTCAAAATATTATATGTACGTTATACTTCAATACTTTTAAAAGTATCAAAGTGAAAATATATCCAAACATCTCTCCAGTTGTAAGTGGGTCGCGGGTCCACCTAATCGGGAATGAAGGGACACAGGTCACAACTACTCCATCCATCGCTCCCCACTTCATGTTGCCCTTGTCTTCTTCCCCCTCCCTTTTTCTTGTTTGAGTCTCTAAGGAGGTGTTCTGTAGTGTAAATGAGAAATTGGTAAGTGTGGACTAGTCCACACCACACCCTGTGATAGAGACCAATCCACACCACACCACACCATAGTCTACAATTATTTTGAACTGTGGACAAACTGTTAGATTGGACTAGTTTACACCCACAATGGTGTTCTATGATTCATTCCATTAGGGCTGTTTATAAGAAGATACAACCCGACCAAACCAACCAACCCAACCCGAATCGGTCGGGTTTTCTCTAGCACCAGTCGGTTTCGGTTGTAAAAAATCATAAACCAATGGTTCGGGTCGGTTTCGGTTTTCATATGTAAAAACCAAAACCGACCCGAACCGAACTGACTTAGTAGTTAGTAGTTAGTTCGTAGTTAGTATTTACAACCTACTTAGTTCCTACTTAACTAAGTTGTCTCTATCCTAGTTACAACCTAACTTAATTTCTAGTCTTTTAGTTAGGAATGACATTAATGGCAAGTATTGTAAGACAAGTAGACAAGGAATTTTTTTGAAAAACTTTAAAAAATGAATCAAAGGATCTTAGTTTTTATGGTCTTTTACACCCAATAGGCAACCAATTACAATTAGAATTATGTGTCCTTTTTTACTTAAACTAGTAGGCTTCTTGAAATATACAAGTTTCAGTTTTCTTGATAACTTCTATTCTAACTTGGTCCGCTCCCTACCAATTTCAGTCTTCTTTCTCTAATAGAATTAGGTGTCATTTTTTACATCAAATTTCAGTCTTCTTTCTCCAATCTACCAATTTATTACAATGGTTGAACTTAGAGTCGAAACCGACCCAAACTGACCCAACCTGACTCAAACCAACCAGGTCGGATTTGCTTAACATAGGGTCGGTTTCGGTTTCAATTTCAGGTAACCCGACCCGTGGACAACCCTGCACACCACACTTTTTTGATTCCATGTATCTCATGTACATGGAATGAATGGTATACACAGTTAGTTGTAAATATCTAATTTTTGCATTTTATAATAAGTGTTTTAAAAAATGCATCAATGAATTAATATTAACCAACAAATATCAATTTATTTATAAAACAATAGTAAAATAATTATAAAATTATAATATATATGTTAAATATTTAAAAAAATATTATTTCATTGATAAAAACATTAAAAAAATTAAAAAATTAAAAAATTAAGTAATGATTTTGTGCAAGAAAAAACCTTAACACGTATTGACTGAATATACTCGCGAAGTTGCGGTGGCCGGTGATTAACTGATTACCAACAAGAAAATAAATGAATGGAAACAACCCACCTACTTTTCTACACTATGTTCCAAGGACCCTTTTTCATAAAAACAAAAACTGGTGTTTGGTTTAAAACATTGGCGTGTTAACATTTGATTGGGTCGCAGGAAATCTTTTCTTATCAGGGAGCATTGATAGAGTTGTCTGGCATGGGGACAGATGTCCTATTACGTACACATGTATAAATCCCATGCATGCATATAACAAATCAAATAACATATCTAATGGAACACCTGTTACAGACCAAATACACAAGCTCGAGACTGTTAGAGGATACTGACTTACAGCCTAGTAATTTTCAAAATATAAAGGACATTGTTTAAGACCCGGAAAGTTCAGTATCAAGTAGCAGCCACAGCCTCTGGGAAAGTGGTCACAGTTGCAGCCTTAGGGGGTGCAGCAGTACCGGTCTTAGCATCTTTGGCAGGTGCTGGCGCCGGAGGTGGAGAAGGCTTCATGTGAGGAGGCGGGTTCTGTTTGACCTTCATAAGTATCTGGTGCATCCTTGAGAGATTAGTCGGTTTACTGGGCTTTGGCCCTTGAATCACAACGTTAGAAGTTTTTTTTTTTTTATTGATCCTTCTTCCCTTTCTTCTTCACTATCGCAGGTACTTCGTGTGGGATGAGCTCCACAATTCCCTCTCGTCTTCTCTTCTTTTCTATCGCCAGTATTTCGGTGGAGTACAGCAGAGGAGACCTTTGGTGGAGCGATGAAGAGCTTGGACAGAGGCGAGCTTCGGTGGAGCACAGTAGAAGAGACTTTCGGTGGAGCAGTGAAGAGATTGGACGAAGGAGAGTTTTGTTGGAAACCTCCCGTTGAGACTTTGGCGGAGGAAACCTTCAACGGTAAATAATGTAAGTTTTGGAGAGTATACGTGAAACATATTAGTAAATTGTGGATCATTCACGAAAAAAAAGCCTTTAAGACTGATCCACGAGATAGTATGAACAACTCCCATCCACAACAAACCGAATCCCGCGGCATGGACTGAAATGATCCATCTACGATAAACACACTGTCTAACAACACCTATGACCGAATAAAACTGAATGAAACCCACCATTTAACGTTTACAAATAAATTTTAGTGATTTCTTTGGTCAATTGCCCCTCAGAAATTGAAATATCAAATAGGCTGGTACGGAAACCGAAACTCTTCGCCTTCAGCCAGCAAATATAAAAAAATTTTCAACTCTTCCCCCCACGTCAGCGAAAAAGTTGTAAGCTTTTTACTGTTATACCCCTGGATACAAAAAAGATGGGAGAAGAAAACGAACTCTGTTCGAAAATGATGACTTCTTTGTTGCTCCTTAACGTTTTCTTCTCCATTTCGAACGTTGAAGTATTTCTCAAAGGAAGCTTCTTGCATATTTGGTAGAGATCCCGACCATCTTCCCACTTTGACATTGGTCCATTTGTTTCGAAACCGAAACTCTCGCCTTTCTAACAGTCTTTTTCCCCATTTCGAACATAGGAGGATTTCTCAAAGGAGGCTCCCTTCTCCAAAAGTTTCGACTGTTGGAAATTGAAGAAAACGAAAACATCTGTTCGCTCCCGACCATCTTCCTCATTTCGAATGTTGAAAGATTTTTCAAACACCCTTCTCCCAAGTTTCGACTGTTGGAAGAATTCTCAGAGCTGAAGAAGAAAACGAAGTTCCTCCCTTCCCTCAAAGTTTCGACCGGAAAAGAAGAATATATTCATTCTCTTCCCTATCCCAAAAAAATAGTAGACTCACTTCTTTCAAAGTTTCGACCGTTTGAAGGATTCTTAGAGCCCCTTGTGTTCACCGGTCAACATCCATCGACGACACTCTACATTCACCATTCGGAGGAAGCTCGAGGGTCAGTTTACTGTACACCGGCCGTCAGAGGCGCTCTGTGTTGACTGTTGGAAGGAAGCTCAAAGCTGGGTTTAGAGGCCATTGGAAGGATTCTCAGGCCCCTCCGTTCAACTGCCTTGGAGGTCCCTATGTTCCCTGTGTTTCTGGCTCAAGCTTGACTATAAGCTAGGTTTTTTCTAAGAAATAAAAAGTTATACATATAAAAATATATTTATTTTATATACAAAAAATTAAGAATTATA
This sequence comes from Nelumbo lutea, assembly GCF_056320005.1. Classification (NCBI taxonomy): domain Eukaryota; kingdom Viridiplantae; phylum Streptophyta; class Magnoliopsida; order Proteales; family Nelumbonaceae; genus Nelumbo; species Nelumbo lutea. The sequence goes on from NC_142684.1 coordinate 217,857,061, forward strand.
AAAATAATTTATTTTTATACATAAAAAATATACATATAAAAATAATTTTATTTTACATACAAAAAAAAAAGAATTATAAAAATTTTCTATTATACATAAAAAAAAATATTATTATATATAATAAAAATTATTTATTATATATATTTATATATGTATATGTATGTATTGATATAATAAAAAATTATTTATTTATTATATTAGGTTTGATTAGGCTCGTGAGTTGAGCTTCACTAAGCTTGAGCTCGGCTCGATTAGTAAACAAGCCTATATATCAGGCTTGAGCTTGGCTTGAAGCTCAGTTTAAACCGAGATGAGCTGAGCTTTTCACGAGTCGAGCTCGAATAGCTTGTGAGAAGCTCAGCTTGTGGCCACCCCTAGTCATAAGTCAATGGTTCAATTATTCGGGTTGGACGAGTCAAACTGTGACATGGGGTCCATTTATATATATAGAATATAAGGGCTATTCGTTTTTAATGTTTATAAATATAAGAGCCGAAAATTGAAATTTGAGGCCAACAATTGATTTTTTTTTTTGTATAGTGGAGCTACAAAGTTCACAAAAAGTTATCCAAAATAATAATAAAAAAGACAATTCCCAATCAAGCAACTGAGAAAAAGTTAAATCCACCAAAAGTTTTCAATACATAGTATATTGTAACCTATGACCCAATGATTGGGACAAAAGGGTCAATGGTTCAATTCAACTACCCAGGTTGAATAGGGTGGTTTTTAGGAAACCCAAAATTAGAAATAGGGTCAAATGATAGTTTGAATGGTAAAACTATTCTGGGTCAATGACAAGTTAAAAACATTAATAAAATATCATAAAAATTATAATCCATTTTTATTTCACTTGAAAATAATAAGAATTGATTAACCATAGTAAAAAAATTTGTAAGTTACCTAAATAAAATAAAAATATCAATTTAAAATTATTAGTTTTTAATTAATTTTTCCTCTTTTAAAACCAACTTAAGTTCCACTAAAGAATAAAAACTTAATATAATTAATTAAATTTAATAAGAATTAATAAAAATTATTAATTTTAAATATAGTGTAATTAATTTAAAATCAATTTATATTCTATTTAAAAATAGGGAAAATTATAAAAATCATCTTGGGTTTCCTAATAATTCTTTGAATTTTCTTTATGATTTGACCTTAACGAAAACGTCCCTTGTTGTTTTGAAAAAGGGTGCAAATACCTTCCTTTCATTACCATTCCAAATAAAAAATGTTGATGTAATGCATTATTTTTTTATAAATACCATCTTTGTTCTTTACCAACTTCATTACATGCAAATTTACTAAAATAATGCCTTAACAATGACAAGGGTATTTTGATAATTTTAATGTATTTGTTACTAAAAAGCTAAGGGAAAGGAGGTATTTACACATTTTTTCAGACTATAAGGGAGGCCTTTGTAAGAGTCAAAACACAAAGTTGGTTTTTTTATAATTTTATCTAAAAATAATACAAAAATAATAACTAACCAGGAAATTGGCCACTCTCATGAAAACACTAATTAGATTGTAATGGGATAAACTAGATATAACCCCCAAAATATTACTTGAATTGGACTTACATGGGCACTGTTTAATCGGAAATATCATAGAACTCCATCCACAATTTTACAAGATCGGCTTCAGTGCTCACAAGATCATGCTCAGAATATTCGCACAACTTTTTACAGTCATGCATTGGAAATAGGGATGGCTACAAGCCAAGCCTTTTACAAGCTATTTGAGCTCGACTCATGAAAAGGTCGATTCGACTCGATCAAAACTAATCTTCAAGACGAGCTTGAGCCTAATATATAGGCTCGTTTGCTAATTGAGTTGTGCTTAACCCCAATAAAGCTCAACTCATGAAGCTCACAAGCCTAATTGAGTTTTTACATATATGCATATATGTATATACATATACATAAACATACATGTACACATACATACATACATACATACATACATACACACACACGCACACACACATATATATATATATTATACACATAAAAAATAATAAATATCAAAATATTACACATAATTTTTTAATAAAAATATTATATATATTATAACTAATTTTTATAATTCTTAATTTTTTATATGTATATATATTTTTTATAGAATGTTTGGCTTATAGTCAAACTCAAGTTGAGCTGAGTTCAAAGTTACAAGTTTTTGACTCGATCTGAATTCGAACTCAAGTCTTGAGCTCGAGCCCGAACCTGATGGTTTATTGGCGAGCCAGGTTCAAATAGCTAGATATTCGGCTTGATTGGGCTCAAATCCACCCCTAATTTGAAATATCTTCATATTTGTGTGCTTTTTTACGGAAAGATTATCCAAATGCAAAGCTCAAAGTTGCAAGGGACTGTGAAAACGGTTTGAACATGGTCTTATAAGGACCAAATCTAATTTCCAATTTTACTTATAAATAAATATCGTGCACTGCATGTGACGGGATCTGCTCCTCACAAATGGGCGCCTCACAGGAAGATCACCGTGCATTGGGAACATCTCCCATAAATAATAACTAATAAATACAGGAGATGTTCCCAATGCAAGATAAGATGTGCATGTGAGGTGCCTGCCTATAAGGCACCAGGTGTGAGGAGCAGATCCGGTCTCGCTGTGCATGGGGCTTGACTAGTTTTTCCTAATAAATATTCATTGCATGTGATGGGTCCAAAATATTCATTGGATTGGATTAGACCTTGTCCATTTATAATGGACTCACATTGGGCTAGATTGGATTAGACCATATCCAATCCAATTGACACCCCTAGATCCCCCCATCACCTCAATCAGACATCTTCTATTTGCCACCAATCTCCTCCCTCCTAGTCCTAGTTTGGAGAGTATTGCTTCCAACTTTCAACTGTGTTTTTGATGGCTTACGTTATGGGATCTATCGATTGCCATTTGGCAACTTAGACAAGGGGAGATAAAAAGCACATCTCTATCTCTTTTTCTTGTATTTTTGTGTAAGCTAATCAGGACCCATGTAATGCACACACTTTATTTGTAGGGTATGCAAAATTGAAGATGGAGAATTGGAGCTTTATGACATTTATAATTAAACGGTGTCCATCTAAGTTCAATTCAAGTATTATTTTTTGGGGTTATGTCTAGTTTATCCAACTACAATCTAAGTTGTGCTTTAGTGAGAGTGGTCAATTTCCTATTCTCTAAATAAATTTATATTATTTTTTGTATCTTAATGCTATTTTTATTAATTTTTATTGGTTTATTATTATTTTTAGGTAAAATTATAAAAAGCATCCTCTATAACAATTCTATAAACCATCTTTGTCTTTTAATCCTAACAAAGGCCTCTCCTATAGTTTTGAGAAAAAAAGTGCAAATATCTCCTTTCCCTTAGCTTTTTGGTAACAAAAACATTGAAATTACCAAAACACCCTTATCATTATTAACACAGTATTATACATAATTTAAAGTTTCAACCTTACCTTTCATCAATTTATTTTGCAAGATAACTTTCAAAGAAATATTCTCTTTACTCTTCTTGGACAAAGTAAGGTAAAAAGGCTGAAGTGAAGTAAAATTAAAGCATTACGTTTATTTGGAATGCTAACAAAAGGAATGTGTTTGCACCTTTTTTTTAAAACAATAGGAGAGGCTTTTAATAAGGTCAAAACACTGGGGAGTTCCATAGGATTGTTAGAAATCCCAAGGAGGTTTTTATAATTTTTCTTATTTTTAAATGGAAGTTAATTTGATTTTAAAATAATTAAACTATACGTAATATTTTATGGAACTTAAGTTGGCTTTAAATTAATAAAATTTAGTTACAAACTAATAATTGTTTGATAATTTTGTATTAGTCTTATATTAATTGTATATTAATAAAAATGTTTTTATGAATAACAATATTTAATATATTTTTTATTTATTTAAGTATTATTTTAAAATGGAATATAAATGGATTATAATTTTAATTTGAAGTAGATTTTTTAGTGCAATATTGAATATCTCAATTTCAATATAATTAATCTTTACTAATAATTATAGTTTGATGCAAATATATCTAATATATATATATAAATAGATAGATAGATAGATAGATAGATAGATAGATAAAGTTAATGTATTTTATGCAATTTAATGGAGTTATGGAGATGAGAGAGAATTAGTGGCATGCATTATCGGAGGAGAGAGAGTTAATTGCATAATTAATGAGGAGAGATTATTAAAAGAGCTAAGGAGAGAGAGAGAGAGAGAGAGTTAAATGTGTATTAATGAGAAGCGTTAAAAGTCTTAAAAGGTGATTATTGGTCATTTGAGTTATTTTGTTCAACTTTAAAATTAGAAAATTCAAAAAATAACCAGAAAAAAGATATGTGCCTTTAAGAATAAACAAAAAAAAAAAAGTGACTTTGAGGCCCTATTCGCTTTTTGGTAAGTTACTTATCCGAGTAAATGTAGTTACCTGAGTAAGTTTTCCTAGGAAACACTTACCCGGGTAAGTGCATTTACCCATGTTCTTTTATTTCTCATGTAAATCAGGCAATGACCATTTTATCCATAAAAATCCATTATTAAAATGGGCATTTTTGTCCCATTCAAGTGTTGGCAACTTTCTCCCTAGGTGGGAAAGTTATTTGCCCACCTAGGAGATGGGTATCACTTACCTGGGTAAGTGGTACACAAGAAAGTAAGCTTTCCCCGGTCCACACATAAATCTGAAAAAGGAACATGGGATTCTTGGTCAACGGGAACCAAAATCCTATTGACCAACTTTTCCCCCTCTAAAAATTCTAAAAAAAAACGCCCCTGAAAATAATCCACAAAACAGGCAAGTGCCAGCTTGGTACATTCCATTTTAATATATAAATATAAATTTGATTTTTTTTAACAAAATACCAAAAGCCCATAAAGCAATGTAAATTTGAATTTGTATTGAATTATTAGTGGGTCCTGTTCTGTATTTGTGAGATCACATTGGCGCCTCACATGCACATCTCAGCGTGAATTGGGAACATCTCCTAGACTTATCATGGGAGATGTTCCCAATGCACGAATTGGAGGTGCTGTGGGGCACCAATATGATCTTTGTATTTGGGACCCCAACACCAAGTGGGTCCCAAATGCAATATTCTGCACACGTGGTCTTAAATGCAATGATGAGGGTACCAAGATACTATTCCGCTTGCCAACTTGAGTGGTGGCTTGGTTGGCAAGTTAGTTGGTAGTCTCGATAGAGACGGGGATTCAAGTCCCACTATTTCCACCTACATTGAAAAGTTAGTGTGTTGTTTTAAATATTAAAAAAAAAAAATGCTACTCCGTTTAATTTTACAAAGGCTAACACCCTTAGTTAGAGATAGCGGTGGTAATTGGGTGGGTTGGATTGGATTTGGTTTAGGTTGAACTTCAACCTAATTCATCTAATCTGCCAATCCATTAATGACCTAGTTATGTAAAATTAAATGGGTTGGGTTCAATCTAAATCCGCTTTAATCCAATCCAATCCGTTCAAACCCATTAATTTTATATTTATGAACATAAAAAACAAACTCTCTCATAACAAATAAGTTGGTCATAGCTTGGTGGTAATTATAGTTATTATTTGCACAAGTGGTGAAGGTTCAAATCACATTATATGTATGTTATTTTTACACAAGTAGCGAAGCCATTTGACTATGTTCAGATTTCGGGTTTGACCGAACCGCTTGAGTTCAAACTAGTCAAACCAACTTGAACTATTTAATTGGATTATCTTTGAGCTAATCATATTAAGGCTGGGTGAACCGTTTAGATCTAGATCAGTCTAGTCGGACGGATCAGACCGGTTCAATCAATGGGGGATTGACTTGGACCGGGCCATATCAGGTTTGTGCACGGGTTTGGGACCGAACTGACTAACTTGAAACGGGCAATGTAAGTAAATTGGGTTAGTTCGGATTCAAGTCGGGTTGTGCGGATATTGGTCGGTCGAACGGTCCGGACCAAAGTATGCGGACATTGAACAATCTTGCTTGGAAGAGTTTCGGATTCGGGGCGACCTAGATCGGCTTGTATTGGGTCAGACAGGACCGTGTGAATATTGATTGAATCGATCAACCCAAATCGGGCAGAGCAAGCAGTACCGAACCATTCCGCCTGGGGATCTATTTTGGATTCGGGTTGACCCGGATCAACTTGTACCGATCGGGTCAGACCGCGTTGGCTTGGTCTGAATTCAGATCAAATTGATTTGGATTTATGTTGGTTGAAGTGTGTTGATTCAAGACAAAACTAAATTTAGTGAATAACTAATAGAAAATTAATACATTAATTATAAATTATTTAATTCAAATGAAGAAAATAAAAAAAAGGATAAGGAATTAGTACTTATGTCTATAATGGTTAACCCAATGGTTATCCTCAACCCAACCCATTTGAATGGGCGGATTGGGTGATGGGTTGACCACACAACCTGCTAAGTAAATGGACGGGTTGGGTGGGTTCAGCGGGTTGGGTGAAAAATTGCCACCCCTAGCTAAGGATGCAACTTTGGCGGGCCCAGCTTGAGCTCTAACCCACTCAACTAGAAACTTTACACAGGTTGGATTTGGATTTTCAATCCTCAGGCTATGCTAGGGCCCAAGAATTTGGGCTTTATTATTATTATTATTATTATTATTATTATTATTATTATTATTATCGTTTTGAGCTAGCCTTTAGGTAGCTTGAACTCAGCCTGAGCCCGGCCCAACTATACACATTCATTCATTCATTCATTTATACATACATGCATAAATACAAATATACAAATATACAATATACATACATACATATATATATATATATATATATATATATACATATATATATATATATATATATATATATATATATATGTATGTATACATACATGTATAATTTTAGAATGGGTTCATTGACCAACTTGAGTACATCAAATTACAATACAGGTTGATCTTAGGTTGGGAACATTGGACTTGACCTCGGACTCGGGTGTTAAGCCCAAATATATATACTTGTGCAATGCATGAGATTTATTAAGCAAACAACAAAAAATATATATAGAAAAGGCATTTATTTTTTGTTAACTTAATATTGATGGTGCGCAATCCGGTCACTCCTAGCTTGCACTTGCGTGGCTCCTGAAAGGTACCTGAGATGGAGAAGATGAATCCCCGGGGGCTTACCCGGCAGGAACACTCTGACGCTTAAGTTAGAGTTCTGTGAAAGATGCAAAGAGAGAACGAGAGCTAAGAGTGCAGATAGCGCGAGTATATGGAAGTTACCTCTGTCCTTTGGGATTGGGCTACTTATAACAGAACTCTATCGAATCAGGCCCACCTGCCTTTGACAGGGTAGGTATAACCGCCACTGTCGTCTTGCCGCAGCCGTTACAGCAGGACTGAGGTGGCACGTGAGGGGTTGTCCCTTGTAGGGTATGTACCTGTCAAGTGTAAGACACCTTCTAAAGGTGGCAGGCACAACATTGTCTGACGAGAGACGTGGGTGCATTCTCCAGGTTTGTCGGGTATGGTGGTTGGGTAGGAGGCCTTCCTGTGATGTGCCGAACTGCTCTTCTGCGAGCTACCATGTACTGAGCTACCCTGCAAGTGGCGAGCTGCCTGTGGCAAACTACACCGAGCTGTCTGGCCCGAGGTGTCTCTACCTCGGGGGTATCTAGAGACAGATCATGGTGTTCCTGTTTGAGAGTGGCCTAAAATCCATTGGGAGGAGCACGAGCATTAGAGAAGGTCAGGGGGCCCCAAGATCGGAGGTAGCTCGGAGTGCCTCAGCCTTGGGAAGGAGGTGCAAACCAGGTGGATCTCAGCGAGTAGCCTAACCCGTCGAGTTGCCAGACTCAGCTCGGTGAGCCCTTTCCACCGAGTTACGGTTGCGCTTGTTGTGCTGTCATGCTGAGTCATCGCTTAAGCAAGGTCACGCCCATGTGTACCCGTGCTACGAGGTCGGGCCAAATCACTCTCCATCAATTGCCCCCCACTCCTTGTGCTGGCGGTGTTGACCCAGTGCGGGGAGTTCATGACGTGCTGGGTGGGTTTGGCTTCGGTACTCATGCCACTCCATCGTGCACTTCGCCTAGCTGGACCGGTCCAGTGCCTGGCTCGATCAAAAGAAACCCAAGTCGCGTTCAGTTTACAGGCGGACGTCACGCGATTTGGATTTCACGGATGCCAAAAAATGCACTAAACTAATTTCACCTCGAGGAACTCGTAGCCGGTTTCTTTGAGAGCCATTGGATCATCTCAATCTTGACCGTTAGTGCCCAAATGCAGTGGCTATAAATAGTGGGGGACCCTTGGTCATTTCTTTGCCACAAAGTCTCCAACATCAGTATTGAGCTCGCGTCTGAGGTTCCTAGTTCGGGTCTTCTAGCTCTATTATTCCCTTAGTTTGGTTTGTGTTTCCTGCGTTGAGTCCCCGAGCATCCTTTTCTTTTCTGAACATTCTTTCCTTTCCGCATTATCATGTCATCTAGTGTAGATAGCCTTATCGACGAGCCCAAGGTGGGTACCTCGGCTCGGGTGCCAGATCAGTTCGGCCCTTCCACCATGACTCCGAAGAGACTCTAGGACCTCATTCAAAGGTTCCACCTTCCTGGGGAGTACTCTTACAATCTTCCTACCGGCAGCTTTCCATGGGAGCACGGTCCCAATGAGATCATGGTCTTTAGGGAGCAACTGGTCGTCGGGTTCTGTCTTCCTCTTCACCCTCTGATTGTTGAGGTGCTGGAGCACGTTAACATTACCTTGGACCAGCTTCACCTGAATTCCATACGGAATGTGGTTGGGACCATTTCCCTCTGCTTTGACCGCTCCTTCCCCATTGACCTAGATATCCTCAGTACCATCTTGGCAATAAAGAAGAGTGCTTCGGGCGCTCTCCCCGGGCACAGGTGGGCTTACTATCTGTCTCCATTTAATGCATAAGCTCCCCAGTAAAGTCCCGGCCTGGAAGCGGGACTACTTTGTAGTTCGGAGCAGCACGGAGGGGCCCTTCTCTACTGACTGGAGGGTGGCCGTTCAAGACCCCAGTGTCATCCATGATGGGAAGACTAAGAAGTCACTTCAGTCATGGGCTCAGCTCGGGTTGAATTACAAGGACTTCACAGTCGAGGAGAAGCTCATCCATGCTGGCTTTAGCCCAGGTAGGTCTTGTCCTTACTTCGACTTTCTTGTTCGCATACTTGTTTCAGGGTTACTAACGCCAAGCTTCACTGCAGGTCCCATGGAGGTGGAAAGGATAGACGGTCAGAGGCTCTTCCACCAGATGAAGAGGAAGAAGCATGTAGCCAAGAAGGTGCGCGTTGAGTCCCCGCAGGCCTCTGCCGAGGTTCAGCCTCCACAGGCCCCGGCTCCGGAGACTGAGCTCCCCGATGCTCCACCTGTTATCGACTTGGAGGGGGACGTGGCGCCTCAGGGGCCCGAGATGGCAGTAGAGCCCACCACCGAGCCTATTGAGACTATTGCTAGGGACGCCACTAGAGCTATCATCGAGGCTCGCCCTGCAAAAGCTACAACCGGAGCTCGTCCTACTGAAGTCGCCGTCGAAGCTTCCGAGGAGTCCACTCATGCAGCCGAGATGTCGGAATCCAGCTCGGGGAGTCAGGGGGGTCAAAGCATTTTGAAGCCCCAATGCAGCCTTCAGAAGAGTAAGGAGGCTGCATACCCGAAGGAGGTCGCAGAATGGGCCGATCTTACTCCTGATCAGCTCGGTGCCCGAGCTGCTTCTCATACCATGGTGGTGAGTTCCTGTGAAAGATTCTCTTTCTGTCTTTCTTTTTTTTTCTTTTTTTGATTGGTCTCCTTTTTGTAGGTGAACTCAGCCGTGCGTGCCTTAACCTTTCAATCTGATCGGCATCTGAAATGGGCAGCTCGCGGCTAGATCCACCACTTGCAGAATGATGCCTCAGCTCAGAAGAGCTTCATCGAGGTGCTGCTGACGGAGAAGAGTGAGCGGGCCCGAGACAAGGACAGATTGAGGGCCGAGGTGAACGGGTTCAAGGTTGGCCAAGAGGCCTTAAGGCTCGAGGCAGACAGTCTCAAGGCAGACCAGGATGCCCTGAAGCTTGAGGTGCAGGGTCTCAAGGAAGCAAAAGAGAAGTTGGAGCACGAGGTGGAGTACCTCCGAAGCGACATCAAAGAGAAGACCGAACTCTTTGAGGATGCCCTCAAGGAGACCAAGGTTCAGGCTGTCATTGACTATGTTAAGTCTTCAAGGTTCGACGACGTGATGACCGAGGCCTACTGCAAGGGTTTCAAACTCAGCCGGTGGTTAATTAGGCACATCTACCCTGGTCTTGATACAAGCGCCATCACTACTTCGTGGATTACTGATGACATAGTGCATTAGTAAGCAAATGATCTAGACTCTGAGGATGAAGGCACCCATGATGCAGAGGCCACCGGCCTGGTTAATGCCCCTGAGGAGGTCCCTAGTAAAGACGATGAGCCTCTGAAGTAGTTCAGCCCCTATACCTGCGAGCTTGATCTACTTCTTTTTTTTTTTTTGTAACAATCTTTTGTAATGGGATATTTGTAATGAAAATACACTTCGCTAATTGTTGTGCAATTTTACTTTATTTGCTGAAGTAATTATTTTACCCCGAACTATTAAGCTATCAAGCTAAGTACCCGAAGCGAGGGTTTCTCGACTGTTGTCACCTTGGACCGTCTCCCAGTACTTAACAGGGATAAACTTATGTACATCGAGGTGAGCAACGTAGTAGGGTATATGCCCAACCTGTCTGCACCTGGGTTAAGTTGACATTGGTTGTCCCTAATGGGTTCAACCTGTTGTATGCCAGGGCGGAATATGCATCACAAGGTTTGTACCCAAGCTGCTTGTGCCTTAGGCATTACAAGTACTTAGCCTATGCCGATGAGGTGGCTAGGTCTTATATGGTGCTGAGGTCTTTTATTAGCTCGACGTTTTAGCCCTTAGGATGGGGAGCAGCTTATAGTCCGCTCTCCTAGAGTTCACCCGTGCCGAAGAGACGACAGGGTCTTATAGTGCCGAGGTCTAGTTAGCTCGGCATTTTTTGGCCCTTAGGCTTTGGGAGTGACTCGTAGTCTACTCAGTTGTTACAGGTAATACTATCTTAAGTTGACAATATTCCATGCTCGAGGTATTTGTCTCCCTTTGAGGGTTTCGAGCTCATATGTTCCTTCCCCGAGCACTCGTTTCACTCGGTAAGGTCCTTCCCAGTTAGACCCGAGCTTGCCAGCACCGGGCTCAGGTACCATAACTTTACGAAGGACCAAGTCACCGACGCGAAGGTTCCGTTTCTTGACCTTGGCGTTATAGTACCGAGCTACTCTTTGCTGGTAAGCTGTAGTCCTAATGTACGTGAGGTCCCTTACTTCATCGAGTAGATCGAGGTTAGTACATAGTTCATCTTCATTTGTCTTGTCATTATATGCTTCCAGTCGCAGCGTAGACACTTCGATCTCTGCTGGGATAACTGCTTCAATGCCATAGGTGAGGTTGAAGGGAGTCTCTCCTGTGGCAGTTTTTTCCGTGGTTCGGTAAGCCCATAGAACACTGGGTAGCTTGTCTGCCCACAATCCTTTAGCTCGATCCAAACATGCCTTCAGTCCGCAGAGGATGGCTTTGTTTGTGACTTATGCTTGACCGTTTGCTTGAGGGTGTGCAACTGAAGTGAAATTCTATCGGATCCCCATGTCTTCGCACTAGTTCTGGAATTTGATGTCCTCGAACTGCTTGCCGTTGTCAGAAATTAGTACCCAGGGTAGCCCAAAGCGGCACACAATGTTCTTCCAAAAGAAGTTTTGGACGTTCTGGGCTGTGATCATTACAAGAGGTTCAACTTCTACCCACTTGGTGAAATAATCCACTACTACTACTAAGAACTTCCTCTGGCCTGCCGCTGGTGGGAATGGTCCAAGTATGTCGATGCCCCATTGTCCAAAAGGCCACAGGCTGGTGAGATACTTGAGGTCGGCAGGAGGCTGATGGTGAACATTGGCATGCTTCTGGCATTTGTCACATTTTCTGACGATCTCGATGGCATCTGCCTTCATTGTTGGCCAATTATACCCCTGCCGTAGTGCTTTTTGGGCGAGGGCCCTGCCCCCCAAGTGTCCACCGCACAGACCCTCATGAGTGCTGCAGAGTACGAGCTCGACTTCGGTAGGTCGCAAGCAACACAGGTAGGGGAGCATGTAGGATCTCCGATATAGCCGTTTGTCTATCATGACGTATTTGGCTGCCTAGCGCTCTACCCTTCTGGCCGCATTGCGATCTGCAGAGAGGGTCCCGTGTAGCAAAAAGCTCGCGAGAAGCTCGCGAGCAGGTCGATCCAACTCGACTCTACTTGAACGACGGGAGCGACCTCCTCTGCCCCCCCAAGAATGCTAGGCTGAGGTAGGTCCTCTATGTACACAGTTCTCATGGTGATGTCATTGGTGCTGGTTAACCGGGATAGGGCATCAGCCTCAGTGTTCTCCGACCTCGGGATTTTCCTAATGAAGTGTGACTGGAAGTTGAGCAGAGCCTCTCTTACTTTGGCTAAGTAAGCAACCATGGTTGGTTCGCGAGCTTCGTAATCTCTTGTGACTTGGTTGACTACGAGCTGGGAATCGCTGCAGATGACGATGTGCTTGGCTTTTACTTCTCTGGCTAAAGCTAGTCCAGCTATCAACGCTTCGTATTCTGCTTCATTGTTGGATGCCGCAAACTCAAAGCGTAGTGCGTACTCCAATTTCGTACCACTTGGGCCATGCAAAATTATCCCGGCTCCGCTACCCTACTGGTTTGAGGAGCCATCTATGTGAAGGATCCAGGGCTCCTCATTCCAGTTCGTGTTTGGCCTAAGTAGGAGAGATGCCACACTGGCTGCTACCTCATGGGGCCCGGGCTCAACTGGCCTAGGAGCTCTGGGCTCGCCCGGACTCGGGGCCTCGTGCTCAACCGGCCTGTTGACTTCAGAGCTGAAAGTGCACTCGGCAATGAAATCTGCTAAGGCTTGGGCCTTAATAGCAGTTTGCGACTTGTACCAGAGATCATACTCGCTGAGCTCAACGGCCCACTTCGTCAATTAACCAGAGACCTCGGGCTTAAGTAAGACTTGCCTCAAAGGTTTGTCGATGAAGACGATAATAGTATGAGCCTGGAAGTATGGACGGAGCTTACGAGCTACGATGACCAGTGCGTAGGCCAACTTCTCTATCTCTGGATATCTCGTCTCTGCTCCCTACAATACTTTACTAACATAATAGATGGGTCATTGGACCCGATCTACTTCTTTTATTAGTACCGAGCTGACCACTTCATCACTTGCCGAGAGGTACAACTCTAAAATATCACCCTTTTCAGGCCGGGTTAAGATTGGCACACTAGTGAGGTATTTCTTGAACTCGTCAAATGCAAGCTAGCAGTCTTGGGTCCATTCAAACCATTTGCTTTTAATTGCCTTGAAGAAAGGCAGACAGCAGTCCACTGACTTGGACATAAAGCGGCTTAGGGCGGCTACATGGCCATTCAACCTCTGAACCTCCTTCAACTTCTGAGGTGGTCTCATATCTAAGATGGCCTTAATCTTATCCGGTTGGCCTCAATGTCGTGCCAGTTAACGATGCATCCTAGGAATTTTCCCGAGGTGACATCGAAGTCACACTTGTTTGGATTCAACTTCTTGTTAAATTGTCGCAGAATTTGAAGGACAGAATGCAAGTCTTGTATTAATTCGTGTGAGAACTGAGTTTTAACAACCATGTCATCTACATAACACTCTATTTTCTGTCAATTAATGGCTCAAATAATTTATTTTCAAGCCTTTGAAAGGTTGCCCCAGCATTTTTCAACCCAAAGGGCATAACCTTGTAACAATATAGACTGAACTCTGTGATGAAAGCAGTCTTTTCTTCGTCAACCGAGTCCATCCTGATCTGGTTATAGCCTGAATAAGTGTCTAAGAAACTCAGCAACTCGTGCACCGAGATCGCATCCACTAAGCGGTCGATTCTGGGGAGTGGGAAGTGGTCTTTTGGGCAGACTCGGTTTAGGTCGGTGTAGTCGACACACATGCGCCACTTGTTATTAGCCTTCTTTACCAGAACGGGGTTGGCTACCTAGCTCAGGTAATGGACTTCTCTTATGAAGTCGGCTGCGAGGAGCTTCACGACCTCCTCGTCAACTGCTTTCCATCGCTCCGGGGCTAGGTTGCATTTCTTTTGTCTAACAGGCCTAACTACAGGATCAGTATTGAGCTTGTGAGTTATAACACTAGGGTCTATACCGGGCATCTCTGCCGCGGACCATGCAAAAACATCTAAGTTTTGAAGTAGGAAACTTACTAGTTCGGATCGCAGGGGTTCCTGGACGGAAGCACCGATCTGAAGGATCTACTACTGAAGTCGGAACAACAACTATTCCTTCTATGGGTGCAGCTCATTCTTCAGCTTGTTCCATAGGCCGCTCCAGTTCGAGGTCGTCAGCCACCTTGGTCTTTCCCTTGAGGGCGGTGACATAGCACTTGGGAGACTCAAGCTAGTCGCCCCGCACTACCCCTACTCCGAAGTCTGTAGGGAACTTCATTGCCAAATGATAAGTGGAGATCACTGCCCATAGGACATGGGTGATCGGCCGGCCTATTATGGCATTGTATGGGGAGGGGTCGCAACCACCAAGAAGTCATGGTTGAGTCTGACTACGTTGGGCCATGTGCCGACTTCCACAGGTACTATTATTTTCCCGAGGGGACTAACTTCTTCTCCGCTGAAGCCCACCAAGGGAGTATTAGCGGGCCTTAAGTCTTTCCCTGCAACTGAAGCTGGACGAATACGGCTTTGAAGAGGATATCCGCTGAGCTACCCGAGTCAACGAGGACGCGCCTGACCTCGAAATCATTGATCCTTACTTTTATGACAAGCGCATCATCGTGGGGGTAGTGGATCCCGTCGCTTCATCCTCCGTGAAGAAGACCGGTTCCTCTGTCTTTGGCTGTTTCAGAGGATTTTGTTCTTTCCTGGCAGCTTCGCGAACTAACGTCCGAGCTGCCGCCGAAGTACAACCTATAACGATTGAACCTCCAACTATCATGTGGATGGTGCCCCGAACTGACCTCTCTTCCGGAGGCTGCCTCTATGACTGCTCTACCAGCCTACTGCTGGACTCGGGAGCATCCTTAGTGTGCTCCCCTTGTCAATCTGCTTTATTATTATTATTATTGTTGTTATTCTGTACAAAATTTCTTAGATATCCGCGATGAATGAGTTCCTCTATCTCGTCGCAGAAATTCTTGCAGTTCTCAGTGCTATGACCGTGGTCTCTATGAAAACTGCAATACAAATTTTTAATTCTTTCATTGAGATTCCTCCTCAAGTGGGGCGGCCACTTCACGTACGGGGCGTCCTTGATGGCCATCAGGATTTCGACCCGCTTCGCGTTCAGTGGGGTGTAATCAGTTCGGTCCACTACAGGAGCTCAGAATGGCTGACCTGGCTTTGCCCCCCAAGATACATCCTTCTTCTTTCAACTGTCCCCTTGGCTGGAAGGTTCTCCTTCTCTCTTTCTCTTCTCAGGTGCACTCTTGCCCTTCTGGTTGATCTTTTCATCTGTGGCTATGAACCTGGCCACAAGCTTGAGGAATTCAGTTATGGTCATCGGCTGGTTGACAACCATGTGCCACTTGAATTATTTGTGCGTCACGCCCTTCTTGGCTGCTGTGAGGTGCACTACGAGATCCATGCGCGGTATCTGCATGCATGCATCATTGAACCACTTGATATAGCCCCGGATGGACTCTCCCTCTCTCTGGACTATGCTGAGAAGGCTTTCCTTAGTTCGTGAGCACCGCTTGCTAGTGATGAAGTGGGACGTGAAGGTTTGCGTGAACTGTGCCCAACTTCTTATAAATCCGGGTGCAAGGTTCCAATACCATGTGTGGGCCACTCCTTTGAAAGTGGTGGAGAAGGCCACATGCATGCAAGACTCACTGGCCCTGACCAGGTGCATCTGTGATTGGAAAGCGTCTACATGATCATTCGGGTTGAACGACCCGTCATACTTGTCGAGAGGGGGGAGCTTGAAGTCCTTGGGCATTGGAACAGCCAAAAGCTCAGGAGACAAGGGGGATGGAACAGAAAGGAGGGGAGCTTTAACTTCACCCGAGCTTACATCTTCCCTACCTCTGAGCTTGGGCAGGTTGTGAGAGGTAGTTCGGCGAGCTTGGTAGCAGTGTCTTTTCTTCTTGGCAAGCTCCGCATTGGTGCTGCTCACCTCCGTACTGTCAGAAATAGTTTGCACAAGAAGTAGCTTGGGCTGCTGGTGATGGCTACGGACAGAGGGGTTCTGCTTAGAGTCTGCAGCTAGGATCTCAAATTGGTTCTCCAGAAGCGGGGCTTCGAACTTTGATTGCTGAGGTGATGTAGACCTGGCGAGCTGGGGTCCTCCCGACCTGACTGTCCGTGGCGAGACCGGAGTGGCTGGTCTTTCCTTTCTACCTCGAGAGGAGGCTTGGCTCTTAGGGGGGTTCTAGGAAGCCTCTTCTTGGCGAGAAGGGCGATCATCCTAGCGGCGAGACCTAGCTTGTCGCGAGGCTGGGTGCCGAGGAGAGAGCTGAGGTTGAAGCTGAGGCAGTTGAGGGAATTGCTGCTAATAGTGATACTAAGAGACTTGGTGCAACACTTGCTGCTGGTAGAGCTAGAACTGCTGAAACTACTGCATCTGGGCTTGCATGGCCCGCACGGACTGCATCAAGCCATCAAGTTGGTTCTGGCTGGTCACCAGAGGGACAACAGTTGGTTCAGCAAAGGTAGTCTCGACAGAGGGGGGAAGGGGAACACTCACTGGCGCCACTGCTCGTGGCACGTTCAGGCTAGGTACTCTGTCCACCGAAAAGGGAATGGTGAACTGCCCAATGCAGACCACGGGGGCTTGGAGTTGTTCCCTGGCGATGTCCATCTTCATGCTACGTCCGACATTGCTTGAAGAAGCCATGGGTGCTAAATTTTCAGAAAAGAAGGAACTATGAAAGTTTAGAGGGAGGCTTTTAGAAGCGTATCTGCCACTTGCGTGGCTCCTGAAAGGTACCTGAGATGGAGAAGATGAAGAATCCCCGGGGGCTTACCCGGCGGGAACACTCTGACGCTTAAGTTAGAGTTCTGTAAAAGATGCAAAGAGAGGAAGAAAGCTAAGAGTGCAAATAGCGCGAGTATATGGAAGTTACTTCTGTCATTTGGGATTGGGCTACTTATAATAGAACTCTGTTGAATCAGGCCCACTTGCCTCTGACAGGGCAGGTATAACCGTCACTATCGTCCTACCGCATCCGTTATAGCCAGGGATGAGGCGGCACGTGCGGGGCCGTCCTTGTAGGGTACGTACCTGTCAGGTGTAAGACACCTTCTAAAGGTGGCGGGCATGACACTGTCTGGCGAGAGACGTGGGTGCAGTCTCTAGGTTTGTCAGGTACGGTGGTTGGGTAGGAGGCCTTCTTGTGATGTGCCGAACTGCTCTTCTGCAAGCTACCCTGTACCGAGCTACCCTGCAAGTGGCGAGCTGCCTGTGGCAAACTACACTGAGCTGCTTGGCCTGAGGTGTCTCTACCTCGGGGGTATCTAGAGGCAGATCGTGGTATTCCTGTTTGAGAGTGGCCTAAAATCCACTGGGAGGAGCTCGGGCATTAGAGATGGTCAGGGGGCCCTGAGCTCGGAGGTAGCTCGAAGTGCCTCAGCCTTGGGAAGGAGGTGCAAGCTAGGCAGCTCTTAGCGAGTAGCCTAACCCGTCGAGTTGCCAAATTCAACTCGGTGAGCCCTTTCCACCGAGTTGCGATTGCGCTTGCTGTGCTGTCACGCTGTCATCGCTTGAGCAAGGTCATGCCCACATGTACCCGTGCTACGAGGTTGGGCCAAATCACCCTTCAAATATTATTCTACTAAATTTCTCTTATATTAATATCTAGATTCTAGAAGAAAATATTAAGAGAACAATATGAACAAAAAACATTAAAAATGCATTTAATTTTGTGTTAATATTTTCTGATAATTTTCTATTGATTCTATACCATTTTAAAAATTCTTTATTCTATTAATACTTAAAAGAAATATTACCACAAAAATACTAAAAACGACATTTAAATAAAATGTTAGTTTCAAAATATTATTATTAA
Organism: Nelumbo lutea; assembly: GCF_056320005.1. Taxonomy (NCBI): domain Eukaryota; kingdom Viridiplantae; phylum Streptophyta; class Magnoliopsida; order Proteales; family Nelumbonaceae; genus Nelumbo; species Nelumbo lutea. The sequence goes on from NC_142684.1 coordinate 217,875,197, forward strand.
CGGCCAATAATAACTAAAACGGGTAAGAAACATTCGGATGAACATAGCGTCTTTGGGTTAATAAGAGGGCCCCTGACCAGATTTTGATGCTAAGCCTCCGAAGGAGTACAAATATAAAATACAAAAAAATATGTAGAGCGTAAAATCTTATATTTGTATTATTTTATATGTATTTGTACTCTTTCTCTCTTTCCAAACTAAGGCTAATGGAAAAACATAAACATTAGACACTTTGGATACGAGAGTTGTATACTTATATATTAACGTGAACGGACGGTCCAGACCCGACTCACTTTAATGCGATTGTCAGTTGCAGTAGTAGGACTGAATTTGAAGGATGGCGTGGGAGACCCAGTAAAGAATTTTTGGATCTTATTCATCTCTGGAACTAGTACCAGTGCTAAAGATATTTGCGTCACATGAGGATCGATCTTTCTGTGATTAAAATAGGTAATGGATGAACTGAAAAAGGTGGTGAGGCTTTTATGATTAAGGGAAGACCGGAGCTGGTACCAGTGCTGGAGACATTTGCAGCACATGAGGGTTGATCTTTCTGTGATTAAAATGGATAATGGATGAACTGAAAAAGGTGGTGAGGTTTTTCTGATTAAACGGACAAAAGTAGAGAAGGAGAGTAGGGAAGACTGAAAGAACACCGTTGCAGTTGCCGTTAAAATCTACAGTTGCCGAAGGTTAATAAATTATTAAAAAGGTGGTGAGGTTTTTCGATATCATTTTTTTTAAATTAATAAATTATTAAAAGAAAAAAAAACATAATAGTTTAAATAAATAAAACAAAAATTACAATTATTTTTCAACTATTTAATCATATATATACATGTTTAAAAAAACAATTGGATCGCATCCAAAGATCCAAGATTTCTAAGTAAAGTAGTGGTAGACGGAGAAAGAATCAACGAAATTGCTATGCGCATTCATTATATCAGTATATCACGTAGTTCCGACTTCTGAGTTGCTTTTTAAGCAAACTAGAAAGTATTTGGTACGTTGGTGTTTATTGGGGAGCATTTATCTGATAAATGTTTAGATGATATAACATTAAATTTAAACGTTTTTCTTTATTAGTAATTAAAAATTGAAAATTAATAAAAGTAATAATATGATTAAAAATAAACTCAAATGCTTGTAGTAAATGTACACATGCATTGCATGTGAAAATTTTAAATTACAATAACTATTATTATTATTATTATTATTATTATTATTATTATTATTATTATTATTATTATTAAATTTTATATTCCATTTTTATCATAAATAAAAATAATTTTTATTTTAATAAACACTTTTATCTATTATGATGAATATATAACATAATAAATGTTCTCAAATGCAACAAAATTCTATATTTTTCATTGTTTGAGTTCTATCTTTTTTAAATATTTATTATTCAATTATGACATCATGATTTTTTTTGAAAAGTTGTATCGTTTACCCACCATCTAGATCAGAAAAATAACTTTTCTTTCGGATCAGTTTTAAATTATATATCATCTATATTATATAAATAATTTTTAATTATCATACTTAATTTTTGTTTGATATAATTAATATATAATTTTTTTATATATTCTCTTGATTACTTGTACTTTTTATTTTTTAAATATTTATTATTTAACTATCATATCATCGATAAATCCATTTGACCTAAACCACTAACCCACATGCAACCCAAAAAGGAAAATAGTTTGATTTCTATGTTGACACTAAATTTTGTATTGCATTTCCACCATTGATAAAATTATTTCTATGTATAATACGTAATTCTGTTCAATATAATGAATGTATAATATTAGAGACGTACCCAATATTTATTTTTATGAATATATAACATTAGATATGTGGCCAAATTTTTTTATATTTCTTTTATTTTTGTTGACTATGACTTTATTTCATTTCTCGGTTGACTTTAAATTTGGCTTTCCATTTTAATCACTAATAAAATTACATCTTACATTTCATATGTATTTTTGTTTAGTATAATAAATATACAATTATTAAAGATATGTAATATTTTTATTTTTTGTATTATATATTTTAACTATTTTAATTTTTTATTATTTAATTGTGACATTATTTATTTTTCCATTTGACCCCAAATGGTTGAATTGCTTACCCACAACTGGGAGGAAAGAAAACAGTTTTGTTTTCAAATTATTTTTCAAAATATTTATTTTTATACTATTAAAATTAATTTTGTGGGTTTAATGAGAGAATATACCTTAGTATGAGATTTAATGAGAGAGAATGAAAAAATATTTTTATTTCTAATTTGTTTTAAATTTTACATTTCATTTTCATCATTAATAAAAATATTTCTTATTTATCATACTTATTATTGTTTAATATGTCAAAAATATGGTGTTAAAAATGTTCTCATTTTTTTAAATTTATATATTTATTGCATTTTATCTATTTTGAATTTTCTATAGTATTTAATTTCTTATCACCATCTAGATGAAAACACTATTTTTTCAAGTAGATTTTAGTTTTTATGTTATTGGAATTATTAATTTATTATGCATGAATTTAATTAATAGAATTTAATGATGAGAAGAAAAAAAAATGCCTTAAATATATGATTCAATGAAAGTGAATTCAAATTAATACCTTAATTGTTGGGTTTAATGAGAGAAAATTGAGTGCATTGAATATCTTATAATTGTCTCTTCTCAACTCATTTAATATCAATAATTGATTACTCTTTTGTCCTCACTTTTTATCAATAAATTTAAATATCGAAGGGTAAATTTTGTCCCCAAAAATTTCAGAAATATTCTTAAGGCTATTCATGCTTTTTAAAGTAGTATAGATTTGTTTGGTTGGATGTTTTTTAGGCGTTTCAAGAAACAACCCATAAAGTTACTTTACAACTCAGCAAAAATAAACATTTCTTCATGGTTGGCTATTTGGCTGGGTGTTTTAAGAAACGACCATATGGGTGATTCGATGTGATACTTTTACTTGATATTTAGGACACATTGAGTCAATCCAGTCTTGCATATAATGGCCAATTTTGAGATCCAACGGTGGATCTTGAATGCAAACCACATCCAACAGTCAAAATGTGTGGTGTAGGTCCTCAAAGTGTGAACTTGATATATAGTGACATATATTATATGCAAATTATCATTTTATTTCTCTTAACCATCTCACCAACTGCCATCCCGGTAAGACCCCTCCGTTCAGTTTGGCCATAGCTTTATACAAGAACAACTAAGGCCAAGTTTGACTGTAGCTTGCCTTCCTCACCAAACCATTGCTCCTAATACACATGAAGCTCCCTCTCTCTGTGTTAGCCCCACAAAATGGAAAATGTGACAGATTGTGAATCTATTGTCCTAGCCCACCAGCAATTCCTAGTGAACCCAGATGACCTCTGGGTCTAGATATCTTGTGAGTCTTATCAGAAAAGGAAAAAAATCACTTTTTGATTTTTTTTTTTATTTCCCGGTAGCTAGGTGCTAACATCGTGGTTACTTTCTATTGCTGATTAATTGCCGATAGCAAATGTTCGCCACACAAAGCAGTAACCCAATTTGTCGCTGTGGTATATAATTAATTTCAAATTTTAAAAGTGGTCTAATGTAAAAATGACTGATTTTGAAAGCTGGAAAAAAATATCATCATCTGCAAACAAGTTGCTTTTTTACTAATTATTTTGCTTACCTATAATTCCAATTAATGTGTGACTTGAATTAATCCATTACCGAACATGAAAAAGACAACAAAACAAAAGATGGGTAGATATAGAATTGATCATACATAATGTTAGAAATGTACCCATAATTTTTTAATGCATTTCTATTTTTTAAAAATGGATCATATCCCAACTCAAATTTGCTTATGGGCCTTAGTGTGGACCCTTTCTATTTAGGCCTTGTGGACATAGACCTTGGTATTTGGCCATCGCTATTGCAAATCCATTAACATAAGAGGTGGGTTCATATGGGACCCACCTTGAAATATTATAATTCAAATTCAATTTTGAGCTACAAGTCTTGATGATTTATGGAAATAATTCCAACCAAACACCCTCTCATATCCTAAGAATGAAAAAGAAAATAATTAAGGAAGATTATTGTATCCATATATGGTAATATGCTAAACTTCTTATTTATAAAAGGGAATTAGAGCTAATTATGGTCATGTTTGGTTCAAATCTCATTTTTTCTCATTCTTACCCAAGATGAAATTCTAAAATGGACAAGAATGGGTAGAATGAGATAATATTGTTATAAACCAAACACTTTTATTTTAAAAATGAATTCTTTTCAAGCTAGACAGTGTCCTATGTTGCTTATTTTCATTTTTAAACAAAGCTGTGTTAGTAGTCATAAAGCACCAACCTATGTCTCAAAAATCATCGCATAGATGTTTACCAGTGGATAGTTGATGATCAATGCCAGTTGGTATAAGTTTTCCCGACAGTCCACCAATAAACATTAATGGTGGTGGTTTTGTAGACTTAGGATGGTGATTAATGACCACTGGCATAGAGTTTTTTAAAGAAATGAAAATGAGCAAGGTGGGGCATGATTATCGTTTATGCTACAGGATGTCTCAATTTTTGTTGATTTTTCATTTTGAAAAGAATGATGCCCATGGCAAGAATTTTATAATCAAACACTCTAATGTTATCCATTCTTGCCCATTCTTGACTTAAATGGGTGAACCACTAACTTGCCACCCAAAAATGTTTTCATTTCCTAGTTTTTTTTTTTTTTTTAATTTTGTATTCTCATTTTCATCATTAATAAAAACATGTCTTATTTATCATTGAAGGGGGGGGGGGGGGGCTTATTTGTAAAGGTGTATGGGAGGGATAGGGATAGGCAACATAGGTATTTTTAGAATACCTATGTTTTATGAGATCACATATTTTTACATATAAAAATGCATTTTGTATTTTTATTTGCTAACTTTATTGGGTCTCTCAAGTAGACATGTTCATGGGCTAGATAGTCCAGCAGGCTGGTCCGCCAGCCTAATTTTGGTCGGGTTTAGACAAAATTTTAGGCCTATAGGCTCAGATCTAAAACACTAGGCCCACTTGATATTCTCTTCTCTCAAGTCATAATGAGATTTTTCAGTATCTTCGGGTTTTGAGATCAGTTTTATTGTTGAATAAAAATGAAAAAAATCTTCATACACAACTTGGGCTCAGGCCTAGACATATTCTGTTTATATGGAGGCAAAGCCCACCCTCGCTCGCCTAGACTGAATAAAACCCTTACCTTCATTCTCTATTTCCACCACACCAAGCACACATCTCCCATTCTCTCTTTTCGATGCATCAAAATTGATCTTCTAGTCTACTACTAGAATTTTTGCACCGGACTTGAGTGACTCTGTTTGACAAATTAATCTAAGAACTGTCTTTCACAAACCAAAGAAAGAAACTCCAATTAAGAAGTTGGTCCTAGCCTTTTCAAGTATCATTGGAGGAGATAAACAAGAATGGTTAGGTATTATGTTGTTTCTATTTCTTTTCTTAAATACCATAATATCATACTAATATTTTCGAGAATGTATTTACTCAGATTCGATCCTCCCCAACTTTTATCCGATTCCACCATTCCGGCAGTCGGAGGTCTACCGATAGCGACGAGCACTTGCGAGGAGGAAATCCGGATTCGGGTTTAGGAGGAAGCAGCAGCCGAGCCGAACAGTCAAAAACGCCACGTGGATTAACATCGGTGCCTACATTCTGTTTACGGTTCAGAGATTACACCTTACCCTTCCTCACCAACTTTTTAGGGTGGTGGGGGCAGCAGCCAAGATCGCCACTCAGATTTGGCGGTTTCAATAAATTCAACCTATCCTTGTCACAACCCCCTCCCTAAGCCCTAATTTTTATTTCCTCCTCTATTCCCACTCAGCCACTCTCATTAACTGGGTCCCACCATGGTTCTTTTGTCGCCTCTTGCCTTCCATCTTCCCTTTCTCGACGGGACACATGACAATTGACACACCCTCTCCTCGTCTTTTTCTCATTTACTAAAGATTCAGGTTCAACGATCTATATCTCTTGTACCCCACCAATCCAGTGGATAAAAATTGATGATGGGTTTCCTTGTTGGGCTTGGACATCGAGGTGCCAACATGACTAAAGGTCTAGGAATGAGCCTGCCTGAACCGAATTTCTACCAAATACCAAGCTGAAGAGAAACCCCAATCAGGCAATTCCCCAAAAGGAGAATGGGAAGGGAAGAAGAATCCTGACTTGCCATTGCACTATAGACGATAGTGTATATATACACAACCCACCCCATAAGTCAACAAAGAATAAAACCCGCATGTGAATAAATTTTATTTATAAGATAACAAAAGAATAAAATATGCTAATAATATCAGGGTTCATGGTAGGTGTTTGTGAAGAAATGTAAACAACCCATCTCTCTCTTTCATTCATATAGATATAGTAAGCCAATGCATAAAGCCACCGCACAAACCATATCAGACATTCTTTCTTGCTCTAAGACCCTTTTCCACGAATTAAAGAAGGTGATTTCTTTTCTTTCTCGGAAGACACGAAAGACTCTTCTTCTTCTTCTTTTTCTGCCATGGATACTGCTCAATGGCCACAGGTATGGATCTGCTTTTTAGTTCCTCATTTCAATGAAATTATATATAGGATTTCTTTTCTGGGACCTGGTTTTCTAAAGCTACTCCAGATCAATTTGAATTGTTTTGGAAGAAATTGTTGTGGATGATTTCTTCTTTACAAAGAGTTCCCTTTTTTCTCCAAAAGGGGAGAAAGAAAAAGGAAATAAGATGATGGCTGTTTGCATCTAGTGCAAGTCCCTGCTTTTTTTTTTTTTTTTTTTTATTTTATTTTATGTGGGTGTCATTTAAATTTTTCACTTGTTGAAAGTAATGCACTTTATCTTTCTTTTCGCCAATGTGCAAAAGCAACGGAAAAGGTAGTTTTTGTTATTGTTATTTGCCTTTTTTTTCTCTTTTTCTTCTCTCCTTTCTTTTTGCTGGTGTAATCTTGAAAGTTAATGCACCATCGTTTGGTTCTTTTGTCTGTTTGTTGCTATTATTTTCTTGCTTTCATCTTTTTATTAGATGTTTGAGTTATGATCTAGATATGTGTGTGTGTGTGTGTTGTTTTTATTTTTATCATTTCATTTTTTTTGGGTTGTTTGGGTTCCAGGAGATTGGACTGGTGAAACCAATGGAGGAGGTGGTCTCTAATGCATGTTCGAGGCCTATGTTAGAGAGGAGAGCCAAGCCTCAGAAAGAACAAGCCTTGAATTGTCCAAGGTGCAATTCAACAAGCACCAAATTCTGTTATTACAACAACTATAGTCTCACTCAACCAAGATACTTCTGCAAGACTTGTAGAAGGTACTGGACTGAAGGTGGATCACTCAGAAATGTTCCTGTTGGAGGAGGCTCAAGAAAGAACAAGAGATCTTCAAATTCGTCAGCTTCAGCCTCCTCAAAAAAGCTGCCTGATCTGACCCCACCAACCAGCTCTACATCCTCTTCTCAAAACCTAAAGATCCATAAAGGGCAAGACCTCAACCTGGCTTTCCCATACCCGCAAGATTTCCAGGCTATCTCCGAATTTGCTCGAGTACCCAAGATTGAGACCACCACCAACGAAGACAGCCCTAACCCTTGTTCTTCTTCCACTGCTACACCTTCACTTTCGGCTCTTCAGTTGCTGAGAAGTGGAATTACTTCAAGGGGGTTGAATTCTTTCATGCCGATACCAATTCTAGATTCGAACTCGTTTTACCCAACTGGATTTGCTTTGCAGGATTTCAAGCCAAGCCTTGGTTTTTCTCTTGATGGGCTTGGAGTTGGAGGTGGGTATGGAAATCTCCAAGGGGTTGAAGAGAGTAGTGGCAGACTTTTATTTCCTTTTGAGGATCTGAAACAAGTCTCAAACACAAATGATACTGAGCAGAATAAAGGACAAGGAGATCCAACTGGGTATTGGAATGGGACGTTGGGTGGAGGATCATGGTAAAGTAGAAGCTGAGGTGAAGAAAAAAAAAAAAAGAAAAAGAAATCCATAATTGCACGAGGAAAGGAAGAAACTGGTGTTTCTCTTCTTCTTACATGGCTGGTGACTTGTTTGGAGTTGTTCAGACTGCTAACAGATGGGATACACGGTTTTGTTTATTTCTTTTTCTTAATTATTTCTCTGTACTCCTTAGCCATTGTGAATACTTGAAGCTCATTTTAGGTTGGCTTCAAAATGGGATACTTGCTAGGGCAAGAAGAAAAGGTCCAGGAGAACCGGGATTTCTTTTTTCTTTAGTCCTGTTTCCTTTTGCCGGGCAAGACTACTACTACTGCTTCTAGGGCTTGCACTAAGGCCTAAGATCATGCTTTCTCCTATCACAGGAGGAGCAAATGGGCACTAATAGTTTTTTCTTGTTTTTGGTTATTAGGATTACAATTACTACAACTTATGTTCATGCATGTTATAGGTAGGAAGAGCTTGTGAAATGTATGTGGAAATTGGTAACCCTGATGGACAGAAGAAAAAAAAGACTTGTTAAATTTGAATGGATGATGGCTTTCAATCGTTTGTAGTTTTTCTCTCCTTTTGCCCCACCTCGCCTTTCTTTTGAAGACAAACAGGCTTCAGTGAATGTCAAGTCTCATCAGCACCACTACTAGATCGAGATTCCTCCAGCCCAGAAAGCACCTCCATTAAGCAAAGTATGTAGTAGGAGTTATATTGGAGGAGAAGTAGAACAAAACACAGCTACAACAAGGCAAAGGTATGTGACCCATGATGATCCAAATTCTTGCAATCACATTCACATGGTACAGTAGTAGGACAGAGAGCTGAGCTAACGCTAATGCTAATGCAATTGCAATAAAAGAAAGAAGTGGAATGTGAATGTGCATTGGTTGTTTTGAAAACCAGCCCACCGGCCTCACCCAAACGCTCACCTAAACCCTTACTTCCATTCCATTCCACTGACTGGGAGTTGCCCGGTTTCTTCGAAAGATATCATTACTTTGATGCCATCTTTCCCTCCTTTTCCATATTTTAAACATTAAAAAAGGAAATTCTTCTGACGGATCAATGTGATTTGGTCTTTGCAAGGGACCCACAAACATTCTTCTGGGTAAGCGTGTCCAGGAGAATAATCTTCTCCATTCCATTTCCACTCACTCACCTAATCCAATTATATTTAAAGGGCACCCTTTTGTTTTGTGTCGTTCACCGCTTTGTGTACGAGGCAACGTGGAGATGCACCAACCTGGTCGGTCCGGATCTGCTACACGGGCTAGTACGACAACAAATTGCAAATCAACAACTTAGCCATCCCTACTGCTACCAGGTGTAACGGCAACTGATGGGTTTATTTGTGCTTTGGTGTACTACTCCGGATTATATACATCTTCGGCTGGGTAAGCCTAAACCCAACTCGGGGGTTGGATTGGGTCGGATTGATGGTTCGATTAGGGTTAGGGTTAGGGTTGATGAAGTTAGTCTGATATTGTATATATGTAGGGCCTATTGGGATTTTGAGAGGGGAAAATTGATCAATTTTTTAGGTGAATAATTAATTTCCTCACCTTGGGGAGAGTTATCAACGTTTGGATGAAACAACTTTTAATAATGTACTTTTATGATAAAAATGGCGATTGTCATATTTACTTAGAATACGATAAATGCATTTACCTGGATCATAGGTCATAAATACCAATAGACAATATGGTTAGTGATAAAGGAAGATTTGGCCCGACCTCTTTATTATGAGACACGTGGCAGCAATGACAGCTCGGAAAAAGGGGCCAAGCCTAGGCGGGAACAAGGGGACACACTTCGCCGAACTGCCACCTTGTAACAGTTCGGGATAGACCGCCGAACTAACCCACCTTGTAACAGCTCGGGATAGACCGCCGAACTAACCCACCTTGTAACAGCTCGGGATAGACTTCACCGAACTGCCACCTTGTAACAGCTCGGGATAGACTTCGCCGAACTGCCACTTTGTAACAGTTCGGGATAGACTTCGGCGAACTGCCACCTTGCAACAGCTCGGGATAGACTTCGCCGAACTGACCCACCTTGTAACAGCTCGGGATAGACTTCACCGAACTGACCCACCTTGTAACAGCTCGAGATAGACTTCGAGCTCAAGACCGCCTCGCTCAGCACTTCGCATCATCTTGTGGGCGCCAAAGCCAAACAAGTCGTACCATGCCTGACACCAGGGAAGTCCGTGCCCGACGGCGCCTTGCCTGACTGACTTGGGATTTGACGTTTGGCAGCAGCACTCTAAACAGCCACCTGCCACCGCCACTGACGCTGCCATCTCCGGTTAGACGGTTAGGCAGTGACGGTACTGTCTCAGCAGAAGGGACGACGGCCGAGTTGACAAGCGCAAGGGTAATCATACCCGATCTGACAAGGGCCTCGGGACGAGTACACAAAGTGACTATAAGAGCCCCCTGCCCTCCGACAACGGAGGTATGCAAACTTTGCGCTATCTGGTATTACCTTGCTTTTGAAGGATTCTAACTTGAGCTTCGGAGCCTCTACACCGGGTTCCCCCCGGAGCTTTTCCATCTCTTCCGTTTCAGGATCCCTGCTACCCCGTTCGGAAGAAGGCAGCGGACAGCTAAGATCAGCCGGATCGTGCTCCATCAATTGGCGTCGTCTGTGGGAAAACGCTTCAAAAGGCCTCCCTCCAAACTTCGATACCCCCTTTCTTCTTCAAAAAACCCAACACTCATGGCCTCCTCCAGCAACACCGGAGCGGCACGGAGACAAACGCCACCAGGGAGCAATTTCAGGTCCCCGTAGTGTGCGTTGGACAGTTCACCATCCCCCTTTCGGCAGATGGGATCCCCATCCTGAACACGCCACAAGCAGTGGCACCCGTAAACCCTCCTACCACAAACGTCCCCTTTCCTCTCCCCATTGAGACAACTTTCACTGAACCAACTGCCGTCCCCTTGGCAACTAGCCAAGACAGATTGGAGGACCTGATGCAGTGCATGCGGGCAATGCAAGCCCAAATGCAGCAGTTCCAGCAACACCAGCTTCACCAGCACCAAGTGCTGCACAACATCTCCCAGTATCACTATCAACAGCAGTTCCCCCAACTGCCACTGAACCAACCACTACTTCCACCTCGCCACCCCGCTCCGAGACCGGTCAAGGCCTCCACGCAGGATGGGCGCCCCCGCCAGGCGAAGGCCTCCCGGCCCCAAAACCACCCCAACAGCCAAGCCTCGTCCCCAGGCCGAAGACAGAAAAATGGCATCCCCGCCTCGCAACCCACGAGTGGGTCGGGAATCTCGCTCACGAGGTCGGCACCCCGGCACTCCAAGCCCGAGCTCCCGCTCACCGAAAATCGATTCAGCGCCCTGGCGGCGGACTACCAGCATTCCGGGCCCATCGAGCTTGGTAACACGGAGGCCAGCAGCGCCAGCACAAGGCCCGCTCAACGGCGAAGGCGCCGGCGAAGTCGCCAAACCACCACCCGCGCCTTGTCGGAACTCAGAGGCAAAGCCACGAGCTCGGACGAGGTAGGGGCTAACCCGGCTCTCTCCGTTCCTTCCCCCCTCGCATCGGAACTCCTGGCGGTCCCCTTACCCAGAGACTTCAAACTCCCACCTCTGGACAAGTACGACGGGTCCTTCGACCCCAACGACCACGTTGATGCCTTTCAGTCGCAAATGCACCTCGCCAGGGCTAGCAAATCGTGCATGTGCGTGGCCTTTACCACCACCCTCAGGGGGGTAGCCCGCACTTGGTACAGGAACCTGGCCCCCAGGTCGATAAAGTGTTGGGCCCAGTTCGTTCAAGTCTTCACCACACACTTCGTCACCAGCCGACGGTGCCCCAGAACAGAGGAAAGCATCTTTGGAGTGGTCCAAAGAGAAGGAGAGTCTATTCGGGGCTACATCAAGCGGTTCAACGAGGCATGCTTGCAAATACCGTGATTGGACCTCGCAGTGCAGCTCGCGACAGCCAAAAGAGGGGTGACGCACAAAGAATTCAAATGGCACATGGTGGCCAACCAGCCCGCGACCGTGGCCGAATTCCTCAAACTCGCGGATAAGTTCATGAGGACAGAGGAAGAGATCAACCAACGAACTGAAGGCGGGAACGAGAAAAGAAAGAGAGAAGGCGACCTCTCCAACCCGGTGAGTAGAAAAAACCCGACCCGAGAGCCGAAGCCGAACCAGTCCTTCCGGGCCCCCCTAGCAGTTCGGACGGACTACACGCCGTTGAACACGAGGCAGACAGAGATCTTAATGACGATCAAAGACGCTCCGTACGTTAAGTGGCCACCTCGCCTGAAGGGAAATCCGAACGATAGAAACAAGAGTTTGTATTGTAGTTTCCATAGAGACCATGGTCACAGCACCGAACAGTGTAATAACCTCCGGGACGAGATAGAGGGACTCATCCGTCGCGGATACTTGAGAAATTTTGTACAACACAACAATAACAATAAAGCAGGTCGGCAAGGGGAGCAAGAAAAGGATGCACCCAAGTCTAGCAACAGACCTGCCGAACCGTTGCAGAAGCAGCCTCCGGAAGAGAGGCCAGTTCGGGGAACCATCCATGTAATAGTGGGAGGATCGGTGGTAGCGGGGTGTACCTCGGCAGCAGCCAGGACTTCAGTTCGCGAAGCGGCTCTCGAAGAAAGGAACCCCCCAAAGAGACCAAAGACCGAAGAGCCAATCTTTTTCACGGAGGACCACGCGCGAGGAGTCCACTACCCCCATGATGACGCGCTTGTCATTAAGCTAAGGATCAGCGATTTCGAGGTCAGGCGCGTACTCGTAGATTCGGGAAGCTCAGCGGACATCCTCTTCAAATCGGCATTTGACTAGCTGCAGTTAAAGAAGAGCGAGCTGAAGCCCGCGAACACTCCCCTGGTAGGTTTCAGCGGAGAGGAAGTTAGGCCCCTCGGGAAAATAACTGTCCCTGTGGAAGTCAGCACATGGCCTTGTGCGGTCAGACTCAACCATGATTTCCTGGTAGTCGCGACCCCCTCCCCATACAATGCCATAATAGGGCGGCCGATCACGCATGTCCTACGGGCGGCGGTCTCCACCTACTATTTGGCCATGAAGTTCCCTACGGACTTCGGTATAGGGGTAGCAAGGGGCGACAAGCTCGAGTCCCGCAAGTGCTACGTTGCCGCCCTAAAGGGAAAAACCAAGGCGGCTGACGACCTCGAGCTGGAGCGGCCGACGGAGCAAGGTGAGGAGCGAGCTTCGCCCACGGAGGAAATAGTCACAATCCAGACTTTAGCTACGGACCCAACTCGCACACTAAGCATCGGAGCTTCTATCGAAGACCCCCTACGAGCCGAACTGGTGAGTTTTTTACTTCAAAATTTAGATATTTTTGCCTAGTCCGCGGCCGACATGCCCGGCATTAGCCCTGGACTGATAACTCACAAACTTAATACTGACCCTGTAGTCAGACCCGTTAGACAGAAGAAACGCAACTTAGCTCCAGAACGCTGGAGAGCGGTCGACGAGGAGGTTGAGAAGCTCCTCGCAGCAAACTTCATAAGGGAAGTCCACTACCCGAGCTAGGTGGCCAACCCGGTGTTGGTAAAAAAGGCAAGCGGCAAGTGGCGCATGTGCGTCGATTATACCAACCTGAACCGAGCATGCCCGAAGGATTGCTTCCCCCTCCCCAGAATTGACCGCCTAATGGACGCGACCTCGGGAAACGAGTTTCTAAGCTTCCTGGACGCCTACTCGGGCTACAACCAAGTTAGGATGGACCCATCCGATGAGGAAAAAACCAGCTTCATAACCGATTTCGGCCTGTATTGCTACAAAGTCATGCCCTTCGGACTAAAAAACGCCGGGGCAACTTTCCAAAGACTTGTAAATAAGCTATTTCGGCCCCTGATTGGTATGAAGATAAAATGCTATGTAGACGACATGGTCGTCAACACTCAGTTTTCACAAGAGTTAATACAAGACTTAGATTATGTTTTCCAAATCCTGCGTCACTTTAGCATGAAGTTGAATCCCAACAAGTGTGTCTTCGGCGTCACCTCGGGCAAGTTCCTAGGCTACATTGTCAATCGGCGCGGTATTGAGGCCAACCCGGACAAAATAAAAGCCATTCTAGATATGAAACCACCTCGGAAAGTAAAAGAGGTTCAGAGGCTAAACGGCCGCATAGCCGCTCTAAGCCGCTTCTTATCTAAGTCAGCAGACCGCTGCCTACCCTTCTTCAAGGCAGTCAAAGGCAAAGGGATCGAATGGACCCAGAACTGCTAGTTCGCGTTCGACGAACTAAAAGGTTACCTCGCTAGTATACCAACCTTAGCCCGGCCCGAGGTGGGCGAGGTCTTACAACTGTACCTCTTGGCGAGTGACGAGGCGGTCAGTTCGGTACTAATAAAAGAAACATACCGGGTCCAACGACCCATATATTATGTTAGTAAAATTTTGTAGGGAGCAGAGGCAAGGTACCCGGAGATAGAAAAACTGGCATACGCCCTAGTAATAGCAGCTCGAAAACTCCGCCCGTACTTCCAGGCTCACACCATCATCGTCCTAACTAACAAACCTCTTAGACAAGTTTTACTCAAACACGAAGTCTCCGGTCGACTGACGAAATGGGCCATCGAACTCAGCGAGTACGACCTCCAGTACAAACCGAGAACCGCTATCAAGGCCCAAGCTTTGGCAGATTTTATCGCCGAGTGCACTTTCAGCCACAAAGCTCCCCAGGTCGAGCCCGAGGTCCCCATTTGCGGCGAACCCGGAGCTCCTGAGCCCATAGAGTTCGAACCCCGTGAAGTAGCACCCAGTGTGGTCTCTCTCCTGATTAGGCGAAGAGCGAATTGGGATGAGGAGCCCTAGATCCTTCACATGGATGGTTCCTCGAACCGGCAAGGCAACGGAGCTGGAATAGTCTTGTGCGGCCCGAGCGGCACAAAAGTAGAGTACGCGCTACGCTTTGAGTTCGCGGCATCCAACAACGAGGCAGAGTACGAAGCGCTAATCGCCGGGCTGGACCTAGCGCGAAAGGTTAAGGCAAAACACTTGGTCATCTGCAGCGATTCTCAACTCATGGTAAACCAAGTTACCGGCGAATACGAAGCACGCGATCTCTCCATGATCTCATATTTGGCCAAAGTAAAAGAAGCCCTGCTCAACTTCCGGTCACACATCATCAGGCAAATCCTGAGTCCGAAAACACTGAGGTCGATGCCCTGTCCCAGTTAGCCAGCACGAGTCACAACAATATGAGAACTGTGTACATAGAGGACTTACCTCGGCCTAGTGTTCTCGGGGGGATAGAGGAGGTCGCTCCCATCTTAGAAGCAGAGTCGAGCTGGATCGATCCACTCGCGAGCTTCCTGATAGACGGAACCCTCCCTGTAGAACGCAATGCCGCCAAGAGGGTGCAGCACCAGGCGGCCAAATATGTCATAATAGATGAACGGTTATACCGACGGTCGTACACGCTCCCCTATTTGCGGTGCCTGCGACCTACCGAAACCGAGTTTGTACTCCGCGACACTCATGAAGGCCTGCGCGGTGGACACTTGGGGGGCAGAGCACTCGCCCAAAAGGCACTTCGACAAGGATACTACTGGCCAACGATGAAGGCAGAATCTGTCGAGCTCGTCAGAAAATGCGACAAGTGTCAGAAGCACGCTAAGATCCACCATCAACCTGCCTCCGACCTCAAATACTTCGCCAGCCGGTGGCCCTTTGCACAATGGGGCATCGACCTCCTTGGGCCATTCCCACCAGCAACATGCGGAAGAAAATTCTTAGTTGTTGCAGTGGATTATTTTACGAAGTGGATAGAAGTCGAACCTCTGGCAACTGTTACGGCTCAAAACATACAGAACTTCTTTTGGAAGAACATAGTATGTCGGTTTGAATTACCTCGGGTTCTAATTTCCGACAACGGCAAACAGTTCGAGGATATCAAGTTCCAAGAGTGGTGCCAGGACATGGGGATTCGGCAAAATTTCACGTCAGTCGCGCACCCACAGGCAAACGGTCAGACGGAAGTAATGAACAGAGCCATCCTGCGCGGACTGAAAGCACGTCTGGATTGAGCTAAGGGATTGTGGGCCGAAGAGCTACCAAGTGTCTTATGGGCTCACCGAACGACCGAAAAAACAGCCACGGGAGAAACCCCCTTCAACCTCACCTACGGCACTGAAGCAGTGATCCCGGCGGAAATCGAAATACCAACGTTGCGATTAGAAACATACGACGATCGGACAAACGGAGATGAGTTACGCACCAACCTCGACCTACTGGACGAGGTAAGGGACCTCGCGCACATCCGAACAGCGGCATACCAGTAGCAGGTAGCTTGCTACTACAATAGCAGAGTAAAGCGACGAAGCTTCCGAGTCGGCGACCTGGTCCTCCGGAAGATTATGGTGCCCGAACCCGGCGTCGGCAAGCTTGGACCTAATTGGGAAGGGCCCTATAAAGTAAAAACAGCGCTCGGGGGCGCATACGAACTCGAAACCTTGGAAGGCAAACGAGTACCCCGAACGTGGAACATCGTGAACTTGAGCGATACTACCTATAAACCACCTAGCAAAGTGGACGAAATCAGGCCATGTGCCACAAGGCAAGCCGAGGAACTTCAGCACATTATCAGCTCGGCAAAAATCAGTTCGCGGCATAAAAGGCCACGCAAATTTAAAAACCCGGCAAAGAAACAGCTCGGGGAAGATGAGCAAGGGGAAAAAGACTCCATTGCAAGAAACAGTACACTGAAAAAAAAAATTTACATGCCCGGAGCCACTTCCTCGCCATCGGAAGGCACTTCAACAACACCCGAAGGCCCTGCCTCTCCTTCAGAGTCCGGCTCGCCATCGGCAGCATTGGCCATCTCCTGAGTTATGCGCAAAGTGGTTATGGCACTTACATCGAGGTCGGGGTATGTATTCCAGATCATCCACCGGCTCAACTTGAACCCCCTCCTGTAAGAGTCCACCATCAGATCGTCAAAACGCGGGGAGGCAATGTAGTCTTCAACTGCCTTCTTTTTGGCGTCTTCAATGCCTTGGGAAAAAATCTGTGTTCTCTCCCTAATGTCCTCCTGAAGATACTCGACTTGATGCTGCAAATCCAACTTCAAGTCCGCCATATGCTTGACAACTACCCCCATGGCCTCGGCGTCACGCTGAAACCTCGCCTGTCTGGCCATCGCAACGCGAGCAGCCTTTTCAGCAGCATAAGCAGTCGCCTCAGCAGCCCGGGTATTTTCCTCTGCAGCACGGAAGGCTTCTTCAGCAGCATGAGCAGCAGCCTCAGCAGCTCGCGCCTGTCGCGAGCTCCTCTCCACTTGGGCCGCCAAGGCATGAATCGAAGAATTCACCTACCAAAAGAAACAAGTGAGCAAAAGGACAACAGAAGCAACAAAATTAAATAAAACAATCTTACTTACCACCATGGCATGTGTTACAGCACGGCAAGCGACCTGATTCAAGGGAATATCGGTCCACGCCGCGACCTCCTCGGGGAAAGTAGCATCCCTACTCTTCTAAAGAGCGTAGTTCAGCATCAACACGCTCCTAAACTCCCCTTGAGATCCCGAGCCTGAGGGCCCAGCCCGCGTATGAGCAGACCCGGAGTGAGGAGCACTTGAGTACGCAGGAGCGCCCGTATGAGTGGTTTCAGCGAAAAGCACCCCGGCAGTCTCGTGCACCGGTGGAGTCACTTCGGGCTCCCTGGGCAGATCCTCTGTCGTAAGGTCTGGGGCTTGGGGCTCCTCATCCAGGGGCAGCTCGTTACGAGTTCGCTTGGCGACCCGCTTCCTCCTCTTCATACCTTGGAACAAACGCCCACCGCGAGTTCTCTCCGCATCCATCACACCTACAGAAACGAGTTCAATATCAAAAAAAAATAAAAGGCCTCATAGCCAGAAACCTACCCGAACTCAGGCCAGCTGCAAAAAGCTTAGCCTCCGTTAAGTAGTGGTGGCACTTTAAGCCTTGCCGTGCCCACTGCCGGAGACCCTTCACCGTCTCTTTATCAAGAGTTATGCCCAAGTCGGGAGCAGCCTCACCCCAGCCGGTCTAAAAGGGCCATCCTTGTGCACTTCGCACACCGAAGTATTCCCGCTTCCACGCTGGGACCTTGTTAGGAAGATCGTGCAGAAGCTTAAAACCCTTGCGAGGAGTAAGGTAATACGCCTGTCTCCCCCCAAGAAGAGGACCCGTCTGTCTCTTGAGCATCAAGATAGAGGAGAATATCTCTAAGTCCAAGGGGAAGTTCTGCTCGCAAAAAAGGGATATTGTCCCCACCAGGTTCCGAATAGAGTTCGGATGAAGCTGGCCAATGGTGACACCGAAGTGGTTTATGACTTCGACGAGAAGGGGATGGAAAGGAAGTCGCAACCCTGCAACGAGCTGCTCTCAGAAAATCACGATCTCGTCGGGACCGTGTTCCCAAGGAAAGCTACCCGAAGGAATGAAATATGTGTACCCCCCAGGGAGATTGTAGGACAGAAGTATGGATTGAAGCCCCTCAGGCGTCATGGTCGAATGACCAAACCTGTCTAGCATCCGACCTCAGCGGGAGGTAGATGCCAAACTGCCCGAAGTGACTCGGCCCACTGGTTCATAGTCTTCAAGCTCCACCTCAGGATCACTGAGGCAGTCTGGGGACACGGCTCGGTTGGTGGAACCTACGTCGGCCCTACTCGAAGAATCGTCTGTGCTATCAAAGCTAGACATTGGGGGAAAGATAGATTCAAGAAAGTACTCACCGGAAAGTTTGAAGAACAAGCCAAAGAACTGTGAAGACTGTATAACCAGCCTTGACGCGAGCTGGAAGAGGCTTAGACGCGAGTTGGAAGGTTGGACGCGAACTCGGTAGACAAACCGCAGAAGTGACAAACCAACTGGGGTCCCCCACTATTTATAGCTACAGTAACCAAGAATCGACCGTGCAGACTGAAGACGATCCGACGGCCCATGTTCTTACCGACCGCACAACCCTTGAAGTCGAGACGTGATTGGCGCACGTCTTCCCGAAAAAAGCGAAACGTCAGCACATCTTTTTGAAACCGACGTCGCTTCGACACGTGTCTTTTCAAAGCTGACGCGCCGCACGTCTCCCTGACAGTCGACGGCGCACGTACAGCAGTGGCGTGCCTTTTTGAAATGACCCACTGTCACGTCCCAGCGGCGCGAGTTGGTTTGACATTTAAAACGCACGGTCACAACCACCAGCGTTCTTGAGTAAGCACATTTCCAGCCTTCTCGAAAACCGAAAAAAACCCTAGCAAAAGCGTCTCATACAATGAAGGTTTGAAGGACGGGACAAATCTACAACCACCTCGTAAAAACTCCCCGCACCATGGCAAGGCCCTCGGCGCAAGGAGTGGGGGGCAATTGATGAAGGAAGATTTGGCCCGACCTCTTTATTATGAGACACGTGGCAGCAACGACAGCTCGGCAAAAGGGGCCAAGCCTAGGCGGGAACAAGGGGACACACTTCGCCGAACTGCCACCTTGTAACAGTTCGGGATAGACCGCCAAACTAACCCACCTTGTAATAGCTCGGAATAGACCGCCGAACCACCTTGTAACAGCTCGGGATAGACTTCGCCGAACTGCCACCTTGTAACAGCTCGGGATAGACTTCGCTGAACTGGCCCACCTTGTAACAGCTCGGGATAGACTTTGAGCTCAAGACCGCCTCGCTCAGCACTTCGCATCATCTTGTGGGCACCAAAGCCAAACAAGTCATACCATGCCTGACACCAGGGAAGTCCGTGCCCGAGGGCGCCTCGCCTGACTGACTTGGGATCTGACGTTTGGCAGCAGCACTCTAAACGGCCACCTGCCACCGCCACTGACGCCGCCATCTCCGATTAGACGGTTAGGCAGTGACGGTTCTGTCTCAGCAGAAGGGACGACGGCCGAGTTGACAAGCGCAAGGGTAATCATACCCGATCTGACAAGGGCCTCGGGACGAGTACACGAAGTGACTATAAGAGCCCCCTGCCCCCCGACAACGGAGGTATGCAAACTTTGCGCTATCTGGTATTACCTTGCTTTTGAAGGATTCTATCTTGAGCTTCGGAGCCTCTACACCGGGTTCCCCCCGGAGCTTTCCCATCTCTTCCGTTTCAGGATCCCTGCTACCCCGTTCGGAAGCAAGGCAGCAGACAGCTAAGATCAGCCGGATCGCGCTCCATCAGTTAGTATATGGTCATAAAAGTTCAGTTTAGATCTCTTATAATCATAGGTCAAGAGGATTTGAGAGATTTTAAAAGGATGGAAGAAAAGTCGGGTCAGCTTGGGCTTGGGTTGGGTTGAGGTTAGGATTGACTAGGTTGGGTTGAAAGTTGATCAGGTTGAGTTAGGATTACCGTTGGAGCTTCAGAACCTTGACTCTGGTTAGGGTTGACCTCAACTTGACCTTCTCCAGCTTAATTTACACTATTTTTTTTTTATTAAACCAACATATCTTCATTAATATAGAGAAATTTACATGAGTAGAGTTTGAAGAGCTGTATTGTAAATTGAGCTAGCCGTTACATGATATATAAGCAAAAAGATGAGCCGTTTGATTATATTGTCTACAAATATGCACAAAATGTGTAAAAGAAAAAAAGGAAACGAGCCTCCTAAGATGACTCCGATGCAGTTGCTCGATCCATTGAGTGCATGCACGATCTGTATTTACGAATTCCACTAGTGCAATGTTATCTGAAAATACCAAAGGATGGTCTGCGCCATGAATGGGGGCTACTTGGAGTCCTCTTAACAATGCTCGTATTTCAACATCGTTGCTGTTGAGGGCCTAGAATGATTTTTGCCCCCTGCAATGAGAAGTTGAGCACTGGAATGTTGGAGGATGGTCCCTCGTCCTACATACCTACATACCTGTATCTAGATCAAAAGCACCATCAATATATAAAGTGGGGGTATTGATGTGCGATGACGAAGGTGGGTGTAAATATGACGGTGGTCGACAGATTATGTGCTCCAGCGAGAATTGGAGAGCTGTTTGAACCACTTGTAATGGATCTGGTGTAATATTCTGTGCTCTAGCGACCATCATTACAAATTGTTTGAAGCACCTGTAATTAAGCTGAAGATGCTAAGGCTTGTCAACACTTGTTGCTTACCTAGATTATCACATAAAGACCTGAACCAGTCTGTAATGATGATATGCACTGGTTGTTGTGACAAAGATGAAGGGTTTAACCCAACTTGGGCTTCACACCAGTCGTCCTATGCAAACGGGCATTGAAAGAATAGATGCTATACAGTTTCTTTCTACTACTTACAGAGGATACAACGCTGACCTGATTGATTTAACCAGGAGGAACACTAACTTTTAGTTAGTAACCATCCCATAGAAGCTTCCAAAGGAAGACTTGGAATCTGAATGGCACCTTGAGCTTCCATAGCAGTTTCCAATTAAAATGAGTGCTTGAACTATAGCCACCCAATGAAGCAAAATCCTCGTTGCATTGTGCTTCCAAATGAGTAGGTCAGGATACTGATTGAGCTGGGGTGTAACTGATAGAATATGACTGATAGTGGGTTCATCATCAAATAACTGTTGCAACTTTACAAGGTTCCATGATAAGTCTGGGTTGAGTAATCTGAGACTTTTATATCAACTCATTGATTTTGAGTTGTTGGTGCATTCAACTGTGGTATATGGCCTGGCAATGATGGGATCCAAGGGTCAGATTTTGCAGAAATAGTAGACCACAGTAAATTAGTACAGTGTCATTAACAACTAATGAGCTTGCTACCACCAATATTGGGAGCTACGTCGACCTTTTTTAGCTGCAAACAGGGAGGTATGAGGGAAGTACTTTCCTTTTATTTGTTTACTCCAAATCCCATGGCTTTCTATTAGTAACCGCTAGATTTTCTTGCCAAACATGGCTTGATTCATGACTCCATACGATTTGAAGCCTAAGCCTCCTTGGAATTTAGGCCCGCATAATTTACTCCAAGATATAGTATGCTTGATTTTACTATTAGAGTCGCCCTACCAGAAGGATCTAATACTATTTTGTCAAGCTGAAATTTTGTTGAGGAAGGAAAAAATGTTGTTGACATTGAGTAGGTAGGTATGGACTGCAGAACTAATTTAACAAGGGTGGTTCTTCCGGCCTGGGATAGGAGTTTATTCTTAAAGACACCCTATCAATGATTTCTTTGTGTGAGGCACATAGGCGAGTGTTTGTTCCAACTTAGATGCCTAAATACTTAGTGCCTATCAGCGATTTGTTGATGTGTAGTATATGAGAGAACTTATGATGTTGGTGGCTCAGGGTACATTTCTACTAAAAAAGATGCTTGACTTTCTGATAGGACATAGTTTCAAATGTTTTGAGTATATTGGCAACTGCTCTCACCTGGGTTATATTTGCTTTGCAAAATAGAATACAATCATCTACAAAGAAGAGATGGGTGATGGGGGAGCCATTACATAGATCTGTACACCTTCAATCTAACTCAAGGTCAAAGCTTGACACAAAAGCGGAGTGAAGACCTCCATACCAATGATAAATAGATAAGGGGAGATGGGACCACCATGTCTTACTCCACGGTGTAGATGGAAGTGGTCATGGGACTCACCAGCTATTTTGATTGAGAATGTGGCAGTGGATATGCATTGGTGTATCATATTACACCATTTTGTGGGAAATTCCATCTTTTCTAGAACATGATATAAATAGGTCCACCCCATTCTATCGAATGCTTTAGACATATCTAGCGGAAGAGAAATATAAACCTTCCCTCTTTGCTAAGACCTCATTGTATGGAGAATCTCTTTCATCAATAGGATGTTATCCGAAATTTGCCTCCTTTTAAGAATTCCCGGTTGATAAGATGATATCAGTTCTTGCAGTATAGGTTAGAGATGGAGAACCATCCATTCGTATACTATTTTGTAGAGCACATTGCATAAGCTGATGGGTTAGAAATTTGAAGCATCCACATGCTTATTATTCTTGGGCACAAAGACCAAGTTAGTGTTGTTGATTTCTTTTGACAGAAACTTTGTATTGAAGAATTTGAGAACCATAGAAAAGATTTTTTAGCCAATCAGACCCCAAAAGTGTTGGTAGAAGAATGGTGTGAAACCATTAGGACCGGGAGCTTAATGCGGATGCATTTTCTTAACCACCAAAGGTGTAGGGGGAGGATCAGAGTATCCTTTTGGGATGATGATAGGGTTGGGAGGGGAATATTAATCAACATGCATGGATCAAAGAGTTGTTGTTGGCTGGGTAGATCATTATATCCTTGAAAATTTTAGGGTAAAAGACCTAAATCTCCCCTAAGATTTCCCCTAAATACTAAAACATCCCCTCTCATTTGAAATTGGACTAAGAGCTCCCATTTTAATTGATGCCAACAAATAAAAACCTCCCCTAACAATCCAACCCGTCAAGATTCGTTTATTAGTTACACTAAATGAGGTTAAAATCTTTCAAAAACCCTGTTTTGCCCACTTGGATGAATTTGTGACTCTCTCCTCTAGTATAGTATTCCAAAAACAATTGTAAATTAAAGAAAATGGGGATCGCCAGATCGGGTTGGATTTGACATGTAATCACTAGGTTAAATTAGATTTGTTTTGTTAATCCTTTTTCCCTTCGTTTCTTGCTTGTTGCATCTCTGCCCTTTGCTTGTTTTCGACGGAAACCGGAAGTCGTTTAATCGAACCTGGTGGAGATTTAAAAGAGGAAAAAACCAACTTTTAAAGGAGCATCATCCTCCTCAACTGGTATGGATTCGGCGGACAAAAGACCAGACTTTAGACAGACAAAGAAGGACATTGAGGCCCCGTTCGCTTTTCGGTAAGTTACTTACCCAGGTAAATGCAATTATCTGCCCGGGTAAGTGCATTTACCCAAGTTCTTTTATCTCCTAGGTAAATAAGGTAGTGGCCATTTCTGCCATAAAATTCCATTATTAAAAGAGGCATTTTTGTCCCATTCAAGTGTTAGAAACTTTCCCCCTAGGTGGGAAAGTTATTTACCCACCTAGGAGATGGATATCACTTGGTCCCTGATGCAGAACGATCTGGGCACTCCTAGCTGGCTAAAACTTGGCTCCTAGCTGTGACAAACGGCACCTGAGATGAAGAGGCACATGAAGGGTTCCCAGGGAGCTCTCCCAGCGAGAACACTCCGATGGCTAAATTATAACTCTGAGAAAACTCAAGGGAAATACAGAGAGTTAAGAGTGCTGAAAGTGCTAATTCAATACCTTTTGCTTCGTGAGGGTCAGGGTCCTCGTATACCAAAGCTCAGTCACATCAGGCGTAACTACCACTGCCCTAGCCGTTACTGCCAGGGCTGAGGTGGTAGGTGCAGGCTGTTGCTGCAGGGTACAAACTCGTCAGGCGTGCCATGCATTTTAGAGACGGCAGGAATGACACTGCCTGGCAAGAAATGTGGGCGCTGCCACTAGATCCGGCAGGTACGGATGTCAGGTGGATCTTCCTTGCAGGTAACCGAGCTACTTTGTACCGAACCGCCTAGGGCTGGGTTGCCTTGCATCGAGGTGCCGAGGTACACTGAGGTGCTCACACTGGAGGCGAGCCTTAAGCAAGTACAAACAAGAGTCTCGACGGTGCTGTCCTGAGGTGTTTTCCCCTTGGGACACTTAGCCAAAAGCTGGGGTGTTCCCTTCTTAGGAAGGGAGAGCTCAGAGCCCCTTAGGAGGAGCTTGGGTCTTAAGGGGAGCCAGTGTCCCTTTGCACGGAGGTAGCTCGGGGCACTCCACCCTCAAGCTTGGGACGAGCTGGGCCTTGCTCCTCTGCGAGTTGTCACGCCTGCCAAGTCGCTTGGTTGGGCCTCGGCGAGCTTGTTACACCAAGTTGTGGCTAGGCTATCGCATTGAGTTGTCATTAATGCCAGGTCATGTCCGTGTGTCCCCGTGCTATGAGGTCGGGCCAGATCACCCTATATCAATTGCCCCCAACTCTCCGTGCTAGGGGTTCTGACCCAACGCGGGGAGTCTGCGATCAGCTAGGTGGATTTGGCTTGGGGCCTAAGCTTTCTTGTCCGGTAGCTCACCGGTTGGACCAGTTCTCTGCTCGGCTCTACCAGGCGTAGCTTGGGTCGCATACGGTCTACGCGTGGACGTCATGTGACTTATGGACTTTGCGGATATCAAAAAATGTGTTAAATCGATTTTGCCTCGAGGGTCGTGCAACTGGTTTTTATGTGGACCGTCAGATCGCTTCAATCTCAACCGTTGATGCCCGCGTATAGTGGCTATAAATAGTGGGGGTCCTAGCTATTTTCCTTCACCACAAATCCTCAGTCGTAGTCTTGAGCTCGCGTCCAAAGCCTCTAGCTCGGATCAGTTCTCCTCAGTCCGGTTCATCTTTCTTTGGTGAGTCACCCTAGCTTCTCTTCAATTCAGTTTAGTTATCTCTTCCTTCGATAGTCAGTTAGATGAACCCGAGGTGTGTACCTCGGCTCAGGGTGACCCCGCTAGGCCCTCATGTGTATCGCGGAGGACGAGCTCAGATTTGGAGGGTCGTAGGCAGTGCAAGTAGGGGAGCGTGTAGGATTTTCAGTACAGTCGTTTGTCTATCATGACGTATTTGGCTGTCTGACGCTCTACCCTTCTGGTGGCATTATGATCTGCGGGGAGGGACCCGTATAGCAGGAAGCTAGTGAGTGGATCAATCCAGCTCAGTTCTGCTTGAATGACGGGAGCGACCTCCTCTGCCCCCCTGAGAATGCTAAGCCAAGGCAAGTTCTCTATATACACAGTTCTCATGGTGTTATCACCAGTGCTGGCTAACCGGGATAGGGCGTCGGCCTCAACGTTCTCTATTCTTGGTATTTTCTAGATGAAGTGTGATTGAAAGTTGAGCAGAGCCCCTCTTACTTTGGCCGAGTAAGCTACCATGGTTGGCTCGCGAGCTTCGTACTCACCCATAACCTGATTGACCATGAGTTGGGAGTCGCTGCAGACGACAATGTGATTGGCTTTCACTTCCTTTGCCAGATCCAGCATGGCTAGTAGCGCCTCATACTCTGCTTCATTGTTAGATGCCGCGAACTCAAAGTGTAGTGCGTACTCCAGTTTCACACCACTTGGCCCGTACAGAACGATCCCAGCTCCGCTGCCCTGCCGGTTTGACGAGCCATCTACATGAATGATCCAGGGTTCCTCGTCCCAGTTCACGCTTGGCCTAACTATGAGAGATATCGCACTGGTTGCTACTTCACAGCGCTCGAGCTCAACTAGCCCAGGAACCTCGAGCTCACCCGCGTTGGGGACCTCGTGTTCCACCAGCTTGGTGACTTTGAAGCTAAAGGTGCATTCTGCGATGAAATCTGCTAAGGCTTGGGCCTTGATAGCAGTTCACGGCTTATACTAGAGTTCGTATTCACTAAGCTCGACGGCCCACTTTGTCAACCTTCCCGAGACATCGGGCTTGAGCAAGACATGCCTCAGAGGTTTGTTAGTGAGGACAACGATAGTGTGAGCTTGGAAGTACGGGCGGAGCTTTCGGGTTGCTATGACAAGTTCATAGGCTAACTTTTCTATCTCTAGGTACCTTGTCTCTGCTCCCTGCAGCACTTTACTAACATATTAGATGGGACGTTGGACCCGACCTACTTCTTTTATTAGTACCGAGCTGACCATCTCGTCACTTGCCAAGAGGTATAACTCTAAAACATCACCCTCTTCGGGTCGAGTTAAGATTGGGATGCTGGCGAGGTGCCTTTTGAGGTCGTTGAACGTGGGTTAGCACTCTTTGGTCCATTCGAAGCCTTTGCTTTTTATGGCCTTAAAGAAGGGCAAGTCAGCGATCTACTGACTTAGACATGATTTAATACAAGGCAGCGATCTTTGGTCCATTCGAAGCCTCGCCGGTTAACGATGTACCCTAGGAACTTACCCGAGGTGACATCGAAGACACACTTGTTCGGATTTAGTTTCATAATAAATCTATGCAAGATTTCAAAAAATGAATGTAAGTCTTGTATTAAATCATGTGAAAATTGGGTTTTGACGACCATGTTGTTTACATAACACTCTACTTTTTTGCCAATTAGTGGCTCAAACAGTTTATTTACAAGTCTTTGAAAAGTGGCCCCAGCATTTTTCAACCCGAAGGGCATGACCTTTTAACAGTACAGGCCGAACTTTGTTATGTAGGCAGTTTTCTCTTCGTCAGTTGGTTCACTTTGATCTGATTGTAGCCTAAATAGGCGTCCAGGAAGCTCAGCAACTCGTGCCCTGAGGTCGCATCCACTAGACAGTCGATCCTAGGGAATGGGAAGCAGTCCTTTGGGCAAGCTCGATTCAGGTCGGTGTAATCGATGCACATGCACCATTTACCGTTAGCCTTTTTCACTAGAACGGGGTTGGCCACTCAGCTCGGGTAATGAACTTCCCTAATAAAATCGGCTACAAGGAGCTTCCCGACCTCCTCGTGGACTGCCCTCCATCGCTCTGGGGCTAGGTTGCGTTTCTTCTGTCTAATGGGCCTAACTACAAGATCAGTGTTGAGCCTATGAGTTATAATGCTAGGGTCTATGCCGGGCATTTCTACCGTTGACCATGCAAAAACATATAAACTTTCGAGTAAGAAACTTATCAGTTGAGACCGCAGGGGTTTCTCAACAGAAGCACCGATCTGAAGTACCCAAGTTGGGTCCTCTACCAAAGCCAGGATGGGGATGGTCTATTCGGTAGGTGCAGCTCGCTCCGTGAATTTCTCCGCAAGTCGTTCCAGCTCGAGGTCATCTGCTACCTTGGCTTTTCCTTTGAGGGCAGCTACGTAGCACTTGTGGGACTCAAGTTGATCGCCTCGTGTCTCTCTGACTCCAAAGTCTGTAGGGAACTTCATCGCCAGGTGGTAGGTGGAGACTACTGCTCATAAGGCGTGGGTGATGGGTCAACATACTATTGTGTTGTACAGGGAGGAGGTTGCGACCACCAGGAACTCATGGTTGAGCCTTACCACACAAGGCCAGGTGCCATCCTCCATAGGTACAGTGACACTCTCTAAAAGCCTGACCTCCTCACCGCTGAATCCCACAAGTGGAGTGTTTGTGGGCTTCAGGTCACTTTCCTGGAGCTGTAGCTAATCGAAGGCCGCCTTGAAGAGAATTTCTATCGAACTGCCCGAGTCGACTAGGATGCGCCAAACCTCGAAATCGTTGATCTTTATCTTTATGACCAGCGCATCATCATGGGGATAATGGACCCCTCGCGCATCGTCTTCTGTGAAGAAGATCAGTTCCTTCACTCTTGGCTGCTTCGGGGGGTTCAGCTCTTCCCTGGCGGCCTCACAGGCTGATGACCGAGCTGCAGCCAAAGTGCAGCCCACTAAAATTGATCCTCCGACAATCACATGGATGGCCCTCCGGACTAGTCTCTCATCGGGAGGCTGCCTCTGCGGCTGTTCTGCTTGTCTGCTGGACTCGAGAGCCTCTTTATTCTGCTCCCCTACTGACCTGCTTTATTATTATTATTGTTCTATACAAAATTTCTCAGATATCCACGATGGATGAGTTCTTCTATCTTGTCACAGAAGTTTTTACAATTTTCGGTACTATGATCGTGGTCTCTATGAAAACTACAATACAAATTTTTATTCCTAACATTGGGGTCGGCCTTAGACCGAGGTGGCCACTTCACATATGGGGCATCATTGATCTCCATGAGGATCTCAGCCCACTTTGCGTTAAGGGGCGTGTAGTCCCTTTCTGCCGCCGGAACTCAAAAAGGCTGAATTGGCTTTGCCCCCGAGCTTGGCCCTTCTTCTTCTTGCTGTCACTTGGAGCTGGGGGCTCCGGTTCCCTTTTCCTTTTTTCAAGGGCCTGCTCGCCCTTCTGGTTTATTTCCTCCTCCGTCCCTATGAATCGATCAGCGAGCTTAAGGAACTCGGTCATAGTGGGTTGATTGACAACTACGTGCCACTTGAACTCTTTGTGGGTGATGCCCTGCTTGGCCATAGTGAGCCGAACTACAGGGTCTAGGTCAGAGATCTGCAAGCAAGCATCATTAAACTACTTGATGTAGTTCCGGATAGACTCTTCTTCCTTTTGGACTATGGTAAGGAGACTTTCTTGGGTCCTCGGGCACCTTTTACTGGTGATGAAGTAGGAGGTGAAGACCTGTACGAACTACGCCCAGCTCCTTATTGAACCTGGCGTGAGGTTTCGGCGGGCTACTCCTTTTAAAGTGGTGGAGAAGGCAACGCACATGCAAGACTTGCTTGCTTTGGCCAGATGCATCTAGGACTGAAAGGCGTCCACATGGTCATTGGGATCGAAGGACCCATCGTACTTGTCCAACAGGGGAGCTTGAAGTCCCTTGGCATGGAGACAGCAAGGAGCTCTGGTGACAAGGGGGAAGGAATTGAAAGAAGAGAAGTAGCTTTTACCTCGCCCGAACTTACCTCTACCTTACCTCTGAGTTCGGGTAGATCGCGGGTGGCAGTTCGGCGAGCTCGGCGACGCCTTCGCTGCTTCTTAGCGAGCTCGACGTTGGTGCTACTGACATCGATATTACTAAGCTCGATGGGTCCAAGGAAAGGCTCGGACGACTGTTAGTAGCTGCGAACAAAGGGACCTTGTCCCAGGTCGTCAGCCAACACTCCAAATCGGTTTTCGGCAAGCAGAGGTTCGAACTGCGAACGATGAGGTGACACTGGCCTAACCGGCTAGGAGGCCCCCGACCTAATTGCAGGCCGTGAGGCGAGGGTAGGGGGTCTTTCCTTCCTTCCATGGGATGATGCCGAGGTCTCTCCTCGTTGGGAAGGAAGTTCGCTTCGGCGGTGAGGCTTGGTTGGCTACGCGGCTAGATGCCGAGGAGGGAGTGAAGGAAACTATTGCTGATACTGGTATTGAGAAACCTGGTGTAGCAGTTGCTATTGGTGGAACTGGAGTTGCTAGAACTGTTGCATCTGAGCCTACATGGCTCGCATGCACTGCATAAGATCCTCAAGCTGACCTTGGCTAGCCACCGGAGGGAGGATAGTGGGTTCAGCGAAAGTAGTTCCAACTATAGAGGGCAGTGGAACAGTCATGGGTGCCACCGTCTGAGGCACATTCAGACTAGGAAGCCCGTCCATAGAGAAGGGGATGGTGAACTGTCCGATGCAAACGGTGGGTAATTGGGGTTGTTCCTTATGGGTGTTCCGGCGTCCGACGTTGCTGGAGAAAGCCATAGGTGTCAGTGATGCTGATGAGTTCATTTTAGAGAGTTGCACAGAACTTAGAGGAACGCCTTTTGAAGCGTTCCCACATACGACGCCAAATGATATAGCACGATCAGGGCACTCCTAACCGGCTTGAAACTTGGCTCCTAACCATGACAGATGGCACTTGAGATGAAGAGGCACGTGAAGGGTTCCCGGGGAGCTCTCCCGGTAGGAACACTTCGATGGATAAGTTAGAACTCTGAGGAAACTCAAGGGAAACACAGAGAGTTAAGAGTGCTGAAAAATGCTAGCTTCAATACCTTTTGCTTCGTGAGGGTCGGGGTCCTCTTATACCAGAGCTCAGTCACATCATGTGTAATCGCCACTGCCTTAGTCGTTACTTCTAGGCTAAGGTGGCAGGTGCAGGCTGCTGTTGCAGGGTACGGACTCGTCAGGCGTGCCATGCTTTTCAGAGACGGCAGGCATGACACTGCCTGGCAAGAAATTTGGGCACTACCACCAGATCCAGCAGGTACGAATGTTAGGCGGATCTTCCCTGCAGGCAGCTGAGCTACTTTGCACCGAACCGCCTAGGGCTGGGTTGCCTTGCACCGAGGTGCCGAGGTACACCGAGGTGCCGAGGTACACCGAGGTGCCGAGGTACACCGAGGTGCTCACACTAGAGGCGATCCTTAAGCAAGTACGAACAGGAGTCTCGACGGTGCTGTCCCGAGGTGTTTTCCCCTCGGACACTTAGCCAAAAGATGGGGTGCTCCCTTCTTAGGAAGGGAGAGCTTGGAGCCCCTTAGGAGGAGCTCGGGTCTCAAGAGGAGCTCGGGTCCCTTTGCACAGAGGGAGCTCGGGGTGCTCCACCCTCAGGCTTGGGACGAGCTGGGCCTTGCTCCTCGGCGAGTTGTCACACCCACCGAGTCACCTGGTCGGGCCTCGGCGAGCTTGTTATGCCGAATTGTGGCCAGGCTATCGCGCTGAGTTATCATTTAAGCTAGGTCATGTCCGCATGTCCCCGTGCTACGAGGTCGGGCCAGATCACCCTACATCAGTCCCCACATAAATCTGAAAAATGTAAATGGAATTTTTGGTCAATGGTAACCAAAATCTCATTGACCAACTTCCCCCCTCCCAAAATCCAAAAAAAAAAAAAAGAACACCCCTAACATGACATCGAAAGAGAAGAAACAAATGGAGAATTGGAGGGTAGATGAGCAATTGGGTGGAAAGCCTCAACTCAAAAGAAACACAGAATACCACTACGTGTAGCAAGAGTGACCATGAAGAAACAAAAAGAAAGAGAACAGAAAATGCTTCACGAGGGCTTGATTCTTTGAAATTTGGACATAACACATAAGCATGCGAGTTCTAATAAAGCAGTACTTAGGAGGATCATGGAGGGCCGAGGGTGTGGAGTTGTGCCTTGTACGGGCGTGAGGTGTCTATATTCATTAGGCGTGCCCTTCATGGGTGTGATTGTGGATCCATATGTGGGACGAGCGTTGGTATCGACTGATCGTGACCATACACAAGACAGGCGATCGGGTCACCTGGGTTGGGTCGGTGGGCAAACCGACTGACTTGCTCAGTGTCGTTTCATATTCTCGAGGTCGACAACACGTGGCACGCATCGATTCGAGCTATCAAGTCGGTTGCTTCACGGTCGTTGGATCAAAACGATCTGAGTCATTCATTCTTCTTTAAATAGGGTCATTGGTTGAGACGCTCGCTACCATTTGCTTGCTTTTGCTCAAGTCTTCAGAGACCATGGCCACCTTCTAGTCAATCCCTTAGCCTTCTTCTTTGACTCAAACTACTAAGTAAAGGACTTCTATAGCCTTATCTTACTCTGACTCTGGTCCCGAATGCTATGAGCTTCTTGACCTTTCAGACACTAGCACACCCTGTTCTTCCTTGTCCATTAGTGAGAGTTTTAGCAGTGGACCCGAGGGCTTGCTTCGGAAGCCTGAAGTCTACGTACTGAGGGACAAAACTGCTCTTGGAGGCATCGAGTGCAACCGGTAGGGCAGTGAGTCTCCCGATGAAAGTACTAGTGCTACGAGGTTGAGGGGTGGTGCCGCTTGGAACGCCTTGGAGCTACCCGAAGTGGTGGAGTCTAAAGAAGTCGAGGACTTGAGCCCTGAAGATATAGCCGAGGCTGAAGGCTGAGGCATTACCTTGATCCGCTATCTACACTTTGACCTAGATAGCGAACTCAACAAGGAGCAAGTGAGTCCCTTGCTGAGATGTACCATATCCCCGGGAATCACAAACTTAGAGTTCCCAACGTAGGTGATAGGCAGTGGTAGCCACCCAAGGGGGAGGTGTGCGTGCATGAGCACTACCTCTACTTCGGCCTTTGATTCCCCATTCCTCCTCTCGTCTCTGAGCTCTTGAATTTCTACAACATATCCCTTAGTCAACTTGCCCCCAACATTGTTAGGAATATCCTTGTTGTCTTGGTGATGGCCCGCCTTCGAGGTGTTTACGAGACCGTGAACGTCTTCATGTGCATGTTCGTCTTGAGAAAGCACCCTATTGGGGAAGGTCTTTTCTACTTCTAGGACTGATATGGTAGAGTGTTGGATAACCCGTCATCTGTCCACAACTGGAAGAGGAAATACTTTTTTGTGTCTTGTCTGGAGAGTTGGTCGTTTAGGTATGATTAGATGAAGTCGGATCTTGTGGCCGAGAGGATACAACCGTACTATAAGGACGATGAGGCCAACATGATGACCCATATTCGACTGTCGAGGATGATTCGTGTCAATCCCTTGGTGAAGGAGGAAGCCTTCTTGTGGGTTGGTCTCAGCCCTGCCCACTTCGGTAGAGGAACTCCTATTGTCAGTTGTATACGTCGTCTTCGCTTCTTTTGCATTATGTACTGACACACTTCGCAGTGTTCTGAAGAGATGTAGGGCAACATCAAAGATAACTGAGGGAAGCTGTTGCAAGAGAAATTCCTCGGGCAAAGGCTCCCGCCGAGGCTGAGAGAAGGAGGGAGCTGGTCGGAGGCAAGAGGGGGAGAGAGCCCGTCGAGGCTAAAAGAATAAAGGAGCCCGCCTCCAAAATACCTGTCGAGCCCCTCCAACCTCTGAGGGGAAAACGAATGGTAGTGAAGGAGCATCCAACCAAAGGTGCTAACGGGGGCTCTCGTTCGGTGAGGGAGCACCCAACCAAGGGTGTCGTTGGTGGTTCTCGCCAGTCGGGGCCCCATACTTCTTTAGATCGTTAATGACGCAATGTATCTTCCACCCTCATTGGAATGATCGAGAGGGCGATACTCTGAGCATCCCAGGGGTCATCTGGGCCCTGTTGACTAGGATGATCCCAGTTGGGGACAAGCAGTCCTGGACCCAGGTTAGCGTGCAAGGTGTTCAGGACACCCTTTTGGATCGACTGAGCTTAGGTGAGTTTCTACTTCTCTGATGCTTAGCCAAATTTCTACTTTCTCTTGTTTTTCCTTAGTTGGCGGTCATTTCTTCATTCTAGGCATCTTCGACTACTGTCGGCCTTTGCTGATGTAATAGATTAGCCATTACATGCCTTCGTTCTCTCTCACCAAAACAGAACTAACAGCCTCATCTCCAGTCGAGAGGTATAGGAACAGTGTTCTCATGGAAGGGGTCGTGTGAGCAGAGGGGGCAAGGCGAGGTAAGTCTTCAGCTCATCAAATGCCTTTTGGCACTCATCTATCCAATGGAAGTCCTTCAGCTTCTTGATGGCTCAAAGGGTATGCAATGATCGGCTGACTTCGACATGAATTGAGTGAGGACAGCCACCCGGCCGGTGAGTAGATGCCATGCTCGTTGATGAACGAGGTATTCTCCTCGTCTTTGACTTGCATCTTGATCTGGTTGTATTCGGAGAAGGCATCCATGAAGCTCAGCAACTCGTACCCTATGGTGGTGTCGGCGAGGTGGTCAATCCTTGGTAAAGGAGAGTTGTCTTTGGGACAAGCTTGATTAAGTTATGTGAAGTCAATACAGATCTGACATTTCCTGTTATCCTTCTTAACCATGACCACATTGGATAACTAGTTAGGGTAGTGTCCTCTCGGATGAAGCCGACATAAAGTAGCTTGTCTACCTCCTCTCCGATGGCTTTTTAATGCTTCAATGCAGAGTTCCTCTTTTTCTAGCGAACTAGCCTATAGCTTGGGTCCATGCTTAGCTTGTGAGTAATGAACAAGGGGTCAATTCTGGGCATGTCAGCGGAAGACCAAGCAAAGACATTGGCATTAGATTTAGGAAGCTTAATAGTTCGGAAAGAGTGTTCTAAGGAAGGCTGAACCCGACGCACACTGTCTTCTTAGGCTCGGCCTCATCAAGGAGAACCAAGACAAGGTCCTCAGCTTGCTGGTTCATCCCTAAGGACGAGCCCTTGCAATGGTAGGGCTTCTTTATTCTTGCCTTTTTTGTTCTGCCACATAAGCACTGTTTGGTTGTTTGTTGGTTCTCTCAAACGATTTTGACGCCATGCTCAATTGGGAACTTCATGGCGAGGTGGTAGGAGGAGATGGCCACCTTGAGTGCATAAAGGATCAGCCTCCCAATGATATTGTTGTATGGGGAGCCTATCTTCACGACCAAGAGTTCAGTCATCCTAGTCACTTGCCAAGGCTCTGTCCCTATTGTGATTGGTAGGGTGATTCTTCCTTCCCAGTTTGATGATGGCATCGGAGAAGCCGACCTGTGGCACGTCAACTGGCTGCAGCCGATTTGGTGTCAGCTTCATCTTCTCAAAAGTATCATAGAAGAGGATGTCCACTGATGACCCACTGTCTACAAGTATCCTCTTCACCATGTAATTGATGATGGTCATTGACACCACCAATTTATCATCATGGGGCACCGAGACCCCTTCAAGTTGTCGTCTGAGAAGGAGATGACATCGTCTATCTTTGGCTCCGTGGGCGGGTCTTGGATGCTGAGCTTCCTAGCGTAGGCCTTTCAAACCGAGGCCGAGGCTCCACCCGAGGCCGTGCCCCTGGCAATGACATCAATGACCCCAACCAAGGTGTGATGTTGCTGCTGCTACTACTGTTATAAGGACAAGGCGCTAGCGTCGCCCCCACGTATTCCTTCAAATGACCATGGCGAATGAGGGACTTGACCTCATTTTTTAGCTCGTAGCAATCCTTTGTATCATGGCCAATGTCACGGTGGTACTTGCAATAATTTTTAGGGTTACCCCTCTTGGGGTTTCTCTTCATCTTGGTAGGCCACTTCATGTACTGCTCCTTCTCTACTTGCATAAGGATATGCATTCGGATGGAGTTGAGTGGCATATATTTGCTAAAGGATGGGGCCGGCGGATTCTTGTCAATATCTTTGTTGTTGTTGTGGTGGTTGTGGTTCTGGCTATCTCTATCCTTTCTCTTCTTCTCTGAGGCCCCTCAGATGGAATCGGCCTAGTTCTCTTGGAAGTGCTCGTCGGCCGAGGCCTCTTCTGTGGTGATGTACTTTTGTGCCTTCTTTAAGAATTCCGCCTTGTTCTTGGGTGGCATCTTGGAGATTGACCACTTGAGGGGTCTGGGTTGGAGGCCATTGATGGCAGCGTGCATGGAGACCGAGGGTTCAATGTCTCGAATCTTGAGTTCTTCCTTCTTAAAGCGGTTGATGTAAGACTAGAGGCTCTCTCTATGCTTCTGTTGGATTGACATAAGGGAGATGGTGGTTTTTTGGCATCGTCGATTGCTAACGAAGTGAGAGAAGAAGAGGTTGGAGAATTGCTCCCACGAATTGATGGACCGGGGAGGGAGCATGGAAAACCATCTATGCGCTTCTCCCTTGAAAGTTGCCTGGAAAGCTTGACACGTCAAGGTGTTGAAGTACTCGTAGAGAAGCATGAGCACTCGGAAGCTTTCCAGGTAGTCATCCGGGTAGGTGGTTCCATCATATGTCTCCATTGTGGGAGCCTTAAAGTGAGGTGGAAGTGGTTCTGGGATGATGGATTCAGTGAAGGCACCCATTCTGGTGGACGAGGGGTTCTGACTGGTAGAGGCATCACCTCAGCCCTCCTTCACCTATTGGAGCTCATCTTTCATGGTGCCGATTTGCACTTGCAAGTCATCGATTTGTCTGTTGATGGGAGTTTGGGCTTCATCCTGGTCCTCTCTTACGTGGAATGGGTCAGCCCGGTTCCCGGAATTTTCATATGTTGGTACGTCCTAGTTTCTTCAAGCTCGGTGATTATTGAGGAGGTTACGGAGGTCCGATATTGGCAAGGGGGAGGAGTGTCATCGGCCTCCAACCCTCGGAGGAGGATTGTAGTGACTAAAGCACCCGCCTTCATTTCGGTGGCTCTTTGCACGATGGTAATGGTCATGGTCCCAATGGTTGTCACGGGACCCAGCTGGATCATCTCCTTGTTGGCTAAGGAGGCAGGAAGTCTTTGATGGCTTTCTCATATGTCAGCTACTATTGTTGGATGCTGAGGGGTCGGCTTTGCAAGGGTCGAGGGGGCGCTGGACCAGTGGATCATGAGTAGAGCGTCCACAAAACTGCCCCTGGCTCCCAACGGGGTGGCCTCCTATCGAGCACCCCACCTCATCCAATCTTTGTGTTATATTGTCCAGTCTATTAAGGACCATTCTGAATTGGTCAATGGTGACAAAGTTCTAAGCATTTGGATTATTGTCTTGTTTACTAGCCATTGTTGGAAGCTTAGTTGTTTTAAGTGTTCACTTAGGGAAAATCTTAATGGTGTTTCCCACAGGCGGTGCAATTGTTGCTGTCAAGGATGGGCCAAGGGCAACAAGGTAAATCTGTTTCCTTAGCCAAGGGTGATGTGTCCAGCTTGAGAGCAAGATGTCACACATCAAAGGCCTTGCGTGTTACCCCAAGGGCGAAGACTCCAATGATCAAGTTAGTCAAGTGTGTATGAGGGGTTGGACAAGACCTGAGGTGAGAGCTGAGACGAGGTCACTCGAGAACAACAAAGCTAAAGAACAGGAGTGAGCAAGATGCCTTGAACACCCCTATTTATACTTGACCTTGCCTTTGGGAGTGGTTGGAGGTGGTTGGCAATGGGTGGCCAGGATTGCATCCGGCCGATGCCAAGTGGCACCATCCTGACCTTTGCTATACGTAGTTATCTAGTTCTCTTCCTTCCTCGAGAGTCCGGCTATTTTCTTTTAAGTTTGGTGGGTTGGTTCATGGTTGATGCATTCCGTAAATAAGTCAAAAACGTTGCTGTTGAAATTATGATGCATGGAGCAAAAGTACCAGCCCCCTTCCAGCTTTTCAATGCATGTGTTTCTTCATAAATATTTTAAGTCGGTAACTCAGTCCTCGGTCGTCGGTCGTCGGTCGTCGGTGCTAGTTCAAGGTTCAAACCCGCGTACTAGGCAGGTTTTTGGTGTCACGATTCATCAATTCCAGTGGGGCTCACCTGGGGTATCCGACCCGCCAATACCGCTAACTGGATCTTGTATGTATATAGGGCCCCAAGCCGTATCTTTTGGGTATAAATTTTGGTTTTATAGAAATTTCTCGAGTTATTGAAGAGGGGTCTTTGTCAGAATCTAAAAAGTTCAGGGGACAGGGGGTATAGTATGATGTACCGGTATAGTTTAGAAAAAATTATGATGCCAGGAAAGATCCCACGGAAAAGAACCCATATTCATTCTCTAATAAAAGAACAATTCCCAAGTGGCTTGTGGCTTATTTACCCATAAAAGAACACTAATAAATGTTCTTATCCAAACAAGTGTTTTCCAGATAAATACATTTACGCAAATAAACCAGTTACCAAACACAAGCGATGCCTAAATAGATTTGACCAATCAAAACCCTTGTGAATTTTGAGGAAAATCCATTTGATTGGTTAGCACTTCTACGATGATTTTGCCACGAATTAATATTTTAGAGAATGAAACAACGCAACCTTCATCAATTCAATACCTTCCCCGTGCTCAAAAATGGTGCAAGAAGGGCACCTTTGACACCAGAATTGAGAGGACTATGGGTTTAGGGGACGACACCTATCAGTGTTTTTGCAACATGAGCATTTGAAACAAGAATGGTCCTGATTTGGTGATACTCCCACTGCACCAAGACTTCCAAAGTGATCGACACATAGACATTAGTTTATTAATATGCATTCAGCTCTGTATCACAATTCACAGCACAACACAACGCACACGCAAAACCGAAACCCGAAAATACAGAACCTAAGACCTACCAAACTTTGTCTACCAGGCCTAGACAACAAATTACATGGGGACTTCCTATTATTATTACTATTTTGGAGTCAAAGTGCGTTAGAATACTACAACTCCACCGGAGAAGGAAAATGTTTCACATACAGTGATCTTTTGTTAAAAACATGATGTTTTTTCCTTGTGCAAATGAATCTTTGCATTTTCTTAGAAATCAAGAAAAACCAATACATACATGCATACTGCCCCGTATCCTAATTTATGCTATGCAATTTGAGAAAATGAAAACTTAAAATATGAACTTTCGTGACATATTTGAAATAGAATTATTGAAAACCCTGAGATATTCACATCATGCAAAAGTTTACCAACGTCAAGCAAATTTTTAGTGATCTTTAAAACCAAGCATAAAGCAACCATCTCCAGATTTAAATAAAGACAAAAATACATGGGAACCAGCACTTTTTCTAATCTTGAGTAAACATGATATAATTAACAGCAACAAAAAGTCTCAAAACAGAATTCTTTTAACTGTACAATAGGAGATAACCAATATAACTTATTTTTATATCTAACAGAAGGAATAACTTTGTCAAACTCTCACTTATCAAAGAAACTACAGCAAGTACCCTTTCCAGTTCTAATTTCGGCATATCATCTCAAGTAAAAGGATCAAGTGGCGTTTACACAAGTAAAATCACTATTCGTACATGGGCAAAATCAGTGGTCTGCATTGATTCCAAAGATTCGGACTTTGTGCATGTTGGGGAACTTGGCAACCACCAGAATGAACACCGCAAGAGTGTTGAGAGCAAGCATTGGGTGTTGGTAGTCTGTTGTATGTGAGGCTATCAAGTACCTGTTACAAAACAATGAGTGAATAAAGCATATGGTCCATCATCTTTATCACTTCATAACCATGCATGTTACCAAGTCTACCAACCCAAAAACCATATCCTTACTATATAAAAGGATACTTGTCTTGAGTTCCATGCAGGTCATAAAAGTTAAATCCAAATGCCATGTATCAGATATGGTTAACCCTTACTTGAAGGCATACATAGCACATTCTCTTACACTAGATTAGACAAGAAGAAAAGATCAACTAATCAATAATTCAAGATCTTGCATCATTGTGAAGTTGGCATTTCATATTGCAATCTGATAAAGGGTTCAACTATGATACCGGAAGGACATGATATATAAAAAACTTGTGGCCAATCAACCGGTATCATAGACGTGTCAGGTGGTATTTATCAAAATTCATGGGTGGGTTTTGATTGTCAATCTCTTCTCATACCATGTCTTTCCAGTATCATAGATTTTCCCCCTAATCAAATATATAAACATAAACACTATGAAGGTAGAACACTAGCTTGACTTTTTTACCTACAACACTGCTAGCTATAGGGCAACAATAATTTTAATAATTACAAAGACTACAAATTTATAAGAATGAAGCAGTTTTTAATACTCCAACACAAATCCTAAAACTACAAAGACACTTCTAATCCAAGAGTCAAATGATGATGATGATGATGATGAAGACGACAACGACAATGATGATAATTTTTGGACCAGGAATATCATCATGTTTTAATCGTGTTAACGTGCCGGGACAGATAATTTAACAACTATTCTAATAACACCATAACTAAGCTATAATACCTAGATAACTGTACAAGGCATCATGTTGGATGCTTGAATTTTTTGTATAAATTTCATATATGATAAGATTAATACCGAATCTAGTTGTGTCGTGCAAAAAAGAATGACTATGGTAAACATAGAACTAGAGCTAAGCTCTAGTTATCCAAAAAGAATTTGTCCACTAAGAACACAAATACCAACACAACTTATGGCTAAGCATAGGTTGAATGACTATGATACAGCAGAACTCTGTGGGCAACTGGTATGGCTTATGACTCAAAAACAATTACAGCACAACTTTTAGACAAGCAAGGCAGTTGGATAATGCATTGTATAGTTTATCTCTAGGAACCATGTTACCATTGGCACAATTTTTCAATAACTCAACCCAATCCTCCCAAAACAATGAACAAAAATAAAATAAAATAAAACCCATGGTATTATAGGGCTGCAAGCAGCATCCATTTGTCTGAGTTTTTTTTTTTTTATCAATAACACCATCTTCATTAAATTAAAAGAAAAGAGGGAAATATGGATACAAAAGGGGAGATAAAATAACTTAGCTCCCCAAAAACAAAAAACAAAGGGAATGCAAAGAAGAAAGATTAAAAACTAGCCCAAAAAACAGCTCCCTATTCACTCCTTGCTTGGCCAACCCATCCGCAAATGAGTTGGCACTCCTCTTCACCCAGCTGTTCTGAATCTAAATGTCCCTACCCAGCCAATAAGAACTGTTTTTTTTCATTGTTAAAGTTCCACAAACCACTGTCCTCTGTCTTCAACCAACTAACCACCACCTTCGAATCACCTTCCAGGATCAAATGGCTTATATTTAATTCCTTTGCTCTTCGAATTCCTTCAAGCGCTGCAAGGATCTCAACCCTAAGAGAGCCACCTTCTCTAATAGGGCCAGAGAATAAAGCAGTAACAATCCCTTCCTCATTCATGAAGACTCCTCCAATCCCAAAGGGCCCTGGATTCTTTACACTATTGCCATCAAAATTCAGCTTTATAAAGCCCGAGGGGGGAGGGGACCAAAACGGACAAAGAGTCCCCTTGCGTCTAGCAATGGAAGCAATCTCTTTCCAGTTTCTTAGCAAATCATCCACAAGAAAATCTGAAAACAACTCCATAGATTTTAGCCAGTGGACAGCCTTTAAAAGGATTCGATCTAACAATTCTTCCAATGTTCTTGTCGGAAAAAATGCATGAGTTTCTTTCTTCCCACAATGACCAGCATACTGCTGCCCTAATACACCTCCACATAGTCTTCCCTCGCTTACTGAAAAAAGGAGGAGAAAACAAACCTTGAACAGTCTCCGGAGGATACCAAGAACACCCAAAACGGGAGAAAACCCACTCCCAAACAGTTTTAGCAGACTTACAAGAGACCATGAGGTGGTAGCCAGATTCCTCATCAGCTTTACAAAGAGCACATCTAT
Source organism: Nelumbo lutea (assembly GCF_056320005.1). NCBI lineage: Eukaryota > Viridiplantae > Streptophyta > Magnoliopsida > Proteales > Nelumbonaceae > Nelumbo > Nelumbo lutea. The sequence goes on from NC_142684.1 coordinate 217,916,615, forward strand.
TAGGAAGTAGACAATAGTTGGGTCTCTTTCTCTGAAGTAAGTCTAAAGTGTTGATTCTTTCCAGGAAAATTTCCCAACAAAAAAAACCAACCCGAGGAGGAATAGACTTGCTCCAAATTTCCTCAACTAGAAAGGACAACCCAAAGGGGATAGGCGGCTGAATTAAGGTTTCAAAGAATGAAGCACAAGAAAAGGTACTAGAGCTAGAAAGGGTCCAAAATAGGGTGTCTTCCTTAGCAGGGTTTAGGAAGACAATCTCAAGGGAGGTTAGGCCAAGGTTCCATCCAAAGTCAGAAGTGGAGGCTGAAGGGACCAAGAAAGAAGATATGGGTTCATTTTTCAAGTCTGATAAAGCATACAAGGAAGGAAACTAGTCCTTCAGAGGAGAATCCCCGACCCAAAGTTGTTCCCAGAATTTTATTCGATTACCATTGGTTAGACCATACCTGATCCAAGGGGAGAAAACTAGAGGCAGATTGTGAATGGACTTCCAAGGAGAAGCAGCTGAAGCCCTTGCCAAGATTCCAAGATCCCAGCCATTGTCTTCCAGCCCATGAATGCTAGCCACAATCTTAGTCCACAATTTATCCCTTTCCAATGAAAACCTCCACAACCACTTCCCCAGTAGAGCCACATTCCTTTTCTTGAAATTACCAATCCCAATACCTCCTAGTTTTTACACCTAGTGACCACCTCCGAACTCACCCTATGATCTCTCTTCTCCTCTCCAGGCTCCCAGAGGAAGTTCCTTATTAATTTTTCCAAAAGATTTGAAACCTTTGAGGGGATCTTAAACACAGACAGATAGTAGACAGGTAGGTTAGCTAGGGTAGACCTAATGAGAGTGACTCTCCCACCCAAAGAAAGATAATTTCTCTTTCAGGCCGCCAGCCTCTTCTCAAACCTCTCCACTACCGAAGCCCAAAAGCTAACACTCTTAGGATTATCTCCTAAAGGGAGGCCCAAATATGTCGGGGGCCAATCCGAAATTGCACAACCTAGCTCACCTGCAAATTCCCTTAGGTCCCTTTCATTCACATTCACTCCCACCACACAAGTCTTATCAAAATTTACCTTGAGGTTAGATATCTGCTCAAAGAGTTGTATTGTCAACTTTAGATTCCGGATCCAATTGAAGTTCCCTCCTTCACAGAAAAGGAAAGTATCATCTGCATATTGTAGAAGTGTTAAGGGAACCTCCTCCCTTCCTACTCTCCACCCTCTTATCAAATTCCTTGAATCTGCTCTATGGATCAATCTCCCAAGCACATCAACAATCAGGGTGAAAAGAAATGGGGAAAGAGGATCTTGTCTTAGACCTCTCAACACAGGAAAGAAGTCAACCACAGTCCCGTTCATCAGGATAGAATAATGACAAGTCCTAACATTGCCCCAGATCCACTTACACCACCTGTCTCCAAAACCAAAACTCCTCGACACCTCCATCAAGAAAGACCAATCAACCAAATCATAAGACTTCTCCAAATCCAATTTGCAAACCACTCCCTTCTTTGACTTCCTAAAGCTCTCCAAGCTCTCATTTGCAATGAGAATCTGATCTGTGACCTGTCTTCCCTCCACAAAAGCACCTTGGTTGGGTGCAATAATAGAGGGGAGCACCTTCTTTATCCTGAGAGACAGCACCTTTGCAATGATTTTTGTACAAGCTAGTCACCAGACTAATAGGTCTAAAATCCTTTGGTTGAGAAGCATCTTTCTTCTTTGGGACTAAAGCAATGAAAGTTGAGTTCAAGCTCGGGTTTATTACACCCCTCCTGTGGAACTCCTCAAAAACTGATCTAAGATCATTCTCCAAAATATCCCAACAATCCTGCCATTGTGAACCCATCTGGACCCGAAGCTTTTGTCCTATCCATTGAGAATACTGCTTCCTTTACCTCCTCCATATCAAACATTTTTTCTAACCACTCTCTCTTCTCTGCACTTAGAGTCGGCCTATCCAATCCCTCCAACCACACTCTCCTATCCATTGAGAATACTGCTTCCTTTACCTCCTCCATATCAAACATTTTTTCTAACCACTCTCTCTTCTCTGCACTTAGAGTCGGCCTATCCAATCCCTCCAACCACACTCTCCCATTCATAGGCCTTCTAAAAATAGATTTGAAGTGGTTTACTAGAGCCTCTGCAATTTCTACCGGGTGGGACAACACTGCTCCATCAACTCCGAAATTAGAGATGAAATTCTTCTTTCTCCTCCCATTTGCCACTGAATGGAAAAACTTTGTGTTTCTATCTCCCTCCTTTAGCCACTTACACCTGGATTTTTGCCTCCAACTGATTTCCTCCTTAACCAAAATGTCCTCCATCTGCTTCCTCAAAACCCATCTCAACTTCCTTTCTTCCTCTCCAAAGGAACCTCTCTCTTCCTTTAGGTCCAAATCCTCGATTTGCTCCACCAGAACTTGTTTTCTCTCTTCTAATCTTCCAAACTCCAGCCTATTCCACTCCTTTAATTGTGATTTTAAGAATTGGAGTTTCTTGTGGAACCTCATTCCCTCCCAATCAACTACCGAATTAGCTTGCTCCCACCACTCTCTGATCTTCTCAATGAAACCCGAATGAGTCAACCACATGTTTTCAAACTTGAAAGGGGTAGGCCCAACTCCTCTTAATTCCTCCTTGACCAACACTATAGGCCAATGGTCTGAAGTAAGTCTTGGGAGAGCCCTAGAGGTAATATTGCCCCAATGTTCCTCCCAATCTATTGAGAACAAAAATATGTCCAACTTAGAGCAAATTGGCCTTGATTGAAGGTTGGACCAAGTGAAGTTATTATTTAGGAAAGGAAGTTCTTTGAGTTCAAAAGAGTCCACAAATTAGTTGAACTTCCTCATACTTGTTGTCACTCTCTATCTGAGGTTGTTGGTTTCCTCTGTAAATCTCACTACATTAAAATCCCCTCCCACACACCAAGGTCCATCCTAGAGGCCTCTAATGTCACTCAATTCTTCCCATAATTTCTCCCTCTACCTATAGTCATTGGGGCCATACACATTTGTTAGTACCCATTCATATCCATCGCCCACCTGTCTGAACTTTAGGGAGATAGAATGATCTCCAATTAGCTCCTCCACACCTATGAGTAAATCTTCCTTCCACAGGGTCACAATCCCTCTTGAGGAACCCCACGAGGGAGCAGCCACCCACTTTATACCCCTAAAACTCCACACACTCCTTGCCCATCTGCAATCAAAATCCATTCTTTTGGACTCCTGAAGCATTATCACATCCAGATTAAACTTCTTAATTACCTCTTTAATTGTCACTCTCTTCCTAATGTTGCCCAACCCCCTCACATTCCAACTTAGGATTCTCATTGAAAACTTTTAGCCTTAACCTTAACTCCTCTAAGAATTATTTAGACCCTTTTCTTCTAACCCCTTTCACTTCAAACTTCTTGTCCCCCTCAATATCTCTTTTTAATCTCTCCACTTCACTCAGCTTTCTAACCTTCATCTTGTTGTCCTCTTTTTTTTGCATGTAGGCTTTTAGATCATTCGGGTTCTTCAGCTTGCACCCCAACTTTTTCACAAACTCTGCAACTGACTCTTCCCCACTAGTTTCCTCTTTTTCTAAAGATGCACTAGCCTCACTCCTAGGAAACTTCTTGTTCCTTCTCACATTACCTCCAACTACAGCCCTTTCTGTCCCCTCCAAGCTCCCTCTCTGCAATTCCTTCCTCTCCACTTCACCCAAAAGGCTCTCTAAGATTTCCCATATTTTTGTCTCTGCAAGTTTTCTCACCCACTTCCCCCCCCCTTGTAGATGCATTGTGGCTTTCAGAACAAGGGCTTCCAACTCTTGGTTGGGAAGAGAATCTAGAACAAGGGACGCAAAGCACTCATTAGTAGCCAAAACTGAATTGACAAAGTTGAGGGATTTAACTGAGGCAGAGAAGTGAGGAGAGAGCATAGGCGAAGGAGTGGTAGTCACTTTCTTTTTTGAGAAATTAGAGCACTCTGTCTCCCCAAGTTGGGGGAAGAAAATCCCTGTCACTGTATCAACACAAAGACCCCTTTCTGTACCCAAGTATGTACCTCTCTGTGAGGTACCCTTGTTCAGCTCTGAGAAGACCCGAGCTACCTCCTTTTCGGCCTCTTGCAAAGCACTAGAACTAGGGGAGGACTCAGCCAAATTAGGGTTAAGATCATTCACCCGCTCCTCCCCCTCCTTTCCCTCCCCCATCGAATCCCCTATGAACAAACAATCCACGCTGAAAGGATCCCTGTTCTGATCTTTAGATAGAGCTTCGTCTGTCGCACTGCCTAAACTCCCACAGGCTTCCGATCTTTCATCATAGTCAGAATCTGAGCTGCAGCTTATCCAACCTTGGTCAGCCTCTTCCTTCTCTTCTGTTCTACCTCTCGAATAGCGCAGGTTCGGGCGATCAGGAATGTGTTTTTGCATGTCATCGACTGTCCATCAGACCCAGCACAGAGGACGGCGTCCTTCTACCTTGCTCGCCATCTTAGCCCCTCCACAATCGAGAGGGCAAGACCTAGACGATGATAAACGAATGTTGCCATCTATCGTCGCCCCATGCCTGCCCCGCCCCACATGATGACTTAAGTTGTCACGTGGGCTTTTAAAAAAACAACCCAAAGCCTGCCCCGCCCCACATGAAGGCTCACCCACTGAGTCGTCCGGCCTAGCCTTCCTTAAAGCCGATTCAGACGAAGACTTTGAGCACAATCGAACCTTACCCATTTTAGCCACATCAACATAGGAAGGGCCACCCTCTTTAAACAACCCAACTTCAAAAAAAAAAAAATTGAATTAGAAGCCTTAATAGGAAAGCTTCAAGACTTGGGGCACCCCTGCGACTGTTCCCCTTCCTCCGTCGTTTGCCCACACGCACCAGGCTTTCCCGCCAGCCCTTGAAGGCCACATGTACACCAACCTACAGACTCGTCTTCTCCTTCAACCTTTGTTCGTCTTCCCCAAAGCGAAGCTTCATCTTCTAAAGCTAACCAAACCTTGTACTTCAACCTCTGTTCGTCTTCCCCAGAACGAGGCTTCATCTTCTGAAGCTAACCAGACCTTGTACCAGGCATCTTCTGAGAGAACTTCGAAGGCACGTGGCAAGTTCTCCGACTTGATCCCAGCAACCTTAGGTTCCACAGCTCTCAAGTTTCTTAAGTTAACCTCCAACAGAACTCCACCCAACGTTGTGACAATTTTCCTTAGTATTTGATCATTCCAAAGGTTGAAAGGAAAACCGAGAAGTTTGATCAAGAAGTTGCCGACTCTAGATTCAACTTCATTGCAAACTGGAGCCCAGTTCTGGACCTGAATCAAACTTCCCTCTACAAGGAATGTACTGAAAATCAGTTTCTTATCTCCAGTATCTAATAAAGCTTTCTTTTCAGCAAAAGGCAACAACACTACATCTTCATCTAAGCCCAACCTCTCTGCAACTACTTCTAAAACCTTCGTCCAATCTTCTATCACCTTGTCTACCACTAGGACCACCCCCTTCTCCCAGCTCCCACTCCCTTCTTCCAAGGCTACTCGTCGGAGGACAGTCGAGCTAGACACCAAAACTTCAGGGTAATGCTTAAAGCAGGGCACCTGATTACACGGGACAGAATGATTACAATCCTTCAAGCCAGGGGCTTCTTCCACTCTCCCTTCGACCTCCAAAAGAAAAGCCTGAAGATTAAAAGCGAAGGAAGCCCACCCTCTCCGCTTCTGGCCTTCCAGAATACACAACACTTGCCTTTTGTTATTACCAAAGAGTTTGGTAACCATTATAAACCACCTGTTTCCATTCCTCTTCAGCATAGATTCAAACCTCTTACTCCCACAGGTCAACGAGTTTCTCCAACCTTATTCCCGTAAAGAATTAACAGTTCCATCTACAAAACCTTTCAACCACACACAAGCCTCCTCTGGTAGGAGAATCGTCGCCCTGCTCCCTTCTCTGATTTTCAAGTGAGCCTTCCCCTTTGTCCTTCCTTACTCGAACAGGAAAGATTTGGCTTCAATGATCAACTCCAGTCTCCATTTCCCTGCCAGCTTGAACTTTCTCTCCTCTCCCATTTGGCTTGAGAAGAGGTTTGATTCTACACACCTACTTTGCAACAAGTAGTAACAACATTATCATTGTGTAAATGGATCTGTTTGAATTCAACCTGTTTAAAGGGTGATCTAAATTTGATCCATTTATGATTGGATCGAATATGGATCCACCCCTATCTGGTCCAATATGATCCAATGCAATTTGATTTATATTGTATTCATTATTAAAATTGATTTGGGCATTGTATTTTAACTAAAGAAGTATTACATTCAAGTTTCATAAAAATTATTTTCAATTCACTTTTGCAATCTAAAACCGATATACACCGGACATATATGATTTGATTTGAATCCAAATAGTAACAAATCAAACTTGGATTTAGGTATATCTGATTCAATCCAATCTATTTGCAGCTCTAACTCATTCATTGCAAAGTAAAATACCTCACACATTACATCCAACAATTGCATGTTAGATGTTGTATCCAGCATTTGTTACATGGAATTTGAACCTAAAAAGAAAAAGAAATGCAAATATCTATCTTAATGGGCAAAGATCCAAATGATCATAAATGTGCATTTAATAGGTTTATTATATACCAAATGTCAAACTTTGATAAGTAATTCACAGGAAGTGAGTAATATAAGAATAACTGTTTATATAAAACAATTGTTAATTCTTTTAAACACCCCACGGTTTGGTCATATGCCCCATGTGTAAACCATACATCAGACATGAGCCTTGGCACCTTGCACCAAGGTGCGCCTTGAGGCTTATACACATACAAATCTGAAAAAGCAGGTATTTGTGCAGGCATATAAATCTATTATATTATATCTGCATTTACAAAAAAAAACATGCTGAATTTGTTTTATTCTATATTTTTCAAATGAAAACGTACATGAGTTAATTTTAGCCAATCACTACCAGGGAGAAAGCATTGCACCCTCCTACTAGAGTTGACATAACTCTTATCTAAGTATATAAAAATCTCTTCATTACCAATTAGAGATCTGTTCATGAGTTTTTGATGGGTGAGGCATGCTCATTATTCAGGATCAAAGAACTCCTTAAAGATGCACCATTCTTCCCCCAATTTGGTCCTTGAATTTTCCTACTGGTTCTGGCTTCACTTAATTTAGTTAGTCAAAGTAAGCTATCCAATCCCCTCATGGATCACATTGTTCATCCTTGTAAAAGTCTCTCTCTCTCTCTCTCTCTCTCTCTCTCTGATGAATAGTAGAAAGTTTATTCTCTGAGCCCATACTCTTGCCACATTTAGGAATTTAGGTCAAACTTTTTAAAAACTTAAAACATTAATTTGAAATCTTGAAATATTCTTGGGAAATTAGAACTTCCTTTTCTAGTTGTCCAAATAGCAGATTCATTTTTCCAATAATTTCAATCCAAGACCACCCCCCAAGGTATTCTAACAGCTGTCCTAAGATTATTTGCAGAAAATAACATAATTTATCTGGTGATCCTACAAATATATACACCTCAACTCAGTCATGCACTAATATAAGCAAATAAAAACATATATGCAGCCTGAATTGTTGAGTTACTATAAATTTCTAAACAATTTGCGACATAAAATATTGCACACAAAGTAAGATCTATTTATGCAATTGCCAGAAATGCTGCTCAAAATATTTATATTCATCTATTCATATTCAGAATGACCAAATTGAAAGGACAATGTCATAGTGGTATACTCACAGCACCACAGGTACAACAGTCAGAAATTTTCTATTGCGAGTGAGCTGCTTTCCATTGTCTATCTGCTCCCACCATGTCAATCTATTATAGATGCCTTGGTCTTCAGCAAATGGGGTTCCCTTCTTCCAATGGAAAAAGTGATATGTGACCTGGGCCAAAAAAAAGAAAACAAAAATCTCTTCAATCATGATATATAGAAAAACAAAGAAACTAAAATACAAGGCAAAAAAAAAGATGATTAAAAGGAAAACAAAAACAGACTGTTAGCTTGTTCAAGCAATTTATTAATAAACACAACACCAAACTCTGTTTTGTCAGAGATTAATAATTTAAAATACCACCTACTGGGAAGCATAAGGTGAGTAGCAACTAAAAGACAACAGAGCCTGACTCCAGAGAGACACAAATTCTCTCACAGAAAAGATGTGCAAACAGCAAAAAAGGTAATATAGTCTCAGCTACCAAAACTAAATTCAGCAAAATGACTAAATGCACAGATAATTATGTAAAAAAAGGCTTGGTCTCATATAACTTCTTCCAATTCAAATATAAATTCGACTCTTTTATCCTCTTTTACTGATCGTTGCCTACAAGAATTCTTGAGCACAAAATGTAGGAAGCCTAGTTATTTAAAAAGTGTGCCTCAGGCGCACCTAGGTGCACAGGCAAGGCGCATTTTAGGGTATGCACCTCGCCTAGGTCCCAGGCAGAGTATTTTCAAAAGGCACTCACCTGGTGTGCCTTGCGCTTCAGCCCAGGCATGTGCCTTTTGAAATATGTGCATTTTTTTTGTGTGTTTAGCAACATATTTACTAATGTTGCTCATTCATTCATCCTAATAAAAGATATTTTTAAAAGATACTTAAAGTGCCTTGTGCTTCAGCTCAGGTGTGCACCTTTTGAAAATCTGTGCATTCTTTTGTGCTTAGCAACATATTTACTAATGTTGCTCATTCAATCATTCACCCTAATAAAAGATATTTTTAAAAGACACTTAAAGTTATAAAACCTTTCTTTTTATAGGGATTAAGGATTTAAGACCCTGATATGGATTTGTTCGGGCTTGCCTCAAGGGGCGTGGTACAAAGGCAGCTCATAGAATCAAGAATGCATAATGTTTAACATAATATTATCTATTTGAAGTAATGCAACTGGGAAAAAAATAAAGAGATTAAGAGTTTACATGCTTGAATATGTTTTCTATGTTATGCTTGATTTTATTTTTAAATTTACATTTTAAGTACATTTTACATGTTATGTTCATTATTTTAATTGGAGATAATAGGTTTTTAAAGCATTTATTTTAAAATTTAAGTTTATATTTTTAATTAATAATTTGTTTAATATTTTAATAATTTGCATTTTTTGGATTTTTATTTTTTGGCATTTTTTTGAAATTTTTAGATTTTTTTTGGCATTTGTGTGCCTTTCTTCAAAAAAGGTGCATACAATATATGTGCAAACACCGAGGAATTCTGTCAGTTAAAAATAATAAGCATACATCTTGGCTTTAGGTTCAGAAACCAGACAATCTCAAAATGGGGGAACAATCCAAAGAAAAAAACAGTATGTCTGCTTTAAAAGCAGAAATCCATCAAATAGAAATATAAAGGTAGCAAAAAATGAGCTGGGATCTGCTCACAACAAAAACCGCCCAGCACACTTCCAACATGATCTGTGTTTGCACATCTCACATGAGACTGGGATCCACCATGTCTGCGATGTGTGGACACAGATCCAAGTTGGAATATGTTGGAACAGTTTTTTGTTGTGAGCAGATCTGGACTCACAAAATATCTAGCTTAAAGGTTTTTGGTTCAAATATAAGACAGGCTTCAATTATAAGCTATGTTAATTAATTTTATTCTGCTATCATGCTACAGATTTCATAGACTCTAAATGAAGTAGGAAACACAATCTGATGCAAGAAAGTAATTAAAGTGCAATAAAGAATGTCATTCCCTATTGCAGCTTTATCAGTCTATTTGTAGAAATATCATGACTTATAAGGTCTTTCAGATGCATTATGTTCAAGCTAAATCGTTCATCTAGTATACAAAGGTTAAAAGAAAAGTCTCATGGTAAATTGTGTGCGTGCACATTGGAAATTATATGTATGCCTAAAATGACACAGAACCACCATTGCATATGGATTCATTTACACCATTTGAGCCCATTCCATGTTTATGCAAATCAAGCTGCCAAATTGTAATCTTAGCATGGAATAATCTTCCTAAGTCGCACAGAGAACATGTAAAAGATATCGATCAACACCAAAGATAAAGAGAAAACACATGAGATGAAATGATAAACATTATCTCAAATATTCTGCAATTTGGAATCATGCATAATTGTAGAATATGAAAAAAGAGCTGTGACATATCCATCTACAAACCAACCGAAAAGTGAAAACCCTAGAGTAAACCTGGACAAACATTATATACCATGGCCTTACTATTCAAAATTCAAATTTGACTAGTTATATTGAATTGGTTCTGTTTTCTCAAACTCATATGACTATAAAAATACCAATCCCATAACTAAGTGGTTGCACCCATATAATTTCAATAGGAGCATCTATTTTCTATCACCTCCTAATGACATAATATCATATAAAGCTAAATATGGAGGATAACTCATGCAGAAGACAATGGAAAATCAGCTAACTGGTTAAGAAGAGACACTAATACCATAATATAAATGCCAGAAGAAGGTCATCCACAAAATTAAACTCCAAGGTTTTGATCAAAGTAAGAATTAAAATCAAGGAAACGAAGAACAGTTTAAGAAGTCAATTCCCATAACATATAGACTGTAGGCTGCGTCCTTATGTCACCCAATCCCACTTGTTAACATTCTCAACAGTGGTCGCAAACATGCAATAAATAAAAGGAGAGCTCAGGAATTCGCAGTCATGTCCTTTATTTTCTAAATTCAAACCCCGCCCTTACCTTTCAAGGAACAAAACCTATCCTAGAAATATCCAGAAACTATATAACACCGATCCTACAGAAAATTGAAACCTAAACCCTCCGGCCAAATTCAATATAACGGGGGGGACCCCTCCGGCCAGACGAGCAACAAAAAATTGAAACCTAAACCCTAACCCTGTGAAAAAGTCAAATCATGAAAAGATGGAACAAATCTATAATCTGAACGGGTAAACCCTAGTGCACCATGAAATAATGAGAGAGAGATGAGAAAAATAAAAAGGAGTGAAGCTTACGGCGAAATGGCAAAGATTGACGATGGTCCACGCCATGCCAGGGGTGCAGCCAAAGAGGGAAAGCACCAAGAGCCATGAGAAGAAGAGGATCAAGATGTAGGTAGTCCAGACACCAGGGTACGTAAACCACTCGGTGTTCTTATTGAGATCCGTCGGGGGCACTGCGTGTACGTACAGCTTCGACATTTTTCCCGATGAGAAGCCAATCCATCCACCGTTATCAAAATGCTTAAAAAAACCCTTGAAACACCGCCAACCAGATTATAATTATTACTATTACTAGTAATATATTTGTGATTACTGTTTTTTCTATTAAATCGAGAATAAATGGAAAAAAGGGAGAATGAAGAGAAACAAAAATCAGTGTTGAAACCCAAAGCCAAAAACAGAAAACAGGCAAACTAAAGAATAATGGGAGAGAGGGAAACGATCGTTTTTTGAAGATGTCTTTGGGTATGGGTATCAAATGATTTTGTTGTTGATGAGCGAGGGGCATTTTTCATTTATTAAACTTATATTATATATAAAAGTGTGAATATAGTGTAAAATTTTTTTAGACTAAAATTATTTTTTATTTCTTGATTTGAAAAAGGGTATAAAAATTATTTTATTATAATTTTAATGTCAGCTTTAATGGTTATTATAATAACCATATTTGTGTATTTAATCTATCTAATTATAAGGGTTGAAAATATAATTTCAATTATAACTTTTCACCTTATTTAATCCATTCTCATTCACCAATAAATTGTACTAATTAAATCTATCTCAATATTTTTAACAATATAGACTCATATATTTTAAAAGTAGTTAAAAAACAAAAACACTCTTTACCCAAGCGATGGTAAGGCAATTCAACCATTCGAATCAAATTGATAAAACTATGAATTTATAGGTAGGTAATAAAATTTTTAAATAGAAATAAATATAAAAAGATTACAAAAATGTAGAAAAATTAGACACATTTGTGATACTTTTATTAATCAAATTAAAAAAAATATGTGTAATAAAAGAATTGTTTTTATTGATAATGAAAATGAAATACATGCTTTAGAACTGACCAAAATGAAATTATTTTACTATTTGGTATAGTTCAATGCTTCAACTTTTGAGTCAAATGTATTAACATTTAATGTCATATATAAATAATAAAAATTAATAAAATATAAAAATACATAAATTTTGTAAAAAAATATTCAATAAGATGTATAATATTAATTAATTATCATATTAAACAAAAAGTAAGTGTGACATATTGAAATTATTTTTACACATAAATATAAAACAAATATAGAAAAAAATGAAGACATCTATAATTCTATATTTACACTACTATAACATTTTTTTTACTAAAATTACCCTTTATTTCTTTATTTGACAAAGGGTATAAAAGTCATTTTATTTCGGCTTTAATGGCTATTAAAACGCCCATAATTGTGTATTTAGTATATCTCTAACTATAAGGATTGAAATTGTAACTTCAATTATTACTTTTCACCTCATTTAATCCCCTTTTCATCAAGGGAGTGTTTTGTAGTGTGGATGAGAAATTTGTGGGTGTGGACTGGTCCACACCACACCCTATGGTAGGACCAGTCTACAACTATTCTGAACTGTGGACAGATTATGTAAACTGGACCAGTTCACACCCACAGTGTTCGGCGTCCACATCACACTTTTTGGTTCAATGTATCTCATATACATTTTATGAATGATCTACATAGTTGATCATAAAATGTATAATTTTTGCATTTTATATGATAAATATATTAAAAAAAGGCATCGATAAATTAATATTAACCAATAAATATTAATTTTAATAAAAATGATAGTAAAATAATTAAAAAATAAAAAATATTTCAAAAATTAAAAAAAAAATATTACTTTATTGATAAAAAACATAAAAAAATAATATTTAAAAAAGCACTGCTAGGTTTGTGCTAAAGTTATAATTAAAAATATTGTTTTATTGATAAAATATTAAAAAATAAAAAATTATTATTTTAAAATAAAAAAATTAAAAGAAAGAAAAGTATGTAGAAGAGATGTATTGTATCAAAATAGAGTGTGGAAATGCTGTGGACCGACTACATCTATAAGATATATGTGTGGCTGAGATTTTGGGTTGTGGACGGGGACGATCCATGATATAGTGTGAGTTGGTCTCATCCACAACCAACCAATCAAAGAGTTCATCCCGTGGCATGGGCTGAAATGGTCCATCCATGAAATGAATACATTACCGAATGCCACCTAAATTTTATACTTAAATTATTAACTCTCATTTTATCTTATTAAATTATATCTATGTTAATAATTTTAATAATATAAACCTATATATTTTAAAACTAACTCAAAAACAAAACCATTTTTAATCCAAATGGTGGCTAAGCTATTCAACCATCCAAATCAAATTGCTCAACCTATGAAGTCATAGTTACGTAATAAAATTTTTAAAATAGAAACTTACAAAAAATGTAAAAAAAAAAAATAGACACATTTATGATAGTGTAATAAACAAGAATTATTTTTATTGGAAATGAAAATAAAAACATAATTTAAAACTGACCAAAATGAAATTATTTTTCTATTTGGCAAAGATCAATAGTTCAAATTTTGGGTCACTTTAATGTCATAAATAAATAATAAAAGTTAATAAAAGTGTGGACGCAATGTAGTAGAAGTAGAATTAGTGGTAGAGGATTACACGGTTCCATTGCACAATGTGGTAGAAGCGGACATTGAAGAATCAGAGTGAGAAGAGATAGTTGACCTGATCAGATATCAAAGCGCTGATACAAAGGATTTAATTGATACACATAATCTATACTATATATTAAAGTGTAAATGCAATGTGAAACTTTTTTAGGACTAAAATTACCGTCTACTTCTTTATTTAAGAAAGGGTATAAAAGTTATTTTAATGCCAACTTTAATGGCTACTAAAATGATTATATTTGTTTATTTAATGCATCTCTAATTGTAAAGGTTGAAAATATAACTTTAATTATTATTTTCCACCTCATTTAATCCCCTCTCATTAAGTCTTATATTTAAAGTATTAAATCTCATTTTCTTTTATTAAATCCCATAGTTTTAATTTTTCACTAATAAATGCTACTAATTAGATCTATGTCAATATTTTTAAAAATATAATACCATATATTTTAAAATTGACTAAAAAACAAAACTATTTTTATCCAAGTGGTGGCTAAGCAATTTAACCATCCCAATCAAATTGATCAACCTATGAAGTCATAATTAGGTAATAAAAATTTTAAAATAGAAGTAAATATAGAAAAATTACAAAAAATATAGAAAAAATTAGACACATTTATGATATTTTTATTAATTAAATTAAAAATAAGTATAATAAACAAGAATTTTTATTGATAATGAAATACATAATTTATAACTAACCAAAAATGAAATATAAAAATTAATAATAAATAGCTCAACTTTTGGGTAAAATGTGTTAACCTTTAATGCCATAAATAAATAATAATAATTAACAAAATATAAAAAAATACATTAGTTTTGAAAAAAAAAAGCATTCATGCACATGTATAATATCATATATTTATATATCATATTAAATCAAAAGTAGGTGTGATACATTAGAATTATTTGTACACACAAAAATACAAAAAAAAATGTAGACAAAATTGAGCACATCTATAATTCTATATTTACACTACTATTAAAAATATGAAAAATTGTGGAACTTTTTTTTACTAAAATACTCATTTTGAATTTAGTCCATATTTAATTGTAAATTTTAAATTGTAAATTGAACTACTACTTTTCACCTCATTCAATTCCCTATATTTAAATCTTACAATTTTTTGATAAATGAATCAAAAAAGATGATACACCACAAAGAGAAAACACTACGAAATGAAGAATCTAGCCAAGCAAGTAGGTCTATCAATGATATTTGAAACTTTACAACTCAATCCAACTATCACATATTTGGGTGAGGTATTTTGTAACTAGATTTGGATTTTGAATATTTGCATTTAATTAATAATAGAAAATAAAAAATAAAAAATATATAAATTTTATAGAAAAAAATTAGATATATTATTATGGTCATTATCATCATCTAGAATTGCCCACGCACAAAGCACGTGCATGCTTACTAGTAACCTTCCCATTTTTGTTTAGACTTTAGACTTCATAATAGAAGGTTCAAAAAGGCAACTTTAATTCATCGTTCCTGCTCAAACAGAACATTGTTGAAGATTACCATTACATGAAATAGAAAAATGAGCATTTGAGAGTTGAGATCAAGCACAAAGACGAGGCAAAGTTTTTTCTTTTTTTTTTTTAGAGAGAGAATCCCCCTTGAGAGTGTGCCCAAGGGGGCATCATTCGTTACAGAGGAATCACGAAATCAGGGATGGTGTCCCAAGTAATATAATGAGAAGTAAATTTTACAACCTTATGAACAACTATATTGCATTTTCTGGGGGGAGTCCGGATCACCTGCCAACAAAATACGTTCCAACCCTCTACCAATAATATCTTAAATTGCACATCTCATACATGGCGGGTCTCACTTTTGTGGTGGGTCTCAGTTTCATGATGAAATGTGCAGTGTTAGATCTTGTTGATAGAGGGTTGGAATGCATTTTATTGCTAGAAGATCCAAACTACTCTTCTGGGAGTCCAAAAAAAGGATAAATTTCTTAAACTACCCTTATGGTTTAGCTAATTGACTAAGTGTACCCTTACCAGGGTAATTAAAAATGGACAAAAAATATAAAATGACTATTTTACCCTTAAACTCAACCAGATGGAGCCACTGGAGAGATCAACGATAACGGAGATCTCAGAGAAAAAAATGATCGTCTTGTATTGTTTTTGATCTGAACCTAGATCTGAGATAACCCTAATGAGAGCCACCAGAGAGATCGATGGTAGCAGAGATCTGAGAGAAAAAACTACTTGTTTCTAATCTAAAACCCAAATTAGAAACGATCATCTTGTATTGTTAAGATTTCATATGCACGTTGTCCGGTGAGGGAGAGAGAGATGTGAGATCCCGTCCATCGTCGAGGGACTAGTTATGGCCAGTTAGGTTCTATGCTTGACAATAGGAACTACCCAGATAATGATTAGAGGAAGAGCTCGGGTCAAAGAACCCTAACCTGAAAATCTCGGCTTCTCTCGCAAACCTTAATAGACTACAAATACTAATGCTCCAGCCAAACAAACTCACTGGAAGCATATCCGAATCATTTGGGAGCCACCTAGAACAGTCACTTGTCTTTAGGTTGCCCATGCATTGGTACAAACCATAAATTGCTGCATCAGACGATGTTGTGCTGCCGTTACCGGTGACAAAGCTGTTATACTCAGACTAAGATGCGGAGCTAGCAATGGAAGACAATAAGGAGTTGAGATTGGCATCAAAAGTTGAGTGGGTTGGTATTTGTCTGGAGAGCATCCTCCATAAATGAAAGAGTGAGTTTTGACAAAGCGGCGGTCATGGCTGGTGAGGGCTGAGAGGAGGAAGAGTAGTAGAGAGGAGATTTTTAGGGCTATTGAGATAATATTGTGGGAGGAGTGTTGTTGAAGGTTCTTCCATATCTTTCTTTTCAAACTTTGATTTATTTTTCCTTTTGCTTGTGTGATCTTTTAGATAGCTCGAAGGATCGAGACCTTTTTGGTGTTTTCCCTGTGCGGAGCCTTCTTGTGGAAAAGTGAAGTAAGCGTATATGTTCCAGCTACAACAATTAGTGCTGGAATTCTACAAATAGAAGTAATGGGGGATTTTCAAAAATTTCTTGATTTTCTAGAGGAAATCCAGATTTTCTCCTCCAACCCTAGGTAAGAGAGAGAAAAATAGAGAGAGGTAAGAGAGAAGAGACCGAAGGTCTGAGGAGGAAAGGGTTGCCAGTTAGATGAAGGGAACAAGGGAGGGGTGTAATATTGGGTTTTAAAAGAACTTTAAACGTCACATGGTCTCACGTGTATGCGGGTTTTGACGAAATACTAATGGATGTTAACATTAAGGGTAGAGTTAGTTAATTGTCAAAAATAATAGGGGTAGCATCAGTCAATTTTCAAACAGTAAGGGCACACTTAATCAATTAGCTAAACCATAAGGGTAGTTTAAAAAATTTACCAAAAAAAACCGAGCAAAAGGGGAAGCTTCTTATGAATAGCTTGTAGTCAGCGATCACCACATGGATGTGCCAGGAAGGAACATGCTCCTCTAACAGACTTTGAACAACCAATATAGAGTCCTCTTCTTCAAGTTTAATGGAAGAGAAGCAAATCGATGGCTATATAATGCTACATAGGCTTCAACTTCCTCTAGAGTATAGTAAGCAATCTTTAAAGCACGAGCAAATCAAGCAAAAATTCCCATAGTGGTCCCGAATAACCACACCAATTCCCACATGAGTATCAATCACTGCACCATCAAAAGTTAACTATGTGGGGTCGGTTTACACCATGTGAAATAGTGTGAGAATGAAGAGGAGAAACACCGGTCAAAGAAGTTTCTAGAAAGGATTCAAGTTCAGCCACTTGAGATTGAGCAATAGATAGGGGATTGAAAGGCTTGGAATCAAAAACACATTTACACCTATCTTTCCGGATATGCCACATCACAATGCTACAGTGAACAAAAAGAGAAACAGAAGAGGACATCAATCCTAATGCTAACCCCATATGTAGCTTGTGCCCAACTAAAGTAGAGGGCATCAATCATTTATTTTTTTCAATGCTCTATCACCAGTCACATATGGTTTGCATACAATTTGTCTAGTCACCCAGATTGGAGATTGGAAGAATATTGGTTAGATTTTTGATTTATACAACAACCATCAACAATAATAGAGGTGAGGCAAAGTTTCAGTCTATGTTAATATGTTTTGGCTAATTTTATGTGCTACTGAATTTCCAAATCTTAGAGTAAAAAACAAAACTAAGCAGTGACATAGATCATTTAGGCTGTGTTTGGTAGAGGTGTAAAATCAAACCAGGGTAAACTTTACACCCCGATTCGATTTTGCAGACATTTGGTAAATATGTAATTTTACACCAAAATTGGTGTAAATTTACATGTTTACTGTTTAATTGCATCTCTCTCTCTCTCTCTCTCTCTCTCTCTCTCTCTCTCTCTTAACAGCAAGTGGTAACTATCGGCGGCATCGGAGCAAATCCAGATGGGCGTTCTCTACTTGGGTGTTATCCTTCACCTCCACCACCTCCGACAAGGTTTGATTGGGGGAACTTGGAGGCCGATTCATATGGGCGTTCTCCTTCACTGCCACCACCTCTGACGGGGTTTGATTGGGGGAACTTGGAGGCCGATTTAGATGGGCATTCTCTGCTTTTGGGTAGCAATCTCCATTTGGGTGCAACCTAATTGTTTCTCTCTCTCCCTCCATGGCTGCAACATCTCGTCGTTCTTGGGTGTTTTGCTCCCGTTGTCCCTCTGCTGGTAGCATGGGTACTTGGGGATCTGGTAGACTGATGGGGCATAAGGAAGTGAAAGGCAGTGGCATAGACCTCCTCCATGGTTGTAGCATCATGCACATTGGTCATCGATCTCTTCAACTCAAGCGAGGCAGCTTGATTGAAATTCCACAGGTCGGCTTGACGAATTAGAACATGGTATCAGAACTCAGGCGAGATACCCCAGTTCCACCCTTCTCTCTCTTTCCCTCCCTCTCTGATAAATTTCCTGCTACAACAAGATGTAACCAAACAGAACGAGTGTAAATGCGCACAATGGCCGGTCTATATTTTACACTCTCACCAAACCATCGTGTCTCAACTCTGTTAGTGTAAAAGTATGGGGAGATGTTCCCAATACACGGCGGGGATGTGCTGTGGGGCGTTGTGGGGTGGAGACATCATCTCCTTCAAGCAAACTCCAGAGCTTGTACGACTACCCACCATTTAGTCTCACCACTACTTCCTGCACAACATTGATAGCTAGAGGCAAAAACAACGTTGCTATTAGTGTTTAACATCATCAATCTTATTGTAGGATATCCTATCTCTGACTCATATGAGCCATCAACAAAAAATTTCAAGTGTGTAGATGCAAATCATCAAAAGTAATATGATTTCTTTTGTTCAAAGAAGTTGTTTCTAGGGAGCTTTGGAAAATTTTTTACAAGGAAATTTTCCACTTACTTGATAAAATTGTTGCAACAGCTTGTTTTGGATTTGATATCTTATCATGATACAGAACTCCATTCCTCACATCCCATATGAAGCACAAAGCTGTCCAGAACAAACCCATTAACTGTAGCTTCTCCTTCTTCATTAGTACCTATCTGTAAAGACAATCAAATTGCTCTTGCAAAATAGCAAATGAAAAATAAATGATTGAAGGTCTCTCCCATCTGATTACACATAAGGGAGAGTATATCCTCTTTTTCCAAAGATTGCTTCAACAGACTGACAAATTGCTAAGCTCCCACTAAAAAGAGAGGCAAATAAATTTTAATTCAAGCTAAGGTACCCTCATCAATGGTAATTAAAAGAAAAAAAATTGTTATAGATAAAGATTAAGCACCGTCTTACCAACTAATAGAGTATAGATAAATAAATGATACAACTAATAGAGTAAAAACTTGGAACCTTTGATTCCCCCCATGAGCCAAGAATATTATTCATGCAGGTATATACAGGAGTTCTAAGTCCGGGCTGGGCTTAGGTTTTTATTTCCAAGGTATTGGGCCTGAGCCTTGCTGCAGGCTAAGTAGTCATGTCAGCCAGAGATTTGAGGGCCCAGTCCAGCATTACCTTTTACAGGCAAGCTCTATAGTATGATTTATGGATGGAGACATGGAGTATGGAGTATGGGCAACTCGTAAACGCGACAGAATCTGCTGCATGTGGGTATATAGGGCCCACACTACACGTGGGTCCAACTTGAATTTTAAAACTTAGAGGGATTGAACAGATGCACTAATATACACAATGTGACCAATCAAAACCCATCCACCTTATTGGTTAACATGTTCATGATACCAGTTGATTGAGTGTATTTCCGGTATATAGGCAAACTCTTTAAGTAATTAAATAGAGCATAAATAATAAATTTAGGTAAAAGGTTAAGTAGGGATCTTCTCTGCAGGAACATTCCTATTTCTGCCAAGTGAGGAACCTTTTGAGTTTTGATTGATCACCTGTACAATCCTCCAATATCAGTTCTGTAGCCCCTCCCTTCTTATTAGTGTGTCTTACACAAGTAATGCTTGCCATTAGCAGACACTAAAATTAATTTCACTTATTTAACCTAACATATATAAGATGTACCAAACATTGTATTGCTTCACAGGCGGTAACTTCTTGATCTGATGAGTAGACAAATTGGAATTTATATATATGTCGTTCCAAAACAATAGAAAACGAAAGGAACAGAAAAAGAAAGAGAAAATAAAAGGTTTTGTTTCAACTTTGCTTCTTCTCCACTCTACATTGTTATCTTTGCTTTCTCAACCTTGAGGAGAGAAAGTAAAAGATGTCAGGCAGACAGAAAACGGGCATTGTTATTCCATCGTCTTAGCTTTATTTTTTTCTTTTACACTCCTACTACTCCTTAGTTGAAGTCAAAAGGAAGGAAGGAAAGCCACTTTTCTTTCTTTTAGATTTTTTTTTTCCCTTTTCCCCGTTCCTTGGCATTTTCTTTGCCAATTGTAACCAAACACAACAAGTTAACTTATAATGCAAGTGAAAATTAATTTTCGGGTTTTCACCTTCCTCTATATATCAATCTATTATAATTAAGAATTTGTATGCATGTGTGCATTAATTAGTTGCTTTTTTGTTTTATTTTCGAAGGTGGTATATATGAAATAGCCTAGCTACTTCCTTTTCTTTTTTGTGGAATTAAGTGTACGATCACTATGATGTATGAACTATGTGATTCACAGGCTACCGAAGTTTCCTTGATAACGCAACGACCTTTAATTTCTAATATAATTGCCATAAAGAAAAAGTGAGACTATTAACTGATGAAGAAGAGAAGAGAAGGGGTCGAGTTAGACTTCCAAGGAAAGAGAGAAGAAGGCGAAGGCTGCATGTGTACTCTCATGGAAGCTAGCTAGCAGTGCACTGTTTAATATCTGTCGGACATAAGACAATGCGTGACCTTTGTGCTTCGAGAATATAATGCTTTTGTTTTTTTTTTCATTTCTGCAGATTTTTGAAGGGGAGGCCAGGTTCTCTACATCTCCCAGTCAACAATTTCAAAGTTCAATCTCTTTAGATTGAACTGGTTGCAGTCAAAAGGGGTCTGCGCAATTCTCTGGTTGCAGTCAAAAGCCAGTTTCAGGCGCAAAACAATGTCTTTTGGGGCGTGAATGGCCTTCAACCAAGTTTGAAAGGTTAATTCTCTAACGCTATCATGGCTCAACCCCCTTTCCCTACCTTTGCCCGATTTTAATTAATTTGCTCTTATTTCCCTACTTTAAACTTTTATAGTTAAGAAATTAATTATAGTATACCAAAATCGAAAGAGAAGCTAGCGTTTCAAAGCATTCATGGTGCTCAACAACAAAGAAGTGGAAGTTGAGCTGAACTTGTCGGGATGCAGTATTTTCAAACCAGTCTTAATTAATACTCAAAACTAACCACTGTCGCTGCTTTATTTTTTATTTTTTTTTCCAAACTAGGACATACTGTCTACTCTCTGTTATTTAATGAGGAAGGAATTGAAGAGGAAGATGCATATATGCCCTACGACAACTCATCTCCTTTGACAGTCAAAAATTCCAATCAGCATTGGTCTCCATTATGTTACTTGCATGGCCACATATACATATACTTAAATTAATTAAATCCCGAAATGAATAAATTCCATTCTCCCAATTGTATATGTATAAAAGAAGAAATGAATAAATTCCAAAACCATTCCCCGGTCACAGCCTCTAATTAAAATGTTTATCACTCCAACCATTGCCTGATTAAGCTCATCCAATACTGGACAAACTTTGGGGTCACACCACACCAGTATTATCTTATTATGTGACGATCTAGAACTAGAAAAAAGAGGTTGGGTTTGCTTCATTTTTAATAATACAATTGTGTACATGGATGATGTATTAACTGTTAAGCCGTATGGTGTTGGATACCCAATTTGCCAAAAGAAAAAAAAAAAAAAACATTAGTTAATTAATTAAGACTTTTAACACTTAATTGGTGCCTTTGAATGGTATGGTAGCGTTAACACCTCAGAGGTCAAGAGCTTATATACCCTTCTCTTTTTCAAATGAGTCAGCAGAAGGAATTGGGTTGCAGGAATCATGCATCCTTCAGTTCAGGTGAAGAAAATATCAAAATATTGAATTTTGTAGGCGCACCGCCACCGGCGCCGGAAAAGAAGAAGCATTATTGAAAGAGAAATCAAATCAACAATAAGAAAGATGCATGGCGCGCTTTACTACAAAAATATACTCGTCACCGATGGGAAAGCCACGGCCGACAAAAAAGAGTATGTGGTGATGACTGGCCTGTAGACTTATAGATTGTCGAATTTCGTCCATTTATAGACTAATTTTGGCCTGTAGACTTATAGATTGTCGAATTTCGACCATTTATAGACTAATTTTGTTCCGCAAAGTTTGGAAAAAGAAAAGGAGACGTGACGAAAATTACACCTTATGTTATGGCTTCATCCTAAGATTATTATACTAGTTAAAAAAAAATCAATACTTGAAGAACCGTGATAAAACTTTCCAAGTAGCGATTCCTGATCATTATAGAAAAAAAAAAACACAGGAGAATGTAGAAAAAAAAAAAAAAAACTGAATACTAATTTGACAAAATACTGTTTTTAACATTTATGTTCTTCTGTTTATATGGGGGAGCTCGGATCGGATACCCACAGGAAGATGTTTAGGGGGGAGGTTGTACAGGGCAAATGCAAACGCACGGCAACATCTAGCATATACTGCCATACTGGCTGGTCAGAAACTACGTACAACCAAACGGGTCATTAACTCATATTAAAGGAAAATTCAAAACTGACTAAGTAAAATAGTAAAATACTCAATACTAACGCACATCGTACGTCAATATCATTTATTAAATACAAAAATATGGATGAAGAAAATTGGAGATCAAGTAGATGAAACCCATAAACATTCATTTCGTGACTTGTATTTCGACTATGGACTTTGGGCTTTGGACTTTCAACTGTTGTTGTGGCCTACGCTGCTGATCCATCCCTTTTTCTTTTGTTCCCTTTTCCCCTTCTCCGTTCGGTTGTACATCCTTGAGGATTTGTCTCACGGTCCTCGCTTTCTCTTTTAATTTGACGCACCCAACAAATTAAAAGCAACAAGAGTCAGAAGACCCACTTCAGATTTCCTCCTCCCCTCCCTTTTATGTCGTAAATACATCTCTTCTTACAGATTTGCTGTTCGGTTGTTTTTGTAGGTCTGAACTCCTCTCTATCACTTCTTCCATTCTAAGAATAAGGAAAGAACAACAGCAATGGACGATATTGCTGATGAAGTTCCTTCCTTCTTCATCTGCCCCATCTCGCTGCAGATCATGAAAGATCCAGTCACCATCTCCACAGGTATGACCTACGATCGAGAAAGCATCGGAAAATGGTTCTTCTATTACAACAACAACACATGTCCCATTACAAAGCAGCCCCTCACCGATCAAAGCCTCACCCCAAACTCCACCCTCCTTCGCTTGATCGAATCATGGCGTGTCAACAATCCACCAATATTGTTCTCCGCCACAAGGACTGAGTCTCTGAAGCATACATCCGATATTAATACGACCCTTGTTGGCCAACTTATCGAGGAGGTAAGAAAACCTGAGTTGCAGATAAAATCTCTGAGAAAGATGAAATCACTAATCCAAGAGAGCGATGGCAACAGGGCGTCCATGGAAGTTGCTGGTTTCGTTCCAGTAGTAGCATCTCTCATCACTCAAACCGACGACCCACCACCGGAAGGGGTTTCACAATCCAGCTGTGACAAATCGGTAGTCGTTGAGGAGGCAATAAGTGTTTTCTACCTTCTTAAGCCAGCTGCCGACAAGTTGAAGAAGATATCTGAGGACAGAAACGGCCTACTGATAGGATCACTTTCACAGATTATACAACATGGGAGTTACCAGGCTAGAATCCAAGCTGCTCTTGTCCTTAAATATGTGTTCAGAGCGATAGATGACATATATAAAACAGAACTGGAGATGGAACTCTTCGAAGGCATCGCAGAAATACTGAAGGACCAGAACTCGAATCGGGCATCTATGGCAGCGCTATCGATCTTAATGGAAGTGGTGCCATTTTCGAGGAACAAGATCAAAGCCGTGGAGGCTGGAATAGTATCAGTGCTTGTGGAATTGCTGGCAGAGAGCAACGAGAGGCGATGCTGCGAGATCATGTTGGGAGTAATAGAACAGCTATGTGGGAGAGCGGAGGGACGGTCAGCTTTCTTGGCCCATCCGGCAAGCGTAGCGGCGGTGGCGACAAAGATCTTAAGGATATCCCAGATAGCTAATGATAAGGCTGTGACGGTGTTATTGTCGCTGTGCAAGTTTTGTAACAACAGCGGGATTGCCAAGGAGCTTATGGAAGTGGGTGCTGTTGCTAAGCTATGCTTGTTGGTGCAGGCTGAGTGCAGTGTTAAGACAAAACACAAGGCCAAAGAGATTTTAGGGCTTCAATATGTCAAGACATGGAGCAAATCTCCTTGCTTCCCTTCATACTTGGTGTAGTAGTTCTTCATATATCCTTGAAAAAGCTGCTGTTACATCTCTCTGGTTTAATTCTAGTTTTTTTCTTAATTATATATTCTGTGTATTCATTTTATTTTGTTCTATATTCAAACCTCTCGAGTTTGGGTGGATGAAAGTTACAACTTACAAGCGTGGGTTGCTGCAACAGGAAGTTGATGAAGTTGATGAGGTGAGAAGAACTGTGAAATGTATGCAAGTATACATAACATATATGTGTGTTTGTGTATTGGTGGCAGAATTAAACAATGAGTTGGGTCCGGTTGGGTTGAAAAAAAAAAGTGTCAATAAAATAGTCATGAAAGGGTAAATTTATTAATTATACAAACCCATTATATGTAGCATTGTAGCCATAAGCATACAAATCCACAAATCCCCATTATTATATAAATCCATTGTATTTGATCAGATTGGAATTCAAACAAACGGAATACCATTTGCAACCGTGCTGTAGATATCTTATTTTGAATTAAAATATCGACAATGGGCCTAGATTTGGGCCTATGCCAGCCTAATGATGATGGATCTATCAATTATCATAGCCATGTTAGAAGTATGATGCAGAAACCAACGAGGGTGTGTTGTGGCTAAATCAACCTGATGATTCGAGTCATTAGAATTGGTCTCTTTAGTATCAATGAAATAATCTCTAACCATACAAGTGACATCAAGATTTGTTACCCGTTTGGGAGGGTTTTTAAACAGCGTGTTTTTTTTTCGTTGCAAGATAAGCCCCGAACAAAAAACTGTAAAACTGTCTTGTGAAAAACTGGCAGCTGAGAAGTTATTTTTGGTACGTTGATTCTTTGAAGCAGTTCAATGCTGAAATCTTCTCAAAATGGGCCCCTAATAATGATGTACCAAACCATCGATATATGGCTTCCACCATTCCATTCAACTAAATTTACAGCTATCAATGGATTGGGTGTGGTTCTAGGGTGTACCAATCCCAAATTGATTATTAATCAGTTCTAGCTAGATAGATTCAAACCACCCCAATTAATAATTGTGTATCACCCAATTACAAATAATTATACTTGGCATCTATAATTACCATTTTTTTTTTAAGGTTGTAATTACCAACCTTAGTAGAATTGGTACTAACAACATAAAACTTCATTTTTGATAATATAGCCTTAATAAAGATGACAAAAAAAAAATAGTAAACATTTTATAAGTTGACAAGTCAATTGATTTGAACCAAAACTATCTTATATATTATGTACAAAATTTATCTTTTTGGACACAAAATGTAATAAAAATTATAAAAAAAATGAAATCTTTCTAATTTTTTAGCTATATAATCAGTTCAAAACAGCTTAAACCAGTCCCAACCCAATTATTATTTGGGATAAAATCACAATCAGAAACAATACAATAGATTAGGTAATTTTGGTTAGATCAGGTAGACCTGACCCATTGACCCTTCTCCTGATTTTTGCTTTAAAATCATAAAAAATAAAAGATATGTGGGTGTGATAAAGTCTCATATTCCGAACTACATAATTTACCTTTTTTGGGTAAATTTCTAAAACCTCCCCTAAAGTTTCTAACCAGTAACCATTGTTAGCTAGTAATTGCAATCACCTCCCCTAAACTTTCTAACATAGTTGCAACTAGACCCTCTTTGTTAGAATCCTAAAAAACTAGGCATGAAAATGTCCAAAATATCCATGTAGTTACTTTTGACCAAAATGTTTATTTTCCAAATTTTCCCTTCATAATAATGCTAGCCAAGGCCAACCTCTTTTCTAAAATTGATTTTTTTTTTCAAAATTGTCCTTCATATCAACCACTCAAAGGTAAAGCTACAACTTTAATTTCTCCATTTTTTTGTTGTTTATAAATTTTGTATTGTTTTTCTTCTGTAGAAAACCAACCTCAATAGAAATTGCATGAGGATTCTAACAAAGGGGTCTACTTAAAACTATGTTAGAAAGTTGGTGCAGCTCAGAAAACAAATCACATTAAGAAAAGCTTCAAAGAAAAGAACTAAAGGCAAAAACAAGAAGAAGAACAATTCTTCACTGAATACTTAAAAAAAGAAAATCAACAAAAACTCCCTTATCTTTGGTCTAGCTACTCTTTATGTAGACTTCATTACACCCGTATAGCTCCTACAAAAAAGTTTCCTAATCTAATTGAACACTCCTTATCAAAATCCTACTAAATCTTTTCAAAAAAAGAAAGTCCTAATTAAAGACAAATTCAGAAATCCCATTGTAATGCTAACTTGATAAATGCAAATCAAGATAGATAAACACAAAAATCCTGCATTAATGTTGTCTTGGTAAATACGAAGTGAACAGGTCATCATAAGCCAACCTAGTAAATGTGTACTCAATTGGATCAAATCCCATATTGCATCAAAAGTTTAGGATAGGTGGTTAAAATTACTAAACTTCAAGGGAGCATTCAACAATGGTTAGAAACTTCAAAGGAGGTTTCATCAATTTACCCTTTTTCAGCAAACATAACTTAAAAGATAGTTTGGAATTATTTATTGGAAAATTGCATATTATTAGTACCCTGTACTTTGGGCCTAGTATCGCTTTGGTCCCCAAACTTCAAAATGTGACAATCTAGTGCCTAAACTTTCAAAACATGCCAACGTAGTACCTACCATTAATTATATGTATCATGTGACATCATGTGCGACTTAAAACTTTTGAAAATGTCAAAATTACCCTTCAAAATAAAACATTGTTCATCATCTTCTTCCTCAAGAAGATGAAATAGAGGTGTAAGTGTTATTCTTCAAACCTCCTTTCAACTTATTTGGCATTTAATCCATGATTTAAGCCAATTTCAGCAAGGATTTGCAATCCCATTCCCCCTCTCTCTTTGATGGATCTCGAGCAATCTCTCTCTAGAATTCGAGCTCTATCTTGAAATTCAAGGGCCATTTCTTGAATCCTCAACCCCGACCAAACTAGCTTCAATGGAGGTAAAACCTAAATTCTTTATGTTACAATTTTATTTTTATTTTTTATTTCATTCTACAAGTTTTATGGGTTCAAGATCTATCTAGCTTTCGGTTCCCCAATCACCTAGACCCAGTGTATTGGTTTTGCTTGTTGATTCCTTTTTTTTTGGCATTGTTGGGGTTTTCCTTACTGTTGGTTCTCTCTTCGTGAGCAAGAATCTTATTCGTAGTTGTGTTTTAACCTTTGATCTTCTTGTTATTTTGGGTGCTTTTGTTAATTCTACTTGGAAAGGAATTGGTTTTTCAGGTTTTGCAAAATTGGTTGATTTTGATTTTGAAGATTGAATTTTGATGCAATTATGTGAAGGGGCTCCTATCTTCTTGCATATGGGAATGAATTTCATTGAAGTTTCTAGCATTGCAAATTTATTGGTTGATTATGGTGATTGAGTTTGATTGAAAATATGGAGGGTGTTCATTTGTTTCCATGGGATTTGTTTGATGTTGATGTAGTGCGATCTAGTCGCTCCTTGCTAGAAGGCAACTCGAACATCGATTTGCTACGTGGCTGGGTTGAACTACAAGACAAGTAGATTAGAGGTCCCAAGGTACTTTACCCAATGTGGGCACTCCGATGCTTAATTTAGCGTAGAAGGTTTTTGTGAGAGCTGAGAACTCAGAATGCTAGTAAGAGAGCTAAACCACTGGTACCTTCTAAAGATGGTGACGATGCCTTTATATAGGCAAGCTACCGTAGGTCTCATGAAACATGTACGAAATCTCCAGCTCGCCTAATTCAGAGTTTCTTCCGCACCCGAAGATGGATTCTGTGTAAGATGATAAGGCTTATCCAGGTTTGTCCAATTCGGGTGGGATGGAGATAAGATCCATTGGCGTGCGACGTAATACCGAGGAGATCAGAGACAATTGGCTCACATCTACAAGGAGGCTACGTGGCACCTTGACAGGTCGGTGGATATAATGAGCTGCTCGGGCCTTGGTCTTGGCTGAGTGACCCAAGGTGACATGGACTGCTGAGATGTCACGAAATCAACAGGTCACTCGACGTGTCATCATGTCATAGGTCGGGTCAAATTATCCCTCATCAATTGTCCTCACTCTCGATCTTGAGGCAACTGACTTGGGGCAGGAGTTTCTGGCGACCTGGATGAATTTATCCTGACCTCTAGTTCAGCCAAGATCCAACCAATAGGTCAAACTTGAATGATCCAACTGGCTCGACCTTAAGGGGCAAGGCCATGTCTCGAGTACACATGGACGTCACACGAACTATAAATTCCATGGACATCAAAAATGCGCTCAACTGAATTCAGCCTTAGAATGCGAACACACCCCTGGGAGCCATCGGATGTTGTTCGATATGGACCATCTGTTGTTGGTTAAGGCAACTATAAATAGGGCCCTTGGGAACCCATTCATTTCATCCCATTTCAAGCTCTCGTGCATTTGGAGGTCGCGGTGCGTTCTGTTGTCAATGCCTTCGGTGTCGTTAGGTCGGTCTTTCTCCATTTTTCGGTAAGTCATCTTCCTTGTTTGTTTTTCATTATCTTTGCTTTTCCTTCTAATATGTCGGGTAGTGAGTCTAGTGGGGAAAGGGTTCAGTTCGGTCAGGCCGAGGAGGGCACCCTGGTCTGAAACTGACGAGGTTCCCATAAAAGGACCTCGTCTTCCCGCTGGCCAGCTAGGCCTAGAGAGTCGAATCACTTCGGTCGTACCCAACTGATTGCCAACACCATTTGCGGTCTGGCAGCTCGGTACAAAATTCCAAACCCCTTTGGTTACCCTTTACTTCCATTTGTGGGGTTGCATCCAAACTTTGTTCGTACCCTAGTTAGTATGATTTCTCTTTACTTCCACCTTAGCCTTCCTCTAGACATCAAAACCTTCACCGCCCTCTACCAGATCAAACAAAACCTTGCCATAAGCTTGGACAAATTTAGCTATTACTTGTCCTACTATCCCGGATATAAGCTTCTTCATGGGTTTCCCTCCAAAGTCCTAGCCTAGAAAAGCATATATTTCTTTGTCACCCTAGCTAATGGGTGGCCTTTCTCGACACATTGGAGAAAAGGAATCAAAGATGTCGAGGAAGAGTTGAGTGAGCAAATGCAGGCCAGGATGTGAAACCTGGTAGAATGCAGCCTGCAACTAGACGAATTTTTAGCCAAATAGAAGCTAATTCAGGTCGGGCTGAGTCCTTTGGGTAGGTCATCATCTTGGGCTCAGATGTTCAATTTCTTTGCTTCATTTTGACTTGTCTAACTCTTGGGCTACTTGTGCAAGTGACATGTCGGGCATTGAGACTTCGGGGTTCCTCTTGGATATGAGGAAGAAGAAAAAGGGGAGGGTGTCTCACAAGGACACACCTCAGGCACCTTTTCCCGAGCCGGTTGTACCAACCACAGCCAAGGAGGCCACAGTCGTCAACCTGGTCAAGGAGGACCAAGTGGAGAGGCCATCGCACCAGCCCACGGTGGTCCGGTTGTCTGAAGCTCGTCCTCTACCACTCGGGGCCAATTCTGTGAAGGAGGCTCCCTAGGAGAGGGGAACTATCATGGACTTCCAGACCTCCCTTATCAAGAGCAAGGAGGTCATCTTCCCCGAGGAGGTGGGAACAATGTTCGAGATGCGGTGCAACGAGCTCGGTGCCAAAGCCGTGCATTGCCTTATGTGGGTAAGCTTCTAAATTCTTTTCTACGTTGCTCCCAAACTGCATCTTTATACTTAGCTTATTTCTTCTTTTTTGTAGGCGAACTCTGTGGTCCAATCCCTTGTCAAGTAGTTTGAGCAACATTTGATTAGGGCTGAAAATGCCAAGGCGGCATCACAGGAATATCTGTCTCGAGTGGAGTGAGTGGTTGGTTACATCTACGAGATGAAGAACGATTTTAACGCTAAGTACAACCACGTCGGGGAACTAGAACTTCAGTGTGTGAGACTTAAGAAGGATCTCTGAGAGAAGGAGGCTCGTTTTCTAAACATGAGGTGCAACTACTTGACGAGATCTAGGCTGCCCGATTTCAAGCTATGGAAGAATTTAAGGTCTCGCTAGGATGGTTGAAGGAAAAAAAGAACTTTGACATTGCAACCTTCCACTAGGGCTTCAAACTTTACGAGATGCTGGTGAAGACGGCTTACCCTGAGCTCGACCTTGCGCCTATCAAGTCTTTGTCCTGCACCAAGGGAATGTCCCACTAGGTTGACTTAGAGCCAGACTCCAAGGAGGAGGAAGATGAGGCCGATGAGGGTGTTGGGGAGGAAACCGATGCGAATGTTGCCAACGAGGAAATCATCGAGAAGGATGCCACTGAGGAGGACGTTGTCGATGCTACCAGAGATGGGAGTGAGGAGCCCTGGGATGTTTGAAATCCTACCTCTTTTCTTGGAACCCCCCTATATATACGTGTAATGTGTCAAGCCTCTGAGCTCAATCTAAAGAACTATTTTTTTACAATACAAATGTAATTTTTGTCGAGCTTTAATGAATGAAAGTTTATTTTTAGTGCACCTAGCGTTCATTTGTTCTTCATGCTTTGATAAAACTTGGGACTTCAAAAATAATATAAGTGTAAATTTATCCCGAGGTGCCTATCTATCAAAGTGACTAGACATAGTATGTGATTAACTTGAGGTATCTGTGCGCTAAGGCGACTAGGCATAGTATGGGATATAACTCAAACAACATATGTGCCAACTAGGCGTAATGTAAGATGTATTCGAACTACCTATATGCCAAAGTGACTAGGCTTTATTAAACTGCCGAGGTTGCCAAAGCGGGTGGTCTTCCATACTTAGGAAAATTTTTGATCATCTTATTGAAGTCGTGAATACTTAACTCCCAAGCTCATAAATAGTACTTCCTTAAGTTATCCACGTTCCAAGCATGGGGTACTTGCCTCCCTTCCAATGTCTCGAGCTCGTACGTCCCTTCGCCGATCACTCATTGTACCCTGTAGGGACCTTTCCAATTCAGGCCCACTTTACTGACATCGGGATCCGGTACCTTCAACCTTCCAAAGTACAAGGTTGCCAATTCGGAAGTGGCATCTCTTGACTCAGGCGTTGTAGTACCGAGCTACTCGTTGCTAGTAGGCCATAGTTCGAATATAGGCCATGTTGTGTGCTTTTTCCACCAGGTTGAGGTTTGTTCACAACTCCTTGTCGTTGGCCTCCTCGTCGAGACTTTTAACCATAAGGTCGATACTTCAATCTCAGCAGGGATGACCTTTGTACCGTATGTCAAGTTGAATGGAGTTTCTCCAGTCACCATTTTGATTGTAGTTTGGTAGGCCCAAAGGACGCTAGGCAGCTCATCTACCCACAAACCCTTAGCTTAGGAAAGTTGAGCTTTGAGTCCGCAGAGGATCGCCCTGTTCATCACTGCGGCCTGTTTGTTTGCATATGAATGAGCCACTGAAGTGAAATTCTATTGAATCCCCATCTTGGCACACTAATTTTGGAATTTAATGTCCATGAACTGCTTCCCATTGTCAAATATCAGCACCTTCGAGAGTCTAAATCAGCATACTATGTTCATCTAAAAGAGGTTTTGTACATTCTGAGCTATGATTACCACCAGTGGCTCGACCTCCACCCACTTCGTGAAGTAGTCAACTGCAATGACCAAAAACCTTCTTTGCCTAGTCTCCAGTGGGAAAGGACTAAGGATGTCTATCCCCCACTAGGCAAAAGGCCATGGGCTGGTCAAGTACTTGAGGTCGATGGTAAGCTGGTGGGGTATGTTAGCGTGCCTCTGGCAATTGTCACACTTCTGGATGAGTTTGAATGCACCCACCTTCATCGTAGGTTAATAGTAGCCTTTCCTTAGCGCCTTCTGAGCAAGCACCCTACCCCCCAAGTATCCTCCATAGAGACCTTCGTGGATCTCGTGTAGGACCTAGCTTGCCTCTAAAGGTCCCAAGCAATGATGGTAGGGGAGCGTGAAGGATCTCATGTACAACTACTCACCGATAAGGACGTAGCAAGCTGACTAATGCTCTACCCTCTATGCTGCGTTGCGATCCACTGGTAGGGTCTTGTGGAGCAGATAATTAACGAGCGGGTCCATCCAGCTTAGTTCCATTGCCAACGCATGAGGGACCTCTTCTGCCACCCTTTCGATGCTAGGTCATGGCAGGTCTTCGACGTAGACCGTCCTCCTTGTAACATCGATTGCGCTATCCAGCTTTGAAAGTGAATTGGCCTCTACGTTCTCTATTCACGGTATTTGTTGGATATATCAGGAATGGAAGCTGGGTAGGAGCTCTCTCATCTTAGCCTATTAGGCCGATATGGTGGGCTCCCAGGCCTCATACTGTCCATTCACCTGGTTCACAACCAGTTGAGAGTTACTACACACCACGATGTGCTCTGCACCGACTTCTCTCAACAAAGTCAGCCTAATTATTAGTTCCTCATATTCTACTTTGTTGTTCAATGCCTTAAACGCGAACCGAAGAGTGTACTCCAACTTTACCTTGGCCAAATAGGCCGACATGGCGGGTTCCCGAGCCTAACATTGCCCATTCACCTGGTTCATGACCAGCTAAGAGTCACTGCACACCACGATGTGCTTTGTGCTGACCTCCCTCGACAAAGTCAATCCGACTATTAGTGCCTCATACTCTATTTCATTGTTCAATGCCTCGAACGTGAACTAGAGAGCATACTCCAACTTTACCTTGCTTGGCCCATAGAGCATTAGCCCAGCTATGCTTCCTTGCTAGTTAGACGAGCCATCGACGTTGAGGATCCAAGGCTCCTCTTCCCAGGCCGAGACAGGTGTCGTGCTGGTTGATGCCTCTAACATGCTGAATGTACACCCGGTGATGAAGTCTGCCAGGACCTGTACTTTAATTGCTAGGTGCGGCTCATACCAGATATCGTACTCACTTAGCTCGATTTCCCACTTCATCATCCTTCCTGAGAACTCGGGCTTCTGAAGGACATGCCTCAAAGGTTGATTAATTAGGACTATGTGGTATGGGCTTGAAAGTAGGGAAGTAGCTTCCGAGCTACCAAGATTGAGGCGGAGGCCAACTTTTCAATGTTGGGGTACCTGGTCTCAATTGCATACAACACCTTACTTATATAGTAGATAGGCCGTTGCACCCGGTCTACTTCTCTTATTATTACTGAGCTCACTACCTCATCACTTGCAAAGAGATAGAGTTCTAGCTCGTCTCCAGGTTCAGGTTGGGTTAACATTGGTGGTGAACTTAGGTACCTTTTAAGCTCATCGAACATGAGTTAACATTCCTCGGTCCACTCGAAGTCCTCATTCTTTTTAATTGCCTTAGAAAAGGGTAAGCACTGCCTAGTCGACTTAAATATAAACCGGTTCATGGCGGCAGTTCAGCCTATTAATTTGTATACTTCTTTTATTGACCTAGGTGGTCTCATATCTAGGATTGCCTGGATTTTATCTGAGTTGGCTTTGATACCATGTCAATGCACCATGTAGCCAATGAATTTGCCCAATGTAACCCCGAAGACACACTTGTTCGATTAAGCTTCAAGTTAAATTTTCATAGAATTTGAAAAACAACATTTAAATCATCTACAAGAGATTTTGAAAACTGGGTCTTCATGACCATGTCATCAACATAACATTCAATTTTATTGCCAGCCAAAGGAGAAAAAAATACTTTATTTAGTTCAAAGGACATAACTTTATAACAGTATAACCCTACATCAGTTATAAAGGTCATTTTCTCATAGTCGTCTAACTCCATCTAGATCTGGTTATAGTTAGAGTAGGCATCCATGAATCTCAGCAACTCGTGCTCCGAGGTCACGTCTACCAAGCGGTTTATTCTGGGGAGCGAGAAACTGTCATTTGGGCTAGCTCTATTGAGGTCAATATAGTCGACGCACATGCACCACTTGTCGTTGGCTTTTTTCATGAGCATAGTGTTGGCTACCCAACTCGGGTACTGGACCTTTCTAACGAAGTCCGCTATAAGGAGCTTCCCAATCTCCTCATCTACTACCCTCCACCTCTCTGTGGTGATGTTCCTTTTTCTTTGCTTGACTGGCTTGATTAAAGGGTCCACATTAAGTTTGTGAGTAATCACAGATGGGTATATGTTGGGCATTTTTGTTGTTGACCATGCAAAAACATCTAAAGACCAGGACCATGACGGTGTCCTCCATAGGTCGATCTCGGTCGTTTGTGTTCTTGAGGGGTGGCTCTAGCTCGATGTCTTTTTCCAGCTTCCCTTTGCTCTTTAATGCATTGATGTAGCACTTTCGTGACTCCAGTTGGTTGCTCCATACAATCCCCACTCCATACCTCGTTGGAAACTTCAACGAGAGGTAGTAGGTCGACACTACCATGCGAAGTGCATGCAAGATGGGCTGACCTAGGATCATGTTGTAGGGGAACAGGGTGGCAACCACTAAGAAGGTGTGCTCAAACCGGACTATATTGGGCTCTGACCCGCTGCAACTGGTACTTTGATCCGACCTAGGGGCTTCACCACATCTCCGTTGAAACCAATGAGTGGAACGTCCGCTAGCTGCAAGTCTTTCTGCTCCAACTGCATCTTCTTGAAGGCCTCCAAGAAAAGGATGTCGATAGAGATCCTGGAGATCATCTTGACAACGAGGGCATCATCGTGGACCCTACGAGTGTCATCCTTGGTGAAGTAGATGACGTCTTCCACACGAGGGCACTTCGGTGGGTACTCGTCCTCATGCTCTAGCTCCCAGACTGAGTTTTTCCCACTGCTATGCTACAACTTGCCACTATTGACCCGTTGGCGATCATGTTGATCACCTTGCGAATCGGCCTCTCCGGTGGTAGTGGATCTCGAGGTGGCTGATCACGATCTTGACAACGCCACTTGTTGCTTGAGGAAGCCATTGGGTCAGTTGGATTAAAAATAAGGTCAAAACTAGTTTTTTGTTGCATTGTTCCCATAGACGGAGCCAATTGATGTAGCACGATCTGTTCCCTGCTAGAAGGAAGCTCGGACGTTGGTCTGCTACGTGACTAGGTCGAACTGCAAGACGAATAGATTAGAGGTCCTGGGGTACTTTACCCAGTGTGGGCACTTCGATGCTTAAGTTAGTGTAGGAGGTTTTTGTGAGAGCTTAGAGCTTAGAATGCTAGTAAGAGAGCTAAATCGCACATACCTTCTGAAGATGGTGGTGATGCCTTTATATAGGCGAGCTATAGTAGGTCTCACAAAACATGTCCAAGATCTTTGGTCCGCCTAACTCAAAGTCTGTCCCGCACCCGAAGATGGACTTCGTGTTAGCTGATAAGGCTTATCCAGTTCCATCCAATTCGAGTGGGATGGAGATAAGATTCGTTGGCGTGCAACGTGATCCCAAGGAGAACGGAGACAGTTGGCTCACTTTTAGAAGGAAGCTATGTGGCACCTTAGCAGGTCGATGGATATAGCAAGTTGCTCGGGCCTCGATCTTGGCTGAGTGACCCAAGGTGCTTGAGGTGACTTGGACTGTTGAGGTGTCCGAGAATGCTGAGATGTCACAAAGTCAACAGGTCGCTCTACGTGTCATCATGTCGTAGGTCGGGCCAAATTATCCCTCATCATATGCTTTCTAATTTTTGCTCCAAAAGTTAGAAAGGTCACTGGTTTTTTTCCAAATAGTTTAATTCCGTGCCTCTAGTTGGTCGAATAGGTTGGACTATTGATCATCTAACGGTTGTGAAATAGAGATCGAAGAGAGAAGAGAGAAGGAGAGATGGTTTAGATCTTAAAAGAGAAAGACATTTGGATGGTTGATAAAGAAAAGGGTAAATTTCTTAATCAAACCAGACCGGGCCAAATTACTGTTTAGCTAATTGACTAACTGCCCTACCGTTAAGTGCTAACAAAAAAATTAAAATGTCAAATTTGTCCTTACTATCTCCAGCAGCGGCTCTCTCTCCCCTGTCCCCTTGTTGGGCTGGTTTTCCACGAAGCTCTCTAAATAATCAAACCAGACCAACACTCCAAATAATCAAACGAGTGAAATCTACAACTTTCAAAGTCCAAAACCGAAGCTCAACCCAGAAAAAGAAACCCTAAAAAGAAGAGAGAGATACAATACAACTTACACGAGTTGGAATTCGGTAGTGGCATACTCTAAAACATCGACTTCCACCAAACAAAACTGAAACGCAAATCATCCAGAAAATTAAAAAATGAATTTCTTCCTCTTCCTCTTGTCTCGATTCAACTATTAAAATAACCTTCCTTTTCTTCTCCTAGTGTTTTTTCTCCTCTGTTCTTCGTTCGAAGTCGTTTCTTCCTCTGTATCTAATCTCTCTCTCTCTCTGATATTTCATTCAAAGTTCGTTGTGGGAGAGATCGGGGATTCTGAGCTTATCTAATCCGGAGAGTTTCTATGCGATCTTGCCAGAAAGCTCATTCCAGCTAAGATTTAAAGCTATCTCTAGCGCCGGAGTTTTGGCCAGGCTCAGTGAAATCTCTCCTATGAATTGGTTTCTGCCCAAGTCAGGGAGTTGTAGTTTCGTACACAAGCCGAGTTGTGACGGGATTGAACCTGAAAATTGGTTCTTTCCAAGGATGAGTTTGCTAAGCGACGTCAGTGATGCAAGATTTGGATTCAACTCTCCTTCTATCAAGTTGTCGGAGACGTCAACATATTGAAGTGAAACGACCTGGTTGAAATCTGTAGGCAAGTTGCCTGTGAAAGAGTTGGAATGTAAGTTGAGGAATGTTAGGTTCTGGCAACCAGATATCTCCGACGGTATGACCCCGCAAACTATTCGAATCGAGATCTAAGAACTCAAATTGCGCAGCTTCCCGATTTCTGGCAGAATGGACCGGTAATCTTGTTGCCATTGGCTCTAAATTGGATTAACGACATGCATTTCCCAATCTTGGGTGGAATTTGGCCTATTGTTCGACAGTAGCAGCAGATTGTTTAGATTCTATAACTCAAAGATTCCTCTTGGAATCGAACCTCTGTATCTAATCTCTCTCTCTGAGAATTCCTTCTGAGACTTCGTTCAAAGTCGTCCAAAGTTCGTTCACGTTCAAAGTCTGAACTTCTCTACAACTTTCTCTCTCTCCCCATCCCGTTGATTCTCTCTCTCTCTCTCCCCATCCCGTTGATTCTCTCTCTCTCTCCCTCTCGCCCCTGTTTCACCACCGTCCAGCAGCTGCAACCTGTCCAGCAGCGCCTCTCTCTCTCTCTCCTCTTCGTTCTCCCTATTTTCTTCTTCTTCCTCCGCCCCTCCCAGATCTACAACTCCCATCATTGCTTCTTGACTTGCATTCGAAGATGGCACCGACACCCCCTTCCCTATTTTCTTCTTCCTCCATCCCCCTCCCAGATCTGTAACTCCCTAATTTTTTCGTTGACAAGATTTCTCCTCTCTTCCTCTCCTCCCTCGGCGGTCAGACGACTTTAAAAAAAGGAGAAGATCACACCCGTCTGTAGATTTGGGACTTGCGACTTGTTTCGTGTTCCAGTAGAAGATCTGGGACCTGCAAGTGAGCGAGACATCATCCTCAACATTCTTGTGAGGGGAGAGTGTAGAGAACAGATTAGTAAAACCTGAAATAAAGATGACAAATTTGAAGAAGGAGAACATGAAGAAAGAGAATGATGGAGGGAAGAGAGAAAGGTCAGAGGAGGTAGGGGCCGGCGGTCCAGAGGAAAGGGACGAGCGTAATATTAGGTTTTAAAAATTTTTAAAAATCGCATAGTGTCACATGTATACGGATTTTAACGGAAAATTAACATATACTAACGGTAAAGATAGAGCTATTCAATTGTCAAAAAAACTTACAAGGTATTATAAGACAATAGTTAAACAGTATGTTTGTTTGTAGGAGAGAGTTTAAAAAATTTATCCTAAAGAAAATTAAATTCCCGAAGGACATTTGTGTATTTTTATATACGACTGATTAACTATAGTACTAAGTTGATACCTTTTTAAAATTTAGATAGATAAAAGATTGACACGTTTTGAAGTTACCAGGTGGTTAGAGACGCGCGACCCAGTGATCAAAACGGGTTTTCATCCGGTCATCACTCATCAATTCCTTCAATATTTCCAGGTAAAACTGTAAAAGAATGGAGGAAATCGTATCTCACTACTTACCAGTCACCCTCACCATCCCTGGCTGTGGTTGTGGGTATTCTGGTGCAAATGAGGTCAACAAACTAGATGTAGTCACTAGTCAGTAGTTTTGAGGAGAAAACCAGTATGTGGTGATTTGCATCACTTGTAATCAAATCCCTACTAATTCAAGTGTCAAATAGACCGGCATCATCCTCTTCCTCTTCAGAATTCTAAGTATCTTCTCTTTCCTGTACTCCGATTCTATTGCACTTCGCTGCGAAAATGGCATCTCTTCTATTCTCAGAGGTTGGGCCTGCCACTCACCCAACCACACCATGTCACCACAGTGATTTGAGTTCCCATCACAAATCCATTAACCTCTCCTTTCGAAGTCTAAAACCCGCCACACTCTCAATGAACCCACCTCTCTCGGACAAGCAAAACCTCGTCTTGTCACTTAATGGCCCTGTGGACTCCACCGCCTATGCTTCTGTTCTTGAGTCCTGTAAATGCCCTGGTTTGGGAAAACAGGTCCATGCCCACGCCCTTAAAACTGGGTTTTGCGGGCATGAGTTTTTAGAGACCAAGTTGTTGCAGATGTATGGTAGGTGTGGTAGCATTGAAGAAGCAAGGTTGTTGTTTGAGAATATGCCTCTAAGAAACATATATTCTTGGGCTGGCATTCTTACCGTGCTTGCCGATAATGGGCACTTCGAGGAATCTCTGTCACTGTTTCAAGAATTACAGTATGAAGATATTTGTTTGGAGTTTTTCATATTTCCTGTAGTTTTGAAGGTGTGCAGTGGTCTTCGTGCATTAGAACTAGGAAGACAATTACATGGGTATGTGATAAAGAGTGAATTTGCTTCAAATATTTATGTGGGCAATTCTCTAATCGATGTGTATGGAAAATGTGGGAGATTGGATGATGCCATGGTGGTTTTAGCTAAAATGCCTAAAAGAGACTGTGTTTCGTGGAATTCTGTGATTACTGCTTGTGCAGCTAATGGGTTGATCTTTGAGGCATTTGAGTTTCTAGAAAATATGAGATTACAGGATGATTTGATGCCTAATCTTGTTTCTTGGAGTGCCATGATTGGTGGGTTCGCACAAAATGGGTACGATGAAGAAGCTCTTGAGCTTCTTTGTAGGATGCAATCAGCTGGGTTGAATCCAAATGCTCGGACTCTGGCGAGTGTACTGCCTGCTTGCGCTAGATTACAAAATCTAGGCCTTGGCAAGGAAATCCATGGCTATATAACAAGGCATGGATTTATGTCCAACCCATTCGTTGCTAACGGATTGGTTGATGTGTATAGGAGGTGTGCCGATATGGGAAGTGCTCTAAAGATCTTTTCTAAGTTCTCAGAGAGAAATCTAGTCTCTTTCAACACTATGATCGTTGGGTACTGTGAAAATGGTGAGGTAATTGAGGCCAGGGATATTTTTGATCAGATGGAGCTTGTCGGGATCAAGAAAGATATCATCGCATGGAACTCAATGATTGCAGGGTACGTAGACAACAAGCTGTTTGATGAATCTCTGAAGATGTTTCGAGATTTGCGGATGGAAGAAGGGATTGTACCCGACTCTTTTACCTTAGGGAGTGTTCTTTCCGCCTGTGCAGACTTGAATTGCTTGAAACTTGGAAAGGAGATACATGCTTATTCAATCATTAGGGGTCTACAATCTGATACCTTTGTGGGCGGTGCATTGGTAGAAATGTATTGTCGATGCCAAGATCTAGTCGCTGCACGGATGGCTTTTGATGAAGTGATCGAAAAGGACACAGCAACATGGAATGCTTTAATCTCTGGCTACTCCCGCTGCAATCAAGTGGAAGACGTCCAGGAACTTCTTCGTAAGATGAAAAATGACAGTTTAGAACCCAACACTTATACCTGGAATGGAATTATAGCAGGTTATGTGGATAATGGCCACAATGAAGCAGCTTTGCAACTGTTCTCTCAGCTGCAAACTTCAAATCTGAAGGCAGATATCTACACAGTAGGCATGATTCTACACGCCTGTTCAAGGTTGGCAAGCATAGATCGAGGTAAACAGGTTCATGTACATTCCATCAGACGTGGATATGATATGGATGTCCATATTGGAGCAGCACTTGTGGACATGTATGCCAAATGTGGAAGTATAAAGCATGCATGGCTAGCCTTTAATAGGATATCAAAGCTTAATTTGGTTTCCTGGAATTCCATGCTTTCTGGATACGCCATGCATGGTCATGGTAGGGAAGGTATTGACCTCTTCCTTAAGATGCTGGAAGATGGAATCACACCGGATGAGGTGACCTTCCTTTCCGTTCTATCTTTGTGTGTTCATGCTGGATCCGTTGACTTAGGCAAAGAGTACTTTGGTTTGATGTGCCATTATAACATAGAACCAACAATCAAACACTATACATGCATGGTTGATCTCCTTAGTCGCACTGGTTGCCTTGAAGAAGCTTATGACCTAGTGAAGAAAATGCCCGTGGAACCTGATTCCGTGACATGGGGTGCTCTGCTTGGTGGTTGTGTTCTTCACAGGAGCATAGAATTGGGAGAAATTGCTGCAGATAAGCTGATTGAGTTGGACCCATACAATACGGCAAACTATGTTCTGCTAGCAAATATGTATGCTTATGCAGGACGATGGGACGACCTAGCTAGAACCAGGCAGATGATCAAGGACAAAGGAATGCATAAGAGCCCAGGATGCAGTTGGTTCGAGGATAGAGACCTGATCCATGTATTCCTTGCTTGTGATAAATCTCACAATAAAACAGAGGAGATCTATGCTACTCTTGACAGCTTGACCACTCAAATGAAAACGGAAGGTTATACAGCTCTTATCTAATCTCTCATCACCAAGTAACAGTTATTAAATTATACAAATACAATCATACAAAGGCATAGCTCAGTGGTGACCATACAAGCACCCTGTCTAGATATTTTGTTAGCCCTCCCAAAATTTTAGTACAGATCTAGTGACTCAAGAACCCTGCGAACTTGGATATATAGAGCTCTCTGCCTTTGATCTGGATCAAGGGGTTGACCCAAACTGACTTGCTGCTCATATCAATGATGCAGATTTCTCACCCAGAAGTTGTATTATGTCTTCATGTATTGTTTATTAATACTGTTGAGAAAGCAACAAAGAATGGAAGATCTGTCCACTACTCAAAAAGCAATGGGAGTAAGAACTACCCCCATTGTAGTTTTTTTCAAGGTATGATTTATGGCAAGGCTTGGGTTGTAATTAGCTACATGGTAAAGTTGAACAAAAATGATATGCTACTATGTGTTATTAAAATTCTTCAAAGAGTTCTTTTAGCCAATTCCAGTTCAAAGGCATGTCTGTAAGAGATACTCAAGCATTATTATCCTAGTACTACACCATATTCAATGATGCACTGTCATCTTATTATTTGAGTTATTTTTCAAAGCTCCAAGCATCGCACCATAAATTTAATTTTCGGAGTTTGTCAAGAAAAGCAACACTAAGTTCAAATCCCGACTCCTGACTCCTGAGCAAGGCAGATCATCAAAGTGAACTTGTGATATGTATGGAAACTGGTCTCCCAATCAGGTCAGTTATGGTCTTATGGGAGGTCCCCTAGACGACCTCCACATATTTCTGTCACACAGAGGAACCCTGTGGCTAATCCAGTCAGTGCATTGGATGAGGGGATCCTCTGGATCAATATTCACTCCTCCAGTCCACCTCAGTCCTACACTCCACCTTGTATTAACTTCACTTTGATATAAGCAGCCAAATTTTTCAATTTAATTTAGTTGCATCATCCTCCAGAGTAGGCCATGTAGATCAGAACTCAGGTCCATTATAGAGAGGGGGGGATGATGCTCATTACGTCAGACAAAAGAAAGGGAATATAAGGTTTGAACACCAGTTGCAATATCACATCAAAGAAAAACGAGAACCCACCTTTTCAGGGGAAGATGAGAAAAGAAAAGCTTACCTTATATTTTCATCCAGTTGTTTGTCTTTAACAAGAGCTCTGAAACTTTCTCAGTGCCATGACATCCCTCAAAATCTTGGAAAAATTATATAGCCAAACTAGGGCCATAAATCATAAAAGTAGAGTAAATGGAATCTACACGAGCGGGGCGTTAAGTCAGCATGCGAAAACATCAATACTTTATGCATGTGTGACTCTCACACCCCGTCTCTCTCTTCCGCTTTCTCCCCCCTCTCAGGTTTTCTCCCCCTTTCTCCTCCTGCTTCTCTCTCTTTGTTCATGTTCCCTCTCTCCCTCTAGCCAACAATCACACTGAAACATTCTTCACAATGCTTTGTCATATGTACTATCTAATTCTACACCACTTACAAATGTTCTTGAAAAGGGTTCAAGTAGTATGTTTATACAAAGTAGTTGAAATATAATTATGTTATATAACCATTATTGAACATAATATGTTATATGGTACTAAAATATTTCTCATAATTCCAATAGGAAATCTAAGAGCTGAACATTTTCAAAGTATTGCAAGACAATGGAGATTTGAAATCTTAAGCAAGCGAAGGGCAGATGTGAATGTTGAGATTTAGTGTAATCCCCCAATGGGATACCTTTATATAGCCGTAGGTTGTCATGGGCTTCACGTAGCACGTCTGAGATCACCGGCCCACCTCGTCCATAGGTGTTTTCATGCTTGAAGACGTCTTCCACATAAAGTGATAGAGTTTATCCGGTTGCCTCCGAAGTGGGTAGGGCGGGAGTTAGCTTTGTAGATAAGGTGTGATCCCGGAAGATTCGGAGATGATACCCCACTTGCCAAGGAGGTTAGCCACCATGTCATGCAAATCGACAATTGGTCTCAGTCATGTCAGCGAAAGCAGGTCACCTCTTACACCGACCTGACTTGGCTGAGATGCCCGTAAGTCAGCCTTGCCGAGGTGGTGCTAGGACAGCTAAGGAAAGTGAGACATGCCTAGAGTGTTTCTGATGTCATTGCCTACATGGCATTGAGGTGTCATGAGATGGTTCCAGGGTGCCATGTGTCACTAGAGGGCCAAATCATCCCTCATTAGTTACCATAAAAGCAGAGCTAGAGCTATGGTTTAACTAATCAATAAAGATCATTACCAAGTAGGCAGGTAGCTACTTTTTGGCATGGTGGTTTGCTTCGTCTCATGGTCTCAATCTCAAACTCAGCCTCTCACTCTCACTTCACTTTCTTAGCTCATTCCAAATAGATTTAAAGCAGTGAAAAAAAATCTTTGAGCCATAAATCAATTAGGGTCCCATGCATTCGTGACTTCATTTTGGCATGTTAATCAGCCCTGACAGCCTGAGATTTGAGATTTCCTTTCTCAATCCCAAGCTCTCACTTTCACTTCATTCCTCATGTTGTTGCATTCATTCTATAAGAGAGATGGAGAAGATAAATTTAAGTGTTTGGAACCATGGGAAATATAAATTAAGAGGAGAAGATAAATTTAATAGTTTTATCACCTCCTTTTTTTTTATTGGGGTATTCATAAAAACTAGTAAGCATGCACGTGGCAATTCTAGATGATGATAATGATATTAATAATGTATCCATAAATTTTTATAAATATGTATTTTTATTTTGTTTTTTTTATTATTATTAATCGGATGCAAATTGTAAAATTGAAATCTAATTACATAAACACTTCATCCAAATATGTGATAATTAGATCGAGTTGTAAAGTTTCAAGTATCATTGATAGGCCTACTTGCTTCGCTAGATTCTTCTTTTTGTAATGTTTTGTCTTTTCTGGTGTATCTTTTTTTTTTTGTCTATTTATC
Source organism: Nelumbo lutea (assembly GCF_056320005.1). NCBI lineage: Eukaryota > Viridiplantae > Streptophyta > Magnoliopsida > Proteales > Nelumbonaceae > Nelumbo > Nelumbo lutea. The sequence continues at coordinate 217,961,131 of NC_142684.1, forward strand.
CAAAAAAAATGTAAGATTTAAATAGAGGGGAATGATGTGAACAATAGTAGTTCAATTTACAATTTAAAGGTTATAATTAAATAGGGACTAAATCCAAAAATGAGTATTTTAGTTAAAAGAAAATTCCACAATTTTATTCATATTTTTAATAGTAGTGTAAATATAAAATTATAAATGTGTTCATTTTTTTTTTTCTTTTTTTTTTGTATTTCTGTGTAGAAATAATTCTGATATATCACACTTACTTTTTGTTTAATATGATAATTATATGATATTATACATGTGCCTGAATGTTTTTCTTTTTGTAAAATTTATGTTTTTTTTTCATTTTGTTTTTTTTTTATATTTTATTAATTATTATTATTTATTTATGACATTAAATGTTAGCACATTTGACCCAAAAGTTGAACTATTAATTTTTGCAAAATAGTAAAACAGTTTTATTTTTGGTCAGTTCTAAATTATGTATTTCATTTTCATTATCAATCAAAATAATTTTTGTTTATTACACTTATTCTTTTAATTTGATTAATAAAAATATCATAAGTGTGTCTATTTTTTTTACATTTTGTTCCTATTTTAAAAATTTTATTACCTAACTATGACTTCATAGGTTGATCAATTTGATTTGGATGGTTGAGTTTCTTAGCCACCACCTGGACAAATAATGGTTTTGTTTTTGAGTTAGCTTGAAATATATGGGTTTATGTTGTTAAAAATATTGGCATAGATCTAATTAGTAGCACTTATTAGTAAAAAATAACTAAATATAGAATTTAATGGAAGAAAATAGAAGTTATTGATTTAAGTATAAGACTTAATGAGAGGGAACTAAATGAGGTGGAAAGTAATAATTGAAGTTACATTTTCAACCCTTACCATTAAAGATGGCCTAAATATACAATTATGGGCATTTTAGTAATCATAAAAGTTGATATTAAAACTATAATAAAATGACTTTTATATCCTTTCACAAACAAAAAAGTAGAGAATAATTAAATCCAAAAAAGTTTCACATTGCATTCCCACTTTTATATATAATATAGATATACTTTGGTTTGTAATGATACCACCATTTTTAAACTTTTGTCTATATGACTTGAAAAAACAATAAAAATTGTACATATAATCCAATATCACTTTGAGAAGGCCTAATTTGGTACTAGCATTGTTTGCATCCAGACATGGGAATAGTTATAATGTTTGATCTTGTTATTTGATACAAAAGGGTTAGAGGAACTCTCAAGATTGGCAAAAAATGAGAAAAAAATTTTGATCTGTCCTTGTGGCATGTACTTCCACTTTTTCACAGTGGATGACTCAACTATGCCTCGCTTTTTTTGAAAATTTTTGAATGTTAAATGAGGTGACTTGAACATCCACCATGAAAAAGCGGAAGTATGTACTTGGAAGATGGAACGAAATAGAGCTCAAAAAATGGCATGGGTAGAAGTAGTAATAAATGAGTCTGAGGTTGGGTTTTCTTGTGTTTAATGGTAGGGCTGCAATTTGGACCAGCGTGAATGAACCTAAACTGAATTTTTAATTTTCAAGGTTTGAGTTTAAGTTTTTGGACTATGAACTAGGTTTGGGCCTAAAAATTTGGACTTAATCTAAATTTGGGTTAAGGTCTTGGGTAGCTCAAGCTTGACCTGACTCAAGGTTAAGCCTGAATTACCAACCCAAACTCAACCTGAGCTTAATCTAACATCAAGCTAGACCTGGGCTTGAGCATGTTGAGCTTTATAACCCAATTTACAAGTAGAATAGTATGTAGATATGTATGTCATAAAATGTTGGACGGGCCTAGATTTGGTCGGACTCAAACTCCAACTACCTAAAGCATCAACCCAAACCCAATTTGAGTGTAGGTTAGACTTGATTTTTTTGACCGAAGCCCAGCTCCAAGTTTGGCTGAGCCAAGCCAGGCTTGGGTTGAGACCACCTAAGTCACATGGGTCCTCTCAGTCCTCACTGGCATATATGTTAAATTTGTGAACGACATATTTATACATTTTTTCAATCATTTTTATTTTTATCCAACCAAACCCAACCTAATCTAACTCAACAAAATTTTGGTTGGGTAAAATCAAAATACCTACATAGCATTGATGTGATGGTGTTTCTTAAAAAAGTGGCCACATACCAAACACCTACATGAACGGGATAAAAGGCTCATGGATTTGAGTTGGGAACTTCCAACATAAAAAAAAAGACACATTCAAACATATTTTAACAGAATTTGGATTTGTCGCCAACAAGATAGTTCCAAACACCCTTCCAACACTCATTCTAACATGATTTGTGTTTGTACATGTCAACATAAGAGTGTGATTCACCATGTATGAGATGTGTAGATTTGGATCATGTTGGAAGGAGTTAGAATTTTTTTTCTTGGTTGGGAAGAGATCTAAACTCCAATGATTTTGTTGTAAGCTTAATAAGGGATAGGGATGTACTATCAACAGAACACTTCCAACACTATCCCAAGAGGCCATTGCAGTCACACATTAAGAACACCTCCCTTTAGAATTTACATTCTTGCTCCTCAAATACCTCACAACATATCTCAACCATGTATTGGAAATATCTCCTAATGACAACTTTGAAAAAATATTCAATGCACATTAAAATGTATATGTGAGGCGCAGATGTGATCTCTTGTGTTGGTAACAGATGTGAACTCCTTAATAAGATTGCACCATAATCATGGCATGTGACACGACGACAATGACATGGGAAAAAAATAACTCAGGGCCACATGCAGCTGGTCGGGATCCTAAGAGAATTTTTGGGGAGACTTCTTTAGTACACATGTCATAAAGCAATACTGTCGTGTGGACCCTTGAGAGTGCCATTCAAGAATGGGAGGGCTCCAGAGCCGACCATGATCGATTTTCTCTGTCAATTTTTGATTAATTTTTAGATTACGTGCATATAGTTTGAGTTTAAATCCTGGGTTTTTTTTCCCCTTTTTTACACCTTGACTTATTTATTTGCAATAAATAAAATATAAATTAAAATGGTGTGATTCACCTGATATTCAAAAGAAGGGAGGTAGGAGGATTGTTTATTTGAGAGTGAGTTGGGAAGTAAGATGTAGTTCCAAATTTATATGAGTGATAATTGAGGTGAGAAAAATGGTTCAAAATTTGCATCAGTTTTTGAGATACAAAACATATACGGTGAATGAATGCAAATAAAGCAAAAAGTATAAATTTTATATCAGATACGAATACAATTATGGTTAACTATTAACAAGTAGATGCAAAATTTGTATTTATTTGGGATTTGCACTGCAACCAATTCATCCTTAATGCTCTTTCTCGTCACTCATGAAACCCTTCAAGTATAGCAAATTACTCTTCTATCAGTTAACTTACGAGATTTAAAAATCAATACACCCTTAATAATTAGGAGGATAAATTGCAAATAATTACCCTATATTTTGGGAGTAGTTTCACTTACGGGCATGAGCTTTCAAATGTGACACTTTAGTACTTAAACTTTTGACTTTTTTTTCATTATTCATAATTCTTTTATGTGTAGAGTCTCTACTTAGGGGATGTTCTTTTTTCGGATTTTGAAAGGGGGGAAAATAGGTCAATGGGAATTTGGTTTCCATCGACCAAGAATCTCATGTTCATTTTTCATATTTATGTGAGGATCAGAGAAAGTTTATTTTCCTAGGTATCACTTACTTAGGTAAATAACTTTCCCACTTAGGGGGAAAGTTGTTAACACTTGAATAGAACAAAAATACCCCTTTTAATAATGGATTTTAAGGTTAAAATGGTCATTACCTTATTTATTTAGGAAATAAAAAAAACATGGATAAATAACTTACTGAAAAGATCAGGTTGTACTTACTTTGTCACTTCTATAGTTTTAAAAATCAGGTCAGATTGGTTAGGCAATTGATTCCGTTTGACCTTAAAACTGCCTTTTAGCCAAAAACCATTGATTTAATCAGCAGCCTGCTGAAATGGTCAGACTATTAACCCATCGGCCCGGACAACAGTTTTTGCCTGTTTTTATTTTATTTTTTAAGTCAGAATGAACCATCTATTTGAACCAGACAATCTGACTGTTCAACGTGGAAATCTGTCCCAGAAAGGCTCCGTGTCCAGTCTGGTTTTTGAAACCTTGATCACCTTTCCGTGTCCGGTCGGATTTTTAAAACCTTGATCATCTTTGATGTGTTAAGGTGGAAATAGATCAATAGTGTAACAAAAAAAAACTACCTGTACCATTTTGCAATTTACCGAAATTATCATTAATTCAGAAATTGAGTAAGCTTAGAAACCGAGAAAGGGAATGAAGCTGATTAGCTAATCGAGTCCCTGTTTCCGGATTCCCACAAATAATCAATCATATATGCCATATATGTTTCATGTTTGATCCTTACAGCACCATCACTGCATGTGCATGCATGGCCTCCATCGGCATTCCATTTATATATTCTATTATTTTGTAGAGTGTGTCCTCCTCCTTTAATTCAATTCATTCATTGACTCCCAAACCCCGTTTATCCTCTCTCCATTAGTATCTCTTCTCTATCAAACAAATTATACAGTGAGTAGTAACGTCTTATCTGAAGAAGCCACCCGATTTGGGAAGAACAACCTATACAATAACTATAAGAAATTAAGAAATGGTTGTTGGGAGAAGGGATTGTGTCATTTCGGGAATATAATGTTTGTCATCGATTGAACTATCTATCTATATATAATATGTGAATTTTAAGATGACAGACCTAAATGGCACTTGCAGCTTTTGCTGCGGAAAGCTATGAGATTCCTGTTAGCTCCATCTCTGCATGTTTTTGCTTGCTCTGCCTAAATCCCAAATTCATAGACGCAAGTCTAGTGACGACAAACTAAACACTCTTTTTTTTTTCAGAACAGTTGGAGAAGTAGTGGAGTACAAGGCTCCTCAATCAAACTCAGTGCCACTTTTATTTCTTTTTTGCAGGTATCCCATGCTCCTCGTCCTCGATCGCCCAGCAAGCAACAGAACAGAACACACGCGCCCGCACAAGTTTGCAGCAGAAGTGTCAAAACTGAAAACGATATTACCTGATTGTGATGGAGTTGCAGGTTCACATTGCAGAGCAACAGATCACAGATGGATGGATCTTATTCTTATATATAGATTATGCGCAAATATTATTTAGTAGAACAAATTGAGTACTATTTAAACGCCCCTTCTCTCTCTCTCTCTGCCTGATGAATAGCTGAAGTGAATAGTGAGAGCTCAAAACCACCACTTTGTTGGACAGTTGCAATTTGCAAGTACTATTTCAAAAGGAAGAAAATACCACTTCTTGCGTTCTTCAACTCCAGAATCTCTGTTTCACTGCTCTTCATTGCTGTTTACTCGTTTTAGAAGCTCTGCGAATACAAAAGGAGGTAAAGAATATCTTCTTCTTCTTCTCGTGTCGCAAAAGCTCCTGCGTTTTCAGCTCCGTAAACCGAGCTCCATGAAAAAAGACAGAAAAAAAAAAGGTTTTGACTTCGGTGCATAGTAATAATGCCCTGAACCACTTTCAGGAGTGAAGAGTCCCAGCAGCGAACTTTTATGTTCCAGTTCTGAACACGAAAGCCGTTTTCTTTTACTCCAATCGGCTCTCTAATTCTTCCTCCATGGTTGAAATGTAAATTGGAAAACAGCTCGTTCATATACCCTACAATGTGAAGAACCACTGTTGTTGAAATCCACAGGTTTGTTTCCTGCATTTCTTATTCTGGAGAAAAAGAAGCAGATTTTTAACTGTCTGCTGATGGTTGTTGAAATCCACAGAATTGTTACGTGAACTCTATTTATCCATCCATCTGATTTGTGTGGTTCTTGAAGCAGACAAAAGATGAGTTCCTTGCTTAAAGAGGAGCTTAAAGCTCTCTGTTGCAGCAATAGATGGTCTTATGGGGTCTTCTGGCGCATCAATCACCCAAATTCCATGTAATCCTAGTCACATTTATGTTTTGTCTCTTAATATTATTTCCTCCCTCTCTGGGATTCATGTGATAAATGCTATTCTGATTAATTGTTTTATTTTGGCACTTGGGATCTCTGGTTTCTTATTTTGTGCTTTTCATTTTTTTTCGTTTTCTTCTGATTATTACCATGAACTGCTTATTTTATGCTTTTTTTTTTTTTGTTTTCTTCTGTATTTTATTTCTTTCCCGTTTTTTCTTAACTTGGTTTGCCATAGTATGAAACTGCCTTTTCAGGCAAGAAGGGTTGAGAAGAGCAGTTAAGTGCTATATAGGATTTCCGTTATAAAAACTCAACGTCGTCAAACTTCAAGTTTTTAGGGGAATAATTGTCTGTTATCTAGTCCTGTCTGATTTTTTTTTCCATCTTTCGCCTTGTTGAGAATGCAATGGCCTCCTTTTACCGATGGAGTTCCAGAAATAGCTGATAATTTCAGTTTATTACACAATAACGTTTGATAGAAATAAGAGAGAAACAGAAATGGATTTGAGTTGGAATTTCACAAAATTCCTTGTGAACATTCTCTTAAATTTCTGTTTCTCTCTTATTTTCTATCAAACCAAACACTGCCTTAGGTATATGCGGATCTCTTGTTTACTGAGCCTAGTTGATGTTACCTTGCTAGGTTGTTGACTGCAGAAGATGTCTACTTCGAAGAATATATTGGGGTGGTAGTTGACAGGATGCTTCAACAAGTACACATGCTGGGACAAGGGTATTTTTGTTATCACATATATACATACATACATATATATATATATATATATATATATATATATATATATATATTCAGTTAATTAGGCTTTAAATTTGTATTTCGGGATGTCTTCATTTACAGGATCAAAATTCTCTGACACCAACCTGCCAACTAAACCAATTTTCCTTTCCTATAAAGATGATAATTTTGAAAGCCTTAGGCAAGTCATGAGCACGAGGCAGGGTGCTGACAAAGCTAATCTTGTTTTTCTTTTCCCTTTTAGAATCATTGGAGAAGCTGCTTTTACTGGGAAGAACAGATGGTTGTTCTCAGACACCTACTATAGAGAATATTGTCCCCCAGAATCTGTTGACAACCAAAATGCATTCCAGGTATTGCTAGATGTTAAATATGGTGCTCAACCGTCACTATTTTTCTCTTCAGTATTCTGGTGATCTATGTTTATATAATTTTTAAGTTTCAAATTTGACTTAGTCATTACTGATTTAGTAATCTCTTCCATGTAAACTTTGGGGTATTTTCATTATTGTATTATAAAGTTATATGTGTTCTACAGATATTTGTCGTTCTTCTTTTTTTATCTTTTACTAGTTAAAGGAACATTCATTGTACATGTATCAACAACAGAGAAAATATTTGTTAGCTTTTTTATACAGCTTGCCATAAAAGATATTGGCAGTCACATTGATGTGGATTGTGAGGCTGCTTGCAAGTTTCAAAATTACATACTCTAAAGATAATTTTCTCCAAATCTATTTTGGATGAAAATAAACTTTTTGGTGTTGGTACTTGTTGAACTGCAAGCCCTGTTCCTTCCTATGAATGAATTACAAGGTTAACTCCTTGATACTTTTCTACAGGACAATACAGACTTTCATCATCAATTTTCTTCTGGAGTGAAGGTATATCCCTGTTTCTTTTGTATTCATGCACAGGTAGAAACATATTAGCTCTTATATTGAAGTAATTAAGTTTTATTATGACTCAAATCATTTTATTCCCCATAATCACTTCATAGTGAATTTGTCATCATTTTCTCATTTCAAGTCTTTAAGGAATGCCCACTGACCATTTGGGTCCTTTTTGCAGACAATTGTGGTAATTGCAGTAACACCACAGGGTGTTTTGCAGTTTGGATCCATGGAGAAGGTTAGTAATAAAAAGGGATGAATTATTGAGAAATTAATAATAGAAAAGGATACACTTTCATGGTTTTCTAGCCATAGCATTTCTAAAATTATTTATTGCCTTGACCAACCTGTTCAAGTGAATTCCAATTGCAAAGATTGCAATGTGGTTTAATGATAACTGATTAGTAATTGCTGACTACAGCTATGCCTATCTTGTGGGCTGAGGTTTCAGTGTTGATCTTTAATATTTTGGGAGCATATTGTTTATCCCTTTACAACTGTGAAAATTACATCCAAATTTCATTGCAAACCATGGAATTATCAGCTTACTTTTTGGAGGGTCTACAATTAGTGATTGACACATTACTTATCTAGCATGAATGAACTGTCTTTTCCTCTTCTTCTTTTTTTTTTTTTTAAATAAATCTGTCATTTATTCATTCATTGGAGCCTAGATGTCTTGTGCTTGATTTATAGTTTGCACAAATATCTTAGAATGAACAATATTTAAGGTACTATAATTGATTAGTCACAAACTTGTTAGACTTGCCAGATGATTTTTGCTATGATAAGTGGATAGAAAAATCAACTTTGGCTTCTCTTTGTTCTTGTGGTTATAGGTGGAACCAAGGGGCTCTGTGATAATGACTGAAGTGGCTGAACTAAATGATTTATTGATTTTTATTTTAGTGGATAAAATAATCCTGCAACTCGACTAAGTTCTGTCCCAACTAGGATTACATGAATCCTGTTCCACCATTCTACTCTATTCAGTGTGGTAAAGAAAATATTTAAATGACAAAATACTTGAGGGTACAGCAGTCAATCCAACTTCAGCTTCAACCATTAAGGAGCTCACAACCTCTTTAACAACTTGTTCATTAAAAGACAGAGCAACAAGTCATTCAGTTCAGCCACTTCATCTATTTCAAACTTCCCCTATTTGATGTGAACTGCCACGATTCATTGTTTACTGTAATGATTTTGCTTTGGTAGGTTCAGGAGAGTTCAGAATTTGTGGATCATGCACAAAACTTGTTTGGCCAGATTGAAAATCGTAATGGAATTGTCCTGTCAGGAGATGTATTGACATCTTTGAACAGTGAAATTAGTCATCAAAGTGGATCATTTGCATCAGTAAGTTTTGCCTGGAATTTCCTTTTCCATTTCTGACAACATCAAATCCATGCATAATGATAGCTGAAAAGAGCTAACACGTAAAGCTGATCTTCATTGATTTTCTCTCAATATTCCCCTTTTACTTTGGAGTTGCACAGTAGCAGCACAACTCCCTTTATTAGCAACTCATTTCATCACAAGGTTGAACTCCAGATGGCAGGTCTTGAAGCTCAGGCTTTATTGCAGTCTACTTGCAATTCTACTAGCAATTCTATTGCCAAAAACACCACTATGAGCACTTGGAATGGAGAGAGTTTGACTAAGACTTTGATTGAGCAACGACTTCTCACCGGAATGGGGATACATGGTTCTTCAAATATGCCTTCTGTATACCTAAAGAACCTTGTACCTTGCAGAAATGCATTTCAAAATTTTCAAGGGGATCCCGACACAGGATTGCTTCAGGTCAACAGACCTATTGTATATGGCTCAGGGAAGCTGGTAGACTTACCCCATGCAAGTGAAGTTGAACTTTCAAAAACATCAACTAGTTTTCCCTCTTTCCCAGGGGATTCTTTTCCTTCCAATGCTACAAAAGTTCTCTCTAAACCCAATCCAGGAAATAGTACTCCCCAGTGGGATTCCCCACCATTTGAGCAGGTCAACGGTGAATTGGCTGCAAAATTGAATGAAAATCTGTCACAATCTCCCGGGCTTGTTTCAGTATCATCTGGTTTCACTCAAAGTGATGTTTTCAACAGCATCTCAGAAAACCACGTGGATACATCTGTAAACAATCCTATCAATGATACTATAAATTCTCCTGCTGCAGTTTGTGAATGGAAAGAAGGTTCTCCTAATGTTCCAATGCAAGTGCCCATTGTCAGCAAAATTTTTGATAGTTCAGGATTGGATTTTGGGTACTTCCAGGGGCAAGAATGTTGGGATGATATTTTAGTGCCACTAGGAAGGAGTAATAACTCAAGCTTGAGCACATTTTTCTCTGGATGCATTCCAGAGTTGGATGTTGGCTCCATTAATGATTGTAAGAAAGGCTTGTTGTCAGAGTTTGGACTCAAACAGATATTGAATGATGCTTGTGATTCTAACTCTGTTGTCAGGACTGCTTTGGAAGATCAGTTGTCCACATCTACAGTAACAAGAACAGGGAGTACCTCACAGTATGGTAATCAAGTTCAGTTGGCAGGTCTTTCTTACTTGGGTAGGTGTTTGGATGCGATGGTGCCTGGATCTACCCTGGAGAAGATAGCAATGCATAGAACTCAGGAAGAGGTTATCTCAAAATCTCAGGCAGTTTCCTGGGTTGATGACAGTTACAATATTCACACTGAGAGTGTTGTCAGCCAGCATAAGAGACCTGGAGAACCAGCAAAAGTCATCAGGAAAAGAGATCAGCCTGGGGAAAGTACTCGACCAAGGCCAAAAGACCGTCAGCAGATCCAGGATCGAGTGAAAGAACTCAGAGAAATTGTCCCAAATGGTGCAAAGGTACTTGTTTTCAGATCTTGAAGTTTGTATGCTGACTGTTGCATGAATGATTAATTTTGTTATACTGATCTAATGTAACAGTGTAGCATTGATGCTTTGTTGGATCGTACCATCAAACACATGCTTTTCTTGCAAAGTGTGACTAAGTATGCAAATAAGCTTAAACAAGTCAATGATCCCAAGGTAACAAATTTGTTTGTTCGATTCTCTTGAACGTTATATTAAAAACTTTAGATAAGGGTCTCAGGTGTTTTATTAATCATTGCATCTCAGTGATATTTTATATTCAAGTTTTGTGTTGGTGCAGATGATTGGAGAGGAAAATGGTGTAGTTCTGAGAGACAACTCATGTGGCAGTGATGGTGGTGCTACTTGGGCATTTGAAGTTGGGGGTCAAACTATGGTCTTCCCAATTACAGTTGAGGACCTCAATCCCCCTGACCAGATGCTTGTAGAGGTAAAACAAAAATGTCATACATTATTGCAGAGGCTTTACTACCAACAAGTTATCTCATGGTGTGAATGTCCAATCTCTAATCAATTTAGTTCCCTCATTCCTTGTTTTATTTGTTACAGATGCTCTGTGAAGAACAAGGTTTCTTTCTTGAGATAGCAGATATAATTCAGGGATTTGGCTTGACTATCTTGAAGGGATTAATGGAAGTTCAGGAGGACAAAATATGGGCACGATTTGTTGTTGAGGTAAAACTTAATTGACAAATAAAAATAAAATAAGACAGAAAAGGACCTAATTTAATTCAAAAGATACCATATTGTGCTCTTCTTTGAAAAGTTCTCTACTCAATCAGGAAACTGATAGCCGGTCTCTTACAGGCAAACAGGGATTTAACCAGAATGGATATATTTCTCTTTCTTGTTGAGTTTTTACAACAAATGACTAGTGGGATTGGTCCGAATAACGAGTCTAATAAGGCCGTTGATACTGGAGCTCCACTATTTATCAATTGCCAGCAAGCTCCCATGCCTCTTCGAATCAGATTGGCTGACAGAATGCAGTAATTATAAGAACACATCATCGTTCAGAAATGCTTTGAGCAGTCATGCATTTAGTGCCCTCCACAACTGGTACTCTGTTATTTGATCTTGAAGATCCACCATCATGCAGAAAGTGGTGAGATGTACATAGGAATTCTATTTCTTATCGTGTTCAAAGCAGGTGGTGGAGATGAGGGTTGAATGGGGATGTGCATGTTGCATTGGGGGATGATTTCTATTCAAGGAAGGGATGATGCACTGTTTTTTGAACATTGTCCCTCCTCGGGCAGGAGATGGAATGTCAAATGGTTCTTTCTCCTCTCTCTCTCTCTCTCTCTCTCTCTCTCTCTCTCTCTCTCTCTCTACTTGCTAGTCAGGCCGTTGGGCTGTTGGCCACTCTATTTAGTTACTTGTTCCTAATTCCTATTCATGGTAATTACTACTTACGATGATTTTATATCAAGGTTGGACTCTAAATCAAGATATGGTTTTATAACCATGGTGACTAAAACCAGACAAGCTTAACCATTACATAGCGGCTTTGACTGCTATCTTCTTCTCTAGAGCATTTGGTCATGCACTCATGCCCCTACCTAAGAACTTGAGCTTGTACCATCTCACTAGATCTTATTTTAATCATTTGGTTTGTAGTTTTTGTTGGGATTTAATCTCGATTTTTGGTGTTTAATTGATTGGTTACATAGTTGTATACTTTCACTTTTATCTTTAAAATTAATAGTTCTCTAAAAAATTTGATTTTTTTAAATTAAAATTCTTATTACCTTGTCTCACATTAGAAAATTATAAATATTTTCTTGAATTTATTAATGAAAATTTACTTTTGTATCTTAGTAGAGTTGTTTTATACGCGCATTTTATTTGCACTAGTATAAATGCATGGGAGTGCAAACGTAAACAAAATACAAATTATTATTTAATTTTTTTTGGATTTTACTTTATTCTTTTTGATGTCTTAATTACTTAATTTGTAGTGTAATCAAACAAAATAAGCTAAAATTTGAAACAAAAATAGGTGAGAATTTACATTCAAATCATTTGCACTGCCATGATTTTGCATCAGTGCAAATTTATTTGCATTGCAATCAAACACAGTCATTAATAGGTTTGTGGTGGCAGCAGTCTCGACCAAATGCATTAAGCTTTTCCTTCTTTCATCACGCTTAAGGGCATACCCAAGATTTCTCCATTTTCTTCTCTGGGTCCAGCCGTCCAGGGGCTTTATTTTTTATTTTTATTTTTCTACCAAAAGGGATTTATTTTATTTAGTGTAATCAATAACGTTGATAGTTACTTGATGGAACGATTTTTCACTGTTGTCTATAGATTATGGATAATGGTGTTGTCAGGCTTAATCTGGTAAAATGGCAAATTGAAAATTCGATTTCCAAGTCCAACCAAGCTCGATCGAACATATTATTATTACCTTTCGACCAATAAAATAAACTGTACTGTTTGGTTTTCTCTGCATCATTGGCCTTGTCCAATTTTATGGGCTCACCTGCACGAATCCAGTGCCTCCATTATGCTTTATCTAGGTGGTGTTGTTCTGCTAATGACTGAGCCAGATGGCAAATGTTTTTGTATAAGAGGTTCAGGAATAACAATCCAAGATACTCTTTGCTCTTCTTGTCCATTCAGAGTTGCGTAAGATCCATAATTTCCAATTTCCTACCCACTTCTGCTGCATTTGCTCGTCTTCATTTCACATGGCCAGACCATTTCTCCTTTACCTCTGATCCTTGTGTATTCATGTTTAAATTATATTGGATATTGGATTTGGATATCTCTGACTCTGTTTATGCGTAATGATCAAATTGCTTCATCTTGAGCTCTTGACGCTAAAGCAAAAATACTTTAATTTTGAAATTAACATAATTACTCATTTTCCTACAGGCTATAGGCATTATTGTAAATTAATGATCATAATTCATAAAGTATATATCTATTACCGGTCTTTCAGTTTGACAGGTGGATCTATTTCTATCCTAGGCTGCTTCTCAGTTTTCTTTCTTATACAGCATACAACTCTTAGTTTCCATTGTCACATACCTATCATCTCTCTATTTATTTGGCTTTTTGCATATTAAACATGTTATTGTTATTAAGGATTAAAGTATCGGTATAGAATATTGTATTAAAAAACTCGTATACGGATATGGACACAGGTACATTTTAGAAATACATAAATACAGATGAAAGATATAGAAATGCTTGGATACAATAGAGAAATGCATACAAATCACATGAATATGTTGTAAATGCCGGGAGGACTATGGAAGATGTACATATCATACAATAATTATCACTTTATTTCAGTTATTATAATTTTCAATTTTTATTATTTTTGGGAATATTTTTTATTTAGTATTTTCATATAAATAATCTCTATTTTTTAAAATAATAAAAATATCTTTATTTTTAACATACAATTTTTATTTTACATATAATTTTAAAATAAAACATATAAATCATTTAAGTGGATAAAATAAATTATTTTTATAGTTTTCAGTTTCTATTAAAATGTTGGGGAAAATGAACTCGTAAATTATTTAGTTCAGTTTTTATAATTATAATTTTTATTAAATTTTTTTGAGAAAATTTATTTATTTAGAATTTTTATGTAAATAATGTATAAATCATTTAGGATAAATAAAATAAATTAATTTTGTAACTTTCAATTCTTATTAATTTTTTAAATTAAATCTTAAATCAATATTTGAATATACCATCAAATTAGGGTCTGATATGCTTTTATATCAATGAATATCAAGTCATATTCACTGATACATCATACAATACAATAACATATATATGCATGACGAGAAAGACAAACATAAAATTTTATTCTATCAATACTTATGGAATGAAGGATAAAAAAATAATTATATATGCAGGACTAAAAAGATACGTATAGAATTTTATCGTATCAAATAGGTAAGGGAACGTCCGATAAGAAAAGAAAAGCAAACCCGATTCGGATTCGGGTAAACGGATACATGTTATTGAAAAAAAGTCGGGGGCCTGGGGCAATCACATTTCCTTTCCCTGTCAATGTCTCTCTCTCTCTCTCAAACATACACATTTCATTCATTTCGATAAAATAATAAACCAAAGCAACGGAGAAAAGAAGAACAACGTTCAAACTGGATTTGGAGCAGGGAGAGATACGACGGCGAGTCATCATCTCCCCCGAGTCTCTCCGACTTCCAATTTCAATTTCGTCTACGAAACATTACTTGTCAAGTGTCAAGGAAGAAGACCAAAATCCCTGTCTGGTTTTGGATTTGGGCTCTTTAACTCCACCGACAGAAAACCCTAGTCCTTCGTCTTCGATCTCCCCCTGCACCTTCCAGGGAAATAGGCAGAGATGGGGGATTTCGTCGATAAATTAGCTTATTTTCAAGCAATTACTGGCATTGAAGATCCCGATTTATGCACGGAGATGCTCGCTGCTCATGGTTGGGATCTCGAACTCGCGATCTCCGCCTTCACCGCCTCCAATTCCATTCCTTCCGACAACCCAAATGGCAACCATACTAATAACGACACCACCACTAGTCCCTCCAACGACCACAGCAACGCCGGTAGCAGAGGTCAATCAAATTCCAATACGTGGGAAGGCGTCGAACGATCCGAATTGGCTCGGCAAGAGTCACATTCGGTTGCAGATGTCGCCCCCGCCGCTTCTCCCGGTTTGGCTTGGAAGCTCATCACTCTACCCTTTTCCGTCATTTCTGGCAGTTTGAGCTTGATTTCTGGCGCCATCGGCCTTGGTGTCTGGGTTGCCGGCGGCGTTCTTTCTCACTCCCTTGGCTTGCTGGGCTGGGGTTCATCCCGTAATGGTGATGCATCCTCTCCTCTGGTTTCCCTCTCGGCTGCCGCTTCCGAGGCTTTGGATTTTGTAGCCGCCTTTGAGAGGAATTACGGAACGACTCATCCCAATTTTGTCACCGAGGGCTTCATGGATGCCTTGCAGCGTTCCCGCCAGGCATTCAAGCTGTTGTTTGTGTATTTGCACTCACCAGATCACCCTGATACACCATCGTTTTGTGAGCAAAGTTTGTGCTCTGAACTTGTGGCATCCTTTATTAATGAGAATTTTGTATCGTGGGGTGGGAGTATCCGAGCGAGCGAGGGTTTTAAGATGAGTAACAGCTTGAAGGCTTCCAGATTCCCGTTTTGTGCAGTGGTTATGGCCGCTTCAAATCAGAGGATTGCATTACTTCAGCAGGTACCGGTGCTTGCATCCTAATTTCCTTTTTCTTTTCTTTACAATTTTTTTTAACGCTATGATTGCAAAGTTATTTCATCGGAAAGCTTAACTATATACAGATTAGTGTGGAATGTGAGAGGCCTCGGAAATGGGAATAAAAGAAGAGTAATAAAAAACATGTTGAAAAAAGAGAAGCCAGATGTATTGCTCAAGATGCAAAATTGTCAGACAGACAGGAGGTGGATTAGGAATATATGGAGTTAAAGGAACATTAATTGGGTTTTCTACCAAGGTGGGTGAAATTATCACTTTGTGGAAAGACGATGTTTTTGAATGCACTGAGCTGCTTGTGGGGCAATTCTCGTTGTCCGTGAAGATAAAAGGAAAAGAGGATGGTTTGGGTTTTGACCAATGTATATGTGCCCAGTACGTATATCGTTTTGGGAAGAACTTGGTGATATAAGAGGTCTATGGGAGGGATCATTGCTTATTGGTGGTTATTTCAATGTGATTAGATTTACAAAAGATTCAAACAATCCCAATAACCCTATCTCCACCAGTATGAGGAACTTCAAATCTTCAACAACTTCATTAGTGAGTGTGGTTTAAAAGAAACTTCCTTATTGGATGCTAAGTTCACATGAACCAATTTTCAATCCCCTTCTATATGCTCAAAATCGGATAGAGGAGGACTGGCCTGGTGTTGAATGCGATGCTCTGCCTAGACCAATTTCAGATGATTGCCTCATAAGGATTTCTCGTGATTCCTTTAGTGGAGGACCAGGGACCTATACCTTTCTGGTTTGAAAATATGTGGTTGGATCACCTTGGTTTTTTGTAATTAGTAAGGCTTGGTGGGAGGAAGAGGTGCAAGCTAGTGGAAGGTTATTAAGCTTTTCTAGAAGCTCCAAACAGTAAAAGAAGGTGAGGAAGTTCTATCTGATTTGGATCAGTGTTTTAAAAGTTCGAGGTGCAAAGAAAAGGTGCAAGGGGCATTATGCGCCTGAGGTGCAAGGCAAGGCACATACCCTTTTTGAAGCAAGGCGCACAAAAAAGCAAAAAATAAAAATAAAAAGCCAAAACATTAAAAAAAATATTAAACTAATATTAATTAAAAATATAAGCTTAAATTTTAAAATAAATGTTTTGAAATAACCATTATCTCAAATTAAAATACATAAACATAAAACATATTCAAGCATGTAAAACTTTCAATCTATTTGTTTTCTCCCCAATTGCATTACTTCAAATAGATAATGTGATGTTAAACTAACATTATGCATTGTTGATTTTATGATCCACCTTTGTACCAAGCCCCTCGAGGCAAGCCCAAAAAGTCCATATTAGTGTCTTAATTTTTTTTTGATTTCTTTTGAAGGGCTACACAATCGGGGGGCAGGGGGTGATCCCAAGTCTCTGTACGACCAGTAGGAGACCTTACCAACCAGCTGGTTGGCACCTTGCATATAGGGATGGATTTGAGCCAAGCCGAGCTGAATACTTGGCTATTTGAGCTCGGCTCGCTTAAACTTGATTCGAGCTAGAGATTTGAGCTCGAGCTTGGCTTGGTTCAAAGCTTGCAAGTTTGAGCTCGGCTCGGCTCGAGCTTGACTGCAAGACAAGTTTTTTGTCTAAAAAATAAAAAGTATACATATAAAAATATTTTTTTATTTTACGTACAAAAATATAAGAATTATAAAAATTATTTATTATATATATTTATATGTATATGTACATGTATATATGTATGCATACAATAAAAAATTATTTATTTATTATACTAGGATTGCAAGCCTCACGAGCCGAGCTTCACTGGGCTCGAGCTCGGCTCCATTAGCAAATGAGTCTATATTATCAGTCTCGAGCTCGGCTTGAAGCTCGGTTTAAACCAAGCCGAGCCGAGCTCGAATAGCTCGTGAGAAGCTCGGCTCGTGGCCACCCCTACTTGCATATTAGGGTCTTAAATTCTTAACCCTATAAAAAGATTTTATAATTTTAATTGTCTTTTAAAAATATCTTTTATTAGGATAAATGAA
The DNA here is from genome assembly GCF_056320005.1 of Nelumbo lutea. Classification (NCBI taxonomy): domain Eukaryota; kingdom Viridiplantae; phylum Streptophyta; class Magnoliopsida; order Proteales; family Nelumbonaceae; genus Nelumbo; species Nelumbo lutea. Next base: position 217,978,870 of record NC_142684.1, read on the forward strand.
TGAGCAACATTAGCAGATTGGGGTTTTTCAAAGCTTTGGTGAGTGAGCAAAAGACATCCAGCCCATCCCAGATAGAGCCCCCAACCCCAGCTGTTTTTTTTTTTTTTTTTGATAAATGAATGGTAATTTATTCAGACATAATAAGATGATGATACAAAAACAGATGCCCGAGGAGAGGCACAAGCTGGTACCTCTCCTTACCAACAACAAAGTATTACATTGAGCTCAGAAAAAAAGATTGCAGAGCTGCCCAGAATAGAAGTTCCCTTGATATAGCTAACCCATCCGCTATGGCATTAGCTGTTCTACCCACCCACTGAGAATTGACAATCATGTTCCTTGAATACCACTTAACTTTTCTCATAATGTCCCTGTAACACCAAATAACTGAATCTGGATTCTTTAACCAACCCACAACAACTTTGGAATCTCCTTCAATAAGCAAATTCTGAACTCCTAACTGATCTGCAATCTGAATACCTTGTACCGCTGCTAGAAGTTCAGCTCTAATAGAGTCTCTTATACCCACGGAGCTAGAGAATAAAGCTAAGATATTGCTGTCTTTTTCTCTCAGCACCCCTCCTATTCCTGAAGGGCCTGGATTTCCTTGGCTGCTACCATCAAAATTCAGCTTAGTCCAGCCTTCAGGAGGAGGCACCCATACTGCTGGTACCCTGCTCTTCCTTGTACTACTACTAGCCACAACTCTCCAGTTCCTCCACATGTCATCAAATGAGAATATTTTAAAGGATTTCAAGGATCTGAGCCAATGGATTGTCCTGGTCAAAATGCAGTCCTTTACATTCTGAATATTTCTCTCATTCTCTTGGAAAATCCTCGCATTTCTTTCTTCCTGTCCATAGAGCTGCAGCTCTAATGCATCTTCACATTGTTTTACCAATCTTTGTGCCCCCATCCCCAGCTGTTGGGCATAGAAAAACAGAAAAAAATGTGCAAATTTTCAAAAGGCCCGTACCTGGGATGAAGTGCGAGGTACACCAAGCATGCACCTTTTGAAAGTGTTGTGCTTGGGACCTAGGTGAAATGCATACTCTAAAATGTGCCTGGGACCTAGACGAGGCACATTTTAAGGTATGCGCCTCATTGGTGTGCTTAGGAGCGCCTTTTAAATCACTGATTTTGATAGAAGAACTTGTTGAAACCTCAAGAAAGAGTTAGAAGAAATTATAGAAAGAGAGGAGGTTTGCTAGAGGCACAAAGCTAGATGCAAGTTGAACAAGGAAGGTGATGGCAATGCAAGATTTTTCCACTTTCAGGCAAACAGCATAGCGAAAAAGAAATTCATCTTGAAGTTGGAAGTAGTTATTTTGGATTCGTTTTCAGTTTGGGTTTCTTAGGAGAGTAGTCTAACAAGAGGATTCAGGATTGTGAACAGGGCCACCCTTTGCATGGCTAATGAGCTAATCTAAGGATTCCCCAAAAGGGCAGCCTGGATTGATCATATTGCCCCTCCCGAAAAGAGATTTTGAACATTAGATGTTAGACACAAGAAGTTAGAGTGATTCTGCTCGAATAGATATTTGCATCTTTGTAATTCTGTAGCATAGAGACATTATAATTGGTTTTTGGTGTAGGACAGGGAGGAGAAAATCCTATTAGGGCCTATGTGGTGGGAAAATAAGGGAAAGAAGGATCTAGAGAAATTTATAGACTCAACATAAGGGCTCAGATTTCCCTTTACAGAACTCCAATTTCAATTAGTAAACTAACTTAAAACCACTTATTGTTTTATAACTAAGATAGACCTAGAACTGATCCATAGAAACACTCATAGAAGGATTTCAACTCTAGCTTTTGGCCAGTGACCCTTTGCAGCATTTTGTTCAACTGATTGCAAATCTGTTCATGAGTTGTTATTAGAACTCAAAGAAGTTTTTTTTTTTTTTTTTTAATCAGTACCAATCAAAATTTTATTGAAACTTATAAATGGGATATACTAAGATACATACGGAGGTTTGTAGACTACCTTACATTAGGATCCCCTTGTAACCTCACTCAAAGAAGGATTCTAACGCTAGTTTTGGGTCAGTGACCCTTGTACCTTTCTATTCAACTAACTAACTGCAGATCTGTCGACTAGTTGTAAACTTCTCATGGATTTTCTCTAGTTTCTCTTTACCACTTATATTGGCCATTGATAATAAGTTGAACTATAACCTGCTTACTTGCATCTTTGGAATTGTTTGGAATTCTGCATCTTCACTGCTTATATTAGCCATTGGTAATAGAAGTATGGTAATCAGTTGAACTAATGGCCATTGGTTGGTGTGGCTTAGCTTTTGCAATGTTGAACTATAACCTGCATCTTCTGAATCTTTTGGAATTCCAGTAGGTAGTGAATTGTTAGTTTGCTAGTGAGCATGGATCTAATGTAACTTAAGTACTTAATATCTAGGTGGAAGTTTCACTTTGTTATAATAAATCTTGACTTATTTAAATGATCAATATATTTTCATTGACACACCATGAACCATTTTGAGCTAACTGGTCAAAACTATTACTTTCCCGTTCTATGGCTATAAGTTACTCCAAACTCCAAAGCAGTGGTTTTTTACTCTGACCTGATTCATGAGGAAGCCAACCATCAGTTAGTAAGAGGAAATTGTTATAGCAACATCATAAAACTTGTTCATCCATTATTCTATGGTTTTGATCAGTTGATCTGAAATGAATGTAAGATTTCCAGTTGTGAGTTGTAACACAATCTTCCATAGTGGCTAAATGTTTGGAGAAAATCATGACGGATTTCCTATGGGAACAAGGAGATTCTAAAAAAATCATCATTAACTGGGGTAGTGTCTATCAAAATAGGGGGGAGGGTGCTCTTGAATTAGATAAATTGAGATTGAGGAACACCTTGTTACTTGGGGAATGGTTGTGGGAATTTCCTCTAGATTTTCACACATTGCGGCTGCTGATAAAAAGCATCTATGGAGAACACTTTAATGGATGGGGCACTGGACACAACACTGGCATCATGAGCAACACTGGCATCATGAGCAACACTGGCTTCTGTCTTGGAAAGTGATTCATTTTCTTCTTGATTCTTTCCTAAAATTCATTATTCATCATATGATGGCTCCTTAGCTTTGTGGGATTTTAGGTTCAAAGAGGTCTTAAGGATCATGAAGATTGAAGTATTAGATGGTCTTGACTTGTTGAGTCCTTATATGGTTTATTTTTTGGATCCAATTGGGTTGATAAAAGTTAAATTGTGGATCAAGGTTCAAAGTATCAATACAATATGCTCAATGTCGGGTGTATCACATCATACCTTTGGGGTACCGATGCACTCATATCAATGGGTTTTGGGTTTTAGGCACTTTTTAAACCGCTGTTGACCTGGATGGTTGAACCGTTCAACCCGAAAGCTGGTCATTAACCCAATTCCGTTTACCTCCTAACCTGGAGTTATAAGAAAAATTGTTGAAAAATCAATAAACTGTTTATTTGGCTGTTTGAACCGTCAAATTGTTCGACCCAGACAACGGTTCGCAAGTTAAAAACGAATTCCCATCCATCCATACACTTAACACTCAATCACTTCCTCTCTCTGATAAAATACTGAAATGACAAATGACAAAAGATAAGAAAGTATGGTGAAAAATCCCACAACTCAAAATATGGTAAATCCATTGTTCATTTTACAACTTTTTAACTAATTTAAAGAGTTATTTATTCAAAGATCATACGATCAATTCTTTAAACTGTTGTGTCTTCGTGAAAACTGCTGCGTCATGTGTTGAATAAATGAATTGTTTATTGGGTTATTTTCAATTAGTCACATCAGCGCCCCACAATGCCCCACAACACATCCTGATCTTGTATTGGGAACATCTCCCGATGATGTCTCATCATCTTCCGTACTATCATCGGGAGATGTTCCCAATACAAGGTCGAGATGTGTTGTGGGGCATTGTGGGGCACTGATGTGAACTCGTTAGCAAGTTTAAACAAATTTTACTTTTTTTTTTCTTGTGACTTATATTATAAGCGTACTAGAGATAAATCCATTGTGCTTTTATTTATTTTTTATTTACATTTATTTTATCACAGGTTAATCCATTTGATCCAGACGGTCGAATCGCTAACCTATGACCCGGAAGGAAAATGGTTCCGTTTTTGGGTCGTTTTTTAAAACATTGGTTTTAGGTTGTTTTAGGCGGTTGCCCACCATGATGTCGATCACCTTGGTCAGTTTTACTATGCTCCTACATTAAGGCCCCTACCTCTAATACCAAAACCACAATTAAGTTCTGGTCAAAACAATTTAGTTGGGCCCGACCCTACTTTTTATTGGGAAGTGTTACATTAGCACTAGAGGCATAGACATACATTGTTTTGGCCATCCTTTTTCTCCTATAGGAAAAAGAGGGGAAAGGTCTCATGGAGATACACAAGTGCAACAATTGAGGGTGGGCCTTGGCGCAATGGTTGGGTTACTTCATTGTGAATTAGGTTACGTAGGGTTCAAATCTTGGAAATAGCCTTTGTATGTGTAGGGGTAAGGCTACGTACATCTGTCCCTCCCCAAACCCCACATTGGTGGGAGCCTCATGCACTAGGCATTGGGCTGCCCTTTTTTTACACAAGTGCAACAATTCTATCATGGACATCATGGGAAGAACAAAACAACAAAACCCTAACCAATCTCAATCAGTGGAAGATATAATAGGCTTGATAAGAATTAGAATCATTCATTGGGTCATGGGTAGAATTGTTCATGGGTCGGGTAGCTCGACAGGTTGGCAGGTGTCAACTGGATTGGATTTGGTCCAATCCGATCCAATCCAATGTGAGTCCATTATAAATGGATTGGGTCCAATCCAATCCAATGAATGTTTTGGACCAATTTGGACCGGTCCAATTCAATGTCTAGACTGTCCAATCTGTTTAAATTCATTTTGATTTAGACTGGTTTCTACCCAAACCTGGTCCATTGACACATATATTCTTATCTTATATCAATGGACCAGATATTGGTTTAATCCAACCCAATCCAATCCAATGTCTTGTTGGTCTGTCCAATCTGTTCAAATTGATCGGTCCATTGACACCCTTAGTTGTCATGGCCCGACCTGTTCTAAGTTGGGCTTGGACATGAATTTAGGCCTGCGGTTTCGGGCTCTATCTCAAAACACCAAGCCCAACTTTCTTTTGGGTTGAGCTCGGGCTTTTTGGCCCAAGCCCTAGCTTGACTTGATAATATATTATATAACAAAGAATATTATATATAATAAAAAATTTATGTAATATTTTTTTCTTTGTTCAATTGTTCCTCTTCTCTTTTTTCAAGTCATAGTGAGATCTTTAATTATTTTTGGCTTTTGAGGTCTTTTAGTATAAACAAAATAGTTTTTTATTGAATAAAAAAAGAAAAACCTTTTTCCCAATTTTCTGGCCAGGGTTTGGGCTTTATATGACGGGTAGGCTTGGGCTCAAGACCTAGGCCTGATGGTCGGGCCTCGCTCAGGCTCGGGCCTGAATGTGTTTTGTTAATACAGAGAAAGCCCGACTCAAACTTGACCCTTGAACAGGTCTAGTCATGGGTGAAGACTAGAAAGGAGTATTCATTTTTTCTATACTGGTGTTTTCCTTAGGGGTTGGTCCATAGTAGCTTTAATGTTCATGAGAAGGGGTAGGCACACTAGTGATAAAAAAGGGGGTAGGTACACACTAGTTTGGTCGCCCTTATTGTATAACACGTTAAAAAAAAAGGGGGTAGGTATACACTAGTTTGGTCACCCTTATCGTATAACATGTTAAAGCAACAAGCAGCTTGAAAATCCTTGACAGTCATGTTGGGGGGGGGGGAGGGTTGCTATCAGAAATCATGAAGGACATAACTTGGTGGCTCATTGAGGCCCAACAGGAGAAGGAAACTCAATTAAAGTGGAACTCATAGTGCTAATCCAAGGTAGGGGTGCCAACTTGGGTAGGCTCAAGTTTGGCCAGTGTTTTAAAAGCGTCAAGGGCAATTTGTGCCCAAGGCGCAAGGTGACGCGTGCACCTTTTTGAAGCAAGGTGCAAAAATACAAAAATGCCAAAAAAAAAGTCAAAAAATTCAAAAAATATTAAACAAAATATTATTAAAAAATATAAACTTTATTTTAAAATAATTGTTTTAGAAAACCTATTATCAAATTAAAATACATGAACGTAACATGTAAAGCATATTCAAATGAAAATTTAAAAATAAATAGACATATAAAACATTTTCAAGAATGTAAAACCCACAATCTCTTTTTTTCCTCAGGCTGCATTTGTTTGCGATACAAATGCCAAACTGGGGTTTTATCCAGTTCACGTTTGTGAGCGTGTGTTTGGCATACATAACTGCATCGATTAAGAGTGTAAAATTGTTTTTTCTGACAGCTTTATGTCGCTTCCAGAGTGCATTACTGCATCGATTTTTTAGATGCAAACTTGCTCTCTCTGACTCATGATGTAAATAGGGCATATGTTTGTGCTGTTGTTCGATCGAACGAAAATAGCCGTTCGAGTGAGAGGAGATCTGCTGCATTCTGCCCCCCACTCCCCACCCCACCCCAACCCCCAACGATAACTTTCTCACCCCATCTCCGGCCATGGCATGGTTGTTGCTGGTCGGAGATGGGGGTGAGATGTTCATCTCCTCTTGTGTTTTGATATGCACGGATTGGCCATAGATGTCGGTCATCTTCTGCACTAGTTCTTGAAAACATATATCTCTCTTCATGCCAATTATCCTAGTCTGACCTCCGACATATCTCAACATCCCATCACTTGGTCTCGGCAAAATCTTACCTCCGAAACTGCACAAAAACTTAACTTTCTTCCTCGACACCGATTCTTCGCCACCCTCATTGCTCGCTCGATTGGCCCCATTATCTCCAACCCGGTTTCCAACATTTGGAAATTCAGTATACCCAACAGGCACACCACCAGCGATGCCAATCAGCATAAGCGGACGAGAACACCAAGCCATCATCGGATTTGCAAACCCTAACCCCACATACCCAATACCGGGAACTGTCGCCGCATGATACAATTGTTGTCTAGACCTAGGACTGCCAACATCACGAGCCGAATTAGGGAGAAATCCCCCGGTGTTCCTCCTTGTCGCCAAACCAACGACATCACGTGGTTCTTCGACGACCATCCGAGCAACATCTAACTACCGGAGGCCTTTCTGGGTGGAGCTTTGATCAAACGCCATCAGCAACAACAATGAAAACGGTAGGCACCGATTAAATGTAAGCCAGATCGAGTCATTGAAGAAAGAAATGCAGTGTTTTGCGGCTCCTAGGCTGGAATAACACTAGAGTCCCAAGCTCCTAGCTTCCATTTATTTAACATTCAAAGAGAGAGAGAGAGAGAGAGAGAGAGAGAGCACCGGATTGATTGATCAAAGTGGAAGGAAGAAGAATAAGAAGAAGAAAGAGAGAAGAAGAGGAGTTCCGAAATGGAGCGCACGATCCTCTTATCATGTGATCTTGGTTAGAATGGAAGGTCCAGATTTCATCGAAGCTGGTCTGATGGTTATTTGACCGAAAGTTCAACACAGTGGAGAGTAGGTAGTTAGAGCATTTACGTTTGCTCTCATAGATTGCATCGATGTCAACCAAATGTCAGCAAATTTGTACGCACATTTACCTCAACTCCAAACAAACGAGAAGAGTACAAAAAACGGACTAAGCTGTGAACCAACTTTGCATTCATGAACCAGGATGAAGGCAAATATGCAGGATACGTATTTGTGTTTGCATTGGAAACAAACACAGTCTCAGTTGCATTACTTCAAGTAGCTAATGTGATCTAAAACATATTGCATTCCTGATTCTACGAGCTGCCTTTGTACCAAGCCCCTTGAAGCAAGCCCAAACAAGTCCATGTTAGGGTCTTAAAGTCTCGATTAAGAATTTAAGACCCAAACATGGACTTGTTTGTGCTTGCCTCGAGGGGCGTGGTCAGGGGTTTGGGGACGGAGCCCCGGGCCCAACTGCTAGGTTCAAAAAAAGCAAAAAAGCGTAAAAATTTAAAAAGGCGCACCAGGCATGCGCCTTTTGAAACCGCTGCGTCTAGGACCTAGGTGAGGCGCATACACTAAAATGCACCTCGCCCGTGTGCCTAGGTGCACCTTTTAAATCACTGGGTTCAGCTTTTGTCAAAATTTGAATGGGCCCAGCCAAATCCTGAGAAAGAAGCAGTGTAAAATGTTAGCATGGACCAACCCGAGTTGCACCCCTAGTTGAAGAATTAAGACTGGTCAATTCAATGGCAACAGAAATCTGATTGTGGAAGGAAACTCAAAATCAGTCATTAGCTGGCTGAAGAGAAACTGCAGGGAAGGGAGTTCATAGACAATAATTGATGTAGGGGGCATATCCTTTTGAATGAGACAAGGTACTGCTTGTATGTCTGATTTTGTGTGGAGCTGTTGGAGAGAGTAGCAATGGGCTAGCTCTATAATGTAATATCTGTATATTTGTTATTGAAAATATTTTGAAGAAATCTCCATACAAGATACTTAACTCAATAATTTAGTTGATTATTTTGAGTACGACCATTCAGGGTTTGACATAAATGGCCAGTTTGTGCAAAAAATGCCAAAGATTTGTCTGTATCAAGTCTAACCCTTCCAAGATTTCAGATGGCTGGACCAAACCAACATTGGATAATGGCCTTTTTAGTTGTCCCACTTAAGTGTCGTCCAAATCCTGATTTAAAGACATTGTATGGGTTGTAAAAAGAGCTTAAATAACTGGTCCATTATTTTATTAAATGGCCTGAATCATATGGGCCTTTAGTTCAGCCCAACTATTTAGCACCTTAGGGTATAATAAGTACTTTTGGTAGTGTGTGTTCCCATCTGTAAAACTCAAGAACCACAGAAGTAAAATTTTTTATTCTAACCATATTATTAGTAATTAAGAAATTTTGTTACTGATAATAAAATGCAGCTTCTGCTGTAGATTTCAAGAAGATATTAAAGGGTATTTTAATCAGTAGATTGTATTAAATTGAACATCATTGCTTTGATTACCAAAAGTTCTCTTTAAATGTAATAATTTTCAAAGTTTATTGTACTATTTTGCTAATTGCATGTGTGTTTCATCTCCTGATTGATACCTGCAATGTGAATATATATCTCTCGTTTTTCTATTTATATGGTCATTGAAACTGAATCTTCTTATATCCCTACCTGACTCGTGATCACAGATCGAGGGTCCAAGGTCTCCTGAACAAATGCTCACAATCCTTCAGAGAGTAGTTGAAGAGAGTGCGCCTGTTCTTGTAGCAGCCAGGCTTGAAGCAGAAGAGAGGAGGAATAACATGCGTTTGAGGGAGGAGCAAGATGCTGCTTACAGGGCTGCACTTGAAGCTGATCAGGTATGTTACTTTACTTTTCTGGTTTTTATTTGCTGTCTTATATCATCTGACTGGTTGTCAGGGTTGACACTGTTCTTATTTTAATGGAAACATAAAAGCAAAGTTATCAAGGCATATAGGTGACAGTAGAGTACGTAGTCACCTAGGCAATAGAATTTTATGAAGATAAAACTAAATCATAGGTTAGTTCCCTAATTTTATGTACCAATCAACATGCATATAAATTGAAAAAGTAGAAATTCTCTTTACAAGCAACTTTAATTTTTCTCTCAAGGTATAGCAATGTTTTATCTAAAGGACAATGCTATTTTAAATCAATTAATTTTAAATTTTCAGACATAGCACTGACATAAGAAGTATTTAATAGAGCAATTGCATGCCTAATTTTTTAGCAACTACATAAGGCTATACTTTTATACTAATAAAAATTTAGGGCCTATTTGATTTGTGGGAGTAGGGGTCTGGAATTGGAATCCAAATTGCCCATTCCATTCCAGCTGTTTGATTGAGCAGAATGGAATTCTGATTCCCATTCCTGGTGGAATGGCATTCCTCCATTTGAGGGAATGGCCATTCTGGCCTCACCACTTTGAGAATAAGAATCTTACTCCAGTTGGCCAGAAAAAACAGACAGGTGACTTTAAAAAGGATAAAACTCTTTATAGTTCTCTTCTTTTTTCTTTTCTTGAAATCCTTTGATCTTGCATGTTTTAATGGTAAAATCCTTGAACAAAGCATGGATGGTGTATGATATATGGTAAGACGTTAGCACACACAGTAATGATGGCCACCTAGTGATTTCTGTTACCTAAACAAGCACCTTTTTTTAATATATAAACCAGTGTGTTTAAGCGAGGCACTCAACTCAACCAAAGGTGTCATGTCATCTAGGCATCCACTAGGTGATGCCTTGACAATTATGCATGACAAGTAGAAATGGTGCTTTCACATGGACCATGAATCTGTGATTATATCTATATTAGGACCCTATGCAATTTTGAAACTTATTTTTCTGTTTCTGAAATTTGCTTTTCTGCTGTGTTAGGCTAGGGAACGCCAGAGAAAAGAAGAGCAAGAGCGGTTAGAGAGAGAAGCTGCTGAGGCTGAGAGAAAGCGTAAGGAGGAAGAGGAAGCACGGGAAAGAGCAGCTCGTGAGGCTGCTGAGAGAGAAGCTGCACTAATTAGAAGGCGCCAGGAGAAAGCTATGTCATTGGGTGTTGAACCTGAAAAAGGACCTAATGTCACACAAGTAACGCTTCTCAATTTGAATTATTATTGTTGTTGTTGTTGTTACCATCATCATCATCATCATTATTATTATTATTAGGTTTCAGCCAAAGTTCAAGTTTTGTGCTTGTTTACAAAATGAGGTTTTTCTGCCAATTGCATTCTTTAATACTGCTCATGTGGAGAAGTTGCTTAAAAAATGTTGTGCCTTTGAGAATTAGCTTTCTTTTAGCTTTTAAGGCGTGTGAACATTCGTTTGAGAAAATATAAAAGTTTTTTATGCTTTATGACCTGTATCTATGTTCAAAAAAGGCATATAAATGTGTGTGGGTTCATTTAAATAAAAAGGTTTTTTTAATATTTCAAGCATCATGTAGTTTTCCAGTGCTTCTGGACATTTTCTTTTCCTTTTTTTTTTTTGGTTATTCGTTGGTGATGAACTAGTCTTTGCATTCTAGTGTACTGTCTTCAGAGATCGTGAATTTACTGACATAAAAACGTGTAGTCTTGTTTGTCATCCGGATTGATTTATCTGCTGCTGTTGGAGATGAGGCTTTTATTTGGGCTTAGCTATGGTACAAAAAAATGTTTTATGTGTTGCTATATCCATAATGAGGAGAGATGAAGAGGATTCAGCTTAGTAGAGCTGAGCTAGATGGAGATCAGTGATAATGTTTTGCAGCCACAAGGTTCCAGACTTCTTTTTTGTTCATGACAAATGAACCGTTAATTTATTGTTTGTATTATTTTGTTGCACTTCTTTAATCTATTCCTACTTTGTGCTTTGCTAATGGTTCAGACTTTATACATTTGGGTTCCAACTACTGGGAGATAATTCTGTGCTTTGCTAATTTAGGTGTTTTGTTTCCCTTTGGACAGGTTCTTGTAAGATTTCCGACTGGAGAACGCAAGGAAAGGAGATTCCATAATACAGATACAATCCAGTCCCTCTATGATTATGTTGATTCTTTGGATTGCCTGAATGCAGAGAAGTACAGCCTGGTCTCCAACTTTCCGAGGGTTGTCTATGGCCCAGAGAAGCACTCTTTGTCATTGAACGAAGCAGGATTGCATCCTCAGGCTAGCCTTTTTGTAGAAGTGGACTCATGAGGGCTATTTGTGGTCAGTAGCCTGAGATGGGACAGTGGAAAACCAGTTTGTATTCTGTATTTTGTCACCTTAACATAGAAGTTGTATAATTTGGATGCTAAAGCTTTCTTTCAAGCAGATCGAATCAAACAAATGACCTTTGCTTTGAGGGGCTGTTGGGTCTGACGTGAGGTCTAGAACCTTCTTGACTGTTAAAAAGATAACTCGCACTTGCATTCTGTTGGTGACTGATTTACATAATTATTTAGATAAAATGAAGGCTGAAGAAAGTAATTCGTCAGTTGCGGGAATTATGTTAACTATTTTGTTGGGATTGTTTCTCCAAATGGTTCAGCCTCGTGGTCCTCCTCATCTAATCTAAGATTAGGTCCAAGTTGAAAGGTAAAGAGAGTTCCGATTCTTCCCTTTACGTAGAAAACGCTTTTAAAAGAGGTGAAATTATGGGTTTTTGGAAGATTTTATCCTTTCCTGCCCTTGGTTTGTGGAAACAAAAACCCGTTATCACATCATGTGAGTGGCACCCAGCCCCAACTATCCAAGCCGGGGTGCTATTATCTGCCTTTCTAACTCCTTGTATGGGTAATTAGGTATGGTGGGTGTAAAAAGTCTCATAAGCCGGGGATCAGTAGTGGAGGAAGTTGAACCTCTTGGAATAAATACATCAAGGAGTCCAGTTTGTGAAACGGATATCTACAGGACCTATCCTTATCTGCTCCGATTCCTACAATGTGATTCGGGCACTCCAATTCAAGACTACTCTGGCTTTTTACACGACCAAAAATTTTCTGTCATTTCATCTCCTTTTTGTTATGTACAATATAGTATCCCGGCCCATGCATTGCGAAATGAGCAAAAATACTTCAACCAGGACCCCTCTTTACTTTTAGTAACTACCCGTCATGGGCGCCTGATGTGAAGGATTGTTGTTATTTCTGTTATCTAATATAAGGTTTAAAGTATCGATACAGGTTTGTGCCCATGGCTTTCTGATACGTCCTTTCAGGGGTTGTATCGGGTTAGACACTGGTTCAGACGATAGCTGGCACCACTTGTCGATACAGGTTTGTGACTATGGCTTTCGATTTCGAGTCATTTTTTAAAACATTGTTTTTATTACATCAAACACCACTTGTAGGAATGGCAATGGGCGGGGGGTGGGGCCGGGTTTTTCTTGCCTCGTACCTGACTCCAAATTCAAATTCCCTACCCCATCCTCGCTCCTATCCCTAACGGGGCTAAAAATGGTGGGGATCGGGGATCCCCGACTTTGCCCTGCCCTGCCCTGCCCTATTTTTTATATTGTGTAATATAATATAGTATTTTATTTCTCAAAAAACTATAATATAGTATATATAATATATGATATTATAATATAATATAATACATATATTAGTATATATTAAAATATATATATATATATGTTTTATACTATAATCAGAGCGGGTGGACAAATACTATTCTCACCCCATCCCCGATCTCAGAGTTTCAAGTTTTTCCGAAACCCACCCAAACCCCGATCAATGGTCAAAAAGCCCGCCCGATCGGAGTGGAGCGGGACGGGGCTCCACAGCGACAGGTGAAATTGCCATCTCTAACCACTTGCATACAAGACGAATCCACTCGTTTGCTGTTTCAATATTCTCGGAAAGATGATGGTGCTGTTTTGGAGCATTCATAAGTGCTTGAATGCTCAATAACACAGTTCAGATATGCAAACCTGAACTCCATTACTCCATTTGTCTTTCAGGATACGAAGGCATTCTATCCACCGTACTAAAGGGTCAGTGATAATTATTGCCGTTCTTTTATTCGTGACAAAAAACACATTGAAATTGTTGAAAAAAAATCTTTATTTTTGTTATTTGTTGGTCAATTGTCCTAGTTTTTAGGAAGATAGTTATTAGTTGGAGCATTGCTGAACTAGTCTTCAGCAAGTTTGTTAAGTCGTTGTGATTTTACCAAATCTTTTGCTTAGTGGTTACTGGTTCCTATTTTTATGCTTCTATCTGTTGATGTAGGTGCCTATTTAAAGGCCATTCCTTAATGAAATTATGCAGTGAGTTATTTTCATTCACTAGATATTTCCTACTATATTGCCTCTGTTTTTTTGCAACAGTGGTATTAGAGCCGAAGAGTGAAACAGGAAGAGTGTAGCAACAACTCTTTCTTTCATTGCAGCAACGATTTCTATGGCTTCTGAAAATTTTGTTCAATCTGCAATCCCACGCTTTGATGGTCATTATGATCATTGGAGCCTGCTGATGGAGAATTTCTTGAGGTCCAAAGAATATTGGCAGGTCGTTGAAAGTGGCATAAAAGAGGCAGCAACTGGAGTTGTTTTGACAGATGCACAAAAGTAGAACAGGAGGCACAAAAGCTGAAAGATTTGAAGGCAAAAAATTATCTCTTTCAAGCTATTGATCGTTCAATCTTGGAAACAATTCTTTGCAAGGACACCTCCAAGCAAATATGGGACTCCATGAAGAATAAGTATCAAGGGAACGCAAGGGCGAAGCGTGTGCAACTCCAAGCTCTTCGTAAAGAGTTTGAGCTTCTTCAAATGAAGTCAGTGGAGTCAGTTTCAGAGTACTTTTCAAGGACAATGGCAATTGCAAACAAGATGCGGATTTCCTTCGTTCAATGACACCCAAGTTTAATTTTGTGATTTGTTCTATTGAAGAGTCTAAAGACATTGATACTCTTTCAATAAATGAATTGCAAAAATCTTTGCTAGTTCATGAGCAGAAAATACCCAACAAGACAATGAAGAACAAGCATTGCAGGCAGCAACAAGCTCAAGAGGACATGGAAAGGGTGGATGGAAGGGCAAGAATACACACCAAAGACAAGGAGACAAGAAAGATGCTGAATCTCAAGGAAACTGGAAGGCTCGTGATGCTCAGAGTTCAATAGGATCTAAACCAAAGTCAGCTGACAAATCCAAGGTGAAATGTTATCGTTGTCACAGGTATGGTCACTATCACTCAGAATGCCGTACAAATTTAAATAAACATCGAGGGGAAAAGTCTAACTTTGCAGAAAAGGAAAAAGAAGAAGTTTCTCTCCTAATGGTGTGTCATACTATGGAGGAAACTCACACGAATTTATGGTACTTGGATATGGGCTGCAACAACCATATGTGTGGAGACAAATCAATTTTCTCTGATTTGGATGAATCATTCCGAGATACTGTTAAATTTGGTGATAATTCTAGAGTAGACCTATTCATGGGCCGGGTGGCCCGACGGGCCGGTCCGACCCCCAGACGGGCTTGAATAGGCTTTTTGGCCCGTGGGCTTAACCTCAGGCCAAAAAGCCCGGCCCGCATAAAATTCGAGCTGGGCTCGGGCTTTGCCAAAATAGCCCGGCCCGACCTATAGTTAAACCTAAGTAAAAACCCTATGTGATGTCCATTTGAATAAATTTTTGATTTGAGAATGTTGTTGATTCACTTGTAGGCCTGTTGTTCATTTTAATAGGGGAAAAAACATCTAAATTAAAATAGAAAATGTCCATTTGGATAGGGAAGAATTCAAATTTCTTTTATTAGGTCGGGTTTCGGGCTCAGGCTTCGGGCTTTTTATCAGGGCCGGGCTTGGGCCCAAGTTGTAGGCCCGTTGGTC
Source organism: Nelumbo lutea (assembly GCF_056320005.1). Lineage (NCBI taxonomy): Eukaryota > Viridiplantae > Streptophyta > Magnoliopsida > Proteales > Nelumbonaceae > Nelumbo > Nelumbo lutea. The sequence continues at coordinate 217,994,223 of NC_142684.1, forward strand.
GGGCTGCGCTCGGGTTCGGGCCTAACATTTTTCTGTTAATAAAGAGTCAAAGCCTGGCTCGAGCCCGACCTGGCCCGGCCCATGAATATGTCTACTCTAGAGTATCTGTTTTGGGAAAATGAAGTGTTATACTTCAAGCCAAAGGAAAGTATCATTCTATTTCCAATGTGTTATTTGTTCCAAATCTAAAAACTAATCTGCTTAGTGTTGGCTAGCCTTAAGAAAAGGGATATGAGATCTCAATTAAGGATGGAGTTCGTTGAATCCAAGATGACAAGTTGGGTTTAATTGCCCAAGTACAGATGACAGCAAATCGGATGTTTCCTTTGTATCTCCATCACATTACCCACAAATGTCTCGCTGCAAAACTAAAAGACAACATGGCTATGGCATTTTCGCTATGGTCATCTCAGTTTTGGTGGTTTGAAGACCTTGCAGCAGAAAAGCATGGTGGCAGGCCTTCCCAATTTTGAGTCTCCTTCAGAAATTTGCGAGGAATGTGTTGTTAGCAAACAACACAGAGATGTTTTTCCAAAAGGAAAATCTTAGAGGGCTAAGATGGCACTAGAACTAGTACATTCTGATTTGTGTGGGCCAATTATACCAACATCAAATGGAGGTAAACAATATTTTATATCATTTATTGATGACTTTAGCCGAAAAACCTGGGTGTATCTTCTATAGGAAAAGTCGGACGCTTTCGCAGTCTTTCAAAGGTTTAAAGCACTAGCTGAAAATGAAGTTGGCAGTCCAATTAAGATTTTACGTACTGACCAAGGTGGAGAGTACAAAAGAGTTTGCTGATTTTTATGGCAAACATGGAATTAAAAGACAGCTGACCGCAGCTTATACACCTTAGCAAAACGGTGTAAGCGAGAGAAAAAATAGAACGATTCTCAATATGGTGCAAAGCCTTCAACAAAGAAGTGGTCTTCCTAAGAGTTTCTGGCCTGAAGCAGTCAGTTGGAGTGTTTATATTTTGAATAGAATCCCCACACTAGCTGCTCAAAATATAACTCCTGAAGAAGCATGGAGTGGGAATAGACCAACTATAGATCATTTGCGTGTGTTCAGGTGCATAGCATATGCCCATGTTCCAGATCAAAGAAGAAGAAAGTTAGATGACAAAGGTGAAAAATGCATTTTTCTTGGTTTTAATGATCATTCAAAGGCCTACAAATTGTATAATCCTATCACCAAGAAAATTGTTATTAGTTGTGACGTCATTTTTTATGAAGAAAAGACATGGTTGTGGAGCAACAATACAGGTGGACAGCAACTTCAAGCAGATTTTGATGAGGGAGATGCAGATGAAACGCAACAGCAACAACAACAAAATGCTCCAGCAATTCCGGCCCCTCATAATACTCAAAATGACATCCCTACAGCCTCTAAAACTTCACCACCAACAACAGAATCAGATGAACAACTTGATGCTGCAGCAGGTTCTTGTTCTCAACGTGTCAGAAGAAGACCAGCATGGATGTCAGACTACGAGGTACCCAACATAAATGATATTGATGATTCACTTACACATTTTGCCCTATTTTCAGATTGTGATCCTACAACTTTTGAAGTTGCTATCAAAGAAGAAAAATGGCAGAAAGCCATGGATGAAGAGATTGCAGCTATTGAAAGAAATAAAACCTAGGAATTGACAGACCTTCCAAAGGGACCAAAGACGATTGGTGTTAAGTGGGTTTACAAGAGGAAGTTGAAGGAGAATGGCAAAGTTGATGAGTACAAGGCGCGTTTGGTGGTCAAAGGTTATAAGCAAGACTTTGGTGTGGACTACAAAGAAGTATTTGCTTCTGTAGCCAGACATGATACAATGAGATTGATGATTGCATTAGCAGCACAAAACTCATGGCCCATTTTCTAATTGGATGTGAAATCTGCATTTTTACATGGAGATTTAAAAGAAGAGGTATTTATTGATCAACCTCCTGGTTATGTGAAACTCGATAGTGAGCATAAAGTTTACAAATTAAAAAAGGCTCTACACGAACTAAAACAAGCACTTAAAGCTTGGTACAGTCATATAGATTCTTATTTTTTAAAGGAAGGTTTCAAAAAATGCCCATACGAGTATACACTTTATACAAAAAATGAAAATGGAGGAAAATTGCTTATTGTGTGCTTATATGTAGACGATTTTGATATACTCTGGAAATGATAGAGCAATGTTTGAAAACTTTAAACAATCCATGATGGTTGAGTTTGAAATGTTTGATCTTGGGATAATGCATTACTTTCTTGGCATAGAAGTAGTGCAATCTATTACTGGAATTTTTGTGTTTCAAAAGAAATATGCCCATGAAATTTTGGACAGGTTTGATATAAAGAACTGTAACTCAACCACTACACCAATTGAGACAGGATTGAAGCTTGTGAAAAATCCAGCAGGAAAAGGGGTTGACAACACTCTTTACAAGCAAATGGTTGGAAGTTTAATGTACTTGACAGCAACACGACCTGATTTAATGTATGCTGTAAATCTTATCAGCAGGTATATGGAGCAACCAAAGGAAATTCATCTTCTAGCTGCAAAGAGGATTCTTCGGTATTTGCGTGGTACTACTGAACTCAGGCTTTTATACAAGAAGGGTGAACAATCATGCTTGATTGGATTTACAGACAGTGACTATGCTGGAGATTTGGATGACAGAAAAAGCACATCTAGATATGTTTTTATGTTGGGTTCTGCAGCTATTTCGTGATCAAAGAAATAATCATTAGTTACTTTGTCAACAACAAAAGCCGAATTTGTAGCAGCAGCTTCTTGTGCTTGTCAAGCACTTTGGTTGAGAAAAATTTTCAAGGAGATGCAGTTTGAGCAACCAGGTTCTACCCAGATTTGCTGTGACAATAATTCAGCAATTGAGCTCTCCAAAAATCCTGTTCTTCATGGAGATGCAAGCACATAGACGTGAGGTATCACTTCTTGCGTGATCTCACAAAGGATGAAGTCATTGATCTCGTTTATTATAGAAGTGGGGACCACGTTGCTAATGTTTTTACTAAGCTCCTCAAATTAGCTGTTTTTCTGAAGTTGAGGAAATTACTTGGAGTTTGCAGTCTGGAAGACTCAATTTGAGGGGATTCTGAATGTTTTAAACTGGATGTCTGTAGACATCAGTTCAAGGGAGGGTTTGTTAGAAAAAAAATCTTTATTTTTGTTATTTGTTGGCCAGTTGTCCTAGTTTTTAGGAAGACAGTTATTAGTTGGAGCCTTGCTGAACTAGTCTTCAGCAAGTTTGTTAAGTGGTTGTGATTTTACCAAATCTTTAGCTTAGTGGTTAATGGTTCCTATTTTTATGCTTCTATCTGATGTAGGTGCCTATTTAAATGCCATTCCTTGATGAAATTATGCAGTGAGTTATTTTCATTCACCAGATATTTCCTACTGTATTGCCTCTATTTTTTTGCAACAGAAATTGCACTTTCCAACAAATATCCCTCCATTGCAATTCTGTCAATTACAAAAAAGAAAAAAAAAATCTATTCAACTGTTTAAAATTTTTTAGTTTTTAAATTACCATTTTTTATTTATTTCAACAACTTATTATTCGATAGTTTTTTAAATATAATATTAAAGTTTTTTTGCTTGTTTCAACTTCCAATAGATCCTTACAGATTTATGGCTGTTTTCAGTATTTAAATGAAATGATAGATTTTTTTTTTTTTTTTTTTTTTTTTTTTTTTATAGACATAAATTCAAGGTTTCATTTGGTTATCGCAGAGACAATGCTCTGTTTCATAGACAAACTTAAAGGAAAAGGAGATAATCATTTCATAAACAAAATTAAACAAGATTTGCCATGAATTTCAAAAAAAATTCTAAACCTTGAAAGAAGAGGAATTTCTGGAAAAATCCAATAATGTAATAGAAGTATTTGCCACTGATCTCCACTAATTTTTATTCTTTCTTTTTATTTCTACAACAGGATCACATTGGAAGTATAGTTAAGCCAGCGGCTTGAGGACGACTATTTTCGTCGCTTTTTGGTAAGTTATTTTTCGAGTAAGTATTAATCATGGTCATTTATTTTTCAAGTAAATAAGATAATGGTCATTTTAATTATAAAAGGATATTTTTGTCCCATCAAAGTGCTGGTAGGTGGGAAAGTTATTTACCTATTATATAAATATAAAAAAAGAAAATGAATTTATTGATTAATGGGAACCAAAATCCATTGACCAACTCCCCCCCTCAAAATCCAGAAAACGAATTCCCTCTTAGTGAAAGTTTTCGACACAGTCCACCAATTTTTACAAAAACAAAAATAGAGTACAAGTTTTTGATAGTCTCCACCGATTTCTGGAGTAAAAGTTTTTGACATTGAGAGTCTCCATTGATTTCAATTCCTTCTATAATAGTTTCAGGACAAGGTTTTGCTCGAAAGCTATTTTCGTCATCGATATTTGGTGTTATCGGAACATGGAAATTTATATAGGTAATTTGGTAATTTTAGTATCACCATCAACCCAATAAAGAACATAATTTGGATTAATTGAATGCATTAGCTGTGCAACAGGCTATAACCAATGATAGCACTCGAGGTTGAATAATTGTGGACCCCATGTATTTTATGACTGGTGTGCAGTATTATTATTATTGGTTCCACAGCCTATGAAGAGCTAAAACATTTAGCTAATCCCAAAAAGAATAAAAGGCAAAATATTAGAGTCTAAAAATTCAGGGGGTCTTTGTTGGAAATGAAAGTTCAAAAAGCTTAAGTGCGACGAATTGGAATTTCCTGCCAATAAAACATGTTCCAAGCCTCTACCAACATGGCCTGACACCACACATCTCACCATGAGACTGGGACCCACCATAAAAGTGGGATCCATCATGTATGAGATATGCAGTGTAAGATCATATAGGTAGAGAGGTTGGAACGTGTTTTGCTGGCAGGTGGTCAGGACTGAATAAGTGCCACTACCCCCAAAGTACAAGACTTAGATATTACTCTTTATTAAATTCTAAATTCTGAATTGTGAATGTAATTTTGTGTTGAATTGAATAAATAAGCGCAAAGACGCTTCTCTTGAAAAAAAAAAAAAACTAGTCCAGTGAGTAGTGGACAAAGAACATCAAAGTAATTTTGTAGACCGGTCAGTTGAAAGGTCCTTCCTTCAGCTTGAAAGTTGAAACAGAAACATACACTTACAGATTGAACGGCAAATCAAACAGTCCATCAGTTCGGAAACATCTTTTCTGGTTGCAATTCATGATCCTTCCTGTGTTTCTCCACTTCCCAGCATCAATGCCCTTCTCCACTGCCACCTAAGGGAAATTCATTCAAAATACACAAAATACATCAACAAGATATAAATACATGAAAAAAGCACTTTAATAGGTTATATGAAGGAAAGCATTACAATCAATAATACCGGGACTTTAGAACATGTAGGCATCATTCAATAATTATCAATCTATTTCAATTTTTGTAATTATAACTTTCAAATTTTATTTATTTAGTATTTTTATATAAATAATAACTATTTTTAGATAATAAGTATGTTTTTATTTTTAACACATAATGGTAAAATAAAACATAAATAAATTATTTTTTATAATTTTTAGTTTTTTATTAAATTTGAGAAATTTTAAATATTAAGTTGTTTTTTAGTTTTTATAATAATAATTCTATTTGAATTTTTATAATTATATATATATATATATATATATATATATATATATATATATATATATATATATATATTATTAAAGTTCAAAAATAATCCAAAAGTGACCAATATACAGTTTCGTCAAACTAGGCATTGATATGCTTTTGTATCGATACATGTCAAACTGTATCCAGTTGTACAACACATGACTTGTTGGATAAAATACAAGTGAGGAAACTTTCAAACCTGAACAACTCACCCAAGCCCATTTCAAGTTGTGTTGGGTTTAATTTATGTGGGGTTAGCATGGGAATTGGCATTGGTTTTGGCCCAACCTGAATCTAAAGTTAGGTAACCCTACTTTATTAGAGGGAGTTAAAAATTAAGAACGATTCAAAGAGAAGAGAGGATTTAATGGGGGAGAGAGAAGGTTATAAACATTAAGGGTATGTTCGTTTGCTCAAAGTCTAACATCTGAAAGTCTAATAATTACATTAAGAGGTATATTGGTATTGGTGATTTTTTTTTTTCCATTGAACTCTGAATGAGAGAATGTTGTTATGAATTTTGAAAATTATCAATGTCCATTTTGACCCCATATATGAGTTTGTCTTTTTGGGGGTATCATTGAAAAACTAAAAGTTGTATGATTGCACTTTAAGGTTATGTTTGATTTGAAAAAAAATGTAGGGAAAGGTAGGGAAACCTTTACAACCCTTGTATTGGTTTCCTTGTCTCTCCCTTCCTTTCCCTATCTTTTCCTTCAAACCAAACATAACCTAAGAAATAAAAGATAAGAGGAAACAAACACTCATTTTTCTCTTAAAGTTAAAAAATTCCTCTTAAGAAATAAGAGTTAAGAGGAAACGAATAAGACTTAATCGGGAAGGGGGAGAGAGTAAAAATTTAGGGTTAATTACTTATGTATACTATGTATATTTAGGAAACTACTTAAATATACCTTAAACTTCTAAAACCTAGTTATATATACCTCGTTGACCTTTCAAAGGTTTAGTCTAGCAGATAAGTTGTAAAAGACAAAAAATGTCCTTAACTGCTCATTAAATATTTAAAATATACATTTTCTTCTTCTTCTCTTCGCAAGGGTATTTTCATAACAGTAATGGACCCACTTAATTTCGGTTAGCAGCCAAGTAAGAGACACCCAAGACCAAGAGAGCCAAGGGCAGAGGCCAGCAACGCCTTGGCTCTTCCCTGCTTAGTCTCTCTGCTCCTTCATCCATTTGTTGTATATAAGATCTCGAATCATCCCTTCTCTTCCTAGTTACAAAAATGATAGCGATTTTGAAGAGTATAGTACTGAGTAGTGACCAAAGTTTTGTCATCATCCTCTAATTTCGTTCCTAAGTGAGTTTAGCTCCCCTCCCTCAAATCTCTTCCAGGCAATGTTTAATCTGGATCTGGGTATTCCATGTTTCAAGAGGAAGGGAGGTTTTCTGATTGACAGATCTGATGCAAGGGTGGTTCCTGTTTCTATATCTAAGCTGCAATCACCACTGGTCATCTACTTGTGAGGTCTTCATCTCCACTTTGTTACAGCCAGGTCTGAAACCAAACCTATTACAGCCCGTCACTGCTATGTTCTCATCTAGTTTCTCATAGAGCACTCCACACTTTTGTTGCCTGCCTTATTCACGATTGGTTCTCTAAATTAAATCAGAGCCACAACTTGAGTCTTCCCTGTTCCTCCATTGAAAGTAGAAAAATGTCTTAATTTAACATTTTGTACCACTAAGAGACAATAGAAGGGTACATTTGGGATTTTGAAAACAAATTAACCGACATGTGAAACAGTCACGAATGATTTGAAAGTTAGGTACGTATAGCAATTAACCCAAAAACTTAAAAACAAATAAACCACTTGTGAGAAAGGAGAGGAAAATTAGTTTCCTAAGGCTGTGTTTGGTTTGAAGGAAAAAGCAGGGAAAGGAAGGGACATATAGGGAAACCTTTACAAATCTTGTATAGGTTTCCCTACCTTTCCCCACCTTTTCCTTCAAACCAAACATAGCCTAAATTTATGTTTATTGCTCTTTGTTACCAAACTTTTTGCTTAATCTATACTACTATTAAAAGTGGAAATGAGGTCTAATTCTAGAAATCTTCTTAACTAAAATACCCTTATTGTTGAATTTGGTCCATTTTTATTGTAAGGGCACAAAACATAATTTGATCTTCTATTTATATTAAATTCATTCCATTTCCACTTATTAATCTTTATATTTTAGGTATTAACTCCCAGCCCCTCTCATTAAATTTCACATTTACTGTATGTTAAATAAACGAGCTTTATGGACTTTTTCTTGACTAAAATACCCTCAATTTTGAATTTGGTCATTCTCTAACAGTGAGGGGAAAAATGTAATTTAAACTACTACTTTTTACTCATTCAATTCTCTTTCATTAAGGTGATATTTTCCATTCTCCCTCCTTACATCCTTATTTAAGCATTTTTGTTTCACCAATCAATTCTACTAATTAAATCTATACTCAATAATTTTAACAATACAAAACCTGTGTTCAAATTCAATTTGAAAACTAAAACGTCCTTTTGTTCATGGCCTATATAGGTTTAGGCTGGGCTTGGCCTCTTTATAAACTGAAAATGACAAAGGCCCAAGCCTGATATGGACATATATTTTATAATATATTATTAATAATATATGATATTTTTTATTATGTATATACTAACTATTATTAAGTTGGGCTCGGGCTAAGGCTGGACTTATTTGGGAAAGCCCGAGCCCGTAGGCTTAAAAGTTTGTCTAAGCCCAACATAGAACATGTCAATGTGGTGGGTACATAATTCAACTATCTAAATCAAATTGGTCAACCAATAGTCTTATAGTTAAATGATAAAAAATTAAAAATAATAAAAATACAAAAAAATTAGGCACATCTCTAAAATTATATATTTATCATGTTAAACAAAATTATGTATGATAAGTAAGAAGTATTTAAATGACCTAGAAATGAAACATTTCATATTCAAGTGGTGAGTTAATGGTTCAACCTTTTAGGTCAAATCGGTCAATGCACATTGTTATAATTAAAAAATAGAAATTTTATGAAAAAAAGAGAGAGAGAGAGAGAGAGAGAGAGAGAGAGAGAGAATTATTAAAAATAAAAAAGATTTGTAGAAAACATTTGGATGCATCTCCAATATTATGCATTCCATCATATTAAACAAAAATAAATATGATAAATTAGAGTTATTTTTGTTAATGATGGAAATAGAATAAAAAATTAAACCAACTCAAAAAGAAAATTTCCATTTAATTGGTGGCCAGTGACCCATGTAGGTGCAAACTGGATGGGCTCAATATGAGTTTGGACCAACCCAACATGCAGTTTTAAACGAACTACCTTGGCTTTTTGGTTCTTGGGTTGGGCATAGGCCTTGCCCAAAAGTTTAGACTCTTTTATTTTTTGATCTATGCAGAGGCCTAGCGTTAGGTAGCTTGAGCCTAGTCTAACTATATACTATATACATACTTGCATACATGTATATATATATAGACATATATAGCACGCATGTATACATATACACATGCATACATTTATGTCAAGTTTTAGCATGAGGATGATTGACCAATCCAATCCAAGCCCAACATGTATACATATATACAAACATATAAACTTGCACCCTACTAATCCAATTATTTGGGTTAAATGAGTCAACCAATAATGTCATAATTAAACAAAAAATAAAAATAGAAAGAATTATAAATTAAAAGTGTAGAAATTTTATAAAAAATTTTGGCATATCTAAAATACTATACATTTGTCATATTAAACAAAGATAAGTGTGATAAACAATAATTGTTATTACAATTAATTATGAAAATGGAATAGAAAAGTTAAAATTTCCCAAAAATGAGATTGTTTTCTCTTTCAAGTCAAATATGTCAAAACATGATGCCATAATGAAATTTGTCAAAAAAAAGTGTGCACATCTCTAATATTATATGTTTATCACATTAAGCAAAAATAAATATGATAAATAAGAAGTATTTTTATTAACAATGAAAATAAAATACAAAATTTAAATCTACTAGCACACCATGTTTTAGTTACTTATATTTTTTAATGGATACAGGGATACTGAAAAATTATTATTGTTATCTGAAATTGTCATGTGCAATGAACATACAGATTTACTAGTCTGTATGAGTTACAATTTATGAATAAATAAGAATTTGGTAGCCAAGAGCTAGCATGGCATTTTATCAATTACAAAGAATGGATTACTAAAGAGTTTTCTTCCAAGTTCTCAAATATCATCCAAATCCAAATCCACATTATTCCCTTGCTACTAATGTTCACTCCATAACTTTCTGAGTAAACAACTTTAGAACACCTAATACAAACTCATATGGGACAAAAAACGATTAGCACATAGTCATATATTCAATTTATTAGTGTCAATCAAATGCTTGCTGATTCTAATCTTTTTAAGAACAAATAAGTGCAAACTCACAGGCCACACAAAGGAAATTCACGTCACCTAGATGTTTTTTGTTTCACTATCAATGAACTGCCTGTTAGGCTGTGCGAATTCTGCCTGTCAGAAGCCTCTTTATCCTCGGCTTCTTCCTCACTTGTACCACTCCAACCCAGGATTGCATCCATGTCTTCAACTGCCACTTTTATTACATCAGTTCGGACACCTATATCAGTGGCATACCTGCTCATACAATACATTCCAGCTGTTACGGTGACAACACCAGCAGGACCTGGAATTAGCAGCTTTAAAGGAGATGAAAGAAGGGCTGCCAACGGGGCTCCAATGACAGAAGAAGCTTGACCACTCCTACCCACTCCTGACTTATCAAGTACCAGAAGACCTGTCTTGCAGTATAATGCAAAGTCCTCACAATTGTTCTGGAATACATCATAGTTCCCAAACCCATTCTGTAGCAGATACATTGCCCTGTGGATCACAGTTTCAGGGGGATCAGGCTTTGCAGTGGTGCATGTGCCACCACGGACTTTGGCGAGGAAATAAGATGGAGCGACTTCATACTCAAAGTGGTACAGGGATCCATTTCCAAGAAAGCAATCCAAGCAAGAGAGGATAACACCGCTATTGGGTTGCCTGAATCCACAGTCAGGGAAGATAGGGCAGGCTGATGGGAGTTTTGAAGCTGAACTAGGATAAGATATGCTTGAACTTGCATTTTGTTCACGCGTGAAGTGAACCACTTTGCTTCCCCCAACATAGATTCCTGTATGTTTTCCCAATCCAAATGGAACTTAAAAGCATTACAAAGGTTGTCAGCTAAATGTGCAAACAAGTTATGCTAACTACCATATCTACTATGATGATCTGGAACAAAAAGTTACGGAAGCAGAGAACTCTGGATAACTCATATGAGAAGGCTATATTACATGTCATCATGCCCTTATGCATAATGTGGAGTAGTGCAATTACATATTCAAATGCAAACATGCATGAGTGCAGTAACTGAGATTGATATGTTGTTAGTTAAGCACTAATCATGTTGTTTGTTTTCTCGTAACCATTAGAAACATTTTCCAGAAATAATACACATTACCACTTGGATAGGAAAATGCAGTGACCTATACAAATTATCAAGTAGAACAAATTTTACTAAATCTGAATGGCAGAGGCCTGTCCCACAAGCTGCAAAAGAACAGGTATGCTAACACTTCAAACCAAAGAAAAAAAAAAAGGTTCTATCAATATGAAAAGATATGAGAGGGAGGAGATGTACAAGAGGTTATGAAATTGGTGAGTTTAAAGGGCACAGTTCTGAAGGTGGAATTTGGCAACAAAAATCTACAAAGAAGGTCAGTATCTATTAAAGTTGGACAATCCATCTATGATCTACCTTATCGCAGCCATACAGGAACAAAGAAGAAACATACAGACATGCAGGAACAAAGAAGAAACATACGCAGACAAGTGCTTTTAGTATTAGTGTGGCAGTGCCCAACCTACTGCAGAACAAAGATAAATATTGTTTACACTTTACACCAAGGGAAAAATAGGAAAGAAAAATAATGAGCTATACATATCACCAATTTGGCAAAAACTTATTCCAACTATATAAGGTCTGTTATAAGGATCTTGTTTCGTCATTTCACTCTATCAATGACCTATGTTCTGTCAACAGGGCTAGAAGAGAAGGCCACCTATAGCACCAGTAAAAAACAGAAGATGCACAGGCTTTGTTAAGCTAGATCACCAGTAAGGTCTGCTATAAGCTCATGCATCTCCTGTTCTTTGGGCACATGCAGGGAAGACCACATACAGCACCAGTAAAAAAAATGTGATCTATTACAAATTGAAGGGGCTAGGATGGCTAGGTACAGGCTGTGTTGGAGTACTGACAAATTATTTAGGGCCCAAAATTTAACAATGGATATGATTCTGAACAGGATGGAATGGTGGAGCAGTAATCGTGTAGCTGACCACATATAGTTGGAACAAGGCTTAGATGATGATGAGATTCTTTTCTCCTTATCTCCATCTATGTGTGTTTCACACAATATTTGATATGCACCTTTCCTCTTCATCTACATTGTTCTAATCCTGTATAACATCCACTTCAATCTCTTCCTCATATGGATTATTGAAACAAAATAACAAAATTCTCCTTATCTCCATCTATGTGTGTTTCACACAATATTTGATATGCACCTTTCCTCTTCATCTACACTGTTCTAATCCTGTATAACATCCACTTCAATCTCTTCCTCATATGGATTATTGAAACAAAATAACAAAAGTGGTGAGTTTAAAGCATCTATTGGTCATGAATCCTAATTGTACCAACAATGTGGTAATGACATATGTCCCGTGTACTTCAGCTGATTGTTGTGGCCTCCAAATCAAGGAAAATAAAATAGTTCTTTACGGCAAATTTTCTAAAAATCTATTGGCATGACCATCCATCCTCTCCCATAGTTTGTAGGCATTGTAGTTGAAAAAATAGGAAGGATGGAAAAGGCAATTAGTACCTTTTTCAATTATGAGCTTTTTATAGATACACATCGCATACTCCATATTCCATAATGTACCATTTACCATATTATATTCATAATTTTCCAATCTCTTTTTTAACTCCACATATTATTCCATTTCTATACAAAAATAAGGCAATACGAATATGTATCGGGGTTGTCATGTTGTAATGTCCCTTTGCCAGCATCTCTTAACAGTTTCTCTTAAAGGGGATCAAAGGCAGTTTCAAACCAGAATTAAGAGAGGTTGGTTATGATTTGATTTCCAACACAGTAAATGGGCGAAGTGTTTCCCTGGACAACACTAAATTTACCTGAGAAGAAACATGCTACAGCTTACCATCTCCCTTGTTCCCTCCCCCTTCCCCCCTCCCCCTTTCAAGCAGTAAAACTGGCGAAGAAATTGCAGAAAAAAAAAAAAAGAAACTCCCAATTTTGAAAGAAGTCCAAATCCCGTCCATTGTAATTTGGAACCCATTTATCTCAGCACCTTGTGAATACTCAAAGGGAGTATATTTTTTGGATTACTGAGATGCTTTAACTAAGGAATCGCATGCATAGATTTACAAGCAAAGAAACCTACCTAATTATCCACCTTCCATCAAGGAAACGCTATAGAAACAGTGGATTTAATACAATGTTGATGAAACCCTACAAACAAAAGTGCAGTTAGCGAAATCACCCTCACGGGGCTTCATCAACCGTTTGTGAAATCTCAGAGTTTAATGAAAACCCAAATCAAGCCTTGGGAAAGATAATCTATTTGATCATGAGCATCCGCATTATAAAGAAGCCCAACAGGCACGCCAAATAGAAGTCGCAGAAAAGAGCTTCAAACAGACAAGCCAAAAAAAACCAACTCAAAAACCAAAATTAAAAGATGAACCCACATTATATGGTTCTGCAAAGACGAAAGGGGGGGGGGGGGGGGACTGGAGTTACCATGGTGAGAATAAGTATAGATAGCTCTCCAGGTATAGATATGATCCCCGGCTTTGATCTGGGTTCTCTCTACCCTGTTGGAGAGGAGACCCATCTGTCAACCGCTTTCAATCTCTTGCTTTCTCTGCTCTCTGGAATAAAGAGTAGAGTATAATTGGAGGGAGAAGAAGACAGAAAAATGAGAAAGCCGAAGGATCGGTTCAACAACTCATATGCTTTAAATACTAATAACAATGCCAAAAAAATACTAATAATTACGTTACCTTCGTTGTTGACTGACTCCCTCGTTTCGTTATTTTTTCCTTTTACCCGTCTACTCGTAAAGACTAAAAGGAGAGGAAGAGGAGACGGAATCTGAGTATACGTAGAAGTGATCGTCAAGTCAGGAATAGGTGCCCTTGTTCCGTTCCGTCTACCAAGGTCCAAACTACTTGACTTGAGAAGGATAGACAAGATTTTAACAAAAAATAAATAAATAAAACAAAGTAACGGAAAACAATAGACCACTTTGGATTCTCTTAGGATGTGAAGAAGCTGCTTCAATCTGCATATGTTCAATGCTTCATGCTTTTTCGTTCAGGTGATCAGGGGTCCACCTCCACCACAGATTGATTCTAGAACAAGACTGAAGCGCCGGTTGACCACAGCACAGGTGATAGGTCCGTTTTACTTTTAGGGTAAACTACAAAAGCCTCCCTTTGAGTTTCTTACAATCATAAAACCTTACCTCTATTTTTGAAAAAAATAATTAGATACCTCCCTTCCCTCAAATCATCAAGACAGAAAACGTGTATGATTACATATTTACCTTTAAGCGTCATCTGATCAATTTGCAAAATTTCGTATTTGCCCTTAATCGAGCAACTGCTTAGAATTCCTTCTTTTTTATATAAGAAACCAGACCGTTTTTCACTATTTGAGAACCCAAAACTTTCTTCATCAAATACTATTTTGCTATTCATTCTCTGAGAATCCAGACGTTTTTCACTGGAGAGTCAGAGACCATCATTCTTTCTCTGTTCTTCACTGGAGACTATTTTGCTGTTCATTCTTGAGAATCCAGATTGTTCTTCACCAAAGGCTAATGCTGTTCTTCATTGAAAACCATTTTTGTTGTTCATTCTCTGAGAATCTACCACTGTTATTTCTTTGAGAATCAAAGTATTGATCAACAGATCTGTGTTCATTCTCTGAGAATCCAAGGAATTTAATTTCTATTATGTGAGTTCATTTTTTTGTATTTCTTTGCTTCATTTTCTGTAGTGTATATGTTTATTCATTTTTAATTTCTTCACTGAGTTGGATTTATACTTCTTTGCTATGTTTTCTTGGAGTTTGATTTATTCATTTCTTTGCTATGTTTCACTAATTTTATTTGTTTGTTCTCAACCATATCTTTGTTATGATTTTTTTTCTTATAGGACCATTATGCATTAAAATGAAAATAGAGAACCCACCTGACTGAAATCGTTGGTTGTTCCTCTCTAATAGCTCCTTTTCAGACATAAAAAGTTGAATATGGGATAATAAAAGGGGATAAAGAGTATAAAACGTAGATAAGAGTATTTTAATAAAAATAGATATACATTAATTCATAAAAGGGTAAAATAGGTATTTAAAAAAATGGTCATCAGTTTAATGTTTTTCATTGACAGAAGTGATGTATCTGTCAATTTTTTCAAAAATAAATGAAAAGTTTTTGCTAAAATAAAACTATAGAGGAGGTTTTTATGATTGTAAAAAACTTCGGGAGAGGTTTTTGTATTTTACCCTTACTTTTAAAATCTTTTTATCATCCAGATGTCCGTTTATTACTTTATTAGTACTGAATATGTATCAAATGATTCGGCTTTCACTGTTACACATACGGCACACATCAGCATAACTTTTGTCTCAATTCTAGTGATGCTTAAATTCATGTACTTACGGTGTATAACCATGGTGTCCGAAAAGTTAAAAATGTGCAATCAAAAACACTGTAGAGAGGAGAATCATCATTTGTTTGATTAGTTTCAGAAATAGGTTTGGATTGGATTCAAGTTGAGGCTGACTCTTACAAAACCTGACCAGTTAATGACAGTGTGAACTTTACGTTTCTAACTTACCTGGTGAAAACTGAACAACTTCTACCCATCCATTTGGATGACAAATTTACCAAATGACCATGGTTGAATTTTTCCTTTTATGCTTAAAAAAAAAAACAGAAAAGTACCTTGCTTTCTACAAAGACAAATGTGGCTCCATGCATAACTTCTGCAATAAAAAAAATGATTAAAAAAAGTAAAATGGATGGCAATCATTCTGGTCAATGACATTCAAATACACAACCAAGGGGTATGGTTTACACTTGCTATATAAACATCAATCAATAATGCCAAGAAGTTGAAAAAAATAAAAATAAAAAGAAGCTGACCAAGAAAAAGCGACCATTATTCTGCATTGTATCTTATTTGCCTTCATCGTAAACCTTCATTCCAAGTACAATATTCACTTTAATAAGATGCTCTATAAATACAATTCCAGTCAATAACAGGAATTGAAATACAGATAAAGAATATAAATATAAAATGCTATCATCAAAGAATAACTATCTTTCAACTATTGTCCTAAAAAGATGTTCCAATTGTAGACTTTCACATCAAAATCTGAAGCTTCTTCTAGCAAATGTTTCAGTTCTCTTGCACGATGAGCGTCCTTGGCAAGTAATAAAGCAAATCCTCCACCACCAGCACCCACAAGCTTGTAGCCGCAGCAAAAGTCATCAGCAAATGCAAAGAGCCTGTCTACAAATTCATTGCTGCAGTAAGGATCTAGTTCCTGATGCAACCTCCAAGCTTCCAGCATTATCTCCCCAAGCTCATCTATATTTCCATTCATGAGAGCTTCCCGCCCAATTTTGGCCAGCTCAGCAAGGCGCTTAATACTGGAGATGAGTAGGTTATCACGTCGGAGATATCGGATTACCACCTTTTGTAGGACCTGGTTTGCAAGCCGAACCTGTATGGTGGTTGTGGCATGTACTTTAGACAAAAGTAGATAATCTGTTGCTGATAAAAAAATACATAATTCGATTAAACTGGATCAAAATTTAGGATAGCTAAAATGAACTAGAAGAGGGCATGACAACGATCATTAGCAGACAACTTTTTCTGGTTTCAAGGATTTATAGTATGGTCAAGACTTGCATCAATGGTGCTGGCCACATTAACCCCAATATTTGATTAATTGAGCTTTGGCATCTAATAGACAAGGCCCATGATGCACGCATTTTCCTTATGGGTAAGAAGGAGCAAAATGATTACAATCAGAATGCCCTGTAAAGCATAAATACCAACCTCTCGGTCCTCTCCATGGAAGTACATATTTAATTTTATAGATATCTTTAATGGTTGCAAGATGAAAATCATGAAATAAAATGTTATATATACTTGAAAACTATATGGCCTTCATATGGGATTCTGGATTAACTACTGACAAATGTTACCATGTAATTTCCTCTTTGGATTGCACTGTAGAAAGTTTAATAAGGTATTCCTGGAATAATGATTTAGGCTTAAACAAGTCTACTTCCTGCTTTAACATGAAATGTGGTAGCTTCAATCTGCAAGGGGCAAAATGAATCATAGAATCTATGGTAGGGAAAGAAAGGATCTGTGATGGGGATTGATAGTCTCTTTGGTTTCCACGAGGAACCTACCTTTAATCCCATTCTTTGATAATCTTTATAAAGCTTTCAAGGCATCATTTGGCCACTTAAAGACAAATTTCTCAACTTTGAAGACCAATCAAACCAGCCAACTATGTTTTTGTACATACATTTCTGAGTGAAGTAAGTTTCAACTCCAAAGTGATTTTAGGGCCCATGTTATGTTCACTTAAAGTTGGCACTATTTTATTTCCACCAAGAAATTTTGGCATCCTTTTGTCTGATAGGTTACAATAGCACGTGGCAACAAATAACATTTCTGTAAAGCAACTTGACATAAAATCGTTGCCAACTCACTGAAAGGTTGGCATCCTTTCTTAGGTGTTGTTTCTGTTGGTCTAAAGTCTGATGCCTTAAAAGCAAAAAAGCTCTAAAAGAAAGTACTTTGAAAATTAGTTCCTTTTGTTTTATCTGATATTTGAATTTGAATGCAGAGAAAGTTGTTATGAAATCTGAATGTTGAATTCTGAAAATGGTTATTTTACTATTTTTCCCCTGTAGTTGATTATGAGAATTGATATTTACGTTAATGATAATTAACATTATTATTAATAAAATTTACGTAAAATAATAACATAATAATAAAATAATATTACAAGGCCTTGGAATACTACTGCATTTTGGGGACAAAAAATAAGAATGCTGTCAGATCTGATGTTTGAAGTATGAAGATATGAGGTAAAAAAATTGCTTTTAAGACATCAGAGGTTGAAAACAGACCAAAGGAACGAGGACTTAGTATACTACTCTAC
This sequence comes from Nelumbo lutea, assembly GCF_056320005.1. Classification (NCBI taxonomy): domain Eukaryota; kingdom Viridiplantae; phylum Streptophyta; class Magnoliopsida; order Proteales; family Nelumbonaceae; genus Nelumbo; species Nelumbo lutea. The sequence continues at coordinate 218,012,268 of NC_142684.1, forward strand.
ATTCCCAACATGTAGTAATACTATAATGTAGGGCAGGCTTCTAAAATTCATTTTTTTTAACCATAACTAGTTATGTGATGCATTTTCAGTTATTTTATTCAGTTAGAAACAGAAAAGGCAGTGGTGTACACTAATACAAGGAAATTGGAGACTTACTTGACCTGTAAATACCACCAGCAGTCGTTGCTCTAACTCTGACACCAATTGTGGTGAAGCCACTAGGGGGGTGACTTGAAGCTTTAACGGAATTCCTGGAAAACTTGAAGTAAATTTAATACCTGGGTACAATCCCCCAATTTGATCCTGCCAACCTCCTCCAGTGCCCATGATCTGCTCCAAAACCAAAACAAGTCTAGCAACACGTTCGTTACTTTCATCTCTTTCCATTATTTGAAGAAGTCCTTTAACAACTGCCGCTGCCAATATACTTGAAGTCCCCAAACCACTACCACGGGGAGCATTGGCCCATGTCCTGATATGTAAGCCAGTAGATGAAAGTATCTTGTCATGAACAATACCAGTCACAAGCAGTGCAGATTTGACAAGACGAAATGGATCATCATTATCAAATGGTGAAGTAATAGATGAAGGATCTTCAATATATAACTGATTTTCAGCATCATCAGAAATCAGCACTCCAACCATCTTTCTTGTCTCTATTATGGTGCCAACCGGTAGAGAACCTTCTAGTCTTATTGCCATGTTCAGAACACAACCAGAACGTTCCAAACTCCAGGGAGGAGTATCACTCCAACCCCCAACAAAGTCTACACGGACTGGAAGCTCTACCCTTGCTCTCTTCTGGTAGAAAGAATGGTCAACAGAAGCATTGACATTATTCTCTTGATTTGCAGAAAGAGATATGACATGGGAAGACTCCAAGAGATGATCTGAGGAAAGAAAGTAAGTTTACGAATCAAAATCCATGAAACAATCATAGATAGAATATGAGCTCACAATGTGATAAAATATTCAACTCAAGCACATTCTGGTGAAACAATGCAGAAACTTAGCAGAGAAAGAAATATAAAAAATATTGGTTTATATTTTGCATCATGGGGGAAGGGAAATTTGCAAACTGAGTTAAAACGATTTTTTTATTTCCATCATTTCTATTATTTTTTCACTTTTTTTTTTGGTAAAGTTATCTCTAGCTGCACCAATTCAGATGTTGTTTCTTCAACATATGCTGCCTCAATTCAAGATGGCACTGCATTCATTGCTCACTCCAATTGGCAGCAATAGGGGAATTGAAATTTTCAACAGCAAAAGAGGTCAAACATGTTTTCAAGTCTCATTTTTATTTACTTATTTTATTGGCAGGTAATATAAGCATTACTATGCACAAACAGAAGGATAATAACCCATTTACAACACAGTAAGTATTTCTAGTAACCACGGTCCTAGAGACTCAAGCTAGGGATCATAGTGATACAATTGAAGACAAGGTGTTTTTTTTATAACTAAGGTGGTGTTTGGAACAGTGGCGTGTCCATGTGATATTCTGTTTTGAAATGTGCAACACTTCATCTAGTCGTTTGGTTGCACCGTGGTGTGGACCGAACCGCACTATATCGTGGATTGGTCCAAACCACAGGGCAATTTATCATCTACGGTTATTTCTTGTGGACAGATCCGCACTACCGTGGAAATTTATTACCACAATGATCCCATGCTTTGCACTCTCAAAGCACGATGTGTTTTACCCTAAAAACATACAACATTTTATCATTGCAACATTATTGATATTTATTTATTAATTATTAAGTTTCAAATATTATTTTTATTAATGTTAATAATTATTTTTAGTCATTATTCATATTATTGATTATTATTAAATATTATTTTTAATATTATCAATTATCATTAATGTTATTACTCATTTTTAATTATTATTAATTATTGATATTATTAGCAATTTACTAATATTCTTCTATTGTGTATATTATTAAAAAATAAAATATTGTTTTTTTAATGATTAACGGCATACAGATCATCTCAAATGTTGTACCTGAGATGCATGGAATCAAAACACAGTGTGTGAACTGAAATGCACCACACCTTACAGAACGCTCATGGAGGTGTGGTGTGGTTCCATCCACACATCTTTGTCCATGGTGCAGAACAACTACCCTGTTGGGGAGTTGTGTGGATGAAAGCACACCACCTAATTTCTCATCTACGCTACAGATCACCCCCTAAATTTGGTTTTGATGGGAGGAAAGAAGAGAAGGGAAGGAAACAAGTATTCATAGACATTACCTCCAAATCCATATTTTACTGCTGAAGCAGTTTCATTAGCAACTGCAGCCCAAACTTTTCGTTCCATTGTGAGAGATGTTGCTGTTTCTCCACATGCCTGAAGAAGATCAACTTGCACCTGGTATACCCTGCTTTGGGGAAGAATTGTAGAGTCCTGAGCCTGGAGACTGGGACACATGGATAGGAAGTTTTTGCACATTCCAATTCCCGATTCTTCCTTCTGTAGAATTTCTTCACACAACTGAGATAAGTTTCGTCCAAGCAAACCATAGTTAATGCAGGCTTTAGCAATTCCAGCTGCAAGATCTGCTTGATGATTACTGGAAGCAAGGCAAAGCTGGGGAAAGTCTATGGATCTGTGCAATTCCTCCAAACTGACACGGTGTGAACTTCTCCACATTGAAAGCATAGATCGGTCTTTATATTTACTTAGACCCATTAGCCACATTGCCATACTAAGCATCTTAACATAAGGCAGAACAGGGAATATCTTTGCATTCCACAAACATTTCTCCTTAATATCTGAAGAGCTCCAAATTTCAGTATCATGAATGCCTAAATCTTTCAAGATCCTCTTCCATGGTTTTCCACAAAAAGTTCCATCCCTAGAAAATGATATCTTTGGGTTATCATGAAGTCCACAAAAGACAATAATTCTTCCTCTGTATCCTACCAAAGGAACTTCCCAAAGACAATGGCGATCTGGAAGAATGAACTGAAGTGAATCTCCCGGTTGCCTATTTTCCCCATCTCCTGGGATATTAACGCCAACAACCATAGACTGAGATCCTATCTGTATTCTGCCTGAGAGTGATGAGTCATATATCATAGAATCTTCCCCAATTGATACCCCTGGTTCAACACTACTTGAGAGAATAACAGCAGATGATGCAATGTCTGATACAGTGGTTGCTGGAATAGAACATAAATGCCTCCTACCTACGAGGTCTGAACCAGACCCACTTAGGTGATCCAGAACCTCACTAGAGGTTCCAAAATGTAAGAATGACAAATCATCTGCAATTAAATGAGGGAAAAAAATAAAATAAGAATAAAACCTTTAACAATGGTTGTTCATTTTAACATAAATCTACAACGTTAACTAGGATACAAGCATAATTATGCATCAAAACATCTGTATATGTGCTTTTCTTTTTTATGATTTTTTTTTATTGATAACAGAAACTTTTATTAAGAGGAATAGAAAAGAGAAAGTTACAACAGGGAGGGGTAAATTCACTTAACCCTCCCTAAAATTAGAAAACAAATTACAGCAATGCCCAAAAGAGATTAGCTCTTCCCACCCCTTGTTTGGCCAAAGAATCTGCCATAGAATTAGCACTCCTCTTGGACCACTGAAACTGAATTTCCATGTTCTGAGTTAGCTGGTTAATTTTCTTTTTCTCATTTAAGAACTTCTACAGACTTAATTCTTCCTTCTGTAGCCAACTAACAGCCAGCCTAGAGTCGCCTTCCACCAGCAGTTTTTTAATATTCAGTTCTTTTTTATGAATATCCATGTATGTGTTTATTTGACTTTACGTTTCTTTAGTATAAGAGTAATAGATTCCTATACTTCAGACCAAGTACAACATACATGCGCAATAACTGAACATTCTTTGATTTCCCAGCCCATTGACCAGTTCTTTTCCCAAAGGGCGATGCTTCAACCAATTGTGTTTAGCAGGTACCCAAGCTGCCACTAGATCTTCATATAGACTCATCTGCAGAACTTTTGAAAAGCCATCAAACACTGATAAGGTCTAACACAGAAACCATGAAAACCAGCATTTAAGTTTGTGAGATAAATAACATAAGTTTCTTTAATTACTCCTAACCTGCAAAAAGTCCCACAAGAATAAAATGACATGAAAATAACATGGAAAATCCAGCTTATGTAACACAACAAAAATAAACTCAGTAATTTACTTGATCTTTGCAACTCATGGAGGAAAACATGGAACTATCCAAATTAAAAAACAGGAGGATCTTGAAATACTTTCAAATATTGATCTTATGAAGGAGTGAAAGAACTGAAATGCCTCCACAGGCTGTTGCAAGAGACCCCTAAGGCTGTGTTTGGTTTAAAATAAAAGGTAGGGAATCCTTCGATTCCTACCTTTTCATTCAAACCAAACATAGCCTTAATGAAAATATGATGGGCCTAAGAGCAGAATTACGCAAAGAGAAAGAAAATAACTTAAGTGGAGGTAAAAGCAAAAGAACATATTGAAACCACATTTAATAATAAAAAGATGCAGCAACAATTACTAAAAATTTACTTATGCATCATTTCACCACACAAATCCGTAGACTGAACTGTATGTAAAATATAAGTATCATATGTATAAAATTTGATAGGCTAGTTCAAGTTCACAGAAAATTTATCAATAAAAAGAATTATTAGCTTTCACAAAAATTGTCCCTCCTACAGATTCAATGCAGGGGCTATTGCTTGGTGCAATGGAAATTTTTCAGACTGACAAGCACAAGAAAGTGGATTTGAGTCTCAGAGCAGCTACTTTGTGCAAGAAAATGACAAATGTTAAATCCACATCCAGACCACCCCTCCCCTGGATAGCAAATAAACTATTCTTTGTCCCACCAACCACTTGAAGCTGCACTAGCTAAACACTAAACAGAACATTATATCCATTAGTGATATAAGTTCTTAAGTCTAACCATCAGATTAAACTGAAGGATGGTAACTTGCCTCTTTTCCACTCTTCAGAAGTTCTGAAATCATTTCTTTAGAAGAACTTGCAATCCCAATAAGCTCCTCCCATGCTTTACCTCTAGCAGCTATTAGTCCTGTATCAAGCAATGTTCTACCATCATGTAGAATTGCCTGGTTCTCAATGAGTTCCCTTGCAGTGGGTTTCTGTAAAAGATTTTCAACTAAACAGAGCGAATATGCTTTATCCAGGGTCCCAGTTTTGGATGCCACAATAACACCATGGTTAGAAGCAATGTCAAGCGTGATAGGAACAGTGATAATACAGGATGCATCCTCTGGAAGAACCAAAGAAGAGGCATCAAAACATGGGAGAACATCTCCAGTCATTATGAATAAGCCACCTGCAAAGATAAATATGTTGCTGCTAGTCAATTTCTACAATATAATAAAATGATAAATACAGCAAAAGCAAACAATATTCCTAGCTTGCTTGACTCAACCCATTTAACATCAAGACACAAGAGAAATGCTAGTCAAACAGGTTGACCAAACCATATTTGCATAATAAGGGTGTCATGAACACCATGGAACTGCAACACTGTGGGGAATATGTTGCCAGTTATACTTTTAAACACTGGACCCCACATGATGTACCAGACCACAGTGTTCAAAGCACCCGTAAGAAAATAGAATCTGGACAACCCATATGGCTCCTAGCATCATTATAAGACCAGATGCATCTTAAAAACAGTTTCTTTCCAACAGGAAGAACTCAGATCTTCTCCCAACAGCACATTTCAGCCTCACATTGAGAACATCTCCAATACTTGTATGTTGTCATTAATGGGGAGATGTTCCCAATACATGGCTGCAATGTGCTGCGGGATTGGTGTGGGGAGCAGACCTGGACTCCAGCAAGAAGTGTTAACATCCAGCCCCCAGCTGCTCCTTTACATGGTAAGATTAGACCAGGTGGATTCTCTGTGCCTTAAATTCTGTAATTTCTAAGAGGCTCATAACTACTGCAGTGCATGAACTTAAGGAAATAATTGGAAGCAAGATCAAAAGCTGCCAAAAACACAATATAAGGAATTAGAATGGAAGAGCAGTTTGCATTAGGGGGAAGTGCCTTTCTTTTTTTGCTTTCATGACCCTGCATCTTTGTTTTTAATAATTCTCTCTCAAGAATGTGAATATGTGATCATTACTCTCAACCCCTGACAGACTTGACAGAGCTTGAATTGTGTACAAACATGGCAACTTCATTTAAGGACAGTTCATACACCACTGTATTAATTGAAAAGAGAAGTTCACAAACAGATAAGGGAATGAAACAAAAATAGTTCAACTTGAGGTGATTTACTTGTCAGAACTAATGCTAATTTTCATATATGCACAAAAGAAAGGCCACCAACATAGAAACCTTCATTCTTAAAGGCTCGTCTTGCACATGAGGAAATTGCAAGTATATGGTCAAAAAGTAGTGGAACTGGTCCATCAGGATCATCGGCTGCCAAATAAGGCAATGGTAGAAAAACCTTCCCCATTGGATTTGCCCATGGCACCCTTTTGGAATCACCTCCAGCATGAAGCAATAGTATATGCTTTTTGGCAATGAAATTAGCCAATGACTGGGGAGCTACTTCAGATTTAGACCTTATACACGAATCTGAAATTCCTGAACTGCCAGTCTTGGTATCTGCAACCTGTAGATGATACATGCCCAATCAAAGCCAACAACAGAGAAAACTTATGTATCTATATTTGTGCACAGAAAAATGCAAGGAGATATTTGGGATAGGGGAAAAGAAGATAACATTACGATAGAAGTATAAAATATTCTTCATAATTAACATGCAAAATATAGTATCACAAGCGCATATCGTTCAAATGTATTCAAATTATCATCAATTTAAATATTTAATCATTGTTATTGTTGTTGTAGGAACGTGCTGTAGTTTGTCTTTTTTATTGTTTAATCATTATTGTAGGAAGTCCAATGAATCATCAATTCTTCAGCGGATAATTAGATAGCACATTAGTAACAGATTAATTGTTGGGACAAGGCTTACATGATGTTGATGATTAGTTACAGATATTTTTTTTTGTAGTAATCAAATTAAAAAAGAGAATACAAAGGAAGGTCACCAGGAATCACCCGAGAGAGAAAAAAATAAAATAAAACTCCACCAGCCCACCAATCCAGCCGTGGACTTTCACTTTGACCCCCTCAAATAATCAACCAATCCTTTCAACAAATCTTATCCCACCCAAGACAAAGTTCCCCAACAATTAACAAATAAACCACACAGAGAACCTGGATTAACCATTAGAACCTATTACCGCATTTAAAGAATCTCCTAAGTTACATAGTATCCAGGAGTTGTATAAAAGATCTAATCACCTCTCGCCTTTATGAAGTATTAGTCTAAAAATGCGGCCTGAATGACATGACCCTAGGGGCTTGAAAGCAAACTCACAACCTTGTCATAGTGATGTAGGACAAGCCAGAGAAACAAAAAGAAGTAACCAATGACAACCAAGAAGTAGCGGATCAACTAGCAAAACAGGGGGTCCATAGGGAAATCTGCTTCTGGGCTCAGTTGTAACCGAGACTATCCTTGTTGTAACTGTTTACTAATAAATTAATGAATAAAATTTTCTGTTACTGATCAAAAAGAATGACAACCAAGAAGTATGATACTAATAGATGAAGAAGAATCAAATAAGAAAATCAAAGAATCAAAAGTGAGAGAGAAAGAGATAGGTAATTAGAAGGGAATACTTAGAGAACTTGTAAATCTCTTTTTGAATTGGCATCATTTACATCACTTCTTGAATCAAGGCCTTGGTTAGTGGTGTCAAACCACCAAAAAAAAAACTTGAGAGTCAACACTCAAACAGTATTGAATCAACTCCAGACCAAGAAATGCCAAGAAAAGGTAGACTATGAGAACAAATATTCAACCAACAATGTTCTAACATAAAAAGTAAATTAACTTGAAGATAGTAGCTCCTGCCAAAATCATAAAATGGATTCCTCCAACCCCGATCATGATCAAATTGAATTTCATTTTTGCATCTTTGGGGAATCCAGAAATTTTTGGAGTTGGGGTGTTACCAGAAATTAAGAAGGAAATATCTTAGCTCCATTCTCTGGGTTGGAAGGGATTTTTTTTTATACTAAATGGAAATTCAAATGAAAAGGAAATAAGGAAGAGTAAAACCCCAGGTGACAAATCCATTAAAAAAATCCTGGTGACAAGAGATTACTGAGACAAACAAGAGGGAAAAAACTCCCCACCAACACAGCCCCTTCGTCAAACATCTCCAAATCATTTTCAAATAACAGTCACTGTTCTACAAGGATTAAGGCTGACAAAACAACTGCACTACAAGGACACATTGGTGGAAGGAGATTTGCATGTAATCATTAGATGGCTAAAAAGCAATAAAGCTAGATCATGGAACCAGAAAGCTAGCAATACCATTGTGGATACATTGTAATCATTAGATGGATTCCAAGAACAGCTAATAATGCAGTTGATGGGCTTGCAAAACAAGGGGCAAACAGAAGCCAAATTACTGGGGTTCAACCCCCCACAGTGGGAATTTGAGACCATAATGTAAGATTTGGTAAAGGATAGGGGCCGACCAAATAGGGTATGGGTTGAAGTAGCAAGAAATGATTTAAGTGCTCATAATTTAACAATGGATATGTAATCACCATGGACTCTGACTGGCGGTCTGTCAAGTTTCTGAAGCCAAATTACTTCCATGGTGCTGAGTTTACTTTCTTAGCCCAAGCAATAGGAGGATGGCCATGGAGAGAGAAGAAGGGAGAGAGGGATGAAAGGGTCTCGACTAGTAAGCTCTGAGGACTCTCCTATTGCTTGGGCTAAGAAAGTAAACTCAGCACCATGGAAGTACAGATTTGCACTCAAGGAGATTGATTCTCTTGCTAAAAGATTTAACTCCACTTTTGGATGGCTTAAAAGGATAGGGAATGGACTGGCAGGTACTCTAGCAAAACAGGGAGTTAATAGATCTACTCTATTTTGGGCTAAACTATAGTTGGCTGTATCACAACAGTGGGATGTTGATCTACATAATCTGGGTTTATTTGTATATCCTAATACTCCAGAGTGCAGAGTAGATAAAGAAACTGTAATCTGTTTTTCAATTTAATAAAAAGCTAAATTCTCTTTTTTCTGATAAAAAAAAAAAAAAAAAAAAAAACTCTGAGGACTCTCCTGTTTGTGTCTTGCTTGTTTCCCCTTTTTATAGACGGAATCTTAAGGCTATTAGGAAAAGATCCCAAAAGAGACATTTCCTATTAAGAAATGGGATCTTTGTCTTTATGTCGGCTATTAAGAGAGCACCATTGGAGTTTCGTCACATGTCCAACGAGATCCTTCAAGGACAAAGTTTCCTTTCTCCTAAGGATTCTCGCGTGGAACATGAAAACTACATCCCCTTATGGGTTTCCCTGTGGCCACATGTTAAGGACAAGTTCTAGATCTGACTATGCTCGGGTCTCTGCTCGATCGCCCCCAAGGTGCCTCATCACAGCTTGTTGTGACCAGAAGGGATGTCAATCACCCACAAGTGGGTGTCACTATTCTCAAGGTCTATCCTCCGTTCGTTACAGCATGGGCTGTCATTTCGTGTCCATCGCAAGGCACTAGTAGTATATTGGGTTTGTCTCATACTAGCACTATCATTTTATGTCCATTGCAAGTCTTAGGTGACACTCATTGCTCATCGCAGGTCCCAACAGGCATTTCATGCCCATCGCAAGTACCGGATGGCTCTCTGTGCTCATTGCAAGTGTGTGAAGCCTTCCATCATTTTGATAAAGTGTTTCTGTGAGATGTCCCGGTTGGGATTTCTCCGTATGGTTTTCCTTTAACATCTTCGTCATAGTCCTGGTGATGGTAAACTACATGTACTTACAGATATGGCACTAAACATAATGGAATGGTGAAACATGTAGTTGGACCCATATAGTTAGGACAAGGCTTAGATGATGATAATGATATTTATCATACATTTTCATGCCTAATAAAATGTTTTAATTGTTACTGATAAAAAAGAAAGTCAAAGTCTTGGATCCAAGACCATGAATTTGTTTCTATTCTAGCCAAAAACCCTTTCGATCTCAGGCATCTGCACATGTTTGACAAGGAAAATCTAATGCCTCGAATGGAAACATTGAATGGGCTCTCTTTTTGCTTCCAGTTGATGTCCAGTTAAAAGTTATATGGCACTTTGAGTATTAGCTATTTTGCCAATCCTATCAAGTAGTTCTTCTCTTCCAAATGTCTCAAATAATGCATTTTTGTTTCAATCAGTAACTGATCAGAATATTTTTTTAGAAAACAATAGAGAAAGAAATGATGTATAAAGAAATAAGAGCATGATTAACCCTCCTCAAATTAAAATATAAGAGGGCTAGTCCTTCTGCTCCCATCCTCTAGCTAATATACAAACATGAGGGGTTTGATCACCAACGTCTGTCTATGTACTCCCTCTGCAGAGACATAGAGTAGCCAGCAAGAGCATTAGCTAACTTTTGAACATGAAGATTTCAAACTAATTTCTAAAAATCTTGCTCAAATATAATGAAATAGCTGCCAAGGGCCGAATTTCCCAATCCTCATCCAGTTAATGACTTTCTGTAAGTTACCTTTCCACCTCTAGGTTCACATATCCTAAAGAGCATCCCATCCTTAGTCCTTGAAATAAGGAGAGCAGATCAGCCAGTTTGGAGTCTTCAACACCAATAAAACCTGAATAGATCACCCAAATGTCTTGAGAATGGTTTATAAAATATCCAACAACACCTGAATTACCAGGATTCCCAATGCTATAGCCATCAAACTTTACCTTGATGAAGAGATGGAGTACTCCAATTTTGTACTCCGATGGATGGGTGGAAAAACTAGAAAGAATAGGGTCAGAAATGAAGTCATTCAAAGAAACCTAGGGGTTAGCTCTAATAGGTGATAAAATGAGAGAAAGTAGACTAAGATGGTTTGATCACATGCATAGAAATCTACAATACCCATAAGAAGAAACAGTCTATTGCAAGTTGAAGGGGCTAGAAGGGCTCATAATTTAACAATGGAGATGGCACTAAAACTGAAAAAGAACAGAATGGTAAAATAGGATTCATGTAGACGATCCCATATAGTTGGGACAAGGCTTAGATGATGCCGCCCATTCTATTGGATGTCAAAGCCACTGCTTGCTATCATAAGATGTTATTTGTGGTGAACATCATAAACTCCACTAAATGCACTTTGGATTTAAATTTCATAAAAACCAAGGTATCGATACACCCTGATACAACGGAAGGGGCGAGATTTTAAGCATTATTTAACATTTAAAACAGTTAGTTTTGGGGTTAGCCTTAAAAAAAGGCGTATTGGCAAGTGGCAGATATGCCCAATACAAGGCTTATTGTGTTGATACTTTGAACCTTGGTAAAGACAACAATATTTCCTTTTTTTCTTAGTTTCAGGTGTTTTGAGTAACTGGAAAATTGGAAAAGAGATTGCACATATCACAAGATTGATGAGATGCAACATTTTCCTTTATTTTGTATTTTTATTGGTTTTTCTTTATTCCAGTTTGTGGCTTATTAGAAGAGCTGCATTGTTGTCGTTTTTTCTTTTAAAAATTTCTTGAGTATTTCCAAGTGTGGAAAAAAAAAATTTCTCGTAGCTAATCTATTTAAGGCAATTATCCATCTAGGGAATAGTATAAAAAGCCTAATTGAGGAATGAAAATATGATAAAGATGTTATCATTTCTCTTATAATTCAGCTCCTTTTTTTGGAGGAAATACCCTTTGCATGTGCAATATGCAAGTACGCGTCATTATGCCCTTGTTATAATATCGAAAGATCATATCATTACCTCCAATTAAGAATCTTTGACCTTACCTAATAGAAAATCTCAGTAATGAGAGCTATAAAAATTAAAGAAAAAAAATCAAATGTAGAAAATTGTTAAACTTTGTCCAAAATGAGCTTTTGCTTGAGACCCATTTCTTCGGAAGAGATTTGAGAGTCTTTGTCGAATCATGCTGGGTTAACTAAAATAAAAACGCAAATAATGATAAGAGATGGTAACTGGAGTACCTCTGACTCTGAGTCGACACCTAAGTTCTGAAAATGCAGGGTGAGAGCATAAATGGCGTTTAGCGTAGCAGCACCGGAGCCGATGCGTGCGCCCTCCGGATCGGGCACAGCGAGAGTAACGGTTGATCTTGCAATCCGGCCCATCCGCTTGGCCCGCCTGAGTTGCCATTCATAGAGCTCGGCCTGTTCAGGACTGGCAGCAGTAAGGACGATTGCATCCCAAGTCGGAACCCTAGAAGGGTGTCGAACCGATAACCTCAAATGGTACCATGACTTTCGTAGGACTGTCGCCAAATCTCCCCTGCTCATCTTCCTCAAGGATCCCTTATCTCCATTAGTCTCCATGTTTAACTCTCTAGCTCTAGGTTCGTTGTAGAAACCGCAAATAGACACTAACCAACCATCCCTCTCTGTTCCCCTTGGTTCGTACCCGCCACTAGAGCCAAACTAATGGAAAGGTCAAGCTCAGCAGTCAGCAGTGAGCAGATGAGCAACCGCAGAAAGCTGTGAGAGAGAGAGAGAGAGAGAGAGAGAGAGAGAGAGAGAGAATCACAATAGGTGCCTTCGTGCCTACCGACGAAGCCGTCGTCATTCGTGAGAGTTGAGACATCCCATCAACACCCTCTTGCGGAAGTACACGTGTATAATGACTGACGTGTAACGCGGTTAACAATGAATGGAATATTAACACCCATGGACCCGTCGAGACCCGAGAGCCATAAATCTTACGCATTTATAAAAATGAAAATGGATGAATCGTCCAACACACCCTGATTTCAAATATCCAATTTTACCCTCTTAAAATAATAAAATGATGGAAATGGTCAAGACATCCTCATTTTATATTTACTGGATTGTCCCTTTTTAACACACGCGGCACGCCCCTCACAGGGTGGTTTCTTTGAACATTCCCTCTTTGCCCTTTGTTATTTCCCCCAAACATTCGTTTGAGTATAGCATAAGTGCAAAAAATTATTTGCTGTTTTTTGGCATTTGGCAGTGAGTTTAATGAACTGCAAAGTGTTCCTCTGGTTTGAGTTTAATGGCAGTCAGAGGACCGGCACCGTCAATGCCCACAGGAATCAAACAAGTTTGGTTTTGTTTTTTTTTTTTTTTTTTTTAAAAACACCTTATTTTCTCTCACATGTTCATGTTGGTGAGACAGTAAATCTCAGTTCAAGACTATTGGTTGGAAAGGACGACTCTGAACCATCGGCTTTGGCTTCAACCATTACTCGGTAAGTTTACTTTCTATTTAGTTTTGTTTTTTTACTGTTCTACTATATATTGGTGGTTGTTTAACACTAACTAATCAAGCGCCATTAGCAATGTTAGGATACATTTCAACCACTATTTGTTGGATAAGACGAATAAGTCTATTGGCTTCAGGCATTACTTGGTAAGTTCATGTGTTTATTATTAATTAGTCTTGCATGTTCTCGATTTTTTTTAACAAAAACAAAAAAAAAATCCAGTTTAATATTAGCTAGCCATTTACCTCGTTGTTGGACAATTATAATATGAAATATTATTTATTTAATTATTGGAAGGGAATGCATTAATTTGGGGTTGGTGATAGAGCATAGTTCAACGACTATTGGTAGGGTAGGACGAATCAAACTCCTTGGCTTCATACATTACCTACGACGTTACCTGGTAAGTTTATGTTTTTATTTAGCCCTGCATGTTCTTAATTTATTTATTTATTTATTTATTGGAAGGGAAAGTCTTAATTTATGGTTGGTGAAAAAATCTAGAGCATACAATTTTTCGGCATATACAAAACAATTTGAGAAAAGGTATATTAGCTAGCCATCTCTCTCTCTCGTGTTTTTCATCCTTCTTTTTCTCCTCCTCATTCCACCATTGCAGGGGCCGAATTCAAAGAGAAAGACCCTGTTCATCTTCTTCGCTAGCTGCATCCGAACAGCATCGGCGGCACCCCTTTATCTTTGGCTCTTTTCTCCCTTTTCTCCCTCTCTCTCCTACTCCGTTTTTCATTCTTTTTTTTTTCGTTTCTTCCCAATCTCGCTTTCCTCTTGGTCTCACCCACCCTATTCGAATGTTAGGAGATCACCGCTCAACGGTGATCTACTCTCTCTTCTACTTCTCTCTTCTCCTATCTCCTTCTCTCTCCCCCTTCCTTCCCGATTCCCTACTATTTCACCATTTTCCCTTTTATTTTATTTTTTTTGTTTGTTTCAGTCATTGTTCGTTTTCTTGACGAGAATAGAGAACTAGTAGCGGCAGTCCTCCCGTTTTTCGTTCTCGTTCATCGGCCAAGGAGAAAGGGCGATACCCGAGAAGCAGAGTTTAGATAACATTCTGTGTTCGGTCAACCTCTCTGTGTTCGGTCATCTTCATCCCATCAGAGCAGAGTTTATATAACATTCGAACGCCGGCTCTTGCCTTCACAAATATCCCAGTTGCAAATCCCCCGATGATCTCCTCTCTTTGACTGCCAACCATCAGAGATTACAGCAGACGTAATTTTCCTCTGTTCGTCGATTTTTTCTCAGGCCAGACATATTGCATAAGCTCTCCCTCATTAGTCTCTTTCTTCATTTTATTTTCTTAAGTTTATTTGTATACTTGCTGCAACCGGCATCTGGCCAGGAATTGACTGCGCTGGTGATGAAGTTATGTTGAACCAGCAAGATCAGTCGATTAAGTATTGGTTTGTTACCTTTTGTCCATGATAATGCTGCTGATTATGCATACAGATGTGAATTTGCCTCATTGTTCTTCTCTTTTTTATGTTTCTTTGAATATTAAGTCCCGACTAAAAAAAGGAAGATCCATTTCAGCCCCAAGTGAGTCATTTTCCAATGCTCACAGACTCGAGACTCCACTGGGTATTTTTTGGACCATAGGTGGGGTCCACGTGGGGCTGTTTGGCTTTATTATAACTTCTTGAATATATGCATGCTTTTATGTTATTTCTTTTAGTTATATTAATAATTGCTTTATTTCTGATGTATTCCATAATTATCTACTGCTTTATTTCTATTATTGCTCATCTGTCTATTCACATTTTACACACATCATCTTGCATTAGATTTAGAATCCTCTTGTCCTATTAGGAGAGGGTCCTACTAGGGACCCGATGAGGCCGGTGGAAAGCTCTCAGTCAGTCATCAACCTGAGAAGTTCGTATGGGTGGAGGTTTGCAAATTGGTGACCTCAGCCATGGATCTAGGTGTCACACTCCAACCTCATGCATCACACCCCACAGGTCAGCCTTGTTAGCTAGGGTGTCAGCCACCTCATCTTTGCTTGCTTGCATGCCTCTTGTGGGGTCCACATAAAATAATAACCTAAAATAAAAATAAAAATAAAAAATAGATAAAATTCAAGAGTGTAATAAACTAAAATAGAAATAGAACAATTGGATAAGATATATAAAAATTAAAAAATTAAAAAAATCATTAAAAAATGAGATAAAAGGGCTAGGAAGGTTAGGCATAAATAAAAATATATATATAATTAAAAAAATAAAGAAAATATTAAAATTAAAAAATCAAAAACCAAAGAAAGAGAAAAAAAAGAAAAGAAAAAATAAATGCTAAATAAAGAAAGAAAAGGCAAAAAGGAAAAAATTATGATAATACAAAGAAGAAAAAAAAATCAAATCAAAGTCAATAAAAAGGAATGAGAGAATCATGCCTTGATTTAGTTCCTAAGCACGTTGAGGTAGTAGTTCAAGATAAAAAAAAAAAAAAAAAAAAGGTAACAAAATATAGGATATCATAGAGGCAATAAAAACTAATTTAACGGGAAACAGAAGGGTAGAAACAAGAAAAGAGTGGGAAGAGAGAACATTGGCAATTGCATTCTAACTACTTTTGTTCATGGTGATTAGTTGCAGGTCATGGTTTCAGGGTTGTCCTATCTGTATATGTCAACAAACCCATGTTTGATATGAATTTCGACAACAAACTTAAATTCTATTTTTACAAAGCCTTGTCTACCCTTGTCTTCATTTTGGTGGTGCAGCTCCACTTGAAGCCTCCTTTGCTTAAGGGACGTACTTCTGTTTCAATTCCATGCTTGTGACAACAATTTTATATTTGAGCTTCCACTCTCATCATTGCCTTGATCAAGATATCACCTCCAGATTCAGCCTCACTTTGGTTTTCAAGATCATGTAATGGGTAGCAAGTTTTCTATTGAGGCTTTGGTTTCAAGTTGATAACCATCACATAGTCATGGTATCGGTTTGTTGGGCTTAGATTGAACTCTAGATAAGTATCAGCACTATTTTGAGTGGTTTCAATACTGGTTGAATAGCTCTATTGGTTTCCATATTAATGTTGCTTTGTTGTAAATTATCTTCTAGGATCTGGATTCCAATGAATGAGTATCAATCTCATACACTTGCACAATCTGAGTTTTGTATCACTCTGCAGCTTCTAACTCAATATTCCATGTTGGTCTGATCATTTTTCAAGTGAATGTTTAGTGGGTGGCACTGATACCATACATGTAATTCAAATTTTGAAGTTCTTTTTTATGTCTTCTGATCAGTTTAAGCAGCCTTCTAAATGGATTCATAATACAGTGGTGGTATTATACTTGTGCAGTGCTTTTGTTCTTAATTGATGCATATGTAGTGAATTTTCAATTTGAATGCCAAACAAAGTGGTGATGGCTAGTATTGTGCATCTCTGAATTTTGATGGAAAATATTCTATATTCTAGATTCTAGATTCAAGTTGATTGCATAGCAGGTAGTGTCAATACCCTGCATTGGCATGGCCTAAATGTTAAAGGAACCATTCTGATGATTTACTTTACTTCAATAAGATTGAATCCATGGCAAACAATAGCAATACTCTGTATTTGCACGTGTTGAGCAATCATCTGTGTGGCCAAGTTTCTAGGTTGAAGTCAGCAGGTATTGGTAACATTATGTGAAATTGAATAATATGAATTTAATGGAATCCTTTACTTGTCTTTTGGTTTTAATATTCTGTTCTGGTTTTTAAATAAAAACTAGGGCATTAAGAATTTGCATGGTTTGTATTTTGCTTGAATCATCCTCTTAGTTGTGGACTTAGCCATTTGTTTAGGTTTAACCCAATTTCAAGCTGAAGTTTTAACAGGTGGTGGCAGTACCATGGTCTTACATGATCTAAATGGGAAAGGATCAAGCTCTTGGTCACAAATTCAATATCCACCGATTCAGCACCAATTTCGAGGATAGAATCACAATGAGCCAAAATGGTTTGGGCTAAGCCTTTTGAAATCAACCTAGAGAGGAAGAGAGGCCAAATTTGCTAGTTAATACGAACTTGCTATCTCCTCCATTGATTGACAAGGAGTTCACAGAGGGTTCAGTTCTGTCATTGATTATGGGTTTTGTGGTTGAATGATTCAATATGATTTTATATAGCTGTGATAATCTCTCTTATCTTCTTGGATGCTCCATAAACAAATAGTTTTTGTGCTTCTTTGACTCTTTAAATAAGGTTTGTTGTGACTAATTGCACAATTTGTTTTACATTGATGCATGAGCTTGTTCATGTTGTATATCATCTTTTATGCGTTTAGGAACCTATTTCAGGAGTAAGCATACTTGGGGCCATATGGGCTTAGAACCCGGTAAGGCCATTTCATGGATGGAGGTTTGAAGACCTGTGGTTTTTGCAACCATGGGATCTAGGTGTTACCCCCTAAACTCATACTTCTTGGCTGAGATTCTAGGAGTCAATCACCACATGTGTGATTGGCTACAAATAAAAAAAAAATAAAAAAAAAAGAGATAAAGAGAAAAAAGACAACAAAGGATAAAATGTAAAATGATAAAAATTAAAAAACCCAAAATTCTAAAGAGAAGAAAGAAAAATCCAAAATCCAAAAAAAAACAAAATACAAAAAAGGGGAAAAATCCAGAATCCAAAGAAAATGCAAAGAAAAGAAGAGAAACCCAAAATCCAAAAGAAGGAAAAAAGACAATACAAAAAAAAGGAAGGAAAAGATAAAAAAAAAAGAGAAAATGAGTAAAATTATTATAAGGCCTTAAAAAACAATAATAATAAGTAAGATAAATAATAAAAATAATAAATTAAAAGAAAAGAAAAAAGGATGAGGATGATCCAAATTTCTTTGAGTTTTTTTTTTAATTAACCAAAGTTTTGGGAAATGTAATAAATGTGATACCAAACAAAAAACAAAAAAATAAAATAAAATGATAAAAAATTAGGTCATCAAAAAAAATAAAAAGAAGAAAAAAAGAGGAAAAGAAGAAGATGTATGCAAAGGTAAAATAAGAAAGTAAACCCAAGAAAAATACAAAAAAAAAGGAAAATAGAAAAGTACAAACAAAAATAGACAAAAAAGAAGAAAAAATTAATTAATTAAAAAAAAAAAAGAGAAAGAAATGAAAGGTGCTCAAGGTAGGACATAGAAGAATAAGCAAAATATGAGACAATGGTGCACAGTGATCTAATTGATGTCCTTTTTCAAATGAGGTTATTCTTGAAGATGCAGAATTCAGAAAACGTTGTGGTTCAGCCCAAATTCTTTACCATGTTTGAAGTTCCTCCTAAGACTAATTGCATCTTTCAAGTGGCGGTCCCACCAAACATAAAGACAATAGTGCTGACTCATGTCCCTTATAGTGACTACCTCCATCTCCAAGAAAGATTGAATGAGATGTCTATTAAGTTGGCCAGATTGGAAGTTGAGAAATCCTAAACGTTCAATCTACTCCCACAATGGGAACCTAACCATCTTTCCCTCCTACTAGGGCTACAAGTCAGGCTGGGTTAGGTCTGGTTGAGGCCAATCCTATTCCAACCCTAAGTTCTAAACCCCCAACCCTAATCCTAACCCAATTCAACCTTCAACCTAACCTACCCAACCCTAACTAAATTCATCCAACTCTAACCCAACCCAAGTCAACTTCGGGTTGGGCCCAACCCATCCTTCTTCCCATCCCTTAAAATCTCGTAGAACTTCTTAATCTCATATCTTAACTCAACTTTCACTATATATATTAATCCTATGTTTTATCAGTATTTGTTTGTTGATGTTTTTATTGGTTCTTTAAGTACAAAATTAAAAAAAAAAGTTTTTGAAATGATTATAGTTTATTATGAGTTATACCTTATAATAGAATTTTATGGGCATTAAGCTATGAGTGGCAAACAACAAAAAGGAGATAAAGAATAAAATATTAAAAAAAAAACATAAAAAATGTTATTAAGGTTTTGGTATTTCCAATTAGGATTAAGTGAAGTGATTATCTTAAAAGAAAAAAAATATAGTATATAGTAGGGGCTATACAACTATCGTGCATATAAACAAATCCATGTATGATATCATATATACAACATATATTTATATATGATATGTACTATAGAGTCGGGTTCGGGTTGCCCAAGTTGGGTTCATAAATTTCAACCCTAACCCAAGCATCAACCCAACCCGAGTTTTTCGAGTTGGGTTAGGGTTGGGTTCGGGCCAACCCGACCCAAGTTGCAGCCTTACCTCCGGTATCCTATACCTTAGGACCCTCCTCATCCCAAAACCCTGTACCTATTCCAGGAACAACATACTGGTCACCACCCTTTGTCTTTACTACGGGAACCAAATAGGCTCATCAGTCAAAGACATTTCCTGCCCATAACTTTGAGAATTCAACCATACTCAACTCACTACTACATGCTCAGGAGAAGAGAATTTGAATATGACTGTCGTACAATCACCACTCCAAGATTCCTTTAAGGTTGAATTAGAGCAGATGAAAGATGAGTTGAAGGGGTTAAAAGAAGTTTAGAACTTGGGAGTTATAGATTTCAAAGAGTTATGTTTATACCCTGATGCAGAATTTCCTACTAAGTTCAAGATATCGGACCTTGAAAAATATTACGGGAAGAGATGTCCATAAACCCATCTGAAGACTTTCAACAGTGATATGTTTCAATATGGCTCAAACAAGAAGTTACTCATTCAAATGTTTTAGAAGAGTCTTACAGGGAGTGTTAGGACTTGGTTTGCAAATCTAGGGGATGAAAAGAAAAGCACTGTGAAAAGTGTTTCAAAGGCATTCTTAGACCAATTTTCTTACAACATGGAGTTGGCACCTGATCGACTAGATTCCGAGTCTATGACTCAAAAGTCAGGAAAAGGTTTCTTGGATTATGCATATTGGTGGCGTGAAATGGCAACTAGATTATGACACCCGATGCCAAAGGAAGAGATGGTGCGGTTGTTTATCTAGACGTTAAAGGATCCATTTCATACGTTGTTAATTGCACAACCTTTGAAGGATTTTAGTGATGTCATGAAGGGAGTTGTTAGAATCGAAAAGGCTCTTAAACAGGGTTGAATAAATTTGGTGATGGTTCTTAAAAATACACTATTGCTTGGGAAACATTCACCTAAGCATCAAGAGGAGAATGAAGTGCAAGCCATATTTGCTTTTGACTCTCAGGTACCTCAAGCCCATTATCCAAAAAATTACAAAATTGCAGTTTATCCCAAATCTTTTCAAACTAGTTGGACCACCCCTAAGCAAACATATTATCCATCACTGCACAAGCACAAAATATCGTCTACCTCCTATAACCCCAATCACTCATTAGTCTCCTCAAAAGGAAAGAAGAAAATTCTCTCTTCTACCATGTCTTCATTCTCAATTGCTCCTTGCTTTAGTTCAAGGTGGATTTTTGCAATTGATTACAATGAGGCCTCCATAGGAGCCCAAGCCTATAAATTGTGAAAAGAATGCTCATTGTGATTATCATCAAGGACCCGGTCACACCACCGACCATCGTTGATAGATGAATTTTGCAGTTCAAGATTTTGTTGATGGAAACATTCTTACTTACCAGGACATTGTACAAATGCAACATTTTGTGATCATGTTATCATAGCATTTTTATTACTCTCATTAGAGTTCCGCCAATAGCCCATTCTCTTAGAGTCAAATCATCAGCTAGTTGGACCTCTCGACCTTGACCAAAGTAAGCTATTAATTCTCCGCCAACTCTCAAAGGAGATAGTCATTATAAGGTAAAAAATTTGATGTTGTTACGGCCTTGATCAAGCAAAGTCAATAATTCCAATTTTGAGCCATCGTTAGTGATTGAGGACATGACCTTTGTGCAAATTGAAGAATATATTATTGAAAGCTTACCTAAGGAAAACATCTCTATGATTAATTCAAATGTTTCGCCAGGAGTTGAGGATATTTTATCTACTATTTCAGGAGCCGCCTATGATATTAGGGCACCTTCATCAATTTAAATTTAGCTTACAGGGTATGGAGACAATGCTCTCTACCTTAGTTCCACATTCATCAAGAGCATCTTTGCGTCATTATACATAGTCATTATCCCTTTCTTGTTTCCATGTCATTCAAAGACATACTGAACTATGTTCGTCTTGATCCCTTTCAAAGGAGTATGTAGAGCAGCCCATCTCACGGGTCCAGCCTCTTCCATCATATCTTCGTAAAAAATTGTATCTTTTATAGGACCAAAAAAAGTAGGAGGATAAAAATTAAAAAAATAAAAAAAAAAAAGAAAAAAAGAAAAGAGAAAGACGAAGAGGAATGAACAAAGAAGAAGAAACTAGGGCAACTTAGTATGGAAGAATGGTCAAAGAAGTATGGAAAGATTGGAAAGCTTCAAGGGAATGGCAATCAAAGAAGATCAAATTAGGGAATCTAGGGCAAATAAAAAATGGAGAAGAATGATAGTGAACTATTTGCAGAAGGTTGAAAAAAATTTAGGCAAATATATGTTTCAAACATTTTAGAATCAATTGTCTTGAGTATTTGTGTGTCAATTCTCTAACACGTAATGTCCTTCATGATCAGTGAAGAAACGTGGTTCATATTTGAAAATGTGAAGAGTATGTAAAAAAAAATAGAAGAAAATAGAAGAAAAAATGGAGAAAAAGCAAAAGGAATTAGAGAATATAAACAAAAAATGATGAATAGGAGAAATAGCAGCCTTGCATAAAGGCCAAGCATCTGATTTCCTGTTGTATATGTGTTTTTGAGCCTTTCACCCTTAATTTCAGACCCCCTATCCTAAACCACGTTTCGTCTCATTCACTAAGTCCTTCTTGATCTTTTAGAAATTGGTAATTTAACATGGGATAGACCTAGTTGACTAGCAATGAGGGATTTTGTTTTGAACATTCTTCAATCAAATATCTCTCATCACAAATCCTCCTATTAACCAAGAACTGGGGTAGTTTCCCATAAGACCCAAGGTTTCACAAAGCAAATATATGATTGTTTCCTTCGCATTTTCGATGCACATGCCTTTATAATTGTTGAGGTTTCGATAAGCTCTTTTGAAGATGAGCAACATACTTTTATCTTTTGCCAAGGCATGATGTGGGTCCCTTTGGACATAATTGTTATGTCATGAATCAATGCTAGTGACATCTCCTGTTTTGGCATCGTAATTTCCTAGAAAAATGTACAATAAAAAAGAAGAAAAAAATTCCCATCTCCTTTATGTTTGAGTTACATTGTCTTTTTACTCCAAAAGTTACAAAGAAAAAGTAGAAAAAAAAAAAAGAAAGAAAAAGCGAAAGAAAAAGAAGAGAGGGATAAAATGAGGGTAGTCCATGGCGTTTGACACTTGAATCGAGCACAAATATATCTCAAAGAAGAAGCTCAAACTACACCACAACAAAAGTCTTTCAAAAAGGAATTCAATTGTTCATTGTGCACCAAAAAAATAAAAAATGGGTAAAATAAGAAATTTTTGAAAATCCAAAAATAAAGTGTTGAAAAAATAAACAAAATAAATTAAAAAAAGATAAATATATAAAAAATAAAAATAATAAAATAATAAAATGATGAATTCAAAAAACTAGCAAAAATAGAAATGCAACCAAAATAAAAAAGATGATGAAATGAATTAAATGAAAAATGAAATGAATGAAATGAGAACTAAAGGATATTTTTAGTGACTCATTATTTATGTTTTCGAGGAAATTTGAGCATATTTGTTTTTAACTAGTCTTGATGATTGATCCATTTGTCGTTACTTGTTTTTCTTTGTCTTTTTTACCCCAACTCCGCAAGGTTTTTACCTAGGAGGGGCCTTTTTTCAATAGGTGTCCACTTTTTGCAAATCTACCCCAACTCCACAAGGTTTTCACCTAGGAGGGGCCTTTTTTCAATAGGTGTCCATTTTTTGCAAATCTACCCTAACTCCACAAGGTTTTTTTACCTAGGAGGGGCTATTTTTATAAAAATATCCAATTTTCACAAATTTACCCCGACTCCGCAAGGTTTTTACTTAGGATGGGTCTTTCTTAAAAAAATATCTAGTTTTCGCAAATTTACCTCCACTCCACAAGGTTTTTACCTAGGAGGGGTCTTTTTTTCAAAAAGTATTTAGTTTTCGTAAATTTCCCTTGATTACCAAAAAAAAAACATATGTATAATACATCCAATATTAGTTATATTAGATAATATATTTACATGTGAATTTTAAATTTATTCAAACAAAAAATACATAAATATCAAATCAATATGTTCTAGATTTATAATTTATAATGGAAATCAGAAACCCAAAGATCATTTCAAATGAATTGGAAAGGTAATTCTTTGTACACATTCCTACAATAACGCATAAAGCATATAAACTTAATTATATTCAGATACTTATTGGTCGTTTAGAGTGGTTGTATCATGTTCCATTTAACAAGAGATATTTCTAATTCTTGAATTAGAAAACCAACATCTTTTGGGAAAAAATAAAAAGTTAAAAACCCAAAAAAAGGACAAAAGTGGAGGCCCTGCATGTTGCAACACGTTAATTGCCTGCATGGCCAGTGTCAGACCCTAAACACTTTGGCTCGGAAGTGGAGAAATTTATCAATGTGACATCTGGTATGTAGTGTGATGAACCACAGTTGTTTAGTCTTCAGTCTTCACGCCACTCTCTTTTGCAGTTCTCATTGCAACACATGTAAAATCTTGTCATAGGCTCATCCGCTGACCGTATCTGTAGCTCCCTGAAGTAGGCCTTTCCACAGTGGCAATTTGGGCAGGTAGCTGAACAAAAATAAAAATAACGAAGGAACAGTTCAGAAAAAAAAAAAAAAACACAATTAGCCTCCCCCCAAAAGATTATGCTTACATTGTGGTGGAAAGGATCATGTCAGATGGGACGACTTGGAATAAGACAATATTAAACCAATAGGCTGACAAATTACAAATATTCAACCTGGTTAGGTTTAGGCAACTTAAGTCTAGGGTGTGAACAGGTATCGGCTGCTATGATAAAAAATTGCCACCACTAAACCTAATTTAAGCACAATTAACTCTATCTAGAATTTCATCAGATCTTTCATACTTTATCTTTTCTTTTCAAAAGATGGTAATCTTTCATACTTTATCGTTGCAGTAGTACTTATCGTCTGGAGGGGATCATAGCTTGTTTTGGTTAGATGGAAAAATTTGAGGCTGCTAAGCATGAGAATACAGGTTGAAATCTGAGAGTGGCAACATTTTGCTAAAAACCCCAGAGGTTAGGTTTGAATCTAGTTGACCCCTAACAAAATTTAAGGTTGTCAGAACCAGCATTGGGTATGTACCTTCCAATTGTTGCTGGAGATGAGGGAGCAGGAAAGAAGCTAGAAGAACAATTGGACTTTGAACTCTTTGCAAAGTGTCTCAAGATCCACATTCAATGGAATTATTGTTAATCAATATCAAGTAGATAAGATAGTAATGTAAACTCAACAAATATAGAGGAAAAGAAACTCAGAACTTGTTGGTTTTGAGATCTGCAACCACCTCAAAACAAAACATCTTATAGTTACATTGTGTTATAATCCAATACTGGAACTTAGTAATTGAATTTTAGCTTCATTTTGAATATGCAGTCATAATGCTTCCCTAAGGCTATGTTTGGTTTGAAGAAAAAGGTAGGGAAAGGAAGGGAAAGGAAGGGAAAGGTAGAAAAACCTTTAGAAAGACTGTATAGGTTTCCTTACCTTTCCCTTCCTTTCCCTACATTTTCCTTCAAACCAAACACAGCCTAAGAGTATCTGTATAATAATGCATGAGCAAGCTCTAGAAGATGCTTTATTTATTGAAAGAGTAACTTTGACAAAACACAAGAAGCCATTTAATCATGTCAGACTAAAGCAAGGTTAAAATATTCATAATCATATAGCTTGTAAAACTACTACTGGATCTGGATGGCATCTGAACTTCAAAGAGGGCCCTTCTATGGTCACAACTAAAATCTAAATTGCACAAGATCAGCAAATACTTTTCTACTCCTCTAGACTACCCTTTTCTCAGATTTGCTGCTTCCTCCTATACTAAGGAATTCAACATTCAAATTCAAATCTGATTTAGATGACAACCAGTCCCGGGTCTCAATTTACTTTAACACTGGTACCAGTGGCTGCACTGAAAATGTTTTGCATCATTAACAATTATCCATAGTTTAATGAAAAACAAGACATTCACAAATAGAGCAACTTCCTGATTGAGAAGATTTTTTTGATCAGTAAGAAAACCTAAAACTTTTAATAATATTAAGATTCAAAAAACAAATCTTGTAATTCCTTCACTAGCAAGTAAATTGGCAAATGGTTCTTCTCTCTTTTTGGGTAAAGGTGGACACCCCAATACGTGTGGCTGACCTCTTTTCCTCCATGCTATCTCTCCAAAGAAGAGAACAAGGTTAATGTGGAGATTACTCAAGCAACTTTTTGATGAATTGTGTGAGAAGAAAGAAATGCAAGAATTTTCAAGGACCAGGATAGAAGTAGGAGGCACTAATTGAGTTTATCTCTGTAAAAGTGGCTCATTGGATGAAAACTTCCAAGCTATTCTCCTCTTTCTCAGTTACCGATATCCTAACTCCTAAGGAAATAGGAAGAGGTAACAGATACTTCGGTTATTAAGACTATAATGTATAAAGAATGGACATTACCACAGGAACCTTCATAAGATTGAATTTTGATGACAGCATTGCAGGTAACCTGGCACCAGGTGTAGGTGGGGTTTTGAGGAAGGCCGTGTAATTGCATTGTTTTCTGGGCCAATTGGAATTGAGGACTCATTGAGGGCAGAAGTAATGGCTGTAACATCATGAGAAGAGCTTATTAATAGGAGATTCAAAGATTGTGATAGGATGACAAGGAACATGACAGTTTCAGTACAATGGGTTCAGAGGTCAGCCAACTCAATGGCTGACTATTTAGAAAAACAAATGATTTGGGAGGCATAGACCTCTGTAAAATCTTATTGTAAATTTTGTATATTTAAATTTCAATAAAACTCCAATTCCTGATTGGCTGGGGTTCCATGGCAGCAACCACCAATATTCAGTTTTCTCTTACCCCTTACAGGGCAACCCAAGGATGCATCAGTTGCTATCTTCATTGAGCATATCTAGCCACTATTGACCACCCCCTAGAATTGCATCCACTGGAATACTTTTGAATTTATACCTAGCCAAGACCGATGAGCCACTGTTTTATGGTTTGATTATATCTTCCAGAAAGTAAGCCATATTTAATGTCTTATGGAGGTAGAATAGATAACATCAATAGCTCAACCAGAAACTAAGTCATATTTAATATCAACAATAGCTTTCCAAGAACAGCATCTACTAACTCTTCTTGTTGGTCCAGACACCGGAGTCCCATCCATTGTTACGGATGCCATCTTTGCTTTTGATTATCAAATGCCAGAGGGAGTTTGGTTCCAGAGGGAACCTCCAATAGCCACTTTCCTAACAAGGCCCCATCTTTGTCCATAGTCCTCTCCAGTCCTAATCCCCCTTATTCTTTCTATTTATAGCTTTTGTGAAGTTTCACAGATCTCATAGAAAGTCCTTGATCATATTTTCAATCATTTTGGTCACCTTCTTTGAGGCTCTAAAGTCTAAACACCAACAAGAAATAAATGGAAGATTAGCAAGCATACAATTGCTGAGCATTAACCTTATTCCCAATAATGTATGTATTTTTTTTCCATGTTACCAATTTCTTGGAAAGCCTCTCCACCATGCTATCTCAAAATGAAATGACCCTAAGATTACCACCTGAAGACAGAACAAGGTATTTTAGGGGCCACACCATTATTTCACAACCCAGCAAATGTGTGCAATACCTCACCTCTCTATGATCTATGTTAATCCTGCAAAAGAGCATTTCCAAGGGTTGATCCTCTGTCCACAAACTCTTTCCACAATTTCAAGGATGATCCTAAGGTTGTGAGCATCTTCCAAACAAAATGACTCTTATCAGAAGCCTACTTATCATCTCATCCACCAAAATGAAGATAGAGAAGTGGGTCAACATGAAACACATACCGTCCATGTTATCCACTTCATACCAAGGGATATTGTATTCCATTCTAGGAATCCCCAAAACCATAACCATAAGCTTTCCCCAAGTGAACAAGTCCAATTTATAAATGAAACCTTTCTTTCCAGACCTTGAAATATCTTTCACCATTTAACTTTCCAACAGAATTTTGTCTAGAATTTCTCTACCTCTCATAAACCACTTAGTTGATCATAACTCCACTTCCATCATTTACCATCAACTTTCTTACCATGATTAAAACCCAATCTAGAAAATGTATAGAGATATTCCACTGTGACTCAATGGGAGATTATAAATGATCAAAATTTCTTTCTTATCTTGGTAAGTTCCCTTTTTTATCCTTGCTGAAAAAGGAACTCAGTCAGGGATATTTTTCTCTGAAAATCATCATATTTTAGAAGTCATCTCCACTTCCCTTATTGACTCCTCTGTCAAACCTTCTTTCTTGGTAGAATCTGCTCAAGTAGTTTTTCAATGAATAGATCCCAACTGTTAACTATACAACTCGTTTTTCACATTTGTATTTGAAAAACAACCAAATTCCTACATGTTTTTGGGTTTACATGCTTTGTTTTTTACTTCATGAACAGAGTAAATTTCTTCTAAGCTACTAAATTTGCTTTTCTTGGATGTGAGAATGCTCAAAAGGGATACCTTATGTGCACCTCCATCATGTTGTATTGTTTAAAAAGTGCTCATTCCAAGTTCTCAGTGCTCTTTCTAGAACCATCACCCGTTGATAAGTTCACTATGGATCACTTTATCAAGGATAAAGGAAATTCTGACATGTTTCCTACTTTCCTACCATGTCAGTCCCTAATGAGATTGAGCCATAAAATGTTTCGCTTCATTCTGAAGTTATGATACCATCTGTACCTATTAAATGTTTCATTTGCAAATCCATCGCCCCTACAGATGGCAGACAAAGGCAGCACCGTACAGGAAATCCCAATCGGGAACTTCCTCTAAGCTTTCAATATCTCTAAGTAGATACTATCAAGAGATCCTGTCAGAAAGAGGAAACTAACCAGCTAAGTTTGAATATGCCCCCACAAGAACTTCCTCTAAATTGGGGATTTGCCAAATTTTATATTAATTCATTTCCTTGTCATGCCTTTTTGAAGTTCCCTATGGTGCAAAATCAAAGTGACAGCAAACTACAACTTGAAAGCAATAATTGATTGAATGAAGCAATAGAATGGTATAAATGTCATGATATGGTGAAAAATGAAATACTTTGCCTGGTGAATACTAAAATTCCTAAGCTCATCAAATTGGCATCATTAAAATTGATTTAGAGGCAAAAAATTGGGCTACTTTATGAGTAATATATTTCAAGAAAGGAGCAAGGAGGTCAACCTGTTTCAAATATACAACATGGATTCTGGCAATGCAATGTATTAGATAACAAACCATAACCTGCCTATGGTTTAATATCTATTCAATCAGGGGCCATTACCTGGTGTATTGGTAAAATCTTGGGATAGCAATTGTGAGAATGCATGTTCAAGTCTGAGGATGGCCACTTTGTGCGAAGAAAATGCCAAGCCAAAGGTTAGGACGGTACCCAGTCTGCCCCTCCCAAGACCCCAGATAGCTGGAACGGTGGGACCAACATTGGGTAATGGGCCTTTTATCTTTGCATTTCTTTCAACCCATAGCACTTAGCAAGCTCACCAGAATCCACAAAGATGGATGTGAAGCTACAAAAGGTAGGTTATCTCATTTTCTTAACTCTACTGAAAAGAGAGAGAGAGAGAGAGAGAGAAGGATCCATAAACCGTATAAACCAAACCGACTATTAACCAGATAACTATGAACCAAATGGTAATCTCAGCTCGAGTATTGCATAAAACCTTGTGAAGCAATTGAACCTAAGAGTACAATATTGAACCTAAAAAGCGCACATCAGTAGGTTAGTCAATAATATTTTTAGCAGAAACCTATAATCCAACGACATGGACATTACTGAGTGACTAAGACTTAATTAAGGTCTTCAAGAAATTCATTTAAAAACCGTCCAGTTAAGGGGGGAAAAAACAACCACAAGTTTCTATTATGTTATTCAACCGTTTATATACCAAACTAAAGCCTAAAACAAATACAACACACACGAAAAGGAACTAATGTTGAAAGAAATGCAATAAATCTACACAAAAAGGATGCCAAAAGACTTCTATATAAAAAGAAAAGAAATGAGATGGAGTGCGGGATATTACATACCGTCGGTTTTGGGGGCAAATTTCATGGCGTCTTCACCGCTGAAGATTGGCTCAATCTCTTTCTTTGAAAGATGTTGCCTTTTCTTAATCTTTATCTGTAACAACGCGCTTGTAAGAAAGGATGAGAATCATGGACACTGTTATCAACAAAAGAGAATACGAGTTGAGTTGCAATGGAAGAGTGAATGAACAGTAACATTTTACCTGGTCCCCTATAGCACAGACGTAGGGACAGGTCGGGCAGAAGAGCCTTGCTCTCCGATCCCCATGGGCTGGTTCATACTGCAACAAGTTCCCGCAGGTCGGGCAGAATTCCATTCTTTTTCATCCGCAGAGCAAACGCAACTCAAGCCGCAATGGCTCTGCTTCAGCCTTAAGTTGATGTTTCAGTAAAAGAATGATCACATATATATGATAGATTATTTTCATCGTCCGAGGACACACAGATGGCGATTACCGTCTATAGTAGACAAAAAAAGTCCATCTCCATCTAGGGCTGCTAATCGGATCGAATCGGATATATCCAAATTTAATTCGTTTAGAATTCGAACTAAATTCGGCCTGCAAATACGACATAAACCAATTAAATTAAAATTGGCTAAAACATTATATATCTTTATTTAAGAAAATCTTTTTATTAAAATAAATTATAAATGTTTTTATGACCAAAATGAATTAAAATTTATTTGGATGGAAATCGAACGTGTGACAATATAGGCTTTAATAGGTTATATCAAATTGAATAGGATTATATCAGATTGAATAAGATTTATTAATACATAGATACTATTTGCAGCCCTAAGTCTGACAAGTACGGGTGGAAGGTGGATATGAATCAAATTTTCTACGAATTATTTGACTTTAACTTGTGAAACGCTATATTTGGTTCTATTTAAATATGAAGTTTCGAGTTGAAGTCTATAAATTTGATCGAATTTATATATAATAATTAAATTTTATAATTATTAATTTTTTATATATATATTTTTTATTTTTTATAGGAAGTTTGGCTCAGAGTTGAACTCGAATTTATGAGTTTTTAAGTTGACCCTGATGAGGGGTAATTTGGCACAACCTAGTGAGTAAAGGTTATATGGGCGCGATCTGCCCGTAGGATGACAACTCAGCAAGAGGAGCCTAGTCAGTAGTTTTTAGAGCTCGGGTGTTCGGTTACCTTGGCATAAGCCACTTCTCGGGATCATGTCGTGTAACGACAGGCCTTACAACCCTTGAAAAGTCATTTTGATTCGTGTTAAGCATGTGATCCCAGTGGTGAAGAATGAGAAGATATGCAAGCCTATGGTAGATCATTTCCATTGGAATGATTTTGAGTGAAATACATACCCTTCAAACACATGAGAGTAGAGTGTTTATTTTTGTGAGGGTCTACATATTTAGTTTATTCCATCTTCGAGTGAAAATTCTTACTAAGTAATTGAAAGTTGTTTAAGAACGTCTGTTCATGATGTGTTATGAGTTTTGAAGAGCTAAGTTGTTCTTTACTGATGGCATTGTAACCTTGGTGTTTTTGGGAAAGTGAATTTGAGTTTTGCCTGAGGACGAGCAAAAGCTAAGTGTGGGGGGATTTGATGAGAATGCAAAATATCATATTTGCTCCCTTAATGTTTAGTCTTTTATACTTATTTAGTGCCTAAATGGACTCATTATTCTTATATTTTGATTTAGGACACAAATGGAGGCGTTAAGTGAAAAACGAAGCTAATTGGGCAATTTTGGACAATTTCAGCATCACTTCGTAATATGGGCATAACTCTCTCATCCAAGATCTGATTGAGATAATTCAATATGCTTTGGAACGATAAGGAAAAACTCTACAACTTTCATGTTTTGAGTTTTGAGAGATACTGACTGCAACGAGGTCGAAATCAAGCTCTAAGTAGCTGCACCCTACTGACATGCTGGAAATGTTTCTTTGCCCACAAGTTTCCATATGCGGGAATCACCACCGTCCTAATTACATTAGAACTCTATTTTATCTTATTTTTATTATTTTTCTTGATAAGTCAGAATTGAAGATTGTTATCTAGAGAGAAAATTTAGGAGATTTTCTAGGCTTCTCTTGGGGGATGGGAAGTGGAGAGAAAAGAAAGGAGGAGAAGGAAAACAAGAGAAAAAATAATCAGACTTGGGCTGCCGCACCTCCTCTTTTCTTCTCTATTCTTCCTTGAGTTTTCACCATGGCCATGCGTGGCTAAATTCTGATACTTGGTCGAAGGAAACAGAAGTCTCAGAATCAACAAAACTGTGAGGTCTAATTTAATTTTTATTGTTTGATTTATGCTTTGAATACTAATGCTCTTCTATGCTTATGTTCATGACTGTCTTGTCTAATCGCTAGGAGGCCTATTAGTTTATTATTCATTGCAATCTACTGTTGGGTTAGATATCAGGTCTGTAATTGTTTGATCCCTCTAATCTGAGAAGCAACTAGGGCTTAATGATTTGCTGCATTAGAAATTGTTAGATCTTAAGAAGAGCACTTGACTAAATTAAATGCAACCGCTTGTACTTGTGTTGTTTAGCTTCATCGATCTCCAATTCTTAAGGCTGCTACTAGATTAAATCTTGAACATTTGTTTCAAATTATTTACTAGTAAGGGTTAAGTAGATCGCTTGTTTTCTAATTAACTGCAACTAAGGAGAAATAGGAAAATAATTCCTACGGTGAATATTCAAAGTGTGAATTGATATATTTTTGCATTGATGATCAGTGGTGAAATTCTGATGGTGGATGTTGACTTAGACCAAGATTTGTTCTTTTAATTGTTTTCGATACTTTAATTTGAATTGCTCATCATTTGATTTTCTTTCTTTTTAAATCTAGTTTTCGTTATACTCAAATCCCCCCCTCCTTGTTCACGTAGCACAAAATAGGCTAGATACTCTCTGTGGGAACGATCCCTACTCACACTATTGCATGTGTTTTTAGGAATATAGATTTATTTTTGGGTGCCTACGACAACACACCACTATTCTCCTAGGATCATAGTTGTTCAATCATCCCTTGCACACACTGCACCAGATCGTTAAACTGGTGCCTACGACAACACACCACTATTCTCCTAGGATCATAGTTGTTCAATCATCCCTTGCACACACTGCACCAGATCGTTAAACTGTGCACGTCGACCAGTAGGAGCTATAGTGGGCTCAACCGCAAGGGGAGACGCATTCACATTGTCTAGTGGTCCGATTGGGTGTAAGGGAACGTCAATAATTTGTTTGATGATAATGGTGGAGGCTTGGCCATTGACGTTGTTCATGGGCAGGGGATTTCTCGAGGATTCCATTGTTGAATTTATGAAAGAAAACAAGAAAAAAGGGAACCTAGCTTTTTGTTGCGGTTCCCCCAGACAGTGCCATTTGATGATGCGTGATCTGGTTGCTCCCTCGTGTATTGTGATTCGGCTCTAACTGGATGTCAATCTGGCTGGGCCGAGTTGTGTGGCCAAGCTGATGTCTGGATGTCCGAGCTAAAACATGTGGCAAGGGAAGAAAGGTGAGAGTGCTTAAGTAAAGAATTATCCAAAAGGGCACTCCGATGCTTAAGTCAGTAGGTGAATGGAAATTTCTCAGAGAGTGTGAGAGAGTTCTAGAGTATTAGTGCACGTACCTTTTCTGGGTGGATCTGGACGTCTTTATATAGGTTCCTGGGCTCTGAGGGTTCAGGGTAACAATCTTGAGCTGTTTATGGAGTTGTTTCCTTATTTTCAGGCACAATCTATCTAAGTAAAGTCGATGCGTGCGACACGGTGAGTCGTTATAATAGTCACGCTATTGGCGCCTTTAGTAGTGAACTACTGGGGACGACGGTTAGCGAGCTCTTCTTCGCAGATCGCCTTAGGTCCTCTCAGCTCGACCGACTCTTAGAACAAGTCACTAGTCCTTACTCATGCAAGAGAGAACTTGAGGTAGGAGGAAAGTAGTACGAGTTTTGCATCAGTTTTTGCGATACAAATGGCAAAATTTGCACCGTAAATGAGTTTTGACAAGGCAAAAGTACAAATTTTGTAGTAGATAGGAAATCAAAATCACAAATAAATCAATGCAAAACCAAACCAAGTTCAAATTTTGCATTTGGTTCAGATTTGCACTACAAGCAAACAGAGCTTTTGGACAATTAGCAAGAGCACAATGCATGTTTATTTGAAACATGAAAGGAGGATTTGGGGGATATTGAAGTATAGAATAGATTGGGTACATTAGATTGGTACTTGAGTGGTGGCTTAATTGGTATGTTAGTTGGGTAGTCCTAGTCCCAGCAGAAATTCAGTACCTTGAAGAGTTATTAGTGTATTGTGTTAAAATACCAAAAAAAGTATAGGGCATGCTATTCATCACAAAATAATTACAGCCTGTACAATAAGAGTTATAATTGTCATAAAATGAAGGTTTAAGTAAATTTTCCAATGGTAGTTATGACCAATGTTTTCAATCATCATTAACCTAGCAGTTGAACCATTTGGCCCACATCCAAGTTATAATACTAGTTAGGGTTAATCCCTAACCCACCATTTAAGCAAAAACCTATTGACTCGACTAGAGAACCAGAAACTTGAGTGGTTAAGCTATTGGGTCAGTTGACCTGATCATTAGGGATGGCAATTTCTACCTTACCCGATGGGTACCCCACCCCTACCTGCTCTCAACAAGGTGGTTTATTTGCTTGAAGGATGTGTTTTGGGATTTTACAACTCGTAATGGTACGGATAGGATACAGTATTAGGCTAAACTCAACCCTCCCTAACTTGCATATTGTTGAAAAGCATATAAACTTTATGTATTAGGTTTTGAATTTAATAATATTCTGAAGCTTATATAAAAAATAATTGATAGTTTGTATTTTTTACATGTTTTAATCAAATAATTGAAATTTTGGTTGTTTGTTTATGTTATTTTACTTATTATAGCTTATATATAACAAGAAGTAATAGGAAATTAGATTCCGGTTTTAAATCCAACCCACCCTACCCTTGAATGTAGGGAGGTAAGGTTGGAGAGGGTTTTGCATTTTCATGTGTGGGGAGTAAGGGTGTAAGTGAGCCAAACCTACTTGCGAGTTGTTTAGGCTCGACTCGCTAAATACTCAAATTAGGCTCGTAGTAATCGAGTTTGAGTCAAGCTCGATTCGAGTCGAGTTCAAGCTTCACAATAACCAACTTGAGTGGCTCACGAGCTTAATCGAGTTCATAATAAAATAATAATTTTTAATATATTTGTATTTATAATATAAATATATTTTTATTTATAATTTTTAATATTAATTTATTTATATTCGACTCGAGTTGAGATGAGCTCAAGTAGCACGCAAATATCAACTCAAGTCGAGTTCGAGCTAAATATGTAAAACTCGACTGTGCTCGAGAGTTTTGAGCTCTGTGTTTTAGAGTTGAGCTCGAACTTGAGTAACTTGATACTCGACTTGACTTGACTCAATTACACCCCTAATGGGGAGGGTTTAGATTCTCAAAATCCAACCCGCTACAAGTTTTGGAACAGGTATAAATTAAAAAGTTTAGAAAGGCAAATCTAGAATTTACAAAACCTACCCAAACCCTTTACAGGTTACACAACTACTTTGTTTTCTCTTGCATCTTGAGACATTTAAAAAAAATCAAATAATAATACTTATTATTTTCTACATTTGTTTTGTTTAATGGATGAACAATTTAATCCCAAAGATATCAGACTCTCTGTAATTTTCTACGTTTTCATACATTATATATATATATCCAATTATTTTAATTTTTAACATTAATCAATGTGGCCCATCTTTCATTAATCAATCACCCAAAGCTGCATAGATGGTATCAATGTATTACTATGTACTTTCCAAGTCCCACATGAGACACGGCCAACCATCATCCAGAAAGTGTTCTGTCAAGACTATTGAAACAGAGGAACAGAAGGCAGTTAATTAGTTTTACAAGAGGAACAGAAGGCAGTTAATCAGTTTTACAAGAGGAAGCCACATCAACACAACTAACCATCCACTTGTAACAATTGCCATCCACTTGTAACAACGGCCATCCACTTGTGACAACTGTAACAATCAAGATTGTAAAACTATAAGTAGTAGAGCAGAAAAGGAATAAGAGAATGACTCTTTCAGTATTAAACTCTCTCTCTCTCTCTCTCTCTCTCTCTCTCTCTCTCTCTCTCTCTCTCTCTCTCTCTCTCTTTCGTTGGCCCCTCGAAGAGCCTTGAGTTAGGTAGGTTCCTAACAGTTTGGTATTAGAGTCAACATGACCAATACAAAAAACACGTCAGTAGACAACCGAATGGATCAGATGGAGGTAGAGATCCATCAAATGTCTTCAGATCTCAAAGAAATGAAAGAAGGCTTCACTGCTCTCCTCCTTCGATTGAAGCAAAGAGCAACGAACACTGATAGAAGACGCCAAGAAGAGCGCAGCAATAAAAACAACCACAGAACAAGGGCGACAACAAGAATAGCCAAAATCGGCTTCCCCATCTTCTCAGGCAGCGATCCAACTCCCTAGATTCTCAGAGCCGAAAGGTATTTCGATTACCATGAAACACCGGGGCAAGATAGGGTAGCTCTGGCTTCTACGCATCTTGAAGGGGAAGCTATCATCTGGTTTCAATGGTACAGAAGGGGGCACCCTCATCAAACCTGGGTAGACTTCACGGACGCCATGACTGTCCGTTTTGGATCATCAGGGTTTGAAGATCATGATGAAAATTTGGCAAAACTGCGGCAGGTGAGATCAATAAAAGAATACCAGATGGAGTTCAAAAGGCTAGCTGTGAGAGTCCAAGGGTGGACAAAGAAGGCATTAGTGGGAAGCTTCGTCAACGACCTAAAAGAAGAATTGCGACTGGAAGTGAAAGCGATGTAGCCCACTTCAGTCATCAATGCGGCAGCACTAGCAAGATTGTATGAGGACAAGTTCAGTCGAGCAAGAAAAGTGCAGCAACTATGGGGTCCAAAAGCAAGAAGGGAGCAAGAAAGGACAACAACACTAGACAAGGAGGAAGGAATACTGGCCCCAGGCCCATTGGTTCCTTTCAAACGGCCAAGATTGTATGAGGACAAGTTCAGTCGAGCAAGAAAAGTGCAGCAACTATGGGGTCCAAAAGCAAGAAGGGAGCAAGAAAGGACAACAACACTAGACAAGGAGGAAGGAATACTGGCCCCAGGCCCATTGGTTCCTTTCAAACGGCTGACCTAGGCAAAGATGCAAGCCTGTAGAGACAAAGATATTTGTTACAACTACGAAGAGAAATTTGAGTCAGGCCATCGCTGTAGGAAACACCAAGCGTTTCTCCTCCAAATAGATGCCGAAGAAGAAGACGGCATCACCGATTGCGAAGAATCTAACCTATGGTGGGAAATACAATCCAGTGGCACGCCTCAAATATCCTTACAAGCCCTTATGGAACTTGCGTCCCCTCAAACAATAAGAGTTGCAGGGCTGATTCTAGGACGCCAAGTGTCAATCCTCATAGATAGTTTGCGGTGGACTTATATCCTCTCCATCTCAGTGGAGCAGACGTGGTGCTAGGCATTCAATGGTTAAGACAGCTAGGACCTGTGGTCTGTGACTGGGCCCGTCTCACCATGGACTTCACATCAAAAAACTCTACAGTCCATCTACAAGGACAAACATGCAAGGGCCCAAGGCCCATCAGTCTTGCAACACTAACAAAGCAAAGAGGAAGTCTAGATCAGCCCATATTCATGCACATTGACTCAAAATTTCCTACTTAGATCTGCAATCAAATTTTCCTACATTAGACCTTGAGGCCAAAGTCACTTTAAAGGAATGAGGGATTGTCAAGACTGCTGAAACAGACCAACAAAAGGCAATTAATCAGTTTTATAAGAGGAACAGAAAACGGTTAATCAGTTTTACAAGAGGAACAGAAGGCAGTTAATCAATTTTACAAGAGAAAGCCACATCAGCACAACTAACCATCCACTTATAACAACTGCCATCCACTTGTAACAACTGTAACAATCAAGATTGTAAAACTATAAGTAATAGAGCAGAAAAAGAATAAGGGAATGACTCTTTCAGCATTAAACTCTCTCTCTCTCTCTCTCTCTCCTTCCAAGAATTCAGGAGGTTGGAGGGGCCAGAGTTAGGCAGGTTCCTAACAAGTTCACTCTTCTTATTTAACTACATGTTCACTCTTCTTATTTAACTGTGGATGAAACGCAACTCAAAAACTTTGATGCTTATCAACAGACTCCCAGTTCGTTACCGGAAATCCAAACTAATGTATAATGAATACATATGTCATCTACTAATATAACAGGTAAAACTGGCAAAAATAACTTCAATTCCTCTATTTTTCTTTCTTCTATTTTTGAGGGGGTTGGCACTGAATCCCCTACATAATTCTTGTGGAAATTAAAAGTTTAAAACCCCCTAATAGTGTTAATAGTGAGCGAAAATTATTGAATGTCTTATAAATTATCGTTATGCTTTTTAAAGCGAAAAATCAAGAGAGATGAGAGGAGGAAATTTGGTAGCAGTGACAAGGATGATAATGGAGGAGAATGAGATATGTAAAAAGTGCCAAATGAGAGCGCTGGTAGTGGGGGCAATGATAAAGGTAGAAGCAGAAGTAAAGATGAATGAATTGGTCATGGTAGAAGACAAGAATAACATAGTTTTCATCATTAAAGAGTCGAAGAAGTAATTGAAATATTTCATCCGTTCGGCTTGAACAAACCCAGCCTGAAGATATATTTGGTTCAAACAATTTGTAGGAATTCAATCTCCAGGCTGGAAGGTGATTTTTGCAAATTCCATGTCCATAAAAAACAGAGTAATGCATCAAACCAACTGTTTTATGCATAATTGTACACAATGGTTTAACTCATTAGCATCATATGAATTAATAAATATCCAAAAATGAGAATTATGGGCAAAATTAAAAAATACAGATCATAAGAAGTTAGTTGGCTTGTAGCATCACAATATTAACAATAGAAGAGAAATGTTAAAAATTAAAAATCCAACTGAGACCCAACCCTCATTATCTGGTTCTTTCACACAACAACCCATCCAAGACATCTTTTTCTTTTTTCTTTACACCCTGCCCAGATATTCCGGTTTGGAACAAGAAAAGACCCTTTTACGGAAGAACCTGGGTAATTCACCGACTGTTTCCCAAAGTCAAGATGGCATTGTCCTCCGGTTCCCACGCCCACCCTCGTTATTATCTAATAAGTGATCAAGAATCAAGAGAACATAATACATATTTTTCAGCTAAATACCTGATTAAAATTCAAGGGATCCAGTTTCAAATGAACTGGTTGGCACAAAAATGGTAGAAAATATCATTGGCTTATAATGACTAGACAGAAAACCTCGTAAAAGTTTAAAATACTGATAATCCAATTGAAGCAGGATCCATTCTTCAGTCTTTACATTGTGCTATTTGTTAAAATAAACTAACAAGAAGTTGTACCAGGTAGAGAACTTCAGATCTGAAACACTTTCAAAAAAAATGAAATTCGCCCATACTACAAATACATATACAAATGAAGAAAAACTTTCAAGTTTGAAACTTATATTTAAAGCATCAGGCAATTGCAGCGAGATGAGAAGATGATGCAGTTCTATATCTGAAAGGCAGAGAGTTCTATTGCAAAGAGAACCTGGCAAATAAAATCATTTGCACAAGAGCTCTTTACAGGTGATGATTCCATTTAACTGCATCACCATTTAAGTATATGAAGTGCTCCTGATAACACATCTGGGAAGCTCCATTATTTTCAACTCTGATTCTGATAACAACCAGACCCACCGCGTGTATTGTTAGTGGCTCACACCCAACACCAAGCCCCAGTATCAAGCAGATTAGATGGTTGAAGCACTTGGTCAAAGCAAATATAATGTAGAGCACAAGAATATTTCAACCCAATAATTTCTGGTGGGAATGCATGCCGAGGAAGTTGTGCTACACAAAGCATGATACCTGTTAGAAAACTAATTTAGAACACCAAACGAACTGCAATCTCAATCCTTATACCAGACTCAGAGAGGGAAATTATACATAAAAAAATGGACCATAATTCCATTGAGAACCTCAAGCACATAATAAATCGGCAATCAATGGTGAACATGCAACAATACCCACAAGTTTGTTGTTTAACTACAGAAAAATTATAAGTTTCCAATACACATTTCTAGTTACACAAATAAGGAAAAAAAAAACACAAACTTCTAGATACAGGC
This sequence comes from Nelumbo lutea, assembly GCF_056320005.1. Taxonomy (NCBI): domain Eukaryota; kingdom Viridiplantae; phylum Streptophyta; class Magnoliopsida; order Proteales; family Nelumbonaceae; genus Nelumbo; species Nelumbo lutea. The sequence goes on from NC_142684.1 coordinate 218,052,146, forward strand.
TATGCTCATATGCAACAAGAATGCAGGATCAAGAAGAATGAGTGAATCTTTAAATTGATGAGGATTTTCTGTACAAGATGAACACATGAAAGCATTGATACACTTACATCACTATTAGAACAGATGAACAAGACGACCACATGAAAGCTACCAGTTTTCCTTTACAATCTTCGACTTCTCAAGTATGAACTTCCCTTCCTTGTACTTCAGTGTTTCCTCATAAGCCCGTTCATACTTCCAACCCAACACCTCACGGCAGTCAGAACAGTAGACATCAGCAACAGTATGAAGCCCTGTCATCAGCTGCCGGTCCTCTTTGGGCCCCACAACTATGTTCATTGCATGTGAGAACAGAAAGGCCCGACCATTTCTCCCCTAAAACAAAACTTTAGATGATTATAGTGCAGCAATAACCGGCCAAATCTTTCAGCAAGGTTAAAATACAGAGGACCCAAAGTTTAAATGAAACAAAACAAGAGGAGGATGAGGAAGAAGAAGAACTATTTTACAATTGACAATTTGAGTATTTGACATTACATAGAAATCAGACATGCAACAGTTCAATTCGTTTTCAAAAAAGAACATCAAACCATCTTCCCCCCAAAAGGAAAAAGAATCATTTAAGCAAAGCTCAGGGGGTGAACTTCGTTTCAATTGATTTTTCATGCACGAGTCTTTCTTTACATTTCAAGAATATTTTCTATCTTTGCTCAAGCTCTATCTATAGGCACCCTGACGTTTGAACTAAATTAAAAGGTTGAGATGAAACCAAGAATAGAATACGTAAAAATGGGGGTCACTACCCAACCCAAATTGCAGGAAGGGAACCAAACATCTTATAGATAGTTAATTAATCAATGTGTACATTAAATGAAAATTAGTGTAAGGGTTCCACCTGAAATGCTTTAGAAATAACGTCATCGTGAAGCGAAACATGATTTCGGCAATTATAGCAACTGTACAACCGAAGCCCCTTACTGCTCAGAACAAAATAGAGGGAAAATAGAAGTCAAAATCCAATTACATGATCACTCATTGAACCAAATTTCAGAGGTTAAAGCAACAAGTGAGGAAAACAAAATCAACCAAACCGGTAAAGTACAATTGGAGGAAAGAGGAGAATAAGAAAAAGACCCTTACTTCTTGCTCCTCCTTCTCCCACGAAGTGGAAAGACTACTGCCCTTTAACCGTTGTTCTGGAGAATTCTGCTTGAAGAAAAGAAACGCAACAGAGTAGCATGAGGGATTAGAGCTTCTGAAGGTGTAGAGGAAGAAGAATATTCAAGGTTGAGTAAAAGTTCTAATAACCTATTTAAAGTCAAAACAAAAGCAATGAGTTGATAAAGACAGGATTGGTTGCAAGAGTAAACGAGAAGCATAATACCAAAACCAATACAAATAAAATAAAGGGAAAACTCAATATGAAGAAAACTTAGAAGAATAACCCTGAAAAGAAGATCTGGGTCAAGAATGAAGTAGGGTCAAGAAACCCATTTAAGATAACTCAATATTTTAATAGAAACGGATGAGGATAGAAATGGGCAATTACCATCACTGAACATTAAGCAGGGGGAAACATATAATATAAAATCAAATTAAGAAACAACCGAATGGAGAAACGTTCAGAACCAGGAAAATAAACAAAACAAAACTAGAATGTGTGGAGACAAAGGGCAAAGGTTTCGTAAAATGGATTTCTGAAGGGATGTTCTATAACCACGGATCACCTACCACATCACAATTTCTGAAGAATATTTACTACAAAAACAAGCAGAGTATCTAATAACACTAACTAACCTGGGCACAGATCGTTGCAGAGGGAGAGAGAGAGATGTTGTGTGGCCTTTATTGTCGACTATGAAGACGACGACTATGGTGGGGTTACGCCCCATTAAAATAGAACAACTTGCGTAAGGTAAGATGGAGTAGTATCAATATTAACCTCAGCTTTGCTAAAATCTACGAAAGTACCAGTTTTGTATTCCATGAAAAACCGAAAAAGAAATGGTCGCAAGCTGCCTCCGAACTGCACGTCTGCACCAAATGTCCAAACTCTAAGCTAGTACTTATTTCCAGTGATAAAAGTCCAGACTCCAGACTCTCTCTCGGTCAATCAGGCAGCACAGTGGCAGTCGGCAAACAAAATCCTACCGACTACGGAGAATCAATAGACAAACCAACTGATTTTATCATTTTGTTAGTAAAGGATTTGATGGGCCGAAATGACACGATCAAGTGATTAACTTGAAGGCAGGAGGCAGCTGAACCATCTCTTCAGGAATCGAAGGCGTAAAAGGTGGGAAAACAAATACATTTGCGCATTCATCTTGTACGTCTTGTATTAGACTAGAGTTTTTTGCCACTTGTTTGGCTTTTGTGCTTGTGAGCTGTCACCATCAAAGAGCGTTGGAGTTGGATTCATAGTTAAATTCTGGTTCGAAAACCAGAAGAAACATCAAATATCGGTCCTTTATTGTCGGTAAACACCCCTATTTACTAAAACCTACCCAGCTACCCTATCGTTTATTTTTGTTTTATTAAAACATACCTTATAATTCATAGTGGATTTACTTAATCGATCCAATGGAAAATGACAGTTTTGACCTTAATGTAATAATTTAATTAAAAGAAATATCAACTTTACCCTTAATAAATCACAGCCCACCATTTAATTAATTTTGGTTCTATTTGATTAATTTTATTTTCTATATGAAGAAATGTTAGAACTTAAGAATAATATTGGAATAAATAAACATGGGTTTAGACATTTTCTATTCAATTTAGGCAATTATGTTACTATTTTCAGATGGCAAAATAAATTTTCTTACGGTTTAGTTTGGAAGGAGAATAAATACAAATTTGTAGAGTGTAAAATCTTGTATTTTATATTATTTTCTATGAATTTATATTGTACAGTCTTTCCAAACTGAACCTAGTGAAAGGTGATTAAATAAATAGGTTGCAGAGTATAAAAAGTGTTTATAGTAAAATGAAAACTATATGATGGGTTTGAGTAAATCCATGAAACTAGTAAATGAAGCAAAAAAACGTCATAATAAAAATATCCCCTCAAAAATTGAAAAGATCATATATCTTTCAGCAGGCATATGATTCATCGCTTTTTTCTTTTAATTCTAATAAACAAATGAAATGTGAAATCTTAAAAATAAAAACACATACAAATGTTATTGATTGTATATGTGCTTTTTTTCAGGAAAAAAAAAAAAAGCATGCTTTCATGCAATGATCATCATCTTTATTGTATATTCGATGCAAGGCCTCAATTAAAACCTAACTTAAGTTTCTGTCAAGTTTTCAAGTCAAGACCTCAATCAAAACCTAACTTATTTGCAATTAGACCTGTTCATCGTCCGAGCGAGGCTTAGTTTTTACTAAAATTTGAATATACACGACCCCAAAACATAGGGCATAAACAGAACAGGTTTATTTGCAAAATTTAAGAGTGATGAAAATTCAAATGTATTGTTTTATTACCTTTCCAATATGATTTGGCACCGCATATCTCACCTTGAAATTTGGATTGGGACTCACCATAAAGAAAGGGAAGAATGACCAATCAGCCTACGGTCTAATTTTAGGCTCAAAATACCGTCTGATAAATATCAACTCGGAATTGATACCATGGCGGGCATTGATACATAAAGTATAGGTTGTGGTCTTTTGAATGTTTATTAACTGTGCAGCGTAAATCAGAAATCTATATTGATCCCAATTCACGATCGGTATGCCTGAGCTGTACGTTGGGAGGGTGTTGTAATGTATTTTATTGATACCGGACTCGACATGACATATTGACTTATTACCATGAATGTAAGGTAAAAGAGCAAATTTTCTTCATCTTCACTAAAGCACGGAACGGGTTAACGTGTCTCATGCCCAAGAATGCTCCCAACCCCAATAGTCAAAGTTTTGGCATGAATTATACATCAGACGATTCAGACCTCTTTTTTTCAATGATAAAATATCCTTTGTTTTTTAATAATCTTTCATATACTATTTATTTTTTCATGAATAAATTGTTTTATATTTTGTTTTTCATTTATAACTATTCTATGCATGTCTTATATTTTAATATTGTGGTCTTATGTGGTCAGAGTCCATATATAAAGTGTTATGATTAATTTTAAAATCCCACAAGTCAACAAATCCATAAAAGAGAATTTTGGTAGTTATACTAGTATTTTCCTTTGTGCTCCATGTCCACATCGCAAACTTCTCATTTAAGATTGAGCCTAGTGCTGCAAATAAGTCAGATTTATACGATGGGGGATGGGCTATCCTTGTTTTGTAGCCCTTCAAAAAAATAAAATAATTTATTTAAAATATATATATTATAAATATAATATAATATATATATTTATATAAAAAATTAAAGAATCAAATCAGTCAAAAATTAAAACCGATCAACTAATTAACCGATGGTATCGATTTGATTTCAATTCGGAGAAATAAAAAAATCAGTAGGGCTAATTTGACTTAAAAAAAAAACTATTATTCAATTAACCAAACTGTGAACACCCAAAGCCTCACCACCAGGAATGGGGTGGAAGCAAGGTAGGGGATTTTGGCTTGAGAGCAGAGATGGGGGGGGGGGGGGGGGGGGGGGGTTGTATGGTTGATTGGTCAAAGCCTTTGCAGTTATATGTCTTTCCAGTATCATAGATTTTTCCAACTCTTCTTGATTTAAACCAATATCCCTTAAGTAGGGTGACAATCGAGTTGAGACAAGCTAAATTTCTGTATATCGTCTTGGTTCAACCAAAATACTATTAAGTTCAAGTTCAAGTCTAAGTTCAATTCGAACTCTATTTTCTGGTTCATGTTCAATTCGATTAAATATTTGATGAGCTCGAATTCGGCTCAAAAGCTCAAAAATGAATTGACGTAATCGTTCCCGGTCACGTGTCATTTTTTTGTGATGTGTCAATTTTTTGGCTGAGTACCTCGTCATCCCGTCTACTCCCAAGTGGCTTGTGACTCAAAGGCTGAAGTGGAGCTCCCTAGTGGCGAGTTGTCTAGAGGTGAGCTACCTTGATGTGCTACCTGGTGGTGAGCCACCTTGATGAGCTTTGTTGCTCTTTTAGAGGCCTATAAGGAACCAAATGTCAGAGGACCCGGGGTGGCTAACTCGGCGAGGTCACTTCGATGCCTAAGTTAGCACTTAGTGGAGAGCTGAGAATAATATTAGAGAATGAGAGAGCTAGAGAGAAGAGGTTACCCATCCTTCTTTTTTCGCATACATTTGTTGCCTCATTTTGACTACCTTTGCCCCTAGGGGGTGAGGTCTTTATATACTGGAGTCCTCGTGGGTTAGGTGGAGCAATTCATGGATTTCCGCTATGATGGGACCTGCTTTCATGTTAGGTGGGGATAAAGCCACCAATTGGTAAGATTGCCCATTTCTGCCTGACTCGGGGAGTGGGTGAGCTAATATAGTCGTTACAAGTCACAATCCCGTAAAATGCGGGGTACGGAGGTGTGTTCCTCGAGGTTGTCAGGTTAGCGCCTGTGTCAAGCCGCCAGCTCGTGCCAGGGCTAAGTCATGCCAGGGCCAAGCTGCCAGTTCGTGCCAGGGCCAGGCTGCCAGCTTGTGCCAGGGCCAGGCTACCAGCTCGTGCCAGGGCCAGGTCGCGCCAGGGCCAGGCCGCTAGCTCGTGCCAGGGCCAGGTCGCACCAAGGCCAGGCTGTCAGTTCGTGCCCGCGCCAGGTCGCACCAGGGCCAGGCTATCAGCTCATGCCCGCGCCAGGCCGCCCCTGTGCAGGGCCACGCCTGTGCCACCACGCCCGTGCTAGGCCGCGCCTGTGCTAGGCTACACCTGGTGGGACACCAACTTAGCAAATGCAAGTTATTGCCAAAGTGGTCTCGAGTGTCACCTAGTTGTTCTGAGATGCCAGGCTACATGATGGCGAGTTGCCTAGTGGCGAGCTGCCTGTGAAGTGTTGCATGGTGGCAAGCTGCTTGTGAATGCTGCATGATGGCGAGCTACCTATGGCGAGCTCGAGTTGTCTAGCTGTCAAGGGGCTGCACTTATTTGGCATGAGGTGTCAGGTGTCACAATGTCATTAGAGGGCCAAATCCGCTGTCATTAGAGGGCCAAATCCGCCCTCATCATGAATATATTTTCATATTTTATAAATATATAGATATATACATATATATATTATAATATATAGTATACTCTTATATTATATATACAATATAAAAATATATTTTCTTAATATATATATTTTAAATATATTTTTATATTCTATAATATATATATATATATGTATGTATGTATTTATATGTTCATCAAGCCAGGCTCGTGAACTTTCAAGCTAAACTTTTTATAAGTTTAGCTCAAGTGCAAATTACTAATTGAGCTTACCTTGAAATTCAAACTCAATTAGGTTTGAACATAAATCAAGTCTAATCAAACTTGAGCCCTAATTATTTGATTAAACTCATATTCAGTTACAACTCTATACCCTTGAGTTTGAACTTCTTCAAACAAGAGATAAAGATGCATTCTCATTGGCCATCCGCGAAACGATATCTTTGATTAAAAAATAACTTCCTTGCTCCACAACTCATCAATATCTTGGATTGTAAGAAATAGTGCTGAACTTGTAGAGTTCTAGGCCATGTTTGGTTCAACTCTCATTCTCTCATTCTTACCCAAGATGAAATTTTAAAATGGACAAGAATGGATAAAAATAGGCAAAATGAGAAAATATTGTTATAACCAAATGTTTTTTTTCCTAAAAATGAATTCTTTGCAAACTAATAAGTGTCCTTTGTAAAAGTGATTTCCTGTAAAAGTACTTTTATAAAAGTGCTTTCGTAAAAGTACTTCCACGATAGTCTGCTAGTAAACATCTATGGCAATAGTTTTATAGGCAAAGGCCATGTTTGGTTCACTGCTCTGGGCCTCATTCTTTTAATTCTTATTCATTCTGGGTAAGAATGAGCAAAAATGAATAACATTAGTGTTTGGTTACAAAATTCTTGCCATGGGCCACATTCATTTTAGAATGAAAAATCAGCCCATAGCACAAAAATTGAGGTAGCATGCAACATGAAAAATAATCATACCCCATCTTGCTCATTTTCATTCTTTGAGGAAAATATGCCGACAAAACTATTGCAATAGATGTTTACTAGAGCTGTAAATTAGGTCGTGCCGCCTATGGCTCGGCATGAACTTGGACTGGCCCAGCATGACGGTCTGCGGGTTGTCCCAGGCTCGGCACTATCATGTAGGCCGTGCTAGGCCTGAGGTTTTAGGTCCATGGGCCGGCACAGCACAACCCATTATATATATATTATATATATATATATATTTATATAATATTATATAAATTATAATTATATAATAATATATAGTATATAATATATTAATAAAATAAATAATTTTATTATACTTATTTATTTAATTATTATACATATAAGCAATTGTATACACAAAATTCATATAAAATTAAAATTTTAAGTTTTTTGTCATTTTTTTAAATAAATAGCTTTGGCCCAATGCATAGCTCGACTAGGCCCAAGGCTCGGTCAACGGGCTAGCCTGGCCCGCGACATGGCACGACACAGGCCTAGGCCATGGGCCGTGCCGTGCCAACCCCCAAAATTTTCACCAGGGAGGACGGCACAGCCTATAACGACCCGTGGGCCAGCATAACACGACCTGCACTTTGTGCGGGCTGCATGCAGGCTGTGCCGTGCCGACCCGACACGACCCACTTTACACCTCTACACACTACCATACTTCTGTGAAAGTACTTTTATAAAACTATTTTTACACAAAAACACTTTTATGAAAGCACTTTTATAAAAGTACTTTTACACAAGCAATTTTATGAAAGCACTTTTACACAAGCAATTTTATGAAAGCATTTTTAAAAGCACTTTTACGAAAATACTTTTATAAAAACACTTTTACAAAAGTATTATGACAGTACTTTTATAAAAGCACTTTTATGAAAGTACTTTTATCAGTGTATTGTTATGAAAGAACTTTTACATAGGACATTTGGCAGTTTGAAAAAATTCATTTTTAGGAAAAAAGTGTTTGGTTCATAGCAATATTTTCTCATTCTACCTACTTTTACCCATTCTTGTCCAATTTAGAATTTCATCTTGAATAAGAATGAGAAAGAATGAAAATTGAACCAAACATGGCCAAAGTTTTCTCAAAGAATGAAAATAAACAAGATGGGGCATGATTATTTTTCGTGCTGTAGGATAACTCAATTTTATTTTTCATGCAGGATAACTTAATTTCATTCTAAAAAGAATGTAACCCATAGCAAGAATTTTGCAACCAAACACTAGTGTTATTCATTCTTGTCCACAATAAACAAAAATTAAAAGAATAAGGTCTGGAAAAATGAATCAAATGTGGCACTAGTATCCATATTAATGAACAAAAATTAAAAGAATAAGTTCTAGAGCAATGAATCAAACATGGCCCTAGTATCCATACTTTTGTCATGGCAAAGAAAACTATTAAGTCAGGCTCAGTTAATAGTTAACCTTTCTAAAATGCTTTAAAAAACCCAAACCAACTATGCTTGAAGCTTGATCAGCTTGACAATGAAGATTTTTCAGGCCATATTTGATCTTCTTCTCTTCCAAAAGCAAATTGGATCAGTGAAGTATTTGATCTTCTTCTCTTCTCTCCACTCTACTGTTGCTATGGCACACTCTAATTAACTTTGCACGATGTTGTTGTTGCTTTTAAGAGGCATCAAGTCTCAAATCCACTAGCACTTAAGGTTTCTTTAGAATCCCTTGCGATTTATACCCCTCTACACTCCCGTGTCCCACTGTGCAGTCTTAATGGCGGAGCCCTTACACCATACAAAAACCCAGAGGAAGGAAGTACCAAAAACTTTAATGGAAAGGCAAGTTGCTAAGCTTGGAGAGGAACAGGTGCAACATGCAACACTGACAGGCTTTGCCTATGAAATAAATATAGAGCTCGAAACCGAAGCACTTGACATGGTGGCGAGAACTTTGCGGGGAAGAATTTTCCCACAAATCCAAGTAAATGATAACAATATAAAAACTTTTGTTCGGAATGCATGGAGCCCAACTGCGGCTGTAGAAGTTGATCATGACAACAATTGAGGATGGGTTTTCATTTTCAACAAAGAGGAAGACATGCAAAGAGTTATTAGTGGTGGTCCCTGGTTTATTTGTTCAAGTTGGATGATTGTAGCGAAATGGTAAGAGGGACCAATTGGGGAAAAAATTAAACTCTGGCATCAAAAGTTATGGGTTCAGCTCATAAACGTTCATCGAAGCCATATCTCAGAGAAGAACTGCAAACTTCTAGCCAGTGCGGCTAGAAGAGTAATCAACTCCTCAAACTCAGTCTCTCCATGCAAACCTTTGAGGGGACATTCCATTCGCATGCAAGTGGAGCTGGAGCTGAGGAGGCCTCTATTTCGAGGTTTCTTCCTCAAAAATTCCGATAACCCAATTTGGATGAAGGACTGACTACGTTGTACTTTTATTGCGGTTTAGTTGGTCACCAATGGAAGAAATGCAGACAACTCCCACTTGGAGTCCCACATGAACAAATCATCAAAGAATTGGAGAACCGATCTTTGGAAGCTTCGGGTGAATGGCTAAGAGCAAAATACAAATCAGAGAAACCCTTCAAACTCTCAGTATACCATACAACACCAGCTGCATGCAGGAAAAACCAACTGATTTGGCAGAATGCGAGCTCGGATGAAGACTCAGAGGATGATCTAGCTAAGAAAAGACCTAGACTCTTAGAAGCACCGAAGCTTGTTGTGCATCGACAAGGAAAACCATAATCACTGTTGAAAAAACAAGAGTCTTCTAAGGGAGGTGAATCGTCTAAACATAAACCTTCTGAGTCAACCCAGAACTCAACTCAAAAGAAGAAGAGAGAAAGTCATCCCTCAAATATCGTGCAAGGTGGAGAAGTTGGTTCAGCTTTAATCTAGGATAAATGGATAGCAGTGACATAATTAATGCCAAAGAGAGAAAACGCAGAGGTAGGCCTCCTCGTTACAAAGTTTCAATGATAGACTTTTTGACTGAGTATGATTATTGCGGAAAGGAGTTATTTGAAAAGGGAAAAAGAGTGGACTCGACGGAAAGGACTTGGGCTATGGATCCTATATAAGGAGTTGGATTGCAGCCCTCAAGAATAATAATTCTTTTGTAGATGGCGAATCCACAAAAAACTCTAATAGTCACGTTGGGCCCCACATGGAACCTACTCCAGCCGACCTTGAATCCATGAACCTCCTGGATGATGCCACGTGGATAGAAAATTGGGACACTGCCTCAAACATGTAATAGAAGCAAGCGACAACCCTTCCTTCTATATTGATTAAGGTAGTCAACACCTTTTATGCTTTATTGTTGTCTATTTTACTCACAATAAAAATTCATTATTCATTTTGTATTATCCTATCTTTCATTGTACCAATTTAAACTACGACATGAAACTTTTGGCCTGGAATATAAGGGGGGAAAGGGAAGAAAGGTTCGTTGAAACCCTGGGAAACTGGTGCATAGCTTGGAATCCAAATATAATCTTCCTTTCTGAGACCAAACTAAACGAGCAAGAATCCGAAACTCTCTATAGAAAGCTCCACTACCACAACTTCAAAATCATCGGAGCCAGAGGACTAAGTGGTGGCCTTCTTTGTGGATGGAAGGATGGGCTCATGATCAAAGTCCTTGACTCAATCCCAAGACACATAGAGCTAAAAGTTGAATCAAATCCTCAATGCTTGAGCTAGACCCTTTTACTCCTTTATGGCTAGCCTAGCAGAGGTGACAGAGAGGCTTGCTAGAATTCTCTGATCTCAACAAAAAACTATCTCCTGAACACCCCCTGGCTAGTGATTGGTGATTTTAATGACATCACTTCCTGCTCAGATTATGAGGGCTCAAGCAGTTGGATTCATGTCTCACAACCCTTGTAGAGTTTTGTGGATCACTTTGGTATTCTTGATCTTGGATGTTCTGGCCCTTACTTCACGTGGACCAATAATCAAATGGGAAAGAAAAAGAGTTCGAGAAAGGTTAGACAAAGCTTATCCTAGTATACAATGGTTGGAATAGTTTCATGAAGCAAAACTCCAAATTCTCCCTAAATAAACTCATACCACAATCCACTCCTACTTGATACCTCGGCCTAAAAACATAATGAGAAAAAATCTTTTCATTTCCTACCAATGTGGCCAGAACATGAGGAGTGTAATGGAATTATCCAAAAATGAAGAGGATAGAAACACAAGGTTCTTTCGTCAAAAACAAACTTCAGACGAAAGTAGAATAGCCTAGAATGGATTTGAAACAAGCAAGGAGAATGGATTCCAGGCCTTGACAAAATTGCAGATTCCCTTAAAAAACCAAATCCTAGAAGTGAGTGATGTAGAGGAAAACCTTACACAAACTTGGCTTGAGGGGCTTCCTCTTAAGGAAATTTCAAAAGAAGACAAAAGACTCCTTACCACCATACCCCCGAAAGAGGAAGTCAAAACTGCCCTCTTTCAGATGAACCCTCACAAAGCTCTGGGATTTGATGGCTTCACGGCCTTTTTTTTCCAGCACTTCTGGAATGTTGTGGGGGATGACATCACTGCAATGGTGCAAAATTTCTTCTGTAGTAGAAGGCTATTGAAACAAATAAATCACACTCTTCTTGTTTTTTATCCCTAAAAGAGCTAGCTCAGAAGTAGCGGAACACTACATGTCCATTAGTTTATGTAACACAATCTATAAAATCATTGCGAAAGTGATGGAAAATAGAATGAAGCCCATCCTAAAGAGCCTAGTTCAAGAAAACCAAGCAACCTTTATAGAAGGCCGAAGTATAGTGGACAACATCATTTTAGCAAAATATGTCATCCACAAACTGAAAACCCAAAAAGGCAAAAGAAAGTGGGCAGCCTTAAAAATTGGCATGGCTAAGGCTTTCGATAGGATGGGTTGGCATTTCCTTATTTAGGAAATGAGGAAGATGGGGTTCCTCGAAGAGTGGTGTGAAATGGCATGGCAATATATTTCCAAACTTCATTTTCCATCAAAATCAATGGAAGCTCATTTGAATATTTCACCACAAAATGGGTCTCCGACAAGGATGACTGCCTCATCCTCAATAGAGCTAATCCAGAATCCCTCCTAAACATAAAGAACACCCTCATCACCTTTGAAAGGATGTCAGGACAACACACCAAAAATGGAAAATCTGGAATCTTGTTCAGCAAAAACACCCACTGGGTCCACCAAAAATTATTAAGCAAACTGAACATGAAAATAATGTCCTTCCACTCGAGATACCTAGGTGCAAGGCTGACAGAAGGGAAGAACAAGATGGCAGCCCACAGGGAAATTGTGGTCAAAGTAAACAAGAGCTAGCAGTTTGGCAAGCCAAACTTCTCTCCCAACTAGGCCGCTTAATCCTTCTCAAGGTGGTTGCGCAGAGTATTCCCATGTATACAATGAAGAATACTCTCCTCTCAACAATATTTTGCAAGGAGCTCGACAGGATCCAAAGGAATTTCTGGTGGCATGGAAGCAAAGACAACAAAGGTGGGCACAACATAAGCTAGAAGGAAATTTGTTGCAGCAAGAAAGAGGGTGGACTTGGCCCGAGACTCATGGAGCCCTTCAACAAAGCCCTCTTCTCCAAACAGGTTTGGAAATGAATAAATAGTACTAAAGCCCTATGGGCCCACCAACTCAATGAAAACTATTGGAAGAAGAACAACATCTTCGAGTGCAAGGGAAAACCATCGGATTCTTGGTAGTGGAAATGCTCCTTAAAAAAATAGCAGAATTCAAATTGCATGTTTGCTGGAAAGTAGGAAAGGGAGAGAAAATAGATGCTCTGAAGGATCCATGGATCCTAGGAATACCAAGTAGTACCCCAAGAACCAAAGAAGGAATCATCCCTCATGGCCCAATGAAAGTTAGAGACTTTTGATTAGAAGGTACGGGCTGGAACAGTGAAAAATTATTGGAGTGGTTTGAGCCAATAACAGTATAAGTCATACAAAGCATCCACATCAACAGCCTTGCCTCTAAGGACTGGCTACTCTGGTTGGTCTCGAGCAATGGGGATTTCACAGTGAAGTCAGCCTACTCGGCTTTCTTACAGGATGGTGAACAAGTTGATTCTGTTGGGCCCAACCCATTATGGGATATTGACCCATATTATAGCCCACTCTCCTTCAGCCAACTGTTTTTTTAAAAAAAAAAAACTAGGGTTAGATTTTCTTTTGCGCGCGGCGTGTTGAAGAGAGAGAGGAAAAGAGAGAAATCGAAATACTGTGCAGATTTCTCAGTGTGCAGAGTTCATCAAACGGCCGGAACTTTCTGATCCACCGTCCGATCGAGCAGAAATTTGGAAAGTAAGTGGATAACTCATTTTTCTTCATTATGAACGGTCGGATCTTTGATCGGAGTTCTGAATCTCCAGTTATTTGAGGTCGAACAGAAGCAACTCGTAATTGTTCGGGAAAAGAAAATATTTCGCGGCAGTCTTCATCAATTATTCTGATCAAGGGTCATTTGTGGTTCGATTTGGCTGAAATTTGGTGAGATTGTTCGAAACTCATAGACCTATGATCGGAACGGTGGATATCTGATTTGGAGTAGTGAAGGTCTCCATGTTGTGGCCTGAACATTAGTCACGTTTGTGAGTTTTTCTAACTGTTATTTTCACCGCTTTTGGTATTCTCGTTTGTATGTTTGAGAATTTGTATTTGCTCCAAGTTTGTGAGCATATTGTGGTGTTTGAGTTGCTGTAATTGTTACCTCAAGTTATTAGTGGAGATTTTTGGTTGGGTCTCCTTGGTCCCGTGGTTTTTACCCTTCACATTGGAGGGGTTTTTCACGTTAAATATCGTGTGTGTCTCTCTTTGTTTGGCTTATGATTGTTTTTGTTGATATCTTGTTTGGAATTGTGATAGCTGAATATCTACAAGTTTTTATTTTTTGGAGAGAAATAGTTTGTGGATAAACTTAATTTCTTCCCAACAGATTCAACTGAAATCAAATGGATGAAGATCTGGTCTAACAAAGCTCCGTTTCGATGTCAACTATTTATGTGGAAATTCCTACATAATTCAATCAAAACTAAATCGAACACATGGAGCGCCATCAGAAGCAATGAAGTCCAATGTCCCTTCTGTGGAGACCAAGTAGAAACTCAAACCCATCTCTTTCTCCAATGCTCGTTCACAAAAGCAGTCTGGTTACAAGCCCAAGTCGGCTTTAACCCTGAAGCCTTCCAAGATCCAGCGATGTTCTAACTTGGTGGAGTAACTACAGTGGGAAGGAAGTAGAAATGCCACAATCTTCAACAATGAGAACCCAGTCCCATCAGCTGTTCTCAGACGAGACAATTCATACAACAAACTACAGTTTTCGAGTCCAAATAACCAGCAAGTTCCAGTTCAAGAGTCTCTCTTGGATCTCTCTATTCTGGACAATACGCAGAAGACATAATATTATAAATGGATCATGGGATCCGTGCACCAAGGAAGCCACTAAAGGGCTATTCTTCGTATCTTACACTCTTAATTGCTCTTTTGCAGAAAGGCAACCATGCCTGGCCTCTTCCCCAACAGTAGCTGAGATATGGGCGATCGTTAGAGGTCTCAGATACCTGCTGAATCAAACGTCACAAAAGCAACTCTCCTTTCAGATGCTAAAATTGCTCTATTCAAGCACACATCAAACATTTGCTCTCCTTTTTTGCTACTATAAGACTGATTATGTATATTTAATGCTTTTCGCGGTTCCTTATATATATATATATATAAGCTATTAAGCCCCTCCACCATTGTTGCTATTACTAAATACAAAGAAATCGATATCGGTTTTTGTTTTAGAAAAGCTCAATTCTATTTCAACGCAGATAATTATTATGTATTTCAACAGGACGACCCTAATCCAAGAACAGGGAGAACAATCCAAAAAAAGATTCGAAGGGGAGACTCGAGGAAGCTTCGCAGAAGCCAAACGTCGGACAAACTAAGCAACCCATCAAAACACACCTTCCTAGAAATCTCTTGCAGCTTACAGCATTTAAACATCAAACAAATAAATAAATTATTAGAAAAAAGCTCTAAAAGAAATATCAGACTTTAAGTCCTCAGTACAACATGGCTTACTGAGCCATTAATCAAAGCCGTCCATTTGGAGTTAAGGTTATAGGACCACCCCCCGATATGAGAATCCCAACCTCTGTATGAAACCATGTGTGGACGAGGACGAAGCAGTACGATTTTTGGATTTGAGTAGAGATCAGAGGACTTAGGAGAAGAAAAATGTTCCAGACTCCCCAATTCGAGCGGTCAAAACACTTCCGAAATCCGACTTTTTTTTTTTTTTTTTCTATTTCTTTGGTAGATTTTCCCACACCTCCGCTTGTAAAAAGACCATAGCGTCCCCATGACCACGATCGCAAAATGATAATAAATGCGAGGCTACCTCTACCTTTTTCCTTGTGTCCATACATAATACTCTCCATAGTCCATACCGTGACATTCACACTCACATAACTAACATTTTTCGTTATCGTTATAGCATTAGCAGGCGAGCACGTCGTTAACAGTCAGTCTTGCCCAGAAAGTATGGCAAATGGCCGGATCCCAACTTCAGTCCCGACGACCGAGTACCAGGACCTCTTACCGATCATGGCCGAGAAGCTTGACGTAGATTCCTTTGTGGCCGAACTCTGTGCTGGATTCCGGCTTCTAGCAGATCCTGCGACTGGCTTAATAACATCGGAAAGCCTTCAGAGGAATTCCGCCCTTCTGGGTATGGAAGGGATGACCCTAAAGGACTCGGAAGCGATGGTGAAGGAAGGTGACCTGGATGGAGACGGTGCACTCAACGAAACCGAGTTTTGCATCTTGATGGTGAGACTCAGCCCTGGGATGATGCAAGATGCAGAAACATGGCTTCAGAAGGCGCTCGAACGAGAGTTACACAAGTCAGTTTAATCTGTTCCGTTCGACAATTTGGAGAAAGATTAGCTAGTGTTTAATCATTCATGCTATGTTATTATACTGTATTCTGTCTTTCCTCTCTCTCTCTCTCTCTCTCCCTGCCTGTATCAGCGTTGACGAACCATGTCATACTCTGAGGCTCTGAGCCTCACGTCGCAAGTTCAATGATTATGGTTCATTAACTCATGATGCACCCAACCACCCATCTAAGACATTGCATTGCTGCCTTCTTGGACCCAATCAAATATGACTCAATTCATAATAATAATAATAAAAAAATCAACATCTTACTTGTATTATCAGTAAGTCATTTGCAAGCATTAAGGCTCTAGCCCTTAATGGGCACTTCCACCCCAATCCATTTTTTTGTCTGCCCCTAAATTCTTCTAAATCTCTCAACTTGGAACAGATCACTTCTAATGGTACTGTAGATGATTATTGAAAATGTATCAAATATCAATCATCAATCAATCATAATATTAAAAGAACAATCTTCATTGTTTAAAAGAAAGGTTACCGCTCAAAGAACCTATAGATCTACAAATTGAAATTTTAAGCCTAGTGAGAGAACTACAATAGAAGTAGACCCTGTTCCCCCCCACCCTCTTTGATCGTTAACACAGAAGTATATCTTATGCCTTGGAGTTTCAAATTGGCCACCAAAAATAGAAAACCAAGTTCCCTTGACAAAAAGTGAAAACAATATTGTATCGACTCTCCCACTCTCTATACTGGGGTATTTTCTTTTGAACTTCTATCAAATTTCTCTGCTTAATTCCAAATTAAGTATGAAACAAATGGTTGTGTACAATAACGGGGAGTAGGAATAAAAATCCAAATACAAGAAATCATCCAACCGATCGCTAGTAAGCAGCAGCTTCGCTTCAACTAGCGAAGACAGCTAGCTCCCGGGAACAATCTCATAATTGAGCAGTTAATGGCACCCTCTACTACATGAATATATAAATGAATAGCATGCACTTCATATCCTCTTAAAGAATAAAACGAGAATAATTTGGAATTTGAATCCAACTAGAAAACCATTCCAGAACCACAAACACTAAACATAACCTTAGGCTACACCGTGGTACACACACCCAGACAGGCAATTTGACCGGATAAGTTAAAAATCAGAAAACACAATTCTTCAGCCAGCTAATACAGCGACTACAACCTCCATTTCTAGTGCCGGACGAGGCTTCTACCCACGTTAGGTTTTTACATGGCCAAAAGAAAAGAGACTACCCCCACCCATGAAAGCAAGTAAGCAACTAATTCAACCTATATTGAAAGAATTTTCCAGCCACCAACATACACTCTACAAGCCCCACTCCCCCAAACTTCCATCTTCCGTTTTCCATTCAAGTCCTTGACCTTCGGGGAGGAGACCTGCTGCTAGAGAGTGAAAAAGAGAAGGAAAAATCAATCAACCAATAGAACCAAGATGCATTACTTACATAAGCAATTTCTCATGACATGCACATGGTTTATTTTTAAGCATATAAACAGCAACATACCTTGGATATCTACCATAATCTGGACTCCTGTCTCGGTCATATTCTGAACCATTGTACCTATCATACACTGGGCTGCGAGCCCGCCCATAATCAGGACTTGGTCTACCTCTGCGATGCACTGGACTAACTGAACGGCCATATGGGCTATCACCACGCCTCCCATAACCACCACCTCTTCTGGGGCTATCACGCCTCTCAACTCGCTCATCATCATCCCTCAGGGCATACTCAACGGATACCACCCTGTCCAGAATCTTGCTGCAAAATTTTGGAAAGCCCTTAGAGATTATATGACATATCTAGACCAGCAAACAATATGTCAAATGAATAATATCCATGTCCTAAACAAACAATTTCTTTGCTAGTGAATGGCAAAACCACCAGCCCGCACACACAAAAAGGGAAAAAGAAAATTAATATTTTTTCTATAATTGAAAAGGACAGGTGACTTAAAAGTGTAATATTTTCAAATCACTGTTGACAATAACGTTTGAACCAGTGAACCGGTGGCCTCTTCATATTCCAGTTTTGAGGGTTTTGACCAGGAAAATACAAGGACCATCTTCTTTAACCACCATATCTACGACTCTGACAGCTTGCAGGTTCAATAGGTCAGTAAATATTGCCTCCTACAGATGAAAAAAGCTTTCACCTGTAATTGTTTTCAGGTTCAACAATCAGGTTTATGAAACTCCCTTGTGAAAGTACAAATGCAACTACAAGCATCAGAAGAAACAGAAATTTACCAACCTCATGTGTGTGCACTCCAGAGCTTTTGTAGCATCTTCTTGTGTTTCAAACTGCACGAAGGCAAAGTTCCTCCTAATCCGCACGTGTAGAACCTTTCCATAAGGTTCAAAGTGCCTCTCAATATCACGAATCCTTGTGCGAATTGGATCAAAATTGATGACAAAAAGAGTTTTGGTAGGCCCCTGATTCACCATTGCCCTAGAACCATCTCTGCGTCGCAAGCCACGGTCACCTTGCTGAAGAGAATAAAAGTTAAGAAACAAGTGATTACAGATTGACCCTTTTTTGCCAAGCTTATTCAAAAGCAATAAGTCACAATAAAGCCCACAAATAATAACAATGTTTTCTTCCTAGTACATGAAACACACGCTAAGAATGCATACCCTTGCCCACTCCACTGAGAGCCTGCGTCTACTGTAACCAAATGGTGTGTCATCAATTCGCCGAATGGCATCTTTGGCATCACGCTCATCATCAAAGTAAACAAAAGCAAAACCTGCAGCCAAACAAGGAAATCAGTAGGAATAGTGGCAAGGATAACTTTTGGATATCATTTTCACTGGGCCTTCACTATGATAAGCCAATCAGGATCTCATTTCCCTGGTAAGAACAGAAGAATACAACACCTGCAAATAAGTGAGGGCCTGATGCACATAAGGTTGTCAATAATGAGGAGAGGAGACCTTGCATGATGAACTAAATCATGATGATGGCAATAAATTTTACTTCCGAAGTGTCAGAAGTCAGAAGACATTGCTGAGCATGCTTCACCATTCAGACAGCCAAGTGTTAAGCACTAGTAGGCATGGCATGACTGATTTGATTCATCCCCCCATGATCATTGATAGGAGTAGGAATAGCATGACTGATTGACTGATCCCTCTATGACCATTCTTGTAAAATGCCAACTTTGGGCAGTGTGGGGGATGAGTGACAGATGAAAATGCAAGGATGCCATTTGTGGGTGGAAGGAGCTGATGAGCAGTCAGGCTGGAAGGTTTTTTGCACGGAAGTTGGTGAGCCCAGATATGAGCTCGGGTCCCTTAGTAGTAGTTCCTGCGTCAAAACAAACATTTAAATATGGGTATTTTTTCCCAAAGAAACTACAATATCATTCTGTTATTTTCTCTTTCTTCTTTCCTTTTTGTTCACATTTTGGCCAACCTCAGCATAACAGTTACAGGATATACATGCTAAATTTATAGCCATATATCCACATCCAACAGACTGATGTGCGGAAACAAAACAACTCTTGACAGCATCATAAACGTAGCAAGGCCGCTAATGGAAACCTAACCTTTTACCCTAATAAAGGAAAGGGCAACAGAAACGCACAAATTCCTTTGAACTTCTCAAAGCCAAGGCTCCAAGCAACCGTTGAAACGAAAATTTCAAAGATCAGGCCGAAAGTTGCAAAAGGAAACATTGCAGGACACCAAAATAAACTTAATCCAACTGACTCAACGTGGTCAATGCATGTGCCTGGGTTCTCAGCTAAAGCCTTGGTCAGTACTTAAAACTAGGGAAACTCAGAACCAGATACTGCTAACTGCTAAGCATACTGGGGTCTAGCGAAAATTTGTTGAAAACATCACGCTTCTTATGAAGTCAGCACCTTGCACTCTAATGAGAGTGCATACAATAAGGAGATCAATAACGTCTAGGCAATTTTGAAGCTCAAAACTGCAACCGAATAGCACGCACAAATAGAAAAGAGAAAATGCATAACATCAGGTTTCTATAAATGAAATTGAACATTCATTCAGAATTGAAACAGCTCATGTGAATCTCACCAACCAAATTTAAGAACCATTCAATGATTATTATTCAAAGGTAATTCATCTTACCATGAAGCTAACTATTCAGAGGAACCCAATGACGAGAACAACCATCCAACAGAGAAAACAAGATAACACTTACCAGATTTCATGTCAATGCGCTCCACCCTTCCATATTTAGAGAACAGTCGTTCTAAGTCAGATTGACGAGTTTCGTATTCAAAATTACCACAGAAAACCGGCCTCATACTCGTAGTCTCCCAAAAGCACCCCGGGTAAATCTACAGTGCAGAAGAAACAACGATAACAGAGCATTATGGGGGAAAAACCGTAGCGAAAGATCCTAGAATGAAAGAAACAAAAGAAAAAAAAATAACAATAAAAGTAGACTCGAGCCCAGAGAACAGAGACCCTAACCCCAATGAAAACCCCTAACAAGTAAGAATCATCCCGTTGAATGACAAAATCATATTTGCTTAATCTCATTTGATCATGAAGCATAGTAAAAGGAAGAAAGGCAGATGAATATACGTAGGGGGTAACAAACCCTCAACAAGGTATCTTTGATTCTCCAACCGAAGCAAAACGAAACCCTCGAGAAACTACCTCTGATTCTCCAACCGAAACAATACCCCCTTACGGGAGAAAGAGTGGAGAGAGCAAGCGCGGAAGATTTGGCCTTAAATAGTAACAGCCAACCAGGTCCCACCTTTGACGCCAACTTTACGCTACTTTTTCTCGTGACCGTCAAGATCGGAGCATTAATTAGGAATCTATATTCAAAGTTATCATCTGATACGCAACATTTCAACCATCCGATCCTGGGTTGAATAAATGGGCTCATACGTGTGCTTCTGCTTGTAATTTGATAATGATAGTATCATTCATGCGGTTTTTCTTGGGTAAATCACTTAAATTACTCCTATGATTTGGCCTAATGACACGCGGTACCCCAAATGTGTAGCAATTGTCCAACTCTTTCTCTACATCGTTATTTGATCATCGGGCGGGTCCCATTTGTATGTAATATTACGTGATTGATACTTTTTTTCATAATTTCCAACACTAGAACTAAGGCTCACCAGCATCAGTTGCTAGTCATCAACGTTGATTGTCAGCATCGACATCGTTGGTGCAGTGAACTTTTGGTAGAATAGGCTATCAATCACCGACGTCCTCTTACAGAAAGTCAATCCCATGGAGGGCTTTGAAACCTGTTTTAATTTGCAGCATCAGCACCACCATTGGTGACCCCAAAAGGGTTTTGAAACTCACCGTGTGGGGAAGGATAACAGCGGTGACCCTAATGCACTACGCCACTGCCAATGTGGTGTAGGGGAGGAGAGAGGAGAACGGCAATAGGATTTCGAATTCAAATAGATGTAGCCATTGACTGTCATTTGTTCGATGGCATGCCTAGCCGACAGTTCTATGGGTGCCGCTACTATGTATGTAGGTTATACGTTAAGTAATTGTTGTAGTTTTTCTAACATAGTCTATGTTTAATAACATGTATTTGTTGTAGTTTGCCCCCGATAAACGATGCAACTTTTTCTTATGGAAAGACGAAGCAATGATGCGTCCCTATGGCATTCAGCTATGCCGAGTGTTCACATCAAAAAAGCCTAGCAGCCAAGGAAAACGGTTCTAGGTGTGCGCAAAGCCTTAGGTAAGAAAAAAATTGTTATTCCATAATTATTTTGTTCAATGACTTATGAAAATTCAATTTTTTTTTTGTAGGATGCAGGTGGCTGTGTAGGTGCATACTACTCACTTAGACCCTTAGGGGACGCCTAAACACCATGGTTAACACCATATAAACACATGTGAGCAACCCGCAACCAACTCCCACACTACGATGAACTGGTAGCAGATACCGCAATACCGTGATGAACTTGCAATTCACCGAATCTAGCCAGTGCCCGAACCAAAAGAAACCACATTTGGACCCATCCAAAGGTCACAAGCCCACCTATGTGCGCAATAAAGCTACATCAGCTAAGGTGTGCGATGAACTCATAACCTACGAGCCCGCTTGTGATGATGGGTCAGAAGAGACGTGGGTCGAGCCCACAGCAAGGACCACGTTCGCTTGGAGGTATGCAAACCTCTCGATAGCAAAAGACCTTACGGGCCACCAAGTGGAAGTGGTGAGACGCCTAGCGCGGAAAAGTGATGTCATTGACACCATGAAGGATTAGCCATGGCACGCAAAAAAGGGTAGTAGCACACGTGAGTAATGAGGGATCTCAAGGATAAGGAAAGCCAAAAAAGGGTAGACCGAGAGAGAGAGAGAGGTCGAATATTTAGGTTTTCTGGGCTTGGGGTTATCAGGGGTAACTCACATCATTTCTAAAATTATTGTAAGGATATTTTGGACTATGCACCAGCTTTGAAACATGTTTGAGCACGTTAAGAGTCGGCCTAAGATCTATTATTTTCAGATATGAAAATAAGATCCAGACTAATTTTAGAGGTAAAACCAAACAAGGGGTGAGATCTAAAAAGTAGCATTCTCAGATTCAGACCTTTGAAAAGTGCAATCAAATGACACCTAAGGTCCATAATTAATATGGACTAACTAAGCTGTCACATGACAACTTGCCATGGGGTGAATTAGGTATGGAGCACCTAATCTTATAAGAAAATAATGTACATATCTAATTAGAGTCCAGATCTGATTTAGATCTGGATTATCTCCCAATTAGATTAGGAGATAGCTCCATAAGAAATTATAAAAGAGAAGGGGGTGGACCAGTCCAAGACAATTTCATATTTTTGTAGTTTCGGGTTCTCTCTACACCCTTTTGTCTCCTAGTTTTTTCCCAATTCGACATCAACTATCTCAGACTAATTTAGATTAGTTTTACTTTGATTTTTTCAAGAAAAAATTAGGGAATATCAAGCTCATCATCCTCAAATCAATCCAAGTAGTTGGATCTTAGTTTTGTTGAAACCGTGTTGTTAAATCAGCTTCACCTATACACTATGCCATTTTCAGTGGAGGCTAGTTTTAGGACTGATTTGGACGTGAACTTCCACCTCGGGATTTGGATTTGTGGTATCCGTATCAGGTATAAATCCCCCCCTTTGTTTGGTTTCAAATGTGGTCCGATTCAATGCAAGATTGATCATAAAAAATGTAGTTTTTCAAAACATAGGGAATTCAATTTACAAAAGGATTAAGAAATTTTTGAAATTTCTCTCAGCCATCTATCATGGTTCGACCATCCATATGATGGATCCTAACCCTTCCAACATATATGTATTAATTTAAATGAAAAATTTTTTATTTGTAAAAAAAATATAAAAATTGTATTTTAAGGTCATAAAAGGGTCTTTTTTGTGAAAATAGCAGGGCAAGATGCCTATGGCTCCTTGGGACACATAGATCTCGAAAAATTACCCAAAATAAAAGAGAATCACCTCAATCGAACATTGGATCGCAAAGATATAGCCTCTTGAACTTTGCATACACATTTAGTGTGCAACCCATGACCCGCTCATCGGGTCAAATAAGTCAACAGTCTAACCATTTGAGTCAGACATTTTTTACGAAGTCAATGGTTTTCTTACCTCCTTAGGGTTTTATTCAAACAAGACTTGGAATCTTGATTGGGTGATGGTTCAAGCAATTCGAACGTTTGAGTTCAATTAAACCCAACCCATTGGCAACCCTAAATATTTTTTAATTCAGTTTTAATTTTTTATTTGTAAAAAACATTAAAAATTACAATATGAGGGAAAAAGGGGTTTTGGCGAAAATAGTTACCCAAAATAAAAGAAAATCACCTCAATCGGACATCGAAGTGCAAAGTGATGGCCTTCTAAAGTCTACATACACAATTAATGTGCAACCCATGACCTGGTCACTAGATTCAATGGGGCAATTCTCCAACCATCTGGGTTTGACAGTTTTGACCAAGTCAACGATTTTTTATCCCACTGGGTTTTACTCAAATCGGGCCCATAATCTTGATTCGGTTTTCATTTTTTTATTTGTAAAAAAGTATTAAAATTTTAAAGTTTACATACATATTTAGTGTGTAACCCATGACCCGGTCATCGAGTCAAACAAATCAATGGTCCAACCATTCGGGTCGAACGATTTTTTACTAAGTCAACGATTTTTACCTCCGAGTTACTCAAACCAAACTCAAAATCTTGATCGGGTGATGGTTTGAATGGTTCTGTTAGTTGGGTTCATCCAAACCCAACTTGTTGACAATCCTAAACATTTTTTTCATTTGGTTTTAAATTTTTTATTTGTGAAAAATATTAAAGTTGAAATTTGAGTCCAAAAAAAGATTTTTTGGCAAAAATAGCATGGCAACGAACCTATGGCTCCTTGGGATGCATAGGTCTCGAAAAGTTACCCAAAATAATATAAAACATCTTAATCAGACATTAGAGTGCAAAGTTACAACCTCTCGAAGTTTGCATACACATTACTGTGCAACTTGTGACCCGGTTACTAGGTCAAACGGGTCAACAATCCAATCATTCGGGTTGGATGGTTTTGACCAAGTTAACGATTTTTATCTTCCTCTGGCTTTTACTCAAACTGGACCCAAAATCTTGAATGGGTAATGGTTCAAGCGGTTTAACTGGCCAGGTTCAATCAAACCAAAGAAATAAAATGAGAGAGAAAGACAATTTTTGGCAAATATGAAAGATGTAGAAGTTTAGTGGCATCATTGTAAATAGTTAGATCTTTTGCATGAAAGAGGAAAATGAGGGGACAAATTATCATTGCTTTTTTGTTTTATTGAATGGCATCATTATAATTAATTAAATTTTTAATGGTAACAAGCCGCAAACTCCACACGTCTCCTCCTCTTATGCCCCATTTTGTATAATGTATATATATATAGTGGTATGTAAATCTATAATGCGGGAAAGATATGGTATGGAAAGAGTTTTGACCAATCAAAACTCACCCATGAATTTTGATAAATAACACCTTATTTTCTATCACGTTTATAATTTCACTTTATTAGTCAATTGTTTTTTAGATATCATATCTTTTCCATATATATATATATATATATATATATATACACATATACACATAGTTTCACATACATACATATATGTGTGTATGTATTTGTATTTATGAAAAAACTTACATATATATACAATTGTATGTATGAATCTGTATAGTTGGGCCAGGCTACCTAAGGTATAGGTATATATATATATATATATATATATATATATATATATATATACATACACATATACACATAGTTTCACATACATACATATATGTGTGTGTGTGTATGTATTTGTATTTATGAAAAAACTTACATATATATACAATTGTATGTATGAATCTGTATA
This sequence comes from Nelumbo lutea, assembly GCF_056320005.1. Lineage (NCBI taxonomy): Eukaryota > Viridiplantae > Streptophyta > Magnoliopsida > Proteales > Nelumbonaceae > Nelumbo > Nelumbo lutea. Next base: position 218,077,557 of record NC_142684.1, read on the forward strand.
GTTGGGCCAGGCTACCTAAGGTATAGGCTCGGGTCAGGCCCCCCCAAAAAAAAAGACTTCTTGGGCCTGAGATTAGCCCAAGAACCGAAAATCCAAGCCTAGCCAATGTAAAATTTCAGGTTGGGCTAGTTTGGACTCGAGCTGGGCCTGCACAAGTTGCACCCCTATTATTCTCCCCATGTGTGAGTTATAATTCAGATGTTCTATGGCTGTAGTGCCTTGTGGGTAGGCTTATTGATTGCATTGTGGTGTATAAGACAAGGGCAGATTCAGTCCTCACAAAATTGTGCTCATACATTTTCACAGACTTTTTCACAAAATTGTGCTCATACATTTTCACAAACTTCTTCAGATTTGCATTGGGAACATCTCCATACTTGGTGCTCATTTGGTTTGGAGGAATAGGGGTTTGGAGTCGGGATCGGAATGGTCCATTCTAATTCTAACTATTTGTTTGGATGGGATCAGAATCCCATTTTCATTCCTGGTGGAATGGCATTCCCCCATTTGAGGGAATGGCCATTCCTTACCCTCTTTTGGGAATGAAATCTCATTTCAGCTGATTTCAATTTTCATTCCGAATCTTGTCTAAACAAAACAGACTATGGAAATAGATTATTCCAATTTTGATTCCAATTCCAATTATGAACCAAACAGACCCTTATATCTTTTTATTCAATAGAGATATTCTCGATACATTGCTGAAAAAGTGTGAATACGATTTTGTGAGGACCAAATCCCATTCGTATAAAACAGGTTATACACTTTAATCACATGTAAATACATCAATGTAGCAACCTCACGATTTTCTGACATGGCAATTCGCCAAAGTGCCATCACTAATTTGACGAGTTATATTTGCAATGTAGTGAAATCAAATTTACTAATTAAGGGATGTTCGACAACATGATTGATTTTGTTTTGAAAAAAAAAAACAATTGTTACATTGGAAGTTGATGAGGGGCATTTTGGTCACCCCACTCAACTTAAGGCACGTGGACGCTGTCGTCAACACAACGTCCAAGTCAGCAGGACATCTCGACAAGTCAACACATGACACCCAACATCAGGTAGGCATCCGAGTTGGGGGCGAGCTCGGGCCTCCACCAACATGAGCTCGCCTAAACCGCTCTATGCACCACGCCCCCACAGGCACCATTACCGTGACTGTAGGAACAACTCATTGAACCGTGCACCACAAGACCCGCGGGTGACTTGTAACCACCATGCAAATCTAGCAACTGACACATCGACACGCCTTAAACTGCAAAAACAGCTCCGCTAAAGACTCAGGGACATTGTCTAATGGCACCTAAACCTCGGATAACTATAAAAGGACCCCAAATCCACCAAAAAGACTTGTAATCACCATTCTCATGAAATCCCTATTCTGACTTAAGCATCGAAGTGTTCTCCTAGGTAAAACCTACCTAGACACTCTAATCCTTCTTTCTTTACAGCTCTTTCCAGCTTGGCCGTGTAGCTTCGCACTACGAGATTGCACATCATCAATTGTCGCCATCTGTGGGAAATGCAACAAAAAGCTAGAGTTCCCTTCTTTCATTTTTTCCCAAAAACTCATCAATGGCATCTTCCAACAATCCTTCTACTAATAACAATGTCAATGGCCAAATCCCCACTGTCGTGATAAGCCAAATCAACGTTCCCTTACCACCGATCGAAGCTCAAGGCAACATGAATGTGCCTTCTCCGGCTGTTGACCCTGCAACAGCCCTCACGGCAGTCGACGTACAACAATTCAACGACCTAGTACGATGTGTGTAAATCATGATTGAACAACTAAGGTCTTGGGAGAACATATTTGTCTTCGTTATTGGACAACAACAGCAGTATCAGCAACTGTGGAACCCTCAGGTCCCCCTCCAACAGGTGCTGCGGAACAACAACAAATGCCGCGGAACAACTAACAAGTGCCACACAACAACCAGGATGTACCCAAGAACAGTCAACAGGTGCCTCCTTAGAACAATGACCTGAACCGTGAGGACCCACTTCGCCCACGGATACGTAGCCAGGTTCAGGTCCCTAACAAAGGTGATGTCCAAGACCATGCCAACGGTACATCTCAAAATGATCAAGTCCCAGCAGAAAGCCGAAATGAGGTTCTTTCTGGAACTGATGTCGCCAACTCGACCGAAGGTACTAAGAAGAAGCACAAGAAGCGCATGCACCGTGCTGGAAGGAAGATTCAGCTCGCCCGCGCAAGTAGTGAAGCCCAACATGGGGAAAACAATGTTGCTACTAGTAAGATGGTTTCCCTCTCTGAACCAGCCTGCCTGACACGAGAAACCCCACTAGCCCCTGAAATCCTTAAAGCCCCAAGGCCAAAGAACTTCCAGGCCCTAACCCTGGAGTCCTACAGAGGAAAGACAGACCCAGTGGAGCATGCGAATAGCTTCTAGGCCCTTATGCTCTTCCATGGAGCTAACGATGCCAACATGTATATAGCATTCCCTACAACACTAAAAGAAGAAGACTGGCTCTGGTACTCCATATTGACTCTTGGTTCCATAAAAAATTGGGATCAGTTCTTCAAACTTTTTATCAACTAATTCTCCACAACTAAGAGACACTCCAAATTAGCAACTTTCCTATTCAATGTCATCCAAAAGCCAAATGAAACACTAAGAGAATACATTAGGAGATTCAACATTGAGCATTTGTAGATCCCGAACCTGGATCCCACTGTACAACTTATCGCAATGAAGAAAGGAGTGAAGCATCGCAAGATGAAGTGGGAACTTGAGTTATGCCCACCAACTACCATGGATGCATTTCTTGACGTAGCTCACAGGTTCATCAAGTTAGAGGTGGTAGTGGGAACAAAGTCTGACCAGAACGGGAAAAGGAAAAGAACCGAGGAAGAAGCCAATGCGAGCAATACCACACAAAGAAGTAAGTCTCCCAGGAGGAGCAAGTCGCGCCGAAGAAGCAAGTCGCTGGTGTGTCCAGAAGCGTGTCATTAAACACTTCGGAACACTAGTTTAAACATTTATACTCTCAAACAACTATTAACATAGTAAAGGATGAGAATGAGTCATATCCACAAGGGAGCGATGGAAAAATTAATATGCACTCAAATCCGAACAAGAAAACACAAGAAGGAAGTGAAAAAATATAAAAATTAATTAATTAAATTGAGGACAATATAGAATTCGATCAGTAGTAAAAGTTAAACATGTAGAAACATAAATAAATATAAAAATAAATAAATAAATAAAACAAAATAAAAATCTGTAATCCGATCAGAGTTAGCAATCTTCGGATCTCTCCTTTGACCCTCAAACTTCTCGAGCTAGGCCTTCTGTCTTACTTGGCCAAATTGCAAATCTGTAGAAAAGAAAATGAAGATCAAACAGAATGAAAATAAGTTGCAGAAAGGAAATAACAAAACTAGAATTGAAAGAACATAAATTAAAACTAAAATAAAGTAAATGTGGTTGGGATCCGAATCCAGAAGTGGCAGTAGTGGCTTAGGCGAATTGCAAGCAGGAATCCCTCCTCTTGCCTGGGCGTTCTCCTCTTCCTCTACCCTTGAACTTCTCAAGATCAGCCTTCCGTCTTACCTGGGGGCAGAATCCAACCCTTTCTCAGGAGCCCTTGGGTCCTTTTTATAGAGAAGGGTGGATACAACTGGGATTAGATAGAAAGAGGGAGTGGCCACTAGGTTTTAGCAAAAATATGGGTGACGTAGGGTTTAGAATGAAGGGTTAGGATGGTTCTAGGGTGATCATAAGGCTGAGAAGAAAAGGAGAAAGCACCCAATATTATGTAAGGCTGAGATTTAATGGCTAAAGGATGAATGGTGAAGATTATAAGTTAGGTGGCTCCTAGGGTTAGAATGGTAAAAAGAGAGTGCCCTAGAATGGATGGTGGAGATTAGAAGGGATGGAATGTGAGGACTTAGCAATTAGGGGCGGCTAGGGTTTGTTAAGAGTGAAAAGAATGGGTTAAAAGGCGCCCTAGGGTTTGCTAAGGCATGGGGAGCATGCTAATACAGTAGGAGGGGCACCAAACTGGGTTTAGCAGTTAGGAGGTGCCCTCCTGGTTTTAGTTTTTCACAAAAACACCCCCTCTCAGCTGGACTCCACACCAGCTTCCCAAAATTGTCATTTTAGCCATGAAAACCTCCCTGTTTTGCATAGAGACCCTTAGAGGCCACAACATTGAAATTAATTGGGAAATGGCACAATTTGACTACTCTAGGGCCAAAAATACCCCTGAATTGATGCCCTTAAGGCATCAAAATGCAAGGTTATCACACCCCCAACTTAACCATTGCTAGTCCCTTAGCAATGCAGCCTTAAAATTACACTGAGTATATAGATCCTTTCCATCTCAAGATCATCCCTAACAGAATTAATCGAGCATCCTGATTTTAGCATTTTTAAACTCTGTATAGATCGGTATTGGGCTTTAGGGGTAATGCTGTCTTGTTTTGAATACTTAGGGGCACTACCAAGGGGTAAACAGGTCATTTAAAAAGTTATCCACTATATCTACCTTGAACTCATCTTCCCCTAGGTTTGGATACTTAGGGGCACTACAAATGTTTAACTAGACTTTCTGTTTCCCTAATGAAGTGTTCATTTCTCCCGATTTTCAGTTGATATTTGTATTGGTCGTTGCTAGAAACGGACATCTTAAGATTATCGAGATATGGTTTAGTTCCTCGATTGGGGTCATGTCTAGGATAAAATCCAATGGGAAGTGACAACCCTCTACCTTGACCATGACATCCTTAATAACACTTCAAGAAGTGTTGACTGATCAATCAGTGAGTTGTAGAATTATCAGGGTTGATTTTAACTCGCCGATCCTGAACCAATCATAAATGGATGGAAGTAGGGTTATACTAGCCCTAAAATCCACTAGTGCCCGATCAAAGGTGATTCCAGTGATGACACAGCTTATGAGAGGAGCACTAAGGTCTTTCATATTCTGGGAGAGTTGATTTAGGAGAGCTGCACTAACATCTACCGAGAGCATCAATTTTTGTGGGGTCGATTGTGGCTCCATCATTTGAATACATAGTTCTTTCAAGAACTTGGCATAGGCCAGGACATGTTGGATCGCATTGAGGGGAGGGATGTTAATATGGACTTCCTGCCTCTCCTCATTGTGAGTTTCTTTGTTCTTTAGCAGTGGCCCAACTATGAGTGCAGTTGAAAAGGGAACTACGGGTTGGTTTACTATAGGCTCTTCTTCTAAAGTTTCCTTTACTTCTTCTTCTCCCCCCCAACTTAAGGTATTCCTGCTCCTTTTCATTAACCCTCTTTTTCTCACACGGGTCCTCTAAAATCCTCCCGCTCCTTAAGGTTGTAATGGCCTTGGTATTTTTACATTGAGGGTTCTTAGGAGGTAGCTGAATTTGTTGTGGAGGAAAACCCAATGGCTGATTTCTAGGAGTTGCAACCGGTTGATTCTGTATTTTTCCTACTTCTCTTCTCACCTTGGGTTCGGCTAGCTATCCTATTTGGATCTCTAATCTATCAGTGGACTACTGCTGATTTAGGATCAGCTACTGAAGCTGCATGAATTGGTCATCTACTATACGTGCTTGAGGAGGTTGTGGGTAAGCATGATAAGGTTAGGCTGATTGGTTCCTAGGATGCATCTGTTGGAATTAACTTTGCATTTGTGTCCTCTGAAATTGGGGGGCCATGGAGTTAGATAGGTTGTATTGGGATTGTGTATAGGTTTGACATGGTTGAGCCGGTTGAGTCCCATGGTAATCATTGTACTCCCATTGGGTCTATGATTCAGACCACTGAGAGTGCATATCTGGCAGGGGGTTTTCTTGGACTTGGTTCCTATAATTGAAATTGGGTTGATTTTCCCACCCAAGGTTATATGGAGTAGAGAATGGGTTAGCCTTGGGTTGGACAAAATCTGTTGGCCACATGTATTTGGTTTGGACGGACTAGTTGACATGGGCCCGCCGTAGGGCATTGGCTGACATGATGGGTCGGGCTTGTACATATGGAACATGATGGATAGGATGACAAGGTTGGGTATGGGCCACTTTGTTGACGACGTGCAAGGACTTCGTCAAGTCTTTGGGCCATTCCATTAATCTTGTCCAATTGTCGAGACACGTGGTTCCAATCAATTTGTGGTTCAGGTTGGAAGTAATTTCTCATTCCACAAACTCCAGCCATTGAATTCATTTTATTTTAACCCCCTTTTTTTTTTTTTTTTAATTTAAATTTTGAATTTTAATTTCAAATTTAGATCTTGAAATTTAAATTCTGAAATTTAAACTCAAATTTGATTTTTTAAATCTTTTTAATTAAAAATTTAAATTCAAATTCAGATTTTGAAATTTAAATTCCTAAATTTAAAATTTTTTTCTCTTTTTTTTCTTTTTAATTCAAAATTTAAATTTATAATTCGCCAAAAACTTGGTGTGTTCAGAAGCATGTCGTTAAACACTTCAGAACACCAGTTTAAATATTTATAATTTTTCTAACTCTCAAACAACTACTAACGCAATAAAGGGATGAGAATGGGTCATATCAACAGGGAAGCGATGGAAAAAATTATATACACTCAAATCCAGACAAGAAAACACAAGAAGGAAGTGCAAAAATATAAAAATTAATTAATTAAACTAAGGACAACATATAATTCAATCAATATTGAAAGTTAAACATGTAGTAACATAAATAAATAAACAAAAGAAACAAAATAAAAATCTATAAGCCGATCAGAGGTAGTAGTCTCCGGATCTCTCATTTGACCCTCGAACTTCTCAAGCTAGGCCTTTCGTCTTACTTGGCCGAATTGCAAATCCACAGAAAAGAAAACGAAGATCAAATAGAATGAAAATCAATTGCAGAAAGGAAATAACGAAACTGGAATTGAAAGAATAGAAATTAAAACTAAAATAAAGTAAAAGTGGTTGGGATCCAATTCTTGAGGTGGCAGTAGTGGTGTTGGCGAACTGCAAGTAGGAACCCCTCCTCTTGCATGGGCGTCCTCCTCTTTCTCTACCTTTAACTTCTCAAGGTCAGTCTTTCGTCTTAACTGGGGGCAGAATCCAACCCTTTCTCAAGATCCCTGGGTCCTTTTTATAGAGAAGGGTGGATACAACTGGGATTAGAGAGAATGAGGGGGGTGGCAGTTGGGTTTTAGCAAAAATATGGGTGTCGTAGAGTTTAGAATGAAGAGTTAGGATGGTTCTAGGGTGATCCTAAGGCTGAGAAGAAAAGGAGAAAACATCCAATATTATGTAAGGCTGAGATTTAATGGCTAAAGGATGAATGGTGAAGATTATAAGTTAAGTGGCTCCTAGGGTTAGAATGGTAAAAAGAGAGTGCCCTAGAATGGATGGTGGAGATTAGAAGGGATGGAAGGTGAGGATTTAGCAGTTAGGGGCGGCTAGGGTTTGTTAAGAGTGAAAAGAATGGGTTAAAAGGCGTCCTAGGGTTTGCTAAGGCGTGGGGAGCATGCTAATACAGTAGGAGGGGCGCCAAACTGGGTTTAGCAGGTAGGAAGCACCCTCATGCTTTCAGTTTTCACAAAAACACCCCCTCTCTCAGCTGGACTTCACACTAGCTTCCCAAAATTGTCATTTCAGCCATGAAAACTTCTCAGTTTTGCACAGAATTTGCCCAGAGTACCTTAGAGGCCACAACATAACGAGGAGCTGACCTCGCCGGCGGGAGCCGAGGACTGCACCTCAACACCCTCAAGCCCACTAGAGCCACTAAGAAGTCTATCTATGCTAGCACTAGACATATTGAAATAGGAACAGGAAAGGAGAACAAACTAGGGAAGAAAAGACAAACTCACCGAAAAAGATGAAAACGACCTCGGAACACAAGGGAAGAAGTTGCGAGCTGAAGGACTCCCATGCGACCTCGGGAGAGCTCAATCACAAGATTTTTGGCGAAGAAGAGGGTCCCCTTGGCCCCCTATTTATAGCTCACCGCATGGCGATCAACGGATGAGACCTGCTCGATCCAACAACTCTCATGAAAACCAGTTGCACGACACCCGAGGACGAAATTGGTTGAGCACGCTCTTTGACGTCCGTAGAGTCTATAAACAACGTGACGTCCGCGCCTACCCAAGATGCGATCTGGGTCATTTCGTGGTTGAGCCAGACGATTGAACAGGCCCGACCAACGGTTTGCTCTTCAGATTGTCAGACCCCGTGCCAAATCCACCTAGATCATCCATGAACTCCTCGCACCGGGTTGGGACCCCTGGCACGAGGAGTGGGGGGCAATTGATGAAGGGTGATTTGGTGCAACCTAGCGAGGAAGGGACATGTGGACACGACCTGACTAAGGAATGACAACTCAGCCTAGCAAGCCTAGTTCGTAATGTTTGAGCTCGGGTGTTCGATCACCTCGGCACAAAATCACCTCGACATCGGGCACCTCGGCATTCAATCTAGTTCGACACTAAAGAACCGAAGTATCAGCTCAGGGCTATCGACCCGAACCGCAATGTAACGACTCCAGAAGTTTCTCTAGTAGACTCCGAACCTCACAAAATCACGCCGCATAACGGCAGGCCTAATCTTCTCTCCGCCCGGATCGGGCGGAATCGATAATCTTTATTAATTGATACGTTACTCCCCAATTAAAGTAGAAATGGTTCCCCTCAAGACGAAGATCCCGGAACCGATCCGCAAAACCTGCGAGAGCTCAACTATATAAAGGCACCAACCCAATGACACAAGGTACACATGATTTTTCAACTCTCTAGCTCTCTAGCTCTCAAAGCTTTCAGCTCACACCACAATATACTAACTTAAGCATCAGAGCGACCTCGCTCGGTTAGCCACCCCGAGTTCTCTGATCCATTGTCTTGCAGATTCACCTAACTCGCTGCTCGATTGGAAGCCAGATCATTCTCCATCAGGGAGTAGTCATATCGCACACCATCAATCGTAGTGTTGGTTCCTTGATTTCCATCATCTGCTTTCTCTCCAATGCTTTGAGTTGCGTTTCCATTTGCATCGACATTGAAAGCAATGGCTTCAAAAATCAGAGTCATCACCTCCTAGAACCTCCCTTCAGAGAGGGAGGCCTCTACAAGGAGCCTCCAAGCATTCTCCTCTGTTGCTTCCTCATAGTTCTGTTTCCTCTTTAACACCATGTCGCCATTGATTTTCCACATAGCTGGGTTGACCTGAGTGTTAAAGAAGCTCTGGATTTACTTCCCCAAGTGCTTGCTTCTTAGCATAACACTATAATTGTTCCAAGTGGTAAAGTTAATCAGCCATCCTAGATGCAATGTGCCTAGATAAAAAGGCTCAAGGACATTGTAAGGTGTTGGGGAAGATACAATATAGTAGTAGAAGTGAGTGTGAAAAGCAATCCCAAGATAGCAAGAAACTTTCCCCTAAGTTTGTGTGTTAAATGGGTTGTTCAGTCAAGTAACAGAAAATACAAATAGTAGCCACCACACAATAGCACAACAGAATTTTTACATGAAAAACCCCAAAATTGGAGAAAAACTACAAAACCTATGGTCCGTTAAAGTCTTCAACTAATTCAGAAATTAATGAATACAACAATCCTCTCTAGTTGCAACTAGAGATTTACACACATCAAGGAAATAATCTTTTTTTCACAAGTACAATATTAATATCACCAAATGTAAGGTGGACTTAATAAAAAACAAAGGTTTGGATTGGTGAGTTGATGTAAATATGAAATTGAAAAGAAAGGAAGAAAACCAATTTGAACTGGAGTGAGATTCTTAACTCCTTGAACAACACTTAATCACATCAAAAACGGACTTAGAAATACATCCAAACTTGACCTTGAATGGAACAGAAACCAACTATTTCCTCTTCTTCACAAAACTCAAAACCCAAAAAAAACCCCAATTCTTTTCTTTGTTTTTCTTCTCTCTTTTTTCACTTCGATGGTTACCAAAATAGAAACACACCAAATAAAAAAGGTGGGAGCCTTTTTTGCTTCCACAATATGACTACTTTTTGGGAGCACCAAAAGGTGGGGTGGGCCCCTCATATGGGCTGGACCCACACCCAACATAAGGGATGTTGTTATCTTAAAGGCGGATACAGGATTCAGATACAACATTAGATAAATCAAAGTATTTCCGCCATCAAACAATGAAGTAGAAACCTCTCCGATGACATAGAATAATGAAGGAACCTTGTTGTCTCCGACGGTTGAGGGAGGATAAATGAAGAGAGGGAATATGAAAAAGTTGCAACGGATTGGATTGAAGAGGTGTCTCCGACGACGGTAGAGATTCATTGTGTGTCGATGAGGGTGAAGAGGCAGTGTGGAGGGACTAGCGAGGAGAAGAGAACAAAGAGGGAATGAAAAAAAGCGGGTTAATTGAATTTGATAGCTTTTTTGGAGTCCAGACCGCCGTTAGGTATGGACTTCGTCACTTTCAAACAAAAGAGGGAGAGGGTGGTGTGTTCAGTTCTTATTGGCTGGGACAGAATTTTTTTCTGTCCCTAGGGGACAGACGACCCAGTGTAAATCTGCCTTGACCCAATAGGGTTGGGTTAGGGTCAGGTTTATTTTGGTGTAGGGTTAGATTAGAGTTTTGATTATTTAACTTGAGTCATATTGGTAGACCTGTCCTCTAAGTCATGATACTCCTACATCTATATGAGTATTTGCCTAAATTGCTATAACTTCTAACTCCATACTCTTAAAAGTTTAAGAGGTTGTAGGTGGAGTTCGGCTGGGTTACACATCTACATGTTACAATGTAGGTTGCACTTCCATCCACGTTATAACACGTAGATGGTTCATGTGACGTACAAAAAAAAAAAAGTAAAGAGGGGAGTGTTAACTTCCGTTACATATTTTTTTTTCCATTTTTTAACCTAAAAAATAAAAAGAAAAGCTTTAAGTTTATTCATGATTTTTGAATTGCTTTTGAATCGGACGGTCAGACCGTTTGGCCCGAGAATCATCCACTACCATTTTTTTTTTATCTCAAACCTGGTTCCTAGCCAAAAACCTTTGAATCAGTCAACGACCTGTCGACCTGTTCAATAATTTTTGGCCATTTTTTATTTTAATTTTTTTAATTTTTATGTCAAAATGGGTCATTTGTTTGAATTAGACAGTCAAACCGTCGACTCAAAAACTAGTGGCCAGAACAAACTGGACCAGACTAGAAAAACCATCCATTTTACCCCCAAACTATTATTTTGCCAAAAAACGTTGATTTGGTCAACAAACCGCTGACCCAAGCATTCGAACCGTTCGAACCACCCAATGGTTTTGGTCGTTTTTTATCTTTTTATTTCTTTTGTCAGAACGAGTCATTTGTTCGATTCGAACGGTCGGACCCTTGACCCGTTCAGGGGTCTAAAATGGGCCATTCATTTGAATAAGTCAAGGGTCCAGTTCCCGGGTCGAACAACCCGACCATTCGAATCGAACCCTGATCGGTCAAGGGTCTGGTCTAGGTCGAACGGTCAGACCATTTGAATCGAACGAATGGCCCGTTCTAACAAAAAAATAATAAAAAATAAAAAATAAAAAAAAACAAAACTGTTGGTCAGTTCAAATGCTTGGGTCAACGGTTTGTTGATCAAATCAATGTTTTTTCGGCAAAATAACGGTTCTGGGGAAAATGGATGTTTTTTCCGATGTGACTGTTCGGTCCGATTTGGTCTATTCTAACCATGGTTTTCAAGTTGACAATTCAATCGTCCGATTCAAATGAATGGCTCATTTTGATATAAAAATAAAAAAAAATAATTAAAATAAAAAATAGTCAAAAATCGTTGAATGTTGACAAGTCATTGACTGATTCAAAGGTTATTTTTGGCTAAGAACTGGGTTCGAGATAAAATGGAACCTGTTGTCTTGACGATTCTCAGGCCAAACGATCTAACTGTCCGATTCAATAGCAGTTCAAAAACCATGAATAAACTTAAAGCTTTTCTTTTATTTTTTGCGGATGGAAGTGCAGCCTGCGTTGTAACATGTAGATGTATAGCCCAGCCGAACTCTTGTAGGTGGATCCAGTTGGTAGGGTTCAACCATATATGGTTGGTCAGGTTTGAAAAAAATAAGTTTTGGGGGACAGCCGGTTAAGTTGAGGTTGGAACGTTAGAGGTTAGGTTAGCGTTAAGGCAAACCTACGAGAGAAAGCTAATGGCAAAAAAATTATTGTTGGGGTCTAAGATGACCCAAGTCAATGATTTTAACAAAGGAACAGATAGGTTGTTTGGACGGTTTCTGGGCTGAATGGTTGAACCGTCCGAATCAACGACCGTTCAAAAACCATGACCGGACGTGAACGTCGCGCATTTAAGGATTATAAAAATGAGCTCATTTCCTCGATACCCCCTTACACAAGTTTTACAAGTACAATTGTTGGAAACATCAAATATAAATTCATTATAACTTAATGGTGAAGTCATGTAATATTTGATTTATTTGGAGTTTTTCTTGCAAAAACGGCAGCTTCCATTGTTGAGGGGAGTGGGTAAGTACATTTTATACATCAAATTAATCCAAGGAATAGGCAAGGCAACTGAAAATCTGAAATACTGCGTACAGATGTAGGGGCCGGGGAAGTTGGGCATTGGAATGGGATCGTCGTCATACTGAAACTTCTTCTTAAGTCGTGTTCATGGTGGTATCGATAGATGACTAATTGAGATGGATCCATGCATGCCAGCGCAGCTAGCTAGGAAGAACGATATAAAAGCTGTGTCTCGTAAAGGCCGGTTTTAATTTACTTGACAGAACGCTAAGTAGCGTGCCAGAACACACTGATCTGATCATCAGTGATGATCACAGCAGTATCGTTGTGTCCCCTTCTCCTTGTGTACTTGTACTTGATGAGGAAGCTTCTACATGAAGGACAAAGCCATTCACCATTCAGGTAACGCCATTTTGGCCTTGGCCGGGCACGCTACTTGAGCAGCCATTTGGCTAATTAGATCCAGATCGATGGAGTCCATCCAATCCTACCACCATCACCACACTCCAGACCCCAGAGTGTGTGTCATTCAGAACCAGTTCGGCTTCAGTCGGGACATTGGGTTCTCTTCAAGAGAGGTATTCGCAATATAGAGTTGGGAGCCGAGAAAGGCTGTTTGAACGATGTGGGCACGGGGGTCTGCCTTGATGGAAGCCTATCTCGGTGATGGCGGCCTTCAACTTCATTGCGAATAAGTGCAAACCCAGGACGCTTTCATACACATGACATGATGACAAAATGAAGGTGGAATTGGAATGGGAGCCTTTCCTTTTGGTTTGGTGGCCCCCTGGCTCCTGGTTGTGGTGGGGTTGCCACTTGTCACTTGTTTGTGAACCAGAATCCCCTGCAGGAGAGGAGATGGTACTGACATGCTGCATTGTGATTGGTCCACTATTACGTACGATTGCAACTTTAGAAGATTCGGAACTCAGCAACACTTGCAAAGTTTGATAACAACAATAACATATTTGGTACTTGGTGCTTTGGGATGGAGGCCAACATTCAAAGCATATCGTACATCTTTCGTCGCTACCTGAGGGTTCAGCCGAGCGCTGACACTCCGGATCACCTGCCAAAACAATCACGTTCCAAGTTTCCTACACGTCTCATACATAATCATGACGTGTTTAGTCTTATGGTGAGATATATGTAGTATTGGATCAAATTAAATTAGTAGAGGATTAGAACGTGTTTTGTTAAGGAAGATTTCAACTGGAAAGGTGAAAAGGACTCTTACTGCTTTACAGTGAGAATATTTCTTTATTTATTTGCTTTATTTTATGGGGAAGTTTTTCCAATGTACAGTTGTAAAAGACTGTTAGAATGGTGTGTGCACAACTTTGCCCTTATAGAAGTCCATCCTTATCAAATTCCCAAAAGACTCGCAGCTCTGACTTTATATCTAAGTTTCATACAATACATTTCATTAACGCCCCACATGCACATCTTAACATGCATTGAAAAATCTCCCGTAAATGTCATTGAAAGATATTCCCAGTATACAATTGGGATATACTGTGGGGCTAGCTCTACGGGATTGTCAAAGCAAAGGCCATGGGCCCATTGGAAGATATTCCCAGTATACAATTGAGATTGAGATGAGTGAGGATTCAGTACTGGGGTGTGCTCTTCATCGAGCAAATCATGAGCATCCTACATACATCATTGGCTCAAAAATTCAAGATAATGGCTTGCCAGCTATGATAAACACGTGGAAAGATTCTAATTGGATATTACAAATGACTAATTATCCATATCTAAAAAAGAAACAAAAAATAAACATATATACATACAAGAGATGGAATTGGAGTCTGCTGGTGGGCAGGAACCTTCCTCTAATTATGACCACACATAAAACAATGAACTTAGTGGGTTGACATATCACCACACACTCCATGCGTGTAAAGCAAATAATCTTTCAAATTGATTTTTTTTCAAGCCTAATCTTTTATATTGATTTGAAAGTGGTGAGCAAGCACATGTTTTTTTGTTTATATTTTGAGTTAGAGAATTTTTTGGGAATACCCAAAAATATAAAAAATAAAATCAAAACCGCGTTGAAATCAGTCTCTCTTTTAGGTTAAATTCTAAATACCCCACCCCCTAACTATGGGGTGTGACACTTTGCTACCTGAGACTGAGACTGTCTCACAAGTTTGAAATACCTCCCACCTTTCACTTGTATACCAAATAACTTTAGGAGAATGATGGTTCCCCGCAGGGTTAGAATTTGTAAGCTCAAAGTATATTTTGGATAAATGCTAGCTTGGAATTGATGTTAATTTATATATGGGTATAAGTACATAGGGTGTGAATTTTGACCTTTTTAAGTGTTTATAGTTTTGTGGTGAAAAGCAGAAATCTTCATTGGGCCTGTTCGTACTTCTCCAAATATCTTTCTAAGGAAAATGAAGATGTTTTAAGGCCCTTTTTTTTTCAAAAATCTGTATTATCTTTTTAAACATCTTTTGAAAAACTTATAATGTCGGAAAGACATAAAACTGGAAGAGTTTTGGTGAATCTAAATCCATCTTTGAATTTTGATATATAAATACCATTTGATTGATTAACATGTTTATAATATCGATTGATGGTCCACAGGTTTTTTTAGATATAACGTCTTTCAAATATCATAACCCCTTTCTATAGAAAAAGGGTTCTCTTTGAATAAATCAATATAAAATAGTTAGCTTTTCATGCACGACTCTTTACTGCTTAATGTGGTTTGCACCAGATGCCTGAAAATCGAGAGCAAATACTTATTTCAGTGAAAATACAGAAATATATAACAAAAGAACAAAGACTTATTTCAAATGAAGATATAAGAGAGAACAAAACCAAGCCACACATGCCCAATGAGGTACTCTAGTTATCTTCCTCTCTTCTCACCCAGGGTGCATTTGATTTAAGGTAGATTGGACACTACCCAAATCAAAATTAATTTGGACAGACCAACAAGACATATTGAATTGGACCAATCCAGACTTAATAGTCCAAAATATTTATGGGATTGAATTGGACCTAGTCCATCTGTAATGAATTTATATTAGATTGAATTGGATTAAGTCAATATCTAGTCTATTGATAGAATATAAGAATATAGGTGTCAATGGACAATATTTGGGTTAGAACTAATCTAAATTAAAACAAATTTGTACAGGTTAGATGGTCCAAACATTGAATTGGATTGATCCAAAATGGTGCAAAATATTCATTGGATTGGATTGGACCTAATCTATTTGTAATGTACTCACATTGAACTGGATCGAGTTGGACCTAATCTAGTCTAATTGACACCTCTACATTGAGGAGAAGATTTTGATGGGATGGAAAAGGATGGAGTGGTATGGGATGGGGCAACAAAAATGGGTGAAGTTTTTTCAAATTCCATTTTTTAGTTGTAAAAGAGAAAATAATAGGAAAAACAGCACCATTAATATTATGAATTAGTTAAATACTAAATAATATTTAATTAATAAATCAACCCATTAATTTATAATATGCTATTTATTATTTATTAATTTAATAATTTAATTTTTATTGTTATTTTTTAAATAATTATAATATTTTATTATTTAACATTAACTAATATTTTAATTTTTGTTAGTCTATTTTTATTTTATTAATACTTATTTGTCTAAGGCTAACTTCTAAGGTTAGTATTTTATTAATACTTATTTGTCATCACCCTACAGAGATGACAATTTGGAATCCGGATCTTCTACCCACAACACACTACCCCCCATGAATCGGGAACATTTTCCCCTACATAATACTATATAGGAAGATGAGATGTTCTCCATGTGTGACTGCAATGTTATGTGAGTAGACATGAGCAGAATTTTTGTGGGCAAGAGATCCGGACTCAACAAGAATCCTACTTATGAAAACTCTGCCCGTCTGCCCACAACACACTACCCGGTGAATTAGGAACATCTCCCCCTATATAATACTATATAGGAAAATGAGATGTTCTCCATGTATCACATAGGCTCCACCCCGATCGGGGCGGGGTGGGGCAAAGTCGAGGATTCCCGTTTCCCGTGGTGTTAGGATTTTTAGCCCCGTCGCGATTCGGGGCGGAGAATTTGAATTCGGAATTGGGGACGGGATTTTTCGCCCCGGCCCCGCCCCGTTGCCATCCCGCGCCCAAAGAGATTTAAACCTCAATGGTTGGTTCTTCGGGTTGAGGATCATAGCATATGCTGAGTGGCAGTGGCAGGGATAAAATTGTAATGTCCACAGGCTTCTTCGTCCGTTAAAAACTTCCTGTACGGGCTACGGGACTAACTGCTTGAGAGAGAAGGCGAGACGAAGAAGCGGCCGCTGCAACTTACCAACGCAGTACGAACCAGAGCCCATGAAAATCCAATTTTCTCGCCCAGTCATTCGAATTTACTTCCAAAATATAAATGCATAACCTCCCTATTCCTCCCCTCGAAAATTCCCAGTCGTCGAACCACAGAGAATTTTTTCCTGGCTTCCTCCTCAAGCGCTCTCTCTCTCTCTCTCACACACACACACACACTGCGTTTGTTCGCGCAAGGTTCCCTCTCTCTCTCTTAGTAAGTAGCCAATTTGCGTTTCACTTTATTTCTTTTTCCACTTTAATGTTTACTATTCCATATGCTTTCTTTCTTTAATATTATGCTTTGAATGTTCGCTTTGTGCTTTTAGTACTGACAAGTTCACTGAAGATCTCATCGTCTGTGTGTTATTCCTAATTCCCCCCACTGTGTAGTCACTACTCACTACTGGTATATGTCTTTTAATTTCATTTTGTGCTTTTGCACAACTTCGCCCTTCAAAATATTCGTTTTACACTTTTACTTCCGAAGTAGAGAGACAGAGACTGGTTTCAGATTTTCTCCGCTTTCCTGATATGCTGTTCAAGTATCGTTAGATCCGGTTAAGTTACAACAATAAAAACTTAATAACACATTCAAGAGTTATTGGCCAGTTCCCTTATTCCTTTCTTCCTTTATATTTTCTTTGAAGTCTTGAAACCAGCACTTTGATGTTCTTAAACTCGAATTTCTTGTAATATATATATATATATACAAAGAGATACAGCATTTTATCTTTTAGTTCTTGAACAAAATTGCTTTTGAAAAATCTAGGTAACATCACCCCATCTTTGCAACTGTTATTTCTGCATTCCATCTGGAAGTTGTAAGGTTTTCATTTCATAATTGATAATTCATACCATCGCCATCGGTTGACTGCACACATTTCATCTCCCCCACCCCTACCCGAGAGATTTACTATTTTAGTTTATGATTATTATTTTTTATAATTTGCCTCTCTTTTGAACTTCTTTGTAGGAGGTCCAGATGGTCTTTACTCTTCAGACGATTTGTTTACAAATACTGTTTTGAATAAGAACCGAGTTACAAGACATTACAATGGAAGAAAGACCATTTCCTGCCTGGTCTTGGTCGGTCGAGCGGTGCCTCAAGGAATACAGTGTTAAACTAGAAAAGGGCCTGAGCTCCTACGAGGTTGAGAAGCGGCGAGAGAGGTATGGCTGGAACGAGCTTGAGAAAGAAAAGGGGAAGCCTCTATGGTGCCTTCTCTTGGAACAGTTTGATGACATGCTTGTCAAGATTCTACTGGTTGCAGCCTTTATCTCACTTGTTCTTGCTTACTTGCATGGGCACGAATCCGGAGAGACGGGCTTTGAGACCTATGTGGAGCCTTTTGTAATTGTCATGATTCTTGTGCTTAATGCCGTAGTTGGGGTTTGGCAGGAGACTAATGCTGAGAAGGCTCTGGAAGCCCTTAAAGAGATGCAATCTGAGTCTGCCAAGGTTCTTAGGGATGGTTACTATGTTCCAGACCTCCCGGCACGAGAGCTTGTCCCAGGTGATATTGTGGAACTACGGGTTGGAGATAAGGTTCCTGCTGACATGAGAGTTGCAGCCCTGAAGACCTCAACGCTGAGAGTTGAGCAGAGCTCATTGACAGGAGAGGCAATGCCTGTCCTCAAAGGTGTGAACCCCATCTTTATGGATGACTGCGAATTGCAGGCTAAAGAATCTATGGTTTTTGCGGGTACCACGGTTGTAAACGGGAGCTGCATTTGTATTGTTGTTAGCACAGGGATGCGTACCGAGATTGGGAAGATCCAGACACAAATACATGAAGCATCACTAGAAGAGAATGATACCCCTCTGAAGAAGAAACTCGATGAATTTGGTGGAAGGCTGACAACTGCAATTGGGCTTGTTTGCCTTGTTGTATGGGTGATCAACTATAGATACTTCCTAACCTGGGACCTCGTGGATGGTTGGCCAAAGAATTTCCGGTTCTCTTTTGAGAAATGCACCTACTACTTCAAGATAGCTGTTGCCCTCGCAGTTGCTGCAATTCCAGAGGGGCTTCCTGCCGTAATTACAACTTGTTTGGCCTTGGGTACCAGAAAAATGGCACAAAAGAATGCAATTGTAAGAAAGCTTCCAAGTGTGGAGACATTAGGATGTACTACTGTAATTTGTTCAGATAAGACTGGGACCCTCACAACCAATCAGATGTCGGTAACTGAATTCTTCACATTGGGAGGGAAGACAACAGCATCTCGAGTTTTTCGTGTTGACGGCACAACTTACAACCCCAAGGATGGGAGCATTGTGGACTGGACTTGCTACAATATGGATGCTAACTTGCAAACCATGGCAGAAATATGTGCAGTCTGCAATGATGCTGGAATCTTTTGCACTGGTCGCCTCTTCCGAGCCACAGGTTTGCCCACTGAGGCAGCTCTCAAGGTTTTGGTTGAAAAGATGGGGGTTCCAGATGCTAAGGCAAGTAACAGAATAAGAAAAACAGAGCTTGTGGCAGACTATTTGATTGACCGCAGCACTGTCAAACTAGGTAAGGCAGTAACCTGCCATTTTTGTTTCATGTCTGTTCTAAGATGGAAATAATGCAGTTTCAAGCTCTTATTTATCTCTGCATAGTCTAGGTTGTTGTGAATGGTGGGCAAAAAGATCGAAGAGGATTGCAACATTGGAATTCGATCGCATTCGTAAGTCAATGAGTGTTATTGTCCGGGAGCCAACTGGACAAAACCGACTTCTTGTCAAGGTGATCATTTATGATCTATTTGCTCATTATATTAAGAACCTCAAAATATCAATATCTTAGATCCTATGCTTCCATATAAGTCATTTTGCCTGTGTTATTTGTTCTTGGATGAAATTGTTGTTAGTTAAATAAGTGGAAGTAAATTAGTTAGATTTCTTTACTGCTTGTTCATGTGTAGCAGAGCTTTCTACAAATGTGCAAGTGTCTTCTTTTGCTTCACCGCCCAATTCTTGTAAATGCCTTTATAACTGGAGCTCCCTGGAATGGAACTAAGATCACCAAATGCTTGCCTTTGAAGTTTCATATGCTAATGAACATAAAACTGTACTTGATTTTTTAATGACATTGTGGTGCATCACAAATAATATACCAGATAAATTGAATGTCTGAACCATCAAAATGGCTTCCAAAACTTAGTTAATTAGTGTCATTCATCCAAGTAATGTACCAAAACTTCAATAATCTAGTCCATCCAAGTGAGGCACCAATCAACCCAAAGATCTAAGCTGTGAAAGTGGTATGCTAAATTGGTTATCTCAATCATCCAAGTGATTCCAGGAATTCAACTAATCTAGGTGGTCCAACTAATATACCAAATCAACCCAAAACCAAGGCCATCAAATTGTTCTCCTAGAGTCACGGATTAATCTTGCCCATCCAAGTTATGTACCAAATTAAACCAATAATCCGGTTTGTCAAAGTGGTATCCATAAATGAGTCAATGGATCTAACCCCTCTAAGCCATATAACAGAGTTTATCTTTTCCATTAACCAAAATCGGACATCATCACTGTCTTTATTTTAGCTTTGAAAGCATAAAAATGATATGTGCACAATTTGGCAAATTCTCTCTCACCCCCAAGGTACAGGGCAGGTCCCTGTAAAGAAATGATAATCAAAAGGCTAGAGTCAGCCCAAGCTTTGTTAATAAAATAGAAAGTAGATGAGAAAACATTCTAAGACAAAATCTAGGGCTGCTTGTCTGCCTTCAAGAGGGACAAACAGAAGATGGTGATTCCTTCTTGGAAAATGTCAAACAATGCTATGCAGGGCCAAAACTCAACCGTACCAAACCTTGCTTTAGTGGTAGATCCTTACTATCCACTACTAATCTAATTACCAAAACAACCCCAAATAACAAAGTACTCTTAAGACTTAATGACTACTTAAAAGCTCACTTTTGGAATGATATTTATTTTGGTCACTGAAATACTGCTGAAAAATACAGATAACATACTAAATCTGTGACACAGAGAAGAATTTTGGTCAAACAGGTACTCTGCATCAACCACCCATTAGTTAATTTGTTCAACTCCTTTTCATCCATCTGGATATTCTTGCTAGCTTCCTTACCCAATCATTTCTCTGAATGTGGGCTAAACTAATTGTCTCTCCTTGAGCACACTTACTCTGACATATAACAGATCTCTGATAATGCCCAATGGCCTTGTAGGAAGCTGGCCAACTTGTGATGCAATTGGATTTACATCTTCCCCATCTAAGCACCAAACCTTCTAGAATATCAGATATAGCCTATCTGTAAGTCTTGGTGCAGTTAAATGGTATAAAATTTTCAGTTATTCTTTGGCATTTTGAGAAGTCCAAATTTCCCTGGAATTAGCTTAAGATAAGAGCAAGTAGGAAATCTATCTTTCTTCAAGTGCAGTAACTCAAAATTTCCTTTATTGAACCCTTTAATGTCTTTCACTGCCTGTTGTCTGATGGCCATGCACATTTCTATTGTTCTATTTTTCCTCTCTAGTGTAGGAGTATTTGCTATGCATGTGTGCAAGATAAAAGGATTAAAAAAAAAAAAACTGATATGCTATGATGATACTAAAATTTAAGTTTTATTGTCTGCATAAAAACAGACAAGTATCTGCATTTTATGGTATAGATATTTGCCAATCAGCACATGCATCAATCTAGTTTCATTTATATTCAAAATGCCATGTTATCAGGAAGCCATTTACTTTTCTGGCCATAGGGTATTTGCAATTTCCTCCTTAAATGGGTGTGGGATCTATTTATTCCTATCCTAATGGAATAAATACTGTTCTTATTGAGGTGGAGCATATTGTACTCAAGCAACCATGATTTTATATGCTTAATGAGTTAGAATTATGACCAGAATATGCAAGTATGCATATTGAACTGCCATATGGACCAGGACCAGGACTTATGATGAAGATGAAATGGCATTGTGGTTTGAGTTACTCTTTTTTCTATTAGCTCCTGCAACAGTGCACAATGAAATAATTGTTGTCTTTGTTGGTAGCATAGTTGTGAAATTTTCTAATGGTAAATTCATCTAAGTTGCTTTTTCACCTAAATGATTGGGATAAGATTCAACTGTATTGTTGTGGTAAGATATGGACTATGGACACACTCATAACACGACCAGTATGACCAGGTAGAGTTGATGTCTCTGAACAAGGGTGCCATTTGTGTTACATGTAATTGAAACTATGTTAAAATTAAGATCTCCGACTTTTTAGGACGGTTTATCTGCATAAAATCATTTGGTTAGTTAAATGTTGGTCCTGTTACAAAAATTTGTATTGCCGAGGGTTCTAAGGCTGAAATTTTTGCATATTAACATGCAGTCTCATTCTGTAGAGAAACAAGCCTGTTTTGTTTGATATGAGAAGTTCCACTATAATTAATGATTACTGATTTGATCAGGGACAATTTTTGAACTATAAAATTAATGGTTTGGACTTGCAGGGTGCTGTTGAGAGTGTTCTGGAACGCAGTACACATGTGCAGCTGGCAGATGGATCAATTGTTCAAATAGATGATCCATGTAGGCAGCTATTACTGTTGCAACTAATAGAAATGAGTTCAAAGGGATTGCGTTGCTTGGGTTTGGCATATAAGGATGACTTAGGAGAGTTCTCAGACTACTATGCAGAGAGCCATCCTGCTCACAAGAAGCTGCTTGATCCTGTTAACTACTACTCCATTGAAAGTAACCTAGTTTTTGTAGGGGTTGTTGGTCTCAGAGTGAGTGCTTCCAGAACATTAGTCTGGATTAGTTGCCAGTGGCAATATTGTAAATGTTGATTCTATTTTCTGATTGGAACAGGATCCTCCTCGTGATGAAGTATACAAAGCAATTGAAGATTGTAGAGAAGCTGGCATTAAGATTCTGGTGATCACTGGAGATAATAAGTCAACAGCTGAGGCTGTTTGTCGGGAAATTCGACTATTTCCTAGTGGTGAGGACCTTAGAGGAAGAAGTTTTACAGGTAAGGAGTTCATGTCTCTTTCCTCTGCAAAGCAGAACGAGGTTTTGTTAAAACCTGGAGGGTTGGTTTTTTCTCGCTCTGAGCCCAAGCACAAACAAGAAATTGTAAGGATGCTGAAGGAAAGGGGTGAGATTGTTGCAATGACTGGTGATGGTGTGAATGATGCTCCTGCACTGAAGTTAGCTGATATTGGAGTCGCAATGGGCATCACTGGAACTGAGGTAACATGTCTAACCATTTGTAATTTTTGTGAAATACCTCACCCTTTTACAAAGGGGACAGTTGCCTGACATACTGGGAGACGGAACCATCTTTTGACGGGTCTTTACTTGGAAGATCTACTGTTAAAGCCAAATCCAACCTGAAACATCATAATGGTCTAGACTCAAAGTGATATCTATTACCATTCCATGTCATCAATACAACATGAGTGTCCTTATGGATTCCAAATGAGTACTCAGATGTTCATCAATCATGCCTGGACAAGTCTGGTCTTTACAACATCTTTAATAGTATAAAATGATTGTTCAGAATACTGTTATGATCTGGAAAAGAATGAATTCAAAGGATTCTTCAGCATGATCTCTCAAAGATTAAGACATATTGAAACCTTGTTTTGTTGCATCCCATGCTTGACATTTCAGGTCGCAAAGGAAGCGTCAGACATGGTTCTTGCAGATGACAACTTCAATACCATTGTTTCTGCTGTTGCTGAGGGTCGCTCAATTTATAATAATATGAAAGCTTTCATCAGGTATGCTGCTGACATGCAAGAATGAATCTCCAAGCACCCCTTTTTGTAGGCTTAGCCCTTGCTACCAACTACTTCCACAAACAATTGCTTCTCATTTACCACTTGCCTTGCCATGGTATTGGCACATATGTAAAATGGAATACTGCATTTAATTCAGTAGCCAATTTTCTAACTTCCCTCATAAGGTATACATAATTCCAAGTTCTTAAGGCATTATTCCTTAACCCATCCACCAGCACTTTTGAATTACCCCCTACCATAACATTCGTGTAATTAAGGGAACTTCCCAATCTTTAACCTTGTAATTAAAACTGTGGCATAACCAAGTCCAATAGGTCCCGATAAAAAGAGCCATCATGGAAACATTACAACTCCTAAAGACACCTCCAATCCTGGTCCTTTGTTTGTTTCCAATTAGTTACAAAAAGCTGTTTCCTTGCCATGCAGGTATATGATATCATCTAATATTGGAGAAGTCATCTCGATCTTCTTGACAGCTGCACTGGGCATACCAGAGTGTTTGATACCAGTACAGCTGCTTTGGGTCAATTTAGTCACTGATGGCCCACCTGCAACAGCTCTTGGTTTTAACCCTGCAGATGTTGATATCATGCGGAAACCACCCCGCAAGAGTAATGATGCACTTATCAATTCTTGGGTTCTTTTTCGTTATATGGTGAGTACTGGGTACTTGATTCTTAAAAAAAAAAAATTAGCATAAAATATGGAAATACGTTTTTAACAGTACTGGGTTATGTAGACTGTGTTTGGCAATGCTTCTGGGAATGTTTCTATTATATTTCTTTCTTGGGGAGAAATGCAAGAAAAATGTTTTCCTAGCAACATTATCAAATTCCACCTAAATTCCAGATTTTTTACCATAAAATATTTGCATACTCTTAGATCTAGGAATCATCACATTGATGGCTTACCTCTTATATTTATTTCCCATGACCAACAATGACCTTTGAATATATGATATTAATCTTGTGACAGATGATCTTCCTTGCTGTTACTTGCATGGTTTTGTTCACTATTTAATTGTAGCAATTGATTGAAATAATTAGCACTAGCTGGTCGAAGCTAATTCAGGGGACATTATTTGGTATAATGGTAAAATCTTATCCACTCCACCCTTCCCAAAGACCCCAGACAGCTGAGACAAACATTGGTAATGGCCGTTTTTGGGTCGAAGCTAATACAAGTTATTTGTCATGCATCCATGTGGTGGCTTATACATACACCATGCATGCATGCATCCAGAAGAATATATATATATATATATATATAGGATGTTAAAATTCTTGTCATGGTCACCATTCTAATTACCGTTTCAACGTTGGCAGGTAATCGGTTCATACGTTGGGATTGCAACTGTTGGCATATTTGTTTTGTGGTACACCCAGTCGTCCTTTCTGGGCATCGATCTGGTCAGTGATGGACACACGCTAGTCAGCTTGTCTGAGCTCCGCAATTGGGGGAACTGCCCCTCGTGGTCAAATTTTAGTGTGGCCCCATTCACTGTCAGTGGTGGGCGTGTGATCACTCTCTCAAATCCCTGTGACTACTTCTCTACCGGTAAGGTGAAGGCAATGACTCTGTCTTTATCCGTATTGGTGGCGATCGAGTTGTTCAATTCTCTCAACACCTTGTCGGAAGATAACAGCTTGGTCAGGATTCCACCTTGGAGGAACCCTTGGCTCTTGGTAGCAATGTCAGTGTCATTTGGACTCCATTTGTTTATACTCTATGTGCCATTCCTTGCCAACGTCTTTGGCATTGTCCCACTAAGTCTGAACGAGTGGTTACTGGTCATCTTGGTCTCCTCGCCCGTGGTGCTCGTCGATGAGATTCTCAAATTTGCCGGGAGGAATCGGGGATGGAGATCCTATAAGAATAATAATAAGAAAGATTGATAGTTTCAAGCTTGGGCATCACTCCTTGTCAGGACAATTAAAAGGTGCATATATTTTTATTTTCTAGTTTATACATATTCTTTAACAGCCGGGTTTCCTTTTAGATAGTACTGCGTAGGAAGAAGCAACACTAGTGTTTGTCTATATATGATGAACTGGAAGAAATGGAAATGTATGTATTTCATTATATCATAGATGCCTGCTGCCTCCCTGAAAAAGCAATAAAGCATCAGAATGCAGTGCTGATGCCAGGTGGGCAACGCAAGGGGTGAGGTTGGGTTTCTCTAGAGCTGTGTTTGGTTGGAATTGGATGGAAGGAACGCGCGCCAACGTTGAAAGTTGAACCTGTAGCAGTAGCATGCAATATTGCATTTAACGTAGCTTTGCAATAACCAGCCAGAGTTGGTCAGCTCCACCAGGGACAGCCGGACAGGGAGAGCCAGCCTCATCCTGACCTTACAACTCAGTCATATTATATCTCATTAGATGGCATGAAATTCCTGAGAAGCGATCTTCATGGCTTCTATTTGCTGCTTGTTTGGTGTTGTTTTGCTGGTAAAAACAAATCCTGTTGCTTGTTATAATTATCATTTTCTAATGTAACTATGTTATTGTAGTTACCACAGCTCTTATATGGTCAAAAGAACAAGAATGTTCCAATAACATTATATTCTAAAAGCATAGGGTTACGTTGTTAATATCAAACAACAAAAAAAAAATCAAATGAGTATTTTGATTTTGGAATTCCTCATGCAATTGACTTTTTACAATTTATTACCTAAAGTTTTGTTTGGATAAGCTTTTGTGTTTTTGTTTTTTATGACTTGAAAAATAGAAGCATGAAGTATGTTTGGTGCTTCTCGTGTGCCACAATCAACACAAAAATGTATTTGCTTTACCATAGTTGACAACTTGGCATGAAAAAGTTGTGCCAAGTTACATCCCTTTTAAGCTGCCTTCAGCATCAAATCAGCCATACCACGTGGTATGGTTCATAAAATAATTATTAAAAATGGCTATGATTATGATATTTTGTACGAATAAATATCACGTGGAATATTTTTGTCATGGCACTTTTATGCCATGTGTCAACTATGAAATCAAGAGAGAATGACTGTTTAGCCGATCTCAGAATTCTTAGCCTCACCGGGATCTCCATCATGCATCAATGCTAAATTCACGGGTAAAATGTGATTTATAGGAAGGGGCTATTAATAAACTATGGGGACTGTAATTTCAGATTTTGTGGTGGAGTACAACATACTTCAGGTGGGAAGGCTTCATATGTTCACACTTTTCATGTTTTGTAAAAAAGCAAACAAAAATACCCCAAGCCACGCAATCAAAGCACGAAACATCATATCCTTGTTTCTTGTTTTTTTATTGCGGAAGTGTTTTTGCTTTGGAAAATACACATTATCACACTCTGGAACAGTTTTTTTTTCTGCCCAAAGCACAAAAGTATTTTAAAAAAATATATAAAAAAAAACCAAAGTTTCTAAGATCGATTTTTTTTCAAGATTTTTTTATTTTTAAAGTGGGAGGAATTGAAAGAGGTCTTTCTTTTAAGCAAAAATAACTATTGTCTATTGATACTTGGGAGGACATTAGATATACTTGATTTATAGTCTTGTCAGTGTTTTCTATTGTTTACAAGTAAAGGGAGCATTTTACAACATGTATGTTTTTGTTTTCATTTATTTTTGAAAATAAAAATACAAGCTTGTTCTTGAACCATGTTTTTATTTTGAAAAGCAAATGCATGTTAGTTTTGTTTCAAAAAACAATGCATGTTTTTGAAACCATAATTTTTGCAATATAAGAATTATATAATTTATGAACATGATATTAAATAACCAAATGAAAACATGTTCTTCAAACTAGAGATTTCAAGAGCATGTTTTTAGTTTCAATTTTAGAAACAAAAAACAAATATACAACCAAAAATACATTTTCTGTGTTTTAGTTTTAAGAACCAATTTGTTTTCAAATCAAGGTTCAAAATATTGATACACCTCAATACGGGGGAAGGGTGTATCTGTACTTTGAACCTTCCCCTTCATATGTTTTTTTAGTTTTTTTGTTCAAAATTGAAAGGGAGGTTGCAATTAATGTTCATTAACGTTTAAAACAACCTTTTTTTCAAAGATATCCTAAAAACAATGTATCAATACCTTATACCAATTTTTTTGGAACTAACAATAAGAAAAACAATTCACATCGGAGATCAGCCCCAAAATATAATTCAGATTAGCTGAATGCATTAACTATGTAGTGGGCTGTGGAACCAATGACAGCACCCTATGCCAGTGATAAAATACATGGGGCCCACAGTGAGGGGTTGAATGATTGTAGGCCCCATGTATCAACCCTGGTTTAGTTTTATTTTTACATTACCAATAAGAAAAAACAATTCACATTGAAAATCATCCCCAAAATTCGAAATAGCTGAATTCATTAGGGATGTAGTGGACTGTGGAACCAATGATAAAAACCCACAGTCCACACCAGTGATAAAATACATGGGCCCACAGTGAGAGATTGAATAGTTATGGGCCTCATGTATCAACCCTGATGGCGATGCGATTTGATCCCCGAGTCCCTGCAATAACCGGGCCAGAGGACTTAACAGTTGAATGAATTACAAGTTTTCTTAAATCAGTAACTCCATGTACTTTTTTTATGGATAGTAACTCCATGCACTTGTTCAGACCTTCAACCATTACTTGGATTTCTAAGGCCAGACTTGTATTTTGCATCATAAGCCTCCTGGTGTGAGAATGGCATTGTTGGGCAACTGGTTTGGGTTGAAGTTCAGATTAGGGTTAAGATTGAGGTATCAGATTCGACTCGATTAGACCAAATTATATTGGAAAAGATGATAGCCTAATAATTTGACAACAAACCTGTTCTTTTGTTTTATGAAGCTCTATAATTGGTTCCGGTATTAACCGGTCAGGTCAGAGCAGTTGGAACAGGCCCAATCCCAATCCCATTATAATTGAGACAGAAATGGAGATCAAGAATAAAACTCAATTAATAATCACGAGCCAAAAAGTAGATCCAAACATTGTGTAATAGGGTCAGATTGGTCAAGAGTCAAGACCATTAATAGCCTTATAACAGAAGGCAAAGACATGTCCATAATTCCCTTTCCTGAACAGTAAATGCACATCCATTGTTGTTGGGTTTATTCAATCTGTGAATTTGCTTCCAGCCTGTGGTTTTAAATGATTCTTGCAATTGCTGTAATAATAGGAAAACATGGGAGAACTTGTTTATGCATGTACAATGAAAGCCAAATTGTGTTTCTTTGTAATTCGATTAGCACAGGAAAAACTTTATGCAATCTTTTTGTTGAATTAGGAGTGTTGTATGGTATACCCAAGGTTCGAAACATCAATACCTATTGTACCGATATGTATCGTATTGGGAGTTTTCTGATACGCCCCTATAGAGGGTGTATCGGGGTTTTGACCGCTTCAAGGGGTAGACAGACCTTAAACTGGCCCCTCTGAGCCAGATTTGAAAAAGATACAAAAAAAAAAAAAAAAAAAAACTACCGATACACCTCTACCATATCAGGCATATCGATATTTTGAACCTTGGCTATACCCTTTGGACATCTTTCTGTACATCCTCTCATGCACCATGTACCCTACTGTTTTAAATGTATGAACAGTTACCTTTCTCAAAAAAGGTGTAAAAAAGGGGTTGAGACTAGAGGAGTCCCACAAAATCCCATACCAGTTAGGGCTGTCAATGGTCCAGGTCTGGTTCGGGACAGGATAGAACCATCCCAAACCAATTGCTGACCCAGAACCAAACCAGACCCTAACAGTTCTACAAAATTAGAACCGGTACCAAACCAGCGGGTTATTGGGACAATAGGGTCTGGCCCGATAAGAACCGATTAAATTAAAAAACTGTTAAGATCTGTAGTTTTTGGTTAAAAAAAAAACATTTTATTCAAATGACCTTTTAACAGAGATGAAATGCCAAGAAATAGAGCAAAGAAAACACAACAGACAATTCAACAACTACAGCCTACATACGATTGAACAAAAAGTAAAGCACAAAACAACAATAAAGAAAAACAACCAATTACTTTTAATCAGTTTCACTGTTGGCGTATTGATGCGTTGAATTCTGCTGATATGTTTGCTTTACCCATACAAAATTGTTCATTTCTTGACTGCAATTACCTGGCAAGGCTGGCTTCATCAATGAACAAGTGCCTGTTCAGTCGTTTGTCTTTTCACTGTATTAATCTAGGGAAGCAAATCCATGGATATTTTATTTAAAGTATGAATCAATTCTGATACAAGTATGGAGAATCACTTTGTAGCATTCCAAATCGTATCAAATTGGTGCCTTGACACCCAAGCAAGTCTGTCTCTACAACCAATGAGAAGGGCAACTGCAACTTAGGGCTCTAGTCTCCTCTTTGTCTAATCCTCTCTGTCGAAGTCAACAAATTCAATTATCATATTCAACCAACTGACCATAGAACTTGACCTCTAGTCTTCAAATTGTTTGCTCAGGTTGAAGCACAAGCACTCCTGAGTCATGGTTCTTCTTCAAACAATCGACTAATCAAACATCAAATGGCAATGGGAAACACTCAAGTCTCAAACACAATTACTCTTCTAATAGAACTTGACAAAGGAGTGAAGAAAGAGTTATGTCCTTTCTAATGTCTAGTATCCTTTCTCCTATTCAACAACGATGTCAACAAACAAAATGGAAACCTGAAGCCAAATCAACCAATTAGGTTTTGCTTTGCATCTTCTCATTCCTGCCTTTTATATTGACCACCACATTTACAAGTAATGAATTATAGACATTACTGTAGTACAAATTTCAAGAATGCCATGAAAAGCTATTAAGACAATAGCAGGTACTTATCTTATTATTAAATATTTAATTGGTTTGGGTCTGTATCGGTTCGGGACAGCCAAAACCAGTCTCGAATCGATAATAATCAGGACACAAAAAGAACCAGAACCAACCCAACAGGACAAAACTCCAAACCAGAACCAACATAATTGGTTTGGTTGATACAGTTGTGTCAGGTAGATCCAATCCATTGATAGCCCTAATACCAGCAGTGCTGGAATATTAGCAGCTTTGGGCTATAAAAACTCAAATGGCATCTGACCACGAGGCACAGTGACATTCACTTCATAGTTACCACTTATCAATCAAAAAATAAAACGGGATTTTAGCGATACGGATAGTATTTTCTTATTGTTGGAAACCCAAAAGTACCTCTGACTTTATTATCTATAACAGCCTTACTAGGAGGCTATGAGCTCACATACCTTGCTGCTCCATATCCAGCTCAGTCTAAGGCCTGTAGGTACCTAGATTTTTTCCTTATACTCAAAATGCAGAAACAAATTCCAAACTTCTGATACTTCAAATGGCAAGGTTCCTTTCAAGGACTGCACCTAATAGCCTGATTTGATATGCTTGATAAGATTTCAAGTTAACTTCATCATCTGCCACTGTTTTATTTTTTGAATTCACATCCCTTGTTCCATATCTTGCTCAATTTATACATCTAGATCAAATTGAAAAATTTTCCTTAAAGACTCAATTCTAAGACTCCCGTGGTATTCTTGGGTCACTTCACTTCCAGAATGAAAACATAGCATTGGAAATGGGTATCTCCAATTTGAAATGTCCAAGTAACACAGTTCAAAAGGAAGACCATGCTAAACTGGATTGGAAAAAGTGAAACCAATCCCAACCCAAACCATAACCTTTACTCAAATGCAGAGCAGACAGTCTTATAGGGACAAATGGCTTTAGGTTTGTTTGGTCAACGTGGATCACTGACACGCCTATGCATTAACTGAGTGCTAATTTGAAGATTGCAAGTAAAGAAAGAATACCAATTTAGCATCTATCAAGAAAAAAATACAGAATAACAATTTAGCATTGTTAGGGCACTGTTGAAAAGACCCATGGGAAGCATGAATAGTCTTTTGCATCCATCTGTCTGAAGCCAGTAGGTCAATATTATATGATAGATAAACATGGACTAGGGGTATTAGGCAAGGGGACCCCCTTTCCCCTTTTCTCTTTACCCTGATTGCTGAAGTTTTGGGGACGATTATTGAGAGGGCAGATTCTAGGGGTTTGGTAAGTGGTTGGAGAGTTGGGAGGGATGGGGTTCCGGTCACTCATTTATAGTTTGCGGATGACACAATTCTGTTTTGTGAAGGGGATGAGATTAGGTGGGTTAGAAACTTAAAACGGGTGATTAATGTGTTTGAAAAAGTGACCAACCTCAAAGTCAACTTTGATAAGAATTGTGTGATTGGCATTAATATGAGTGCTGGAGAGGTAGAAGAAAGGGCCCAAATATTGGGATGCGAGATTGCTCAATGGCCACTGAAGTATTTGGGGCTTCCTTTAGGGCATAATCTTAGCAAAAGGGGCTTTTGGAATCCGGTGATTGAAAATTTCACAAAAAGGCTAGCTTCATGGAAGAAAAACTACATGTCTTTGGGTGGTAGGATAGCGTTGATTAAAGCAACCTTGGCCAACCTCCCAATCTACTTTCTGCCTATGTTTAAAATTCCTAAGGGAGTGTGTAGGGTGATGGAGAAATTCATGAGAGATTTCCTATGGGAACCTGGGGAGGAGAAAAGGAATCATAGAGTTAGGTGGGATCTGGTCACTAGAGCTAAAAATGATGGTGGTCTTGGCTTGGGTAACTTGCAGAAGAAGAATGAAGCTCTGTTGGGGAAATGGCTATGGAGACTAACAAAGTTAAGGGATAATCTGTGGGCTAAAATTATCCTAAGTATTCATGGGCAAGAGGCAGATGGTTGGGACACAGGTGTTTCATCTAGGGCCACAAAGCTTCTCCCTAGAAGTCTATTCATGCTATTCTTCCATCCTTCCTTTTATCAGGTATGACCTTTGCTCCGGTAATTCTGTAAGATTTTGGGAACATATTTGGGTGGGTGACACACCTTTGAAAGAGCAGTTTCCTTCTTTGTTCTCTCTCTCTCAAGGTTTAAAAATGAACCCGTTGCTACCTTCCTAACCTTTTCTAATTCTGCCCCGGTTTGGAACCTGGGCTTTCGAAGGGCCCTTAGAGACTCTGAATTGGATTCCATTTCTAATTTGCTTAAGATTCTGAAGGAGGTAGTTGTTGACCCCTACTCCCTCGGGTATCTTTTCTTGCTCTTCTTTTTTCAAGGAATTAACCCATTCCCAATCGGCCCTTGATTTTCCTTTCCCGGTTCCAAAAGTTTGGGGTAGACCAATTCCTCCTAGAGTCGGTGCTTTTTGCTCGGAAGCTATCCTAGGAAAGTGTAACACTTGTGACTTCAAAAGAAAAGGTCAAGTTGGTGTTTATCCCCGCACTGGTGCATCTTATATAAGAATAATGGTGAGAGTTGTTATCACTTATTAGTTTCCTGTCCTTTTGTATCAGAAATCTGGTGTTAGTTTTTCTCTCTTTTCAGTTGCAGGTGGTCCACCCCCCCAAGTGTGCAAAGCTTGTTTAACTCTACTTCAGTGAGGGGTTTAAAAAAGAGAGGTAAAATCTCGTGGAGATGTGTAAGAGCAGTTGTATGCTGGACAATGTGGGAGGAAAGGAGTCAACGAACTTTCCATGAAAAAGAAAAGAACAAAGAAGCCATCATTGATTTAATCTATGTTAGGGTGGTTCATTAGGTCAAGTCTATGAAGCTATTTGAAGGATTCTCAACAAGAGATATCATTAAAAATTGGAAAGTAGCCTCGTCCACTCAGTTGATTAACTCCCCTATTCCAACTTGGTCTCCTCCCACTTTAAGGTTCACTAAATTGAATTTTGATGGCAGCAGAGAAGGAAACCCAGGCCCCTCAGGTATAGGTGGAGTGTTTAGGGACAAAGAAGGTCAAATTTTGGCCATGTTTTCAGGGCCTACAAGTTGGGGGGATTCTTTGATAGCTTAAATTTCAGTAGTAAAAAGAGCCAAACAGCAGAATATTAGGAAGTTGCTGGTGGAGGGTGACTCTAGAGTGGCTATTAACTGGCTGCAAAAGGAAGATGTTAGTTTGTGGAAATTCTCAAATGCAAAAAAAAAAAAAAAAAAATCAAAACATGCAAATTCAGTTTCAGTGGTCCAAGAGGAGTGCCAATTCTTTTGTAGACTATTTAGCTAAACAAGGGGTGGGAAGAGCTAGTTTCTTTTGGGCTGTGTTGTAATGTGATGTTTTACTTTTAGGGTGGGGTAAGAGATTTTACCCCCCCCCCCTCCTGTTGTATCTTCTTCCATCTCCTTTTATTAATAAAAACCTCTGTTATTGATCGAAAAAAATTGTAACTAAGTTTTCTAAGAATGGCTATGCTACACATGCCCTATTTTCTTTAAATTGCATATCTGTACACCTAAAAAAAGATAAACATATAGGAAACTATTAAATCAACTGAAACACCTTACAACAATGCTAGCAGTACAAAGCAAAATAGACATATAGAAAATCATTAAACCAAGCACAACAAAATCTCACTATAAATCATGTCAAACTAAGCCAATATAGAGCGATGTATTAGTTTGTACCTGTATTTACATACACAAGGAGGCAAATAAATTAAAAAAAAAAAAAAAAGCTCAACAAACTACCATGTCCAAGAAAGGATCATGCATGCCATATTTATAGGTAATCCCTCCACAAGAACTTGTTTGAACCATGTGAATGTCCAGCTTATATCTACAAAAGAGGGAAAAACAAGACAACTATGTGATATGTTTTGTCTAAAGGAAAGCAAAAGTAATAAACAAAAAACAAAAAGAATCTTCAATTTACTTTTATAAATCAAACAGAATCTTGAATGGAATTGATTTAACTTGATAGATTGTTCAACTAATGAAAACATACTCAAATAAAGAAATCAACCTTGAAGCATTGAAATTGATCTTTCCTGCATCTCCTTTCCATTATTTCAATATTATCAATTCAAAAGAGAAGATTATTGATCCTGCAACTCACATACACAAAAGTCACATATAGAGATTTCTCATTTATAATTTAAGTTTTGGAATGTATTAAACATAATTTCATGACTCCAAATGCATTTTTTCCAAAGGGCTACCTGAATAGAGAGGTTGTGAAAACATTGCATGAGTCATTAAAGGAAGATCCCAAAGATATTGTCAAATTTAGGATGATAATAGATACTGCAGGAATCAATCAAAGTGTATTTGAATAATTGGAAGGGCCACCAGGCTATGGTTGCTGAGGTATGTCTCCTCTTTGCTTGGCTGTTATATGCTTGAAGAGGACAGAAGCATCATATTAGTTGAAGATGGGCTGGGTGGTTATGATTTTTTGGTCCAAGAATATCAACAAGTAGATAGACAAAAGATCAAAACTGACATTAGTGGTGAATTGGTGATCACGAACATGCAATAAATTAACCTTTTCTTCATTGGTAAGTATTCTCCATGTCTAAACTACAATTTTCCAGAGGGTAAATTTCTGAATGCCTCATCAAATAACATAGAAACTTCAAAATAATGAATAATCCAACACACCGAACCCAACAACTAACACCTCTACCTAGGCGTGCAACCTCCAAATGCTTTCGTCTAGCTAAACTATAAATTGATTCCTGAAAGTACCAGTCCTAAAACAATAGTTTTAGCATATAAAGAGCCCATCTATCCTCTTAAAAGATGCCATTAGAACTAAAGGAAAATGTCTTTTAATAAACTGGATTATATTTAGATGAAAAGAACATGATTAAAATGAAATGTAAACTTATCAGGTTGTGGTTCTAGCAGCCCTGAGGAGCTAATGGCCTAAATGCCGATGGGTTAGCAACATGACTTTTTTTATTACTAGGTAACATTTCCTTGGTTAGGAGAAAAACACTAGCATGCTGACCATAGTTTTCAAGGCGCCAAGGCAAGGCTAGGCAACAAGGGGATGCCTAGGTGTTGCCTAGGCAATGGATTTTTTCAAGTAAAAAATACATATCCTAGGGTAGTTCCCTAGGTTCCATAACCATCTTTCCTTAATAACTATCCATAATTTTCATAAGAAAATTATAAACTTCATGTTTAAATCTAGAAAATCAACATATTTATATGAAAAAGAAGAAAGAAAAGAAAATTAAAAAAAAATATATGGGGACTGAACTAGGGGTGAGCAAAAAAAACCAAACCGACCGAAACCGAACCGAAAAATCGATTAACCAAACCGGTCGGTTCGGTTTCAGTTCGGTGTTTTTAAAACCAGTTCGGTTAACCAAAATAGAAAACCAGCGGTTAACCGAACCGACCGCTATATATATATTTCTATATATTTTATATATATTTATGTATATTATATATTATAAATTAATAAATATGCATTATATGTATATAAATATATATTTATAATATATGATATATTATTTATTATTTTAAATATAATATTTTATATATATTTATATTTTTTATTATAATATATATTGTAAAAATTACAAACCGAAAAACCGATGGTTAACCGATTGGTTTCGGTTACCAGTTTTCCAAAAAACGGTAGTGTTTGGTTACAAAAAAAGGCCCACGGTTCAACTAACCGAACTGTGAGCACCCGTAGATTGAACCCCTATTTTTGTTATAGGAAGAAGTGGAGGAAGAAATGTGTTGTTTAGACAAAATTTACGTTTTTCCCTTACTTATTTGGTTTAGATTCTTAAGTCTTTGAGGGTTCAATACAGCAGTTAGCGACGTTTGTGTTGATTAAACCCTGACAAATAAGAAAATAATAAAAAGAAATTAATTTATAAACACAAAAATGAATATTTTTGTTTAATAATGCCTATTTTATAATTATAATCTCAAAAAAGTAACAATATAAAAGTATTTTATGACTATACAAAACTGCTTGGCGATAGGGCAAGGCGAGCCTCCAAGGCCGCCTTGTCGCCTAGGCGTCAACTTGACAACTATGATGCTGACACAAGTGGACAGTTGGAACAATAAGAAGGAAGAATAGAAATAAGAGAAAAAGATCAGTTACACATTACATCCCGGCCCAATGCAACTCCATTTATGGCTATCTTCTCCCAACCTCCACTCTTGCCAAAGAATTTGCTAAGACATTGGCACTCCTTGAAACCCATTTGAATGAGATGTTCAAATTTGCACCTAGGGAAAGAATCTGCTAGCAACATGAGTAAATTGCACTATGAACTTGTCAAGTAGTGTCTCAAGCAAACCTTAATAAGCTAATGGCCTTAATGCCCATGTGTTCTGGAACATCCTTTATTTTCATAGAAAAAATAAAATTAGAATTAAAATTAAGTTGAGCAACAATGTAGGTACTTCACATTTAGCAGAATCCAGTCATCAATGCACTCTACATGAAAATTGTAAACACAAGGGAATCCATGAACCTGAAAAACTTCTAATGAGCATTTGCAACTTAACAATCTTAACATATCCTAAAATAGAAAGGGCAGAATCTAATAAAAATGAAGTGTTATAGTATCAAAAATGTCCCTTTCAACCATACAAATGACACATTTTCATAATTTATCAGGACTTAGGTTTTGGACCACCACAGTTCCTCTTGGACAAAACCCAAAAGGAAAAACATCCTTAAGGTAGAAAGCACAAAATATGTTGGCTTTCCATATGAATTAGATTATGGGAAATAGTCAAGTACATAGAAAACTTGGCTAGAAAACTCTTCATGTCATGATTTTTATTGCTTCTGCAATTTACAAAAAAATGGCATCTATTACATGGGCCAGGTAAAAAAAAAAAAACAAAAAGAAAAGAAAGAAAGAAAGAGAAAAGGTGTACCATGGGCAAAGCTCACAGCAAAGGAGCAACATAAAAATGAAATGGATTTGTTTGAATGGTTATGGCAGTATGGCATTCTCAAATAAAAAAGAAACAAGATAATCAAATCTTCCTGGCATAGATGTTTGGTCATTTTGATAAAAAACAGTGGAAACGGAATTATTTATCTCATTTCCAACATGGAACTCTTCAAGGAAGATGGGACATTCGCTACATGTAATTGAAACGGCATTTGGTCTAAACTTGAGAAACTCCTGAATAAGTGCGTCCACTGCTTCTCTCTAATCTCTACAGAAGTAAAGGCAAAAATCACAACGATCGGAACCAGTAACAAGAACAAAACTAAAGGTGGGAAATAACTTGTTAAACAACACAATATTAGAACATACATCCCTGAGAGAGGTATATGCATCTAAAGGTCCATTTTTCAGATTCGTAATAAAACAAATATAATGCTTACATATCCTTTACAATGTAGTATGCTAGAATGAACTAAATTGTTGGCATGTCTACACTAAAAAACTCGAAATGCTGAAAAACCACTATCAGCTGAGCCACTGGAGCTAATAGAAAATAATAAGAAAAATTAAAAAAAAATAATGTTAAAACCTATGGAACTGCTAGTTAAAAACTAATCAATTATCAGAAACTAGAAACCTCTCGGATAGGGAAAAACACAACATTGCTGAGAAGGATTCCAACATGCATTCCAGTTCAATATTCATTACCACAAAAACTCTAATTGTCATTGACATTTAAGAAACAAAACATTCAAGAGTCCCATCTATGG
This sequence comes from Nelumbo lutea, assembly GCF_056320005.1. Classification (NCBI taxonomy): domain Eukaryota; kingdom Viridiplantae; phylum Streptophyta; class Magnoliopsida; order Proteales; family Nelumbonaceae; genus Nelumbo; species Nelumbo lutea. Next base: position 218,115,635 of record NC_142684.1, read on the forward strand.
AAAATGTTGATGTTGAAACAATCTTCTGCTATTTGCTTTTTCTACGGTTTTTACACAAAAAGTACTCACCCAATAAAAAAAGAAAAGCTCACTATTTAGCAGGGGTTATATTGGACAAAGAAATCAGGGTCTTCCACCATTCTATTTGTTGCATCCTCATTTTTACATATAAAAAATAAAAAATAAAAATAAATAAGTAAGAATCAATAGATTCAGGGTGGGGGTCACTCGGTAGAATTGGACAGCATGGCAGTGTTTGTAAAATCCCTGTGTACAGCAGCTAGTTGTACATGCTTTTTTATTATTCCAATGATATTATACTTTGCTTTCTCTCAAAAAAATGTGAGTCCATCTAATGCATCGTCAAGTTATAACTTATAAGGTGAATCCTGATTTGGCTTTGTTATAAATCAGGGTTACTCAAACATAATTCCCCCCTATCTATCTGTCATCGTTCTCGCTGGACCAACCCATCAATCAAACATGATTCTCGATCTCAGCATCCAATTCGGCAACACTTCCATGCAGCCTCATCTTTGACGAAATTTCATCCAAAAGCACATAGATCTCAGTAGATCTTGGGTGAGATCTATCCTCCACAATAAACTTGTGCATGTGGCCCCCTACCTCAATGAGGCTATATCCTGCCGACTTTGTAACTTGATTGCTTTTCATAAGCTTCCGCACCTTTGCAACACCGTCCCATTGGCCTGCTAATGCATATACGTTGGAGAGAATCACGTAGTTCCCGGGATTCCACGGCTCGAGCTCAAAGAGGGAGTTGGCTGCTTTCTCAGCCAGTTCTACATCACCGTAGAAACTGCAAGCCCCTAAAAGAGCTCCCCATGCCACCGAGTCAGGCTTCATGGGCATGATCTTTATGAGAGAATAGGCTTCACTCAGCTCTCCGGCTCGGCTCAGGAGATCAATCATACATCCATAATGCTCTAGTTTTGGAGCGATGGAGAAGTCTTTCTGCATCAATTCAAAGAGTCGCCAGCCTTCAGAAACCAGGCCACCGTGACTGCATGCCTGAAGAACACCTACGAATGTGATGTCATCTGGTACAACCCCTCCTATCTAGTTTAACAATCACAGACATGCGTGTTAAGATGAAAGAATATAAGAGAGTAACGTTAAGGCAAGCTATGCATAGAATCGGATAGAAAACACGGTAAGTGGACAAAATCACCTAGAGAAGAAAATATTTACCAGCATTTCATGGAAAAGTGCTAGTCCCTCTTTCCACCTCCCATGGACAGCCAATCCTTTGACCATCGAATTCCATGAACACAAATTCCTCTCACTACCAATTTCATCAAACACCCTTCTTGCTGTATCAATCTTCCCACACTTTGCGTACATCTCCAACAAAGCATTGCTGACAAACACATTTCTCAAGAACCCGTTCTCTCTAGCATATGCTTCGATCTTCTTACCCATCTCCAACGCCCCGAGATTTGCACATGCTGGGAGGACACTAGCTAAGGTCTGCACATTTGGCTTCGCCTCCTCCATATTCTTCATCTCCATGAACACCTCAAGAGCCTCTTCGTACCGTTCATTCTGGGAATACCCAGAAATCAAAGCCGTCCAAGTAGCTACATTCCTTAAAGGCATTAATTCAAACAACTCTCTTGCTTCTGCAAACTTCCCGCACCTAGCGTAACCCGCTATCATCGAGTTCCATGAGGGTATGTCTCTCTCAATCATCCCATCAAACACTTGGCGCGCAGAGGCCAGCAAGCCTGATTTCGCATACATATCCAGTAAAGCCGTCAAGGCAAATGGGTCAAAATCCAAACCAAACTTGAGGAACTGGGTATGGAGCTTTCGCCCATGCTGGAGGCTGGGGATGACAGCACATGCGGCAAACAGGAACGTGAAGGAGTATTGGTTCGGTGGGCAGCGTTGGAGGCGCATTTGAGAGTAGAGGGAGAGGCACCGATGGTGAGGGCCATGAGAGGAGTAGGCTTGAATGAGCTTGTTGAAGAGAAACGCGGTTGGATGGGGAATAAGGTCGAACAGGGCCTGAGCATAGGAGATATTGGGGATTTCGAGAAGTTTAACGATGAGGAATTTGGTGTTGTCTATACCATTCCTGAGGGCGTGGGCGTGAACTTGCTTCAGTTTGTTCATAACAAGCTCATCTTACTAGCAGCTCACGACTACTTTGAGTTGGTTAACATACTCTCTACGTAGCCTTTTATTTATATTTGGGGAAGATTGAATAGAGGCTTCTCCGCCGCTCGCTCCCTTTGCTCCATGCCCAGACGAGACTTGGTAGGTGACTTTTACCTACCCACCGCCAGTTAAAGAATAGTGACGAGAAAAGATTAGGGAGGGGAGTTGCAGCGGGCAGTGGCGTACTACGCGACGAGCTATGACAAGGACGGCAAAACCTTAAGAGGGAGACTGTCTCCGCTCTCCACGACACCACGATGCTAGGGTTTTTGGTTCAGAAGTCGGAGCCTCGGAGGTTGGCTGTCTCGAACGAAGGGGAAACCGGGAAGGAAGAAGAGGGAAAAGCTGAAAACAATGTTGTAAGACTCGGACCGGATACAAACCGGAAACCCTGTCGGGTTGCGGGTCAAATAGTCCGACCGAAAGGTAAATCCGACGAATCATGATCTCATAAATAAAATAATAAAATTCAAAACTACAAAACATAAAAGTAGCTTTCTCGCACGGAATACCTGATATCCACTTATCTAGTATGTAGGGTGCAAATGGATAGGATCATCTGATCTCAGACCCGATCCTTGGTCGAATTTGGATGACTTTTTTCGGATCTTTGGATCGAATAATAGGATCCAATAAAAAATCATATCAGATTCGGATCAACCCCCTTATCCGATCTGATATATGTTATATTTATTTATATAAATATATAATACACATATATATATGTATGTATTATTTATTTATAAATATATTATTTATATTGTATTTTTATAAATTTGTTATATTATTTATTTTTTATAAAAAGCATGCATATATATGACAAAAATAATTAAAAAATACTAGTATTTTTTATTTTTTCTTTAATTAAATTGGTATATTTTATTTTCTTTAAATAATTTATTAATTTTTAAAGAAAATAAGTCGAATCGGATCAAATTCGAAGATCCAACTTACTAATAGGATTCAAATTCAGATAAAGACCTATCAGATCCGATCAGATCCGCCATGAATAGTATTAGATCGGATTCAAATATACCTTGATTTGAATCCAATCTGTTTGCATCCCTATCGGTATGAAAATAGGAGGGACTAAAAGAATGAAAAACATTACATTATTAGTTTACCAAAAGTAACCAAAATTGCCAATGTTCTAGTGGTGTTGACCCAAAAAAGGGAGAGGTTCAACTGGTGTTGAACTATATATATAACTTTTTATTTTAGTTTCAACTTGTATATTAAAAACTAATATTTAAAGCAAAAAAAAAAAAGTGTTTTTAGCAAAAATAGTGGGGTAAGGCTTGGGAATACATAGATCTTGAAAAGTTACCCAAAATATAAAATATAAAAAATATCACCCCAATTAGATATCCAAGCACAAAGTTATGGCCTTTAGAAAATTTCATTTATGTATAAAAATGTCAAAAATCAACCGATTTTCTAAAATCGGGACTGGGTCACCAGTTTTTTAGTTGGAATGGTCTAACCAGTCGTCGGTTTTGGCCAACTTTTTGTCCAATGCAATTTTAGGGGTATAACCAAACCGACCAAGGGCTTGAGTTATGGTTTGACTGGTCCAACTAGTCGATCTGATTTGGTTTTCTAAACATTGGAAATTTGCTTTTACGAAACTTTGATGTAAACTAATAATTTTTATAAAATTAATTTTTAATTAGCTTTATAAAATTAAATATTGGTTAATTGGTAACTTGTTGAAATTAAATATAATTTTATTGTAAATCTTTATTATTAACATAAAAATAATGGTTACTAATTTTTTGTAAATTTACTTGGGATATTTAATAATTGGTTATTAATTTACTATTAATAATTAAATAATGTAAATATTTGCAATGTGCCAAGTGGCTAGTTGGCAAGGTGGCTGGTTATAGTAGAGACTTGGGATCAATTCCCACCTACACCTAGGTTGTGGGGGTGGACTACCCCTGTTTTTGTAGCCCCTTGGAGCAAAAAAAAACTTATATAATGTAAATATTTATAGTTCAGAATCTATCACAACCCCTGAAACCAGAATTTGAATTATCTATTCTTGTATCCTGTTTGGTTCATATGGGAATCAAAATAAAAAAAAAAATGGAATCAGCTAAAGTGGGGGTTTCATTCCAAAGGGAGGGCGAGGGAATTGCAATGCCCTCAAATAGGGGAGTGCCATTCCACTAGTGTGAGCTTAGGGAAGCTCATGACCAGCTCAAGAAAAAGAAGTTGCCACACATTTTTTAGAGGAATGGGCTCGCATTTGACTTCAACAAATTGATTTTATTTTCAAGATAGTGATTCCATTTCTCTATGAGAAGGACATTCAACCAAAAGATCTTGAATTCGAATTGATTGGGAGAGGGAAGGTGTTAAGCACCCCTCCATCCAAGTTGTCCAATATAAAAGTTGTTATGATTAAACTTCTATGAAAACTAGCAAGAAAGACTGATAAAATTTTCAAAAATTTTATGGAAAAATGTTTCCAATTTCTTCTAAAACTTGTTTGAAGAGATACTATTGAACATCAAATACTCATTTTACTAAAACCTTCACCTCTCTCCCTCTTTATCTAAGTATAAAAGAAGTTGGGAAGACATAGTAAGATATGAACTGAAGAAGGGAAGGTTGTGGTTTCAACGGAGAGGAATGGGCCGAAGAGAATGTGAAGTTGATATAGGGGACTGAAGACTTAGGAAAATGAGAGCAAACGTAGAATTGGTTTTCATTGAAAGATGTGTTTATTTTCCCAGTTCGGATCAGGTAGGCACAATGTTGTAAGCACGTTAAATGAGCACTTAGAATTTTTTTTGACACTTGTCCCTTAAAATACCCCCGACCTACCCTTGAAAAAGGTTAATACCCACTTTTAATAGTTGTAAAATATTTATCAAGTGCTCATTTAACGTGCTTACTAGATCCGATCCCTTTTTTTCCACCATTTATCTAGAAATCCATGAAGAAAAGTAATCAAACAATTATTAGAGAAAGTCACTGAGCTCTCTCATCAATAGTTATATAGTTGCAATCAAGGTTTTAAAAACCAACCCCAAAACGGAACCGTTCTAGCTACCAATTTTCGGGTCAGCGGTTCAATCGTCCAAGTTGAACAGTTTGGACGGTTTGCATATTAAGGCAAATATTTTATATGAGTTATGAGATTTGAGAAAGGAGAGAAGAGATGTTGTCGGTTGAGAAAGAAAAAAAAAAGAAAGAAGAAAAGAAAGAAAGGAAAAAAGAAAAAAAGAAAAGAGAAAAGGGAAGGGAGGAGAGAAGAAGAAGGAAGAGGAGGGTGGTTCAACACTGACCGGCGACGATAATGGCAATGGCTATGGCAAGGTGGTGGCAACAGACATATCTGACTTCTCATATCATCATCATCTTCTTCTTCTTCCTCAGATCTAAGACACGAACTCAGATCTGAGACATGAACTCAAATCTGAGTTCAGTTATTTCTCTCCTATAACTTTATACTATTTGGTGTATGTCTGGAAGCGTGTCATTAAACACTTTGTAACACTAGTTTAAACATTTATAATTTTATTTCGATTCTCAAAAAACTACTAATGCAGTAAAGTGATGAGAATGGGTCATATTCACAAGGAAGCAAGGGAAAAATACTTATGTACTTAAATTCAGGAGAAGAAAACACAAGTGGGAGCTGCAAAAGAAATAATTAATTAAACTGAGAAAATAGAGAATTCGAACAATATTGAAAATTAAAAGTGTAGAAACATAAATAATTTTGCAAAAGAAATGAAATAAAAATATGTAATCCAATTAGAGGTAGCAGCCTCTGGATCTCTTCTTTGACCCTCGAACTTCTCGAGCTAGGCCTTCCATCTTACTTGACCGAATTACAGATCTATAGAAAATAAAATGAAGATCAAATGGAATAAAAATAAATTGCAGAAAGAAACAAATGGAACTGGAAATGCAAGAACATAAATTAAAACTAAAACTAAAGAGACTGGTTGGGATTCGATTCCAGAGGTGGCATAGTGGTGTTGGCAAACTACAAGTAGGAACCCCTCCTCTTGCCCAAGCGTCCTCCTCTTCTTCTACCCTTGAACTTTGTAAAATCAGCCTTCCTTCTTACCTAGGTGAATTGACCAACCCCTTCTCCGAGGCCCCTGGGGTCTTTTTTATAGAGAATGGTGGATATAATTGAAATTAGAGAGAAAGATGAGGGCGGCAATTGGGTTTTAACAAAAATATGGGTGCCCTAGGGTTTAGAATGAAGGGTTAGGATGGTTCTAGGGTGATCCTAAGGCTGAGAAGAAAAGGAGAAGGCACCCAATATTATGTAAGGCTAAGATTTAATGACTAAAGGCTAAATGGTGAAGATTAGAAGTGGCTCCGAGGGTTAAAATGCTAAAAAGAGAGTGCCCTAGAATGGACGGTGGAGATTATAAGGGATGGAATGTGAGGATTTAGCACGGGGAGCATGCTAATACAGTATAATGGGCATCAAACTAGGTTTAGTTGGACTTCACACCAACTTCCCAAAATCTGCATTTTAGTCATGAAAACTTTCCAGTTTTCCCCAGAATTTGCATAGAGACCCTCAAATGCCACAATATTGAAATTAATTGAGAAAAAGACATAATTTGACTTTTCTAAGGCCAAAAACACCCCTGAATTGATGCCCTTAAGGCATCAAAATGCAGGGTTATCACTGTCCAGGTCAAACGAGTCGACAATTCGACCATTCGGGTCAGCAATTTTTTGACGAAGTCAACGATTTTTTACCCTGGAGCGAGTTAGGGGTGAAATGAAATCGGTTGTTTGGATGGTTTCTAGGAAGAATGGTCCGACTGTTAGGGTCAAGAGTGGTTCAAACACATTGGTTGCAATTGAAGGTGGTACATATAGACTCCTTGCAAAATACTTCTATTGGTGACGAATATGTTTTTCTACATGCCATCACTGATGAGCACACTATTCAATTGCTAGTTGGGTTGAGAGAATGGTTGAGCTGTAAAATGGTGCCCTAGTAGATCTTCAAACTATCAACCCACGCAGCTCTATCTCTCTCTTGTGTCTTCATTTTTTAGCTAACCCCTTAGTTGTGACTCTCTCTGCATGAAGAGCTCATTCCATTGCATCTTGCAGTGCCATCTTTAGGATTTTTGTTTGGTGATAGAAGGGTTAAGATCATTATGAGCACAAGTGAGAGAGATGTGATGAGTAAGAGAAGCGTATCATGGGGAGTTTTGAGAACACGAAATGTGAAAGAGTTTAGTATCAAAAGTTTTTTTCTTACTCATTTTTCTTTCCATCTCCATTCTATTTAGAGGAGAATCGTCTCAGTTTTGATTTTTGAAGATTACCATTTGTTTCCTTTTCACTCTATTTTGGAGCTTTGTGTTCTTTGATCGTGCTTCTAGAATTAAGTTTTGATCTTTAATGGAATTTGTTATTAAGGCTTATGTTTGATTGCAGTGCAATTTTGTTTGCATTAGTTCAAATGTATGGGAGTGCAAATGAAAAGAATGCAAATTATGGTTTAATTTTGTTTTGGATTTTACTTTATTTTGCTTCAAGTCTTATTTTACTTTATTTCTACTGCAACCAATAAAAATAAAGTAAATTTTGAAATAAAAATAAATCATAATTTGAAAAATCATTTGAGCTGCCATGGTTTTGCATTAGTGCAAATAAATTCGCATTGCAACCGAACACAACCTAAGGTTCAGTTTGGAAAGAGTACCAATATAAATATGTTGAGTGCAAAACTTTGTATTTTGCATTATTTTGCATGCATTTGCACTGTACAAATTTGCATATGTACTCTTTCCAAACTGAGCATAAGGTTTTGTTTGGTTGCAATGCAAATAAATTTGCACCATTGCAAAATTAAGGAAATGATTCTCTAAAGGTATGTATGGAAACACTGTGTGAAACAGAATAGGGATGATGCCCTTTGCTTTTCTACTTTTTCTCTCACATTGTATTATACATTCTTTCTCTTAACTTTTGAAGTACTAAACCTGCTTGATCTATTACCAATTTTTATTTGAAAAAAAAAATTAAGAATCAAGTAAAGGCCATTCCTCCATTTTTTTTGTTTTTCTTTTCAATACATTTTATTCCCAAATCACTTCATACATAGAAATGAATTTCTATCCATCTGCAATACTAGTTAATAATTTCATCAAAAGTAAAAGGAACAGGAACCACTAAAAAGGGGAAGGGAATTTGCAGGTTCTTTACTCATGACTTAGTCACGGATATTACTCCTTGAAGAACACCAGAAGTACCACATAGAACGAGAAGCAGTGCAAAAAGTAAACCCACAGCATAATCCTGGTACATGAAGAAAACTTAGAGTTCAACCACGAGTCTACTTTATATAAAGAAATCAAGGAATATTTAAAGAAAAAAGCAGCTCTGTGGACGAAATCACTAAGTTTGTGACCCAAGATGTTGTGCTCTATCCTCAATTAACAGCTTACAGATGCATTAACTATGCAAGGGGTCAGCGGGTTTCTATTGGGGGAGGGGTGAGAGGGTGGGGTTCATCCCCCATGAAAGTAATATGTAAGTTGAATGTATGAAATTGGAGTTAGGTTGCTAGGTGTACCCTATTGTGTTATCTTTTTATTTGGGTTGGAATCCATATGGGACCTCCCTCCTATAAAGAAAGGAAGAATAGGGGATGGATCACCCAGTCAACCCACTTAATTTTTTGGTTGACTCAAGCAGGGGGTCCTACACTACATGACCACATAAACATGCATGAAAGAAGAGTTGATTAGTTAACTTTTTTAGATGTATCTTTCTCTTTGATGCCTAGACAAGCTCATAATGGGTTCTAAGCTTCCATGCCTTGTGAATTTTCTCTTAATCACATTATGTAGTCTATTCTTTTCCTATTATCTTTGTAGTGTTTTTGTCTTGTTGTTGGAATCCCTTTTCATATTTAATGTGATTAAGAGAATGGGAAAAGAATATTTATAGGAGGGATTCCAACAACAAGACAAAAACACTACAAAGAGAATAGGAAAAGAATAGACTACATAATGTGATTAAGAGAAAATTCACAAGGCATGGAAGCTTAGAACCCATTATGAGCCTGTCTAGGCATCGAAGAGAAACATACATCTAAAAATGTTAACTAATCAACTCTTCTTTCATGCATGTTTATGTGGTCATGTAGTGTAGAACCCCCTGCTTGAGTCAACCAAAAAATTAAGTGGGTTGGCTGGGTGATCCATCCCCTATTCTTTCTTTCTTTATAGGAGGGAGGTCCCATATGGATTCCAACCCCAATGCAAAGAGAACACAATAGGGTACACCTAGCAACCTAACCCCAATTTCATACATTCAACTTACATATTACTTTCATGGGGGATGAACCCCCACCCTCTCACCCCTCCCCCAATAGAAACCCACTGGCCCCTTGCATAGTTAATGCATCTGTAAGCTGTTAGTTGAGGATAGAGCACAACATCTTGGGTCACAAACTTAGTCATTCGCTTCACCAAGACGGAGAATGGCTTTCCATTGTATGTTATACTTCCACCAATCTTCCCACCAAGTCGGCCTCCCAATGCTGTCAAGAGGGTTGTCTTGCCACTACCAGAGGTGCCTAGCAAGGCTAACATCTCACTTGGGGACACTGACCCTGAAACCCCATTCAGTATCATCACTTTCTGTTTAGACTTGGAGTTTCTAAAATGATCAAATCTTGCTTTCTTGATGCTGATCTTGTACACAATGTCTTCAATCTGCATCAGAAATGAAGTATATATTTAGGGCCTGTTTCGTTTACAGTCATAATCGGAATTCGAATGGCCTGCTCCTAATAATCTGTTTGGTTCAGACAGGAATGGAAATGAGAATTGGATCAGCAGGATTGGGATTTTATTCCTAAGAGGGACAGAGAATGTCATTCCAATGGGAATGGGAATGGAATTCCAATTCTGCCCAACCAAACAGTTGGAATCAGAATAGCCCATTCTGATTCTGATTCCAAACCCATATTCCTATGAACCAAATGGAGCCTTAGTAATGAAAAGCATTGCTATCTCTCATGCTGGCAAAGGATCAACTGGCATCATGTCAACATGACCTGAATTCATGCTCCAAACCTACTTTGCATATTCCTAATGATCTTGCATCCCTTACCAATGATTAGAGCAACCTAGAAACAAAAGTAGAAGTATATTATGTAAACCTGAAAATATTATCCAACCATAAAGATAGATCTTCTAGTATTACCTTGTTTGGAACTTTCATGATAAATTAAAAGTAGAAGTATATTATGTAAACCTGCATAGAACTTAATCCATGTATTGCAGAAGGACCAAAACCCCATGCAACTGTTTGTTGCATCCAATAAAGAAAACATGAGTTGTGAAGGACTAAAACCTTGTGATTTGGGATTACAAAATTAAATGTATTGATAACAAATTTTTAAGTGCAAGTACACCTCTGCAATTATATCCTTGATTAACTATTTTGCCCTACTAATTTGCTCTGTTGTACCCATCAATTCTACATCTTTTGTCTGAGAGTATGGATCTGTGGGGATGAGAGATCCATTATATGGATGGCCGAACCCTATAGGAAGGTTGGGCAAAATTTCAAAAATTCCTCTTTCCCATGTAATAATCACATTCCCTATTTTAGAAAATTGCATTTTCAATGATCAATCTTGAACCTAAACCAGACTAGATCTGAAACCAAAAGGGAGTGGAGGATTATACCTGATACGAAGTAGTAATAACCTCCAATGAAGGTGTTCACACCCAAGGAAAGATCCAAAGACTGCTTACACCGAAGATGACACAGTGCAGGATGAAACAGAATCAACAATGTGGTTCTTCAGCAAGAACCGAATTCTTCAACAAGAATCTGATGGAGGGCTAGTGAGCACGACTTCAGATTACCTTTTCTGCCAAAAGGTAATATTAAAAACTCTTCTTGATCGCTCCCACAGGTGGAGATCGAACTAGTATGGCGGCAAGAACAAGGAGAAGGAGATAGTGCAGTCAAACTGTGTTGTCTCTCTCTGGATTTAGCAATCTAGCTGATTTCTTTTCTGTTGCTTGTTGAGGGTTCACCTTGCTCTCCTATTTATAGCCTTAAAGAGAGGTTCTCCTAATTCCATTAGGAGTTTCTTATTTATAGCAGGCATGATGCTAACATATTTGACTAGGAATGGAGTTTAAGTTTAAGTATATGCTTCTTTTATTAATTAAGAGAAAAGTTAGGTTGAAGTAAAAAGAATGCTCATGCATCCACCACTTCAACTACAAAATGTGGAAATTTACACTCATAAATTTATGAATGCTGAAAATCAAGAAGCTCTTTATTACATATTAGGCTTTTTTTCCACTTCATCTATTCAAAGTACATGTTTAGAGAAACCCTACAAGACCAACTACAAAAACCTTCATCCCATTCAACATCCATTATCCAATGGTTTATTTCAAGATTTTAAACATTCTCACATTATAAAAATTAAAATATGCAAGCACCTGATAGAGAAAAAATAATTAACTAAATAAACATTAAAACTGAAAAAAGAAACTAATGAGAACATAATGAAAGATGAATACATCACTCAAGCGTGTTGCATCTGGAACATGGCGATAAACAATGTCAACAGCTACAGAAGCACAAGCTAATGTCTTAAGAATTCAAGCAAAGGCATATCAGTCATCATTAGTTGAATATTATAATAAAACTTAATTAAGGAATTTAATGGTGAAAAATATCAAAACACGAGCAAACCTTGACCAAAGTAAGAGTATAACCAACACCATACTAATGCTTCAGGAAAAGAGAGTTGTGCCAACAGGAAAATGATAACTGAGAAATAGATGCCATGGATTTAATAAATCCAAAAGAAAAACAATTAGAACATCCTATTAGTGGAAAAGCTAGTTAAAAGTAAGTAAATTGTAACACTCAAAAACACAAAAATAACCTCCTTTTTGTCCAAAGTATTACAGGAAGCAAAATGAAGAACAAAGAGCAATCCAATTTGTTACTGTTTTTCCAAATGTCAATTCCTTGGAAGCAATCCAACCCTAGCCTTCAGGGGTCATGAAATTTTTTTCTAGTCTGCTATCTTTATCTTTCTTTTTCTTTGCAAGTAATTTATGGACAATGCAATCTCACACAATAGTATGTACATCAGTCCACTAGAACCATGAGGGATTGAAAGCAAAGAACAAAGAAGAAAAACAAGAGCATCAGTCAAAGAAATTGTCAGGCAATTTTTTGTAAAATCCCCATACCAGTTTGAAAAATCCCATATTTTTGGATCCTCTAGAATATTGTATTCTGCTTCTTTTTTGTTCGAAAGAAGATAAAACACATATTGTTTTATTCTAGTAAATGCGCATGTGCATTTGCATGTGATAATTTTAGAAAACAAAAAGAATTTCAGTACCCTTATCAATAATCCATGAGACTAAAATAAGTAATCAAAGCATGATGTGATATGGATCTAAATTCTTTATTCCATTTCCATTGTTAATAAAAATACTTCTAATTTATCATATTTATTATTTTTTAATATGATAGATATTTCGTATTAGAGATGTGCACAACTTTTTGTATTTTTATACTTTATTTCTTTCTATTTTTGAGTTTTTATTATTTAAGTATGACGCCATTTATTGACCCATTTTACCCAAACAATTGGACCGTGACCAACCACTTAGATGGAAACAGTTTGTTTCCAAGTTGTAACTTTTATTCCATTTTGATCATTAAGAAAAATAGTTCTCATTTATCGCACTTACTGTTGTTTGATATGATGAATACATAATATTAGAGATGTACCCAAATGGGTTGAACCATCAGTTACCTTACCCATTTGACCAAAATGGATTGAACTATTGACTCACCACCTGAATAGAAAATGTATCATTTGATTATGACATCTTATTTTATCACACTTATTTTTGTTTAATGTGACGAATATAAAATATTAGAGATGTGCCTAATTTAATTTTGACATCATGGACTGACCCATTTAGACAGTAAAGGAAGAACAAAAAGATGATGCAATCCCACTCCTTCGGAAAATGATCCTGCCTGAACCCAAAAAAATCTTTGACAATAATTACAATATATTACATTAATGGCTCACAAGTTCCTCTTAATTTCTGTTAAAATAAATCCACTTCATAAGCATAAACTCCTTCTACAACTATGCCTCACTCGTAATGAACAAAATGGTACCAGTGTAGACTCGGTGTATGATCCCATCATGGCCTTCTTAGAATGCTCCAACTTCATGTCATTATCTAATCAACTTATGTTAACAATAAGGTTTGCTTTAATAAACAAAAAAAAAAGTCCAAGCAAATTCCTATATGTCACCACTTAGTACATGGTTTTCCAAGAGCAATTTCAGGAGACAAGTAATCAAATTTGGTCATGAAATTGTGACACAACTTCATTTGTATATGGTTCTATCACCATTTTCCTCTTCCAAAATATTCTAAATGACTTGATTACCAAAAAAATATTCTAAATGATTGCACAAGTATAAGTAGATCCTAATTATGCTCATATCACTCTTTATTTTTTCACCAATGTAAATTCTTAATGCTATTCCACCATTTTTTCTTAAAAAAAATGAATTTAGAAAGTTTGTTGTTGAATAGTTTTATTATCCTGTAGCATTGTGAAGATTTTCATATAGATAGGATGGGTGTAGGAAAGTTGTAAGAGAATTGAAGAAATGTGAAAAAAGGGAAAGATTTGGCATCCCAAGGCATTGGTACTTATGTAAATAAGAATAGGAGATCTCCCATACACATATATATGGAGCATGCTTTGGTTTTGTTACAATGTTTTTTTTTTATTTATTTCTTCATTTTTTTTCTTGAGTAGGGTGGAATAATTCACATGTAAAACTTATAGCATGCATGATGCTAACATATTTAACTAAGAATGGAGTTAAGTTTAAGTATATGCTTCTTTTATTAATTAAGAGAAAAGTTAGGTTGAAGTAAAAAGGATGCTCATGCATCCACCACTTCAAAAATTTACACTCAGCTTCTTCTTTCCATATTATTCAAAAGGACATATGCCATCCAGAAGATAATATGCAGCTGATATAAATGGTAACAAGCCAACAATTTATGAATGCTAAAAATCAAGAAGCTTTTTATTAGATATTAGGCTTTTTTGCCACTTCATCTATTCAATGTACATGTTTAGAAAAAACCCTACAAGACCAACTACAAAAACCTTCATCCCTTTCAACATCCATTATCCAATGGTTTACTTCAAGATTTTAAACATTCTCACATTATAAAGAGCAAAATATGCAAGCACTTGATAGAGAAAAAATAATTATATTGTTTTTCTTTATTTTATTTCTTCATTCTTTTTCTTGAGTAGGGTGGAATAATTCACATGTAAAACTTATAGTATGCATGATGCTAACATATTTGACTAAGAATGGAGTTAAGTTTAAGTATATGCTTCTTTTATTAATTAAGAAAAAAGTTAGGTTGAAGAAAAAATGATGCTCATGCATCCACCAATTCAACTACAAAATGTGGAAATTTACACTCAACTTCTTCTTTCCATATTATTCAGAAGGAAATATGCCATCCAGAAGATAATATGCAGCTGATATAAATGGCAGCAAGCCAGCAATTCATGAATGCTGAAAAGAAGAAGCTCCTTATTAGATATTAGGCTTTTTTGCCACTTCATCTGTTCAAAGTACATGTTTAGAGAAAACCCTACAAGACCAACTATAAAAACCTTCATCATTTTCAGCATCCATTATCAAATGGTTTATTTCAAGATTTTAAACATTCTCACATTATAAAGAGAAAAGTATGCAAGCACCTGATAGAGAAAAAATAATTAACTAGATAAATATTAAAACTGACAAAAGAAACTAATGAAAACATAATGAAAGATGAATACATCATTCAAGCGTGTTGCATCTGAACATGATGATAAACAACGCCAGCAACTACAGAAGCACAAGCTAATGTCTGAAGAATTCAGGCAAAGGCATATCAGTCATCATTAGTTAAATATTATAATAAAACCTAATCAAGGAATTTCATGGTGAAAGATATCAAAACATGATCAAACATTGACTAATGTAAGAGTATAACCAACACCATACTGATGTTTCAGGAAAAGAGAACTGCGCCAACAGGAAAATGATAAATGAGAAATAGATGCCATGGATTTAATAAATCCAAAAGAAAAACAATTAGAACATCCTATTAGTGGAAAATCTAGTTAGAAATAAGCAAATTGTAACCAAGCAAATTCCTATATGTCAACACTTAATACATAGTTTTCCAAGAGCAACTTCGGGAGACAAGTAATCAAATTTGGTTATGAAATTGTGACACAACATCATTTGTATATGGTTCTATCACCATTTTCATCTTCCAAAATATTCTGAATGACTTGATTACCAAAAAAATATTCTAAATGATTGCACAAGTATAATTAGATCCTAATTTTGCTCATATCGCTCTTTATTTTTTAACCAATGTAAACTCTTAATGCTATTCCACCCTTTTTTTTTCAAAAGTAATGAATTTAGAAAATTTGTTGTTGAATAGTTTTATTATCCTGTAGCATTATGAAGATTTTCATATAGATAGGATAGGAGTAGGAAAATTGTAAGAGAATTGAATAAAAGTGAAAAAAGGGAAACATTTGGCATCACAGGGCATTGGTACTTATTTAAATAAGAGCAAGAGATGTCTCTCATACACATAAATATATGGAGCATGCTTTGGTTTCGTTACATTGTTTTTCTTTATTTTATTTCTTCCTTCTTTTTCTTGAGTAAGGTGAAATAATTCACATGTAAAACTTATAGCATGCTAATATATTTGACTAAGAATGGAGTTAAGTTTAAGTATATGCTTTTTTTATTAATTAAGAGAAAAGTTAAAATGGAAAGAACCTTTCACAACATCTTAAAGAGCCATTGGCCATTATAGCAATCCGATCTCCTAGCACATCAGCCTCATCCATAGAGTGTATTGTCAATAAAATTATCTTCCCCTTTTTGATCTTCTTGATCAATTGCCATGTTGAAGGCATTGAATATGGATCCATTCTACTAGTAGGCTCATCAAGAATAATGACCTGAAAAAATGCAATGACAAATTCCTCAATAAATGTCAACAAAAATGAACTTGGGCTTTAGGCAGATGTGACAAGAATAAAGAATTAATAGGAAAATGGTTTTCGAGCCTTGCTTTTGAGAGAGATTCCCTTTGGATAAAAGAGATAGTAAGTATGAGTTAGGTACGGAATGAAATTCTAGAGAGGTGCATTGTGCATTCCTCTTATATGTTTGGATCTATAAAGGAATTATAAAATTTTCACACAGTTTCCTTCATTGCTTATTGTACTAAATTTCTGGTTGGGAATGGTAGATTGAGATAAATCACTCCAACTTAACTGTCAGTCAATGCTTTGGGATAAGGTTCCTAGGTGGTTTAGCGTTCAGGTTTTAAAGGCCGGAAAATAAGTTTTAAGAATGCATTTATCTATTTTATAGGTAGGCAGAGTTGAAGATTAATTCACATAAAGTTGAATGTAGGGTCTAGATGCTGAAAGAGTGTTTGGTTAACAAATTTACTGTTAGGTCTTTGTATGAAGTGCAAGTAAAACATTTTTTTTGTATTCTTTTGAAGAAGATAAGTATTATATTAAAATAAATAAGAAGAAAGTATACAAGAGTATACAAGAACCAGCAACCAACAATCAATTTAAGCAATTTGATTTGAAAAAAGTTTGGGGAAATCCTATACTTCCTATAGTTAAGCTTTTATGTGGTTATTATCAATGAATAGTATTTTGATCCTTATTCATCTAAAATCAAGAGGATTTCAGTTAGCTAATCAATACATCATGTACAGGAACTATGAAGATTTGATCCATTTATTTAGCTAATGCAAGGTGTTTATCTCAATTTGGCCATTCTTCCCACATTAACACAATTCTCTCTTTTTACAGTAACTTGCAATCTAAAAACAAAGAGAAAATTGCATCAAGAAAGAATCTATTACAAGTTCATCAATGGAAAATTACTACAAAATACTTGAAAAAATGAAAACCACAAATAAAATAAGTTTGTCACAGATTTGGTCTTTGTCAACTACACAAATTTACACAACATATCAATTATCAATGCATCCCTGCATATGAAATCTAAGAATATTTCTGACCATAAAACACATTCAAACTAATCCACTAGTCTTTGGATAGTCGTCTGCCCTTGGTTCATAGAGTAAGGAAAAAAAAAAAGCACTAAACGATTGACATATTTTATTTCATCATAAAATTTTCTTTCACATAAATTATGTTTTTGTTGGAAAAAGCAAGAAATATAAACAAAGGTTCCAAATCTCTACAGGAGAAAGGAAATTATTCAAGTCCAACACCCATATCATTCCAAGCTCTCAACAACCTTAACTTTGTTTCATATAAAAAGCTTATACAAGCTTTATCACATGTATCGACTAAATGATAATAGAGCAGAAAGTAGAAAAAGATCCAAAAAAAGAGTTAAAAAGAAGAAATTATTTATGACATGACTGACTAATAGATCCATTCAGAACAATTAAAATTTTTAATAACTTGTATTAAAGAGAAAATATTGTAAGTACAACCCTTGAACCATAAAGAACAGAGGTGGTGAGAATACAAAAGAGAGGGAAAAAAGCCCAAAAAAGTCCTTATGCAGCAGTGCCTTCAGTATTTGAAAGGAAATGAGAAGCCAATTATCAAAACCCCAAAAACCTATAAAAGTAGTATTTTCTGAACCAAAAAGCAAATGTCAGTAGGCAAAGATAAAACAAAATCCATAAACAAGCAGATAAAAACTAAACTCGGCTATCATGCTAAGAGATAGAACTTGATGAGTCAAAAGAGCACTCACCCACAACAACAATGATCCAACCCAAATTGCTTAGTTGGTTAAAAATTTTCTACTTGTCGTTAGATACAACATACAAAATGGTTCCCCTAATATCATCCCAAGCTAAATTTATCTCCTTCGAAGCATTATCAGTAGATGATCCATCCAAGATAAAGCAATCAAAGGAGCATTGAATTGTTGTATTCCTAAGCAAGCTCACCTGTACATAAATACACATAATTAACTAGCAGCAAAAACTCATTAAAAGCAAACATAAACTAAAAAGAAGTGAACCAATAATCTTATCGTCAGAAAGAGCCGATGCATAGGAAATTCCTTGGAGGTGAAATGCATTAGTGAAAGAGAGATTATTATTGGTTAAACATTTTATATGATATTAAAAAAAAGGAAGAAAGGAATTGTTTGAGAAAGGGGAAAGTCAGTACCAAGTGAAGCATGGAATGGCGGAGCTTACGGAGGAGAGAGAGAGCTGGTGGACGGAAAGAGGTGGTTCCGGAATTGTCAATTAGCAGAACTGACTCGTCGAGAATGACTCCACCTACTGTTGCATCCAAACATCGATGCTCTCGAGCACCATAACAAGCATCACATGCAATTGAAGCCATCTAACTTAGAATATGAAACTAAAAAACTATTTGTTCCCCTGGGCAAAGAGATATTTTAACACTAAAAAACTATGTGTTATATGGAAGGTTGAGGCAATTAATCAATCAATAACATCAAATGTAGAAAGTGCTCCCTGTTCAAAGTAAGGGATTGATTGACATATTTGATTTCATCATAAATTTTCTTTCACATAAATTATGTCTGTGTTGGAAAAAAAAGAAATATAAACAAAGGTTCCAAATCTCTATAGGAGAAAGGAAATTATTCAAGTCCAACACCCATATCATTCCAAGCTCTCAACAACCTTAACTTTGTTTCATATAAAAAGCTTATACAAGCTTTATCACGTGTATCAACTAAATGATAATAGAACAGAAAGTAGAAAAAGCTTCCAAAAAAGAATTAAAGAGAAGAAATTATTTATGACATGACTGACTAATAGATCCATTCATAGCAATTAAAAATTTTAATAACTTGTATTAAAGAGAAAATATTGTAAGTACAACCCCTGAACCATAAAGAACAGAGGTGGTGAGAATACAAAAGAGAGGGAAAAAACCCAAAAGAGTCCTTATACAGAAGGAAATAACAAAGTCGGGTTAAGTAGTGTCCTGCAAACTCTACCCCACTAACCCTAATGGTATAACTCTACAGCACAATAAGCATTGTTAGAACCCATCTAAATGAAAAAAAGTTCAATCCATCATATTGTTAGTTTGCTAGCCCTACAATATATACTACTGATTACTGAAACTTAAGAATGTATGAATTAAATATGCCAAACCACTCGAAATTTAAACCCTGCACAGGTCATATACCTTCATTAGAGCTCTCTTTTTCTACAAATATCCATTTTAGATGGATATAAAAACAAGAATGTGTCAACAAGAAATTAGTTGTTTTTGGAGTTGGAGGTTGTTAGATATTTACTAATTTAACACTAGAGGTTTTGTCTGTGACTCTGTGTCAAGAAGACAGATTGTAATATGTTAGTAGTTAAAATAGAAAAGTCATATGAAGTATTTCAATGGTAATTATAACAAAGCTGAGTACCAATCATTTAGTATTTCACTAGCTATTTGGAGGTTAGTTTATTTTTCTTCTTACTATGATGTTAGTATTTCATTGGCAATTGAACATTACAGCAAAGCCTTACCCACTAGTGTTTCAAATACAAGAGAAAGAAGGGAAAAAGAAAGAAGCCTTACCCTTCCAATTCTCACATCTGCCACCCATGCGAAATGACTACAGCCCTTGAACTCACGGTACAATAGACCAAATACTAGTAGTGCCAAAAAAAAAAAGATAATTCAAAACAAAATGATTAGAAAAATGTAAAAGTGATTGCACTTACTGCAGTTTTACATTTATAAAAATGGCTTCCAATGGTTTCTCATGAATTGGAAATTTGAAACTCAATACACCATTGACAAGAGGGGCAAACATACACATGATTCTGGAAAGGAAAGACAAATGTTACATGACCACTAAGTTCATCAAACACATCATAAGAAAATAGATTCATTAGGAAGAATTTATTACTTCAGAACACCATTTTTTGTCTTCATTAAATTTTGAATGAGCAGCCAAAGCCTCATGTATGTCATCAAACTTACGATATACAATATTCGAAAATCCGTTAACTTCAGTTTTGCAGCATTCCCAATTTGTGTAAAAGCCAGGCACTCAACCAACAAAGACCACATATATTTTCCCCATCTCAAAAGAGGGAAAAAACATTAATATCCACAGAAAACATTAAAAGGCATGGTAAAAGCCATAGAGACATTTATTCAAGCAATTTAGCAGAGGGCTGCTATGAAGGAAAAATGATAACAGGGCATGAAGAAAACAGGGAAACAAGAAAAAGAGATATAAACAAGTCTAGCAATACTTTTGGTCTTGCTAGAAATTCTATTATAGGGCATTTAACATGCCAGATGCATTGGCACATGGCTGGAGAGAGAGAGAGAGAGAGAGAGAGAGAGAGAGAGAGAGAGAATCTTACTAGAGATTGACAGCAAGTGGTATCAGAGAACAAACATGCTTCAATGGCAGAACAAATAGAGAGTTGAGAGAGCTGAGAAAAAAAATAAAAAATGTATTTTCTGAAAGGGAATGAGAAGCTAGGGTTTGACAGCAAGTAGTATTTTCTGAACCAAAAAGCAAATGTCGTGAGGCAAAGACAACAAAATCCATAAACAAGCAGATAGGTTTGCTAAGGCATGTGGAGCATGCTAATACTATAGAATGGGCGCCAAACTTGGTTTAGCAGCTAGGAGGCACCCTCCTGCTTTTAGTTTTTCATAAAAACACCCCCTCTCTTAGTTGGACTTCACACCAGCTTCCTAAAATCTGCATTTCAGCCATGAAAACTTTCCATATTTCCCCAAAATTTGCATAGAGACCCTCAAGGCCACAATATTGAAATTAACTGGGAATAGGACACAATTTGACTTTTCTAAGGCCGAAAATACCCCTGAATTGATGCCCTTAAGGCATCGAAATGCAAAGTTATCATTTACCGAGGAAGAGAGGGTGTTGATAAGAGCAATCGAGGACATTGGCGTGATGCGTTACACGTCCTTCTTGATATTGGTCCGTGTTAGTTTGAGTGAGGCGACCAGTCTGTTTGTTGCAATGACTTTTACTGATTTCTTTTCTTTTTTGAGTTGTTTGGCTTGGTACTGACTTGCTTCTTGTCTCGTGCAAGTGCTGAAATGGCTAGTCATGAGGAGATCTCCCATCATATGAGGGCTGCGGTGGACAGAGCATGGTCCAAAGGAGCCCAAGGGATCCAGTCCCGATTTGAGGAGGGTGCCCCTGCCGTCATACGAAGAAGTTGTGGTAGTTGACCCGGAGGAGGGTGCCCCTGCCGTCCACTCTCCTCCTCCGTGAGATAATGTACCGGAGGGCAGTGACCCCGCAGTCTACATGTCGCGGTGGAATGTTTAGCCCAAGGACGGGCTGGAGATAGAAGGTGTGGCCGAACAACTTCTCCTTGGTCTGTTGGCATCGATCATCTGGCGTGAACTTATTGAGTCCTCAAGTGGCGCCCTAGAGAGCACACTTGTGCTCCAAGCCACGTCAGTAAGTCTTCTTACTCGCTTTTGTTATTCTCACTTTGGTCGGTTACTCCTGGTGTGCTTATACTTAATTTTTTTCTTTGCAGAATGCTTGCTCGGTGATAGTTGTGATCAAATGTCTTTGGATGGTACGACATCTCTATGAGACCAAGCAGGCCGAGGTCGAACGATCGAGGGCTTGATTGGCTGAGTTTGAAGCTGTGTGGGCTCGATTGGATGAGCTTGAGGCCAAGAATGCTAAGCTAAAGCATGACATTGAGGAGTGGACTAACATCGTCCGCAAACTGAAGAGCCGCATCATCGACCTCAAGGACACACAGGAGGGGCTGAAGGAGGCCAATGAGTGTTTAAGAAACACATGGAAAGTATGAGACTCCGACTTGTACCTGATTGGACCTAAATGCAAGTGGGAGCTCTTAGACAGTGTATGCCCTTAGCTCCAATCAGCATGATGTACATTATGACATTTATTGTAAATGAATAAAGTACACATTTGATTCATGTTATTGTGGTGTGTTTCTATGTAATACCCTTAAACTCGACACATATGAGACTTGTGTTAGTTTAGAACCTTCACAGTCGTTGGATATTTCTGGGGAGATTTATCCTACCAAGGCTGACACTGATGTACCGCCAAGTTGATTGGGATGGCTTGTCTCAACTGCTAGGGTGAGACCTGAGGTACATGCAATGTGGGTTTCCTTGAAACCCTGAATCGGACCAAATTCCAGTATTACTTTGTACTTTGGAGACAGACGGGCAAAACTGGAATGTTACACATTCCATTGGGCTATCTTTGATGTGTCAATTAGTGAGATCCTTAGAGGGAGTCAAAACCTGGGTATATTGGGACAGCCCGAGAATTTACCTGAGTGGGTGATCATAGTGACAGGATCAGCCCCTTTGTCGGACAAAGTGAATGATCGGGCAAATGCACTCTCTCTGATGGAAACCTAAATTGTCGGTAGTGGATTTCAAATGTGTTTGAAATTTGGTTTTGCAAAATATATTTATATAGAGATAAATATATATATATATATATATATATATATATATATATATATATATATATATATATATTATGGTTTCAAATTGTTTGCAAAAAGTTTTAATTCCTAAGATCCATGTGAGTAGAGAGTGCAGCACTGTACCTTGCAGCCGAGGGAGAGGTTATACCTGATGGGCTAATATTGCATCTGCCTACATTCCTTGGGCCTTCATAAGATGGCTGGACCCAAGGACCATTTAGTGTAAATGTTGGGACCATTAAGAGCCCATAGTGATGGACTCAGGAGTTCATTGTATTCAACAGTGAATTCGATCAAGCCTTGTAATAGAGGCTAGGCTAAACCCATGTGGCTGATGTGTAGATCAATGATATGGTCCCACCCCACACAAAGAGAGCCAAGGTAGCCAACATTAAAAGGAAGTGAGCCTGAAAGCTTAATGGGCCTAAAGCCCATTTCGAAATGGGTTAATTGGACTAATTAAATAGGGGTGAATATGGGTATGGATCAATAGATAAGAATAAGAAGTTAACTCTTATCCACTTAAAGAGTCCAAATCCAAATAGAGATTTAGATCAAGGAACTCCTAATTTGATTAGGTATAGTTTATCTTTATTTGTAGATAAGATAAGGGATTATCCTTATTACTTAAAGAGTCCATATCCAAATAAAGATTTGGATCAGGAGACTCCTAATCAGATTAGGAGGTTGTCTCTTTAAGACTATCCTGTTTCTACCTTCAATTCTTTTTCTCCTTATTCTTGTTGCCCTACCTTATTCGATCTCCATTTCTTGGAACTGATCAAGATTTGATCTTGAAATTGTTTCTTGGTAGAAGAAACAATTCTAAAGCTGTGCTCACTACCCCATTTGGTTCTCACTGAAGAATCAAAGGTTCTTGGTGAAGAACTACCTGTTGATCTTGCTTCATCCTAAGTTGTGTCATCTTCAGTGGAGAAAGGATTTGATACACTCTTTGGGTGTGAACACTTGCATTGGGAGGAGCTTTTTGCGTGGATTCCGTATTAGGTATATCCCTCCCAAATCTTGATTTCATATTTGGTCCGATTTGGTTACAAGAACGAACCTTGAAAATGTAGCTTTTTAAATTGGGAATACGATTCCTGGATGAGAGCAAAGAAACTTTTGAAATTCCCCCCAACCTTCCTACAGGGTTCGGTCATCCATATGATGGATCTCCCATCCCTTCACGTCCTATAGGGTAGAACTTTTTAAGGAATTCATGTTGCATTTCTACCCAAGTTCGAATAAGTCTCCTTATAGTTCCCAACCAGTGATTGGCCTTGTCTTTCAAGGAGAAGGGGAAAAGAGTTAATATAAGGGCACCATCATTAAAGTTTTGGATCCTTATAGTGGAACAGATTTCTAGAAACTCATCTATATGTTTGTATGGGTCCTCACTCGGGTTTCCATAGAAAGAGGGGAGTATCTAGATTGTGATTGATTTAATCTCATACTGCAAGGCTTGGGTATCCGGCAACTGTATGCAGGATGAAGGATTATACTGGGTCAGAGTGAAATACTCCTTCAACTTTTTGGGTTGCGCATCATTGATCCCGACCATTTGGTTGCATTGCTGGTGATGGAGGTATCTCTCTATCTTAGGTATGGATTCTACTATTTCTCTCTTTAGAGATCTCCTTCCCAACATACAACTCAAAAATCCCTTTTTCTTCTTTTTTTTTGAAAGTTGAAATTTAAATTCAAATTTAGATTTTGAAATTTAAATTCAAATTCAAATTTGAATTTTTAAATTTAAAAAAATGTAAGCATTTCACACACGGCCTAGGGGCTGACCTAGGTTTCCTAAACTAGTGGTTCAACCAATGTGAATCCTCTTAGGTTCACTTAGAATTACACCACTTCCTTTGGTTAGCCAGATAAGAGGTGGAAATGTGGGAGGCTCCCCTTGCTCTCGCAATGACCTAATTAAGTAACCACAAAACTCGCTTAGGCTTAGCCAGTTAACCTCTTTCCTTAGACACCAACCGTCGGTTATGGAAAGTAATTACAAGCTTCCCTAAAATTCAGCACACTTTTAAACCAAATGTGTAGGGCCTCCTAAAGGATCTTGCTATTCAAATTTTAAATTAAGGTTAAATTGAACCGCACATGAAAGGGTGGTGGTTTTTGGGCCAAGGAAGGGTGATGAAATCCCCACCATATCTTATTTAAATTAGATTGCCCTTAAATGGATTAACGGAAAAACATAGCTATTAATCCTAAAAATGAGATCGCACCTGCTGAAATCAGAAATAAAAGACAATAGAAATCACTATTCTTAAAACCAAAATCGCACCAAGCAAGAAAAACTAAAGATACAAAAAATACAGGAATAATTAATTTTGAAACAAAAGAAAAAAAAAAAGTTATGTGAATACAAAAATAAACAGATAACTAACTAGATCTAAAGACAAAAGAAAAGAAAAGAAAATATAACCAAATCTATTAAGAAATGAAAATAAAAATAAATAGCCAAAGATTCGAAAACACTAATCTACCAAGATAAATTTGAAAATAAAAAGAAAAATCAGAAATAAGTTGGGACGACTACACCTAAATCGCTATCCAATATTTTTCTTTTTTTTTTTGCATAGTTTGGAAGTGTTCCGACACCCTGCCTTTGGTTGCTACGTCTTGCGAAAACAAAGAAGAATTTTGAGAGTTTTATTTTCAAAGATCAGAAAACTAACAAAATAAAAAAATAATGTAAATGGATCCGAAACAAAGAAATACAAATTTTCAATCCGTTGCTTCCCCGGCAACGGCGCTAAAAACTTGGTGCACCCGAAATGCATCGTCAAAGACTCGTGGCACCAGTTTAGGGATTTGTAAATTTTTCCAATCCTCACGTAACCTTAAACAACTTAGTACGTGGTGAGGAAGGGATCGAACCCATAGGGAAGCAAGAATAAAAATTATTATTTTCGCTCTGAACAAATAAAAGGAAAATAGATTTGGGATTTGTAGAAAATAAGAATATAAAATTTATTAATGCTGAAATTAAATGTTCTGAATTGAACAAGGCAATAATTAAAATTCAGAAGTCAAAGAACATTGAAATCAACAAAATAAATAAATAAAAATGATCCAAAATTTGGATCCAGTGGCGGTAGCTGTCTAGGAAGATGAAATACACGCTTTCTCCTTCTGTTCAGCCCTCGAACCCCTCGGGACACCTTAACCTTGAACCAGAAGAATTTAGATCTACAAAACACATAAACAAATAGAAATTAAATCTAAATGATTGCCAAAATAAAATTAAAGAAAATAAAGATAACGAAAGGGATGGCTGATCAAATCCAGTGGTGGTAGTTGCAAATTGGCTGGACTACTTGCAGGAACCCCTCCTGACAAGATTTAGGCGTTCTTCCCTTCTACAACCCTTGAACTCTTCAAGAAACCTTAGTTTTGTGAACTGGGTGAATTGACCAACTCCTTCTCCAAGGCCCTTGGGGTCCTTTTTATAGAGAAGGGTGAACAAAACTAGGATTAGAGAGAAAGAGAGGGGCGGCTAGTGGGTTTATGTAGAAAATGGGCGCCCCTAGGGTTTAGGAATGGAGGGTTAGGATTAAATTAGAGGGATCCTACGGCTAGAGTGAAAAGGAGAGGGCGCCTATAAGTATGGAGGGTTGGGATTTAAGCTCCTAGGATTGAATGGTGGAGATTAGGGGTTAGGTGGCGCCCTAGGGTTAGAATGCTAAAGGGATGGCACCCTGGAATGGAGGGTGGAGATTGCAAGGTGAAGATCTAAGGGTATGAGAGGTTGCTAAGGCTTGGATGGTTGAGATTAGATGTTAGGGAGGAGTGGAAGGTGAAGATTTAGCAGTTAGGGGCAGCTAGGGTTTGTTAGAGGTGAAAAGAATGAGTGGGGAGGCGCTCTAGGGTTTGCTAAGGAGAGGGGAGTATGCTAATACAGTAGGAGAGACTCCTTTCTGGGTTTAGCAGATAGGAGGGGCCCTCCTGTGTTAATTTTTTCACAGAAACACCCATCTCAGCTGGAATTCTCACCAGCTTCCCGAAATTTACAGAAAACTCTATAAATGTCATAGTTTTTACCCATAATTTGCATAGGGACCCTTAGAGGTCACAACATTGAATTTAACTAGAAAAGGGTACAGATTAGTCAGTCTAAGGTCTAAACTAAGGCATCAAAATAAAGAGTAATCAAGTATTCCGATGCTCAAGTTAGTGTGGGTGGTCAGGCCAAGCAGTTGGGAGAGCAGTGGCGGTCCGAGTAGAGTAACAGTATGGATGCGGGAATTCAAAAGTCCCTTACCTTGAGCTGGAGTTACCTTTTTATAGCTGAAGATTCGTGTTTCGGTCGGATGAGGCTTCTGAAGTTATCGGGATGAGGTTGTCCGCTAAAGTCTTCAAGATAAGACCTGATCCCCAACAGATTTGTCCTCCTTATCCGTACGGTGCTCTCCTGTCTTAGTCATGCTTATCCGATGACATAATGCCAACATGGACGAAGTGATAAAGTGGCCACAAAAGTGACAAGTGGCACCCAAGGCCAGCTCAATCATAAACCAAACAATAAGAAAACCCAAAAAACCATAAACAAATACTATTTCTGATAAATCTGTGTTTCAGATATTTATTACTAATTTAAACGCACGTTCTGAGTACTGCAATCTCTTTCTACAAATCAAATTTATCTATTGATGGCCACGTCCGATGTCGTCTCCTAGAGCCTGCTGCATCACGATTGTAGGAAACCAACTATATCACGTTCAATGGCCTCTCCTAAATTGTGTTCAATAGGAAATCAGGTTGCTTTACTTTCTTTTCAATCCCAATTCTTCTTTCTCACTATTTCATGATTAGAATCCATCTAAACCTTCTCCTTTTCGACCATCTGTTTGGTTTTTTGATCGATTTAGGAACATAGTTTTTGTCTACAACGAAACAGGAGAGTTCATAAAGAGTTTATTGACCGAATCTGCCTTTTTTTTGCCGGTTTTGATGCAAAGACTGGTCGTCAACGTCTTTGCTTCGGTTTAGACGCCTGAATAAAGTGAAAAACAGAGCTTATTTCACTATGTGATCGCTGTATTGAGCAACCACTGTAGTATGACCCAGGATAAGAAGATGAGATATATGGATCGGGTTTTCCATATCCCATCAAGGTCCGATGCGAATCCAATACTTTCATTAATAGTATGATTTAAGTATTTATATTATATTTAATATAAAATTAAATTATATTTAATTGTAATTCATAGTAATTATATTTTAAATTAATTCAAATATAATCAATTAATAGTTTAAACTGCAATTTCCAAATAACCAAGAACCGATTCGAATCCAATGCTTTAATTAATAGTATGATTTAAGTATTTAAATTATATTTAAATATAAAATTATATTATATTTAAATTGTAATTTAATTACATATTTAAATATAATTTAAGCTATAAATACTTAAATAGCAAAGGATTGCAAATAATTACCAAAAACTATCATAGACTAGCAGAAATTAATCAAGAAAATAACCAAAAATAAATTACCAATTATTTTAGAAAATATGATAATGTCTATAAATTAGTAGAAAAATAAAAAATTGCCAATAATTAACAAAAATTGTCATAGTTACCAAAAATAATCCAAAATTTACCAAAAATGAATTAACATTATTTCCAATAAATTTGATAAATTACCATTAGATTTCAAATTATTGCTACCATTTCTTATACTTATTTTATAATAAATTAATAATAAAAATTAACAATAAATTACTGAAATTATTTGTGAAACTAAAGGTACTTTGTGAAAATCTGTACTAATTATTAATAATCTTCAAAAAATAAAAAAAAAATTATGAGAAACTAATAAAAATAGTAGACAATTACAAAATATTGTCATTTATTAGTAAAAATGAACATAAATTAAAATAAATTGTTTTTTTCATATAGATTATAAATCATATAATTTAAACATTATAACCCTTGCCTATGATGGTATTAGTTTATAGTGTTGTGATGAAAAATATAAAAAATATGTTTACTATTATGTATTTCTATTGTTTCAATTTCACTTAACAAAGCTTGTGCATTGCATAGGTCCTACTAGTAATTAAAAAAGAATAAGGCACAGTCTGATTTCACTTTTAAAAAGTATTTTTTTTAAGACATGGGACCACACATTAAGTGATGTTTAAGTACTTATAAGTGTTTGGTAAAAAAGTATGAGAAGTACTTCTTATTAAAAGAAGCACTTCTTAAAAAAGTGACCTAGATGTGGCTTTTCTTCAGCACTTTTTGAAGAAGTGCTTTTTCATTCGAATGGGATGAACTTGTCCCTGGTTTTTTAATGATAAAAATACCCCCACGCGAGGTTATCATCCTCCTCCTCCACTTGAAACCCTACAACATACCAGGCAGCAATGGCGTTAGTTGCAGGTCCATCGACGATGTTTGACGGTGAGCAAAAAACGACCGGTGGACCTATCGTTTTGCTCTTATCTTTGTTTTTCTATAGTATTCCATCAATTTGAGGCTATTTTTTTGTGTTTTTCTGAAGTCTGATACTCCCATTTTCTCTATGGTCGCAGATTTGTGTTTGGGTGAATTCAATGACAATATCCCACCGTCTAGCCTCCAACTACTAGAAGGTGAGTTTACCAAAACTCCTCCCCTCCATGTTTGTTTTTTTTTTTTTGGTTTTTTGGATGATTATTTCTCTGATTCGGTTTTTTTGATGTGTTCGTATGAGAAATCTGAAATTCTTTTGGGCATTCTTTTGTTAGAAATCATGAAAAAATTGGTCATCAAAAGCACTTTTTGGAAGTATTTTGTGAAAATTGTGCCTTAAAAGTGCTTTCTAGAAGGAATTTGTGAAAACTAGTCCTTAAAAGTGTTTTTTGAAAATAATTTGTGAAAATTACTCCCTAAAAGTACTTTTTGGAAGTATTTTGTGAAAATTAGTCCTTAAAAGTACTTTTTAGAAGAAATTTGTGAAAACTACTCCCTAAAAATACTTTCTGAAAGTATTTTGTGAAAATTGGTCATTAAAAGTGCTTTCTGAAAGTAATTTGTGAAAACTGCACCATAAAATAACTTTTTGAAAGTATTTTGTGAAAATCGTGCCTTGAAAGTGCTTTCTAGAAGTACTTTGATGAAAATTGATCATTGAAAATGTTTTTTGAAAGTATTTATTATTATTATTATTATTATTATTATTATTATTATTATCCATGTGTCACTCTATATGTGGACCCACATGGGCTTTCATGTGTCATTATATAGTGATGTGACAATTTTTCATTGAAGTATATATTATAATGATATGGAAAGCATTGTTTATAAGTATGTGTGGAGTGAAGGCTAAAAGTATCATTTAAGCTAGTATAAGCACTTGTGGGGAAAGTAGGTCACCAAACATCCCCACCCTAATAAGTGCTTAAAAAACACAATAAGTGATTGGCAATTGGGTTACCAAACAACATTCAAGCCCTATTAAAAGAAGTACTTCTAAAAATTTTTTCCAAACCTCTTATTCACCAAACATAGCCTAAAAAGGGGAAAGAAGAGATAGAATGGAAGCTCAACCATTGACAATTAGGGTTGGATTTGAGCCTTCTTGAGCTGAATATCTGGCTATTCGAGCTTGGCTCGCCAAAAAATATTAGGCTCAAGCTTAAGTCAAAGGCTGGAGCTCAAATTGACTTGGGTCAAAAGTTTGTACATTTGAGCTTGACATTGTGAGCCAAGCTTTCTATAAAAAATAAAAATTATACATATAAAAATATATTTTTTATTTTATATACAAAAATAAGAATTATAAAATTTATTTATTATATATAAAATATAAAAATATTATATATAAAATATTAACATATATAGAATAAAAGTTATTTGTTATATACATAGTATGCATGCATGTATGTATTAGGCTTGCAGACCTCATTAATCCAACTTCATTGGGGTCGAGCTTAACTCATGAAAATTCATAGGGCACATAACCTTTCAATCTCTCACCATAGGCCTGTATCTCATGCATTTTATCACTAATGTGGTACATTATCATTAGTTATGCACCAACTATATAAGTTTGGATATGCTCCATACCAACCTCACATGTACATCCAACATCTTCGTACTTAGTGATATTATTTATAGGAGATGTTTCCAATTCATGGTGAGATGTGCTTGTGAGATGCACTTTGGTTAGATTCCAATTCCAACTATAAAACCATAGCATTTAGCTAGTCTGAATTCGCAAAAAATAAAATAAAAAATAAAGTTTTTAAAAATCAACTCGGAAACGAAACCACTGTAACCACTAGTTTTTGGGTCAGCGGTTTGATCATCCGGATCGAATGGTTTGGATGGTTTACATTATTAGGGAAGCTATTGGTAGTAGTCTAGACTTTTAGTTTTTTATGAGAAAGAGGATGTGGTTGTGGGTTGAGAAAGAAAGAAAGAAGAAAAGAAGGAAAGAATGAAAGGAAAAGGAAAAAAGGAAAGGAAGGAGAGAAAGGAAAAAAAGAAAGGAAGGAGGGAAAAAGGAGGAGGGAAGAAGGAAGAGGAGGATCCGACCTTTACGGTGATTATGATGGCAATGGTGACAACGATGGCTACTGCTACTATGGCAACAATAGAAACATAGTAGGTGTTTGGAAGTGTGAGCGCTTATTGGGACCGATTTTCAAGAAAAAACGTCCATGCTTCCAAGACCCGTTTTTCACAAAGAGCAATACTATGCTATTTGGTAAGGTGATTTTCATCACCGTTTTTCATGTATATGTTGACAGGTAAACACCACATAGGATACACATCAGTCAACCATTGGGGGCAACGGTTCACCGATGCATGAAACACCAAATTTAACGTTTCATGCATCGACGGGTCCTGATTTACAAGACATGCCCGGTTTTTCAATAAATGCCTGAACCAAACATTCATATATGGACATTTGTTGAAATGCCTATATGGATCTAACAAACTGGCCATGATTCCAAACATCCCATAAATATCAGATGTGAACTCCTACAAAATTAACTAGTTTTGAATGTAGAATGGGTTAAGGGTGAAACGGAACGGTTGCCATCAACAGCCATTCCAAAAACATCGCAAAAAACCATAAAAGATTAAATCAAGAACCCAACCACCCGCCGTACGACATTAAAGTTATTGTTGAATTACAGCTATAATTGCAACTTGCGCTTGCGGCTTTCATGCATTATAAATAATTTAATTAGTTGTTAAAATAAATAAAAAACCCTCCAATTGCAACATTTTTTTTTTTGAGAAGAGCAACTCTAATTTCTTAATCCCTAATAGCTACTTTGTCGTCACTCGTCATTCCTACCCGCCAATTATATTTCAGAATTCGGAATCCGACTATTTTTGAGTTCCCCAGTAAAATAGCAAAATAAAGGCCATGTTTTAGATTCCACGGATACCCGGAATTTAAGACCGGTTGGTCAGGATTCAGGAGATATGTTAGGTAACAGAATGCGGGAAAAAAAGGGTAATTAACTGCATTTACCAAAACTAAACATTGAGAGAAACAACGCTGCTGAGCTCACGAGCTCAAATCAAACATCGTGATGCCGCTTCTTTGCCACGTGTGAAATGATTATTAAAAGACAATAACCCTGTTTTCTTGCAGGTTGCCACCTGCGTTTCCGCTTACTAGTTTCCTCTGATTTTGAGAGCTTACTAAAAGTGAAAACGAGGTTAAATTATGCATTATCTTTATATAGGTGGTGGTGGGATGGAATACGTGGGATCGCAGCTGTAACAACTCGCCTAAATCACTAACAAAATACAAAATTAAGTAGCAAAACACAAATTCCATTTTCTTTCCTTTTTCTTTTTTTTTTTCTTTAAGCCATAAGAGCATAAGGCAACCTAAATTTCTCCACTTTCAATTCGTAGCTACATCGAGGTTCAGAAACAAAATTCGAAATGAGAGAGAGAGAGAGAGAGAGAGAGAGAGAGAGGTATGGAATCTCAAGACCTCTCCACAATTCCGCTTAGTGAGTCTGCCCACCTCCTCCTAATAATTCCATTTCTGTATATCTCTTTTTGATCTTCCTAAAATCTCTATTTTTTTTTAATTTTATTTCTTTTATTTTCTTATATGCAGTTTCGAAGACCAGAGATGACGCCGAAGACCATAGCCGCCCCTCAACTTCATATTCGTTGTCACAGGTTTTGGCATCGAGTTCTCAATCTTCTGCTCATGACTTTTCGGAATCCGAAATCTCTCCGATTAAACAGGTGGCTCTGACGGTACCCACAACCGACGACCACACCCTCCCCGTGTTGACCTTCCGGATGTGGGTTCTAGGAACAGTTTCATGCATTCTTCTCTCCTTCCTCAACCAGTTCTTCTGGTACCGGACAGAGCCTCTAACCATCACTGCAATATCAGCTCAGATCGCTGTGGTCCCTCTTGGGCGTCTAATGGCGTCGATGATTACCAATCGTGTCTTTTTCAAGGGTTCCCGGTGGGAATTCACACTGAATCCTGGGCCCTTTAATGTCAAAGAGCACGTGTTGATCACCATCTTTGCCAACTCCGGAGCCGGGACGGTTTACGCCATACACATTGTCACCGCTGTTAAGATCTTCTACAAGAAGAACATTACCTTCTTTGTCTCCCTTATCGTTGTTATAACAACCCAGGTAGCTACTGACTAGGTATTTCTTATATGAATGCTTATTTTGGGGGGTTTGGTATTAAAGATTTTTAATTGTGTTTGAAAAGTTTGAATGGAATGGTAGGTGCTGGGGTTTGGTTGGGCTGGGATCTTCAGGCGGTACCTGGTGGAACCGGCAGCAATGTGGTGGCCTGCCAATCTCGTTCAGGTGTCATTATTCAGGTATGCATCTGTTTGTACCTCAGTTTTTTGGTTGATCGGTGCCTCAGTTTGCCGACGACTCTCCATGAAGTCCGGCAAGGTTGATGGAGATGGCTGATGGGTGGTTGGTTTGGATTCGGACTCTGTGTTGTGCAGTTGTGGCTCTGGGGCCTGGATTGCATTATAAAAAACAATAAATTAAATAGTAGAATACATAACAAGTAGACTGGCATTTTTGTTTTTATCATTTATTGTTATTTGTTAGTTACAACTTACAATAGAAACACCCATAAGGCCATAAACCCTGCAAACCCCATCTCGGTGAGATTAGGATTCGATCCAAAGGCTCCTCAACTAGCCAAAGACCTTACCAACCGAGCTAATTGCCACGTTCTATCTACCGGTCCAAGAGTCCAAGTATTACTATGTGGGGTTGAGGAACGCTTGACCCGCTTCTAAATATATATATATATATATATATATATATATATATATAATTCCTGATTATTATTCTGTAATTTGGCTCGGTTACAATTTGGTTCCAAAACTTTAAAATGCTACAATTTAAAAGTGACAATCCAGTATTTGCCATTAATCAGTCCGTTAATCATCCGTTAAGTGATATTTAAAAAAAAATGTCTTAAGAATGTCATCTAATTCTCATTATTAACCATCCAAACATTTTGAAAGTTTGGATACTAGATTGTCGCATTTTAAAGTTCGGGGACCAAATTGCCGCTCGAGCCAAAGTACAGGATACTGATCGGGAATTTCCCTCTCTCTCTCTCTCTCTCTTTCTCTCTCTCTATCTATCTATCTATCTATCTATCTATCTATCTATCTATCTATCTATCTATCTATCTATATATATATATATATTACTGGGACCGTGTTATGCATGGGTTGAATAGGCCTAATCCAAGCCCAATCCAACTCAAACAAAGATTTTTTATAGATGGGCTTGAGTTTTCAAATTTTAAGTTGGGTTTAAGTAAAAAAACTCAAGTCTAACTTAAATTTAGGTTGAGCTTGGGTTGAGGTCTTGGGTAGTCTAAGCCCGATTCAACCAATTTGAGCTCGCTCAACATTTTGTATGTCTACATATTATCAATATATTTTACCTAGAAATTGGCTACAAAGCTAAAAACGTCCAATCCCAAGCCCAACCCAAGATGTTAGGTTAAAGCTCATGTTAGGGCTAGGTTGGTAAGAGAAAAATTATTGGTAATTTTCAATAATTACTGATAATTTTCTAATATATAACAAAAAATAGAATGACAATAATCACTAATAATTTACTAACCTAGGCCCGAGTTTACCAACCCAAGGTTAAGCCTAAGTTTACCAACTCAGGCGCAATCCGAGTTTAACCTAACATTTTGGGTTGGACTTGGGCTTGGGCATATTTTATAGCCCAATTTCTAGGTAGAACATATTGAATTATAGATAATATGTAGATATATACATATCATAAAATATTGGCATGGGCTCAAATTGGGTTTGGTCGAGCTCAAACTACCTGTGGCCCGAGTTTAGGTTAGCTTTAAGTTTTTTTGGCCTAAACCCAGCTTGAAGTTCAAAAAGTCAAGCCCAAATTGTGCAAAAGCTTGGGTTGAACTAGGGTCGGGCTTGAGTTAGGCCCACCCTACCCAAGGTACACCCCTAGCTCCTTTTGCCTCAAATTCTTTTAACAAAACTTGTGCATCGTAGGGTCCTCGCTAGTAATTAATAGCACTAATTTTAATTTACATTTATTAATAGTAATATTAATTACTAAATATATTAATATTTAATGGTATTTTTTAATTATTCACAAAAATAGTTAATAAATATTTTTAAATTTTATAATTAATATTTAAAAAATTATTAATAAATTTATAATTATAGTTATAATTCATAATTATGAATTAATAAATTTTATAATTCTTAATTTATAAAAATATTACTATTATTAGTAGTAATAACTAGTAATATTTAATTTAATTATTCATGAAATAATTATTAATTTTTAAATTTTAATATTAATAAAATAATTAATTATCATTTGGAATTAATTCATTGTTGGTACTATATCACTAATTAATTAATCATGATTTATTAATATATCACTAATATTAATTACTAAAAATTGAAATATATTTTGGCATTAAATTTTGGCAATTTTTAATAAATCATGGATAAAAATAATAAGTTTTAAGTGAATTTTAGTAAACTAATAGTAAATTGTCAAAAAAATTAGTAATTAATCCTAAAAATATTAATAAAAATAAAAAATTATTAATTATTAAAAATAGTAATATTGTTTGGGAATTTTTAATTAATCAAAAAAATAATTAATTTATTTTGATATGATTTATAATAAAATAAAATGAAATTATTAATTATAAACAATAGGTAATATACCATTCAAAGTAAATGGGTAAAAAATAAAAAAGAAGTGTGGAGAGGTTTTAGGATAGAGGGGATAAAGAGAGATTTTAGGAATGTAAATCGGATTCAATTAGTGCAAAAGTCTGTTCGAACAACCATTATAGCCTTGCAATGGGAATATCTCCCATGAAATAAAGCACAGAAGTACAGAGATGTTCTTGATGCAAGGCTATAAAGGTTGCTTGAATGGGCCTTGCACTGACTGAACCCGATCTTGTTTGTAGTAAGGAGATGTCTCAATAGGATATGAATGCTCTTATGGGGGAGAGAGAAAGAGATGAGTTTAGCTAATTAAAGAGAGTAGTTATGTGGATAGAGAGAGTGAGAAATGTGAATTGTCGAGAGAGAGAGAGAGAGAGAGAGAGAGATTTTAGGTAAAATTTATTGAGATAATTAGGAAATGGGGATAGAGGGTGCTGGGTTGACTTAATAGGAGTGGTGGTAAGGGGAGATGAGGGAGAGTTAGGAAAATGCAGGGTTAGGGTAATGGAGTAAGAAGAGACAAGGTGACGTGGGCAAACTTGCTTTATATATATAGATAGATATATTAGGGTAAATTGCTGAAACCTCTCTTGAAGTTCTAGATCATTGCTAAAACCTCCTCTAAAATTTGACATTGCAAGTAGACCCCCTTTGTTAGAATCCTCTAAAAAGAAGCATGAAAATGTCCAGAATACCCATGCAACTACAAAATATAATGTTGTAGCTTTACCTTTGAGCAATTGATATAGCTTTACCTTTGAGCAATTGATATGAAGGGCAAAGTTGAAAAATAATCAATTTCAGAAGAGAGATTGAAGGGTTTGTATGGGTATTTTGGACATTTTAGTGCCTCTTTTAAGAGGATTATGTCAAAAATTTCTGGGGAGGTGCTTACAATTATCAAACTTGAACGAGGTTTCAGCAATTTAGCCTCTATATTAGATAGTGAGTGGTTTAGTTTAGCAATCCGATTTGTAAACTATTTATTTGGTAATTACAGGGCCCTACATGAAAAGGAAGAGAGAGGCAAAGGTGGGCTGACGCGTACTCAATTCTTCCTGATTGCCTTCATCTGCAGCTTTGCCTATTATATCTTCCCAGGTTATCTCTTCCCAATGTTAACCTCCCTATCTTGGGTATGTTGGATTTTTACAAAATCCATTCTAGCCCAACAACTAGGGTCGGGTCTATATGGGCTTGGGCTGGGTGCCATTGGAGTTGATTGGTCAACCATTTCGTCCTACCTTGGAAGCCCACTTGCAAGCCCATGGTTTGCCACCGCTAATGTTGGCGCTGGGTTCTTCATCGTTATGTATATCCTCACTCCCATCATGTACTGGCTGAATGTGTACAAAGCCAAAACATTCCCCATATTCTCTGACGATCTCTTCACATCCTCGGGTCAGACCTACAACATCTCCAGCATCATTGACTCAAATTTCCATCTCGACATCCAAGCGTACGACAAGAATGGGCCTCTCTACCTCAGCACTTTCTTTGCCATGACCTACGGCGTTGGCTTTGCAGCTCTGACGGCGACTATTGTTCATGTTCTCCTCTTTCACGGCAGGTATATTTAAATTTCAATTCAGAGAAGAAAAGTGTAACAAAAATGCAAAACACACACACACATATATCCTAATTAGTTCTTTGGTTGCTTCAGTGAAATATGGGAGCAGAGCAAGTCAGCCTTCAAAGAGAAGAAGATGGATATACACACAAGGCTAATGAGAAGGTACAATCAAGTCCCCGAGTGGTGGTTCGTGTGCATCCTCGTGGCTAACATTGCAGCTACCATCTTTGCTTGTGAGTATTACAATGATCAACTTCAGTTGCCATGGTGGGGTGTGTTGCTGGCATGTGGCCTCGCTATTTTATTCACTCTCCCCATCGGTATCATCACTGCTACTACCAACCAGGTAGGTGAAATTGCTTATGCGTGGTCACTGACTCATTGTTCACCATTCGTCTTAATTTATTGTGATAATCGATGTATTTAAGTAATTATTATATATATGCAGACACCAGGTTTGAACATCATCACAGAGTACATAATTGGATACCTGTATCCAGGTCGTCCCGTTGCTAATATATGCTTTAAGGTGTATGGATATATCAGTATGACACAGGCCGTCACCTTTCTACAAGACTTCAAGCTGGGTCACTACATGAAAATTCCACCTAGGACAATGTTTATGGCACAGGTGGTGGGGACACTTATAGCAGGGCTAGTATACTTGGGGACAGGGTGGTGGCTAATGGAAAGCATCCCAAACATATGTGACACATCAGTGCTACCCTCCGACAGCCCATGGACGTGCCCAAGCGACCATGTGTTCTATGATGCGTCTGTGATTTGGGGATTAATTGGGCCACGCAGAATCTTTGGCGACCTTGGCACCTACGAGGCCATCAATTGGTTCTTCCTTGCAGGGGCCGTCGCCCCTGTGCTAGTGTGGTTTGCCCACAAGGCCTTCCCAGAGCAGAATTGGATCCGCCTCATTAACATGCCTATCCTAATAGGCGCAACAGGAATGATGCCCCCGGCTACTGCCGTCAATTACACCAGTTGGGTCATCGTCGGCTTCCTCTCTGGCTTTCTTCTGTATAGATACCGGCAGGACTGGTGGCAGCGTCACAACTATGTACTGTCTGGGGCGCTTGATGCTGGCCTTGCTTTCATGGCTGTTCTATTGTACTTGTGCTTGGGCTTAGAAGGCATCACCCTCAGTTGGTGGGGAAGCGATCTAGATGGCTGTCCATTGGCTTCTTGCCCAACTGCCAAAGGAGTCGTGGTTGAAGGCTGTCCCGTTTTCACCTGACACTGTGACACTCAGAGACTGATGTAGTACCAGATTCAAACCAATTTAGTAAACATTTACAAATTTTGTTTTTGAAGACCCATCTTTGTATATATAGAGGGAGGATGATGTAATATAGAAGTAAGCTAATAAGTTCTATGCATGTTAGGACTACAACAAGACAAGTAAAAAGAAGAGATGATGCCACCAACCCAACTTAATAAATATTTATTGAGATAGCACATTATCTGTATTTCTATATTAGTTTGTGTTTACCAAGTTAGCAAATTTAGTATCAATTTCTATATAAGTTCGTAATTACTAAGTTAGCTTATAGTATGATTCGAATTTGTATTCAATTAGGACTTTTTTTTTTTTTTTTGAAAAACATTTACTATGATTATAATAAATTAGGAAACTTTATTGTAGGAATCATAAGGGTGTAAAGAAATCTCTATAAAGAGTAGCTAGGGCAAATTAAGGTAGGAAGTTTTTTGTTGATTTTTTCTCAAGTATTCAGTAAGGCTTAGTTTGAAAGCAGTACAAATGCAAATATATACAGCGTAAATACATACAAAATATAAGGTTTTGAACTCTACATATTTGCATTTATACCCTTCCAAATTCAGCCTAAAAAATTATTCTTCCTATTTATTTCAGCTTTTACTCTTTTCTTTGAATCTTCTTTAAACATACTTTATTTCCATATTATACCAGAGACTTATGGCATAGATAAAAATTAAAAACTTAATTCGCTTTCTTCGATGATCACTGTAGCACTGTACTCGTAGACATATATGCACCCAACATTGTATTAATACCTGATTTTTTTTTTTCTTTCAAGCTGATATAAAACTTGATTAACATGGAGTAAGGAATATAGCTGTAGATGGCCCCGTAACCTGCCACCAGTCCAATGTTCCAAGGGTATGGTATATTCAATTTTCAAGACAATCTCAAATCAGATAACAAAATCACTGCAACTGCAACTAAAACTACACTTATGCCTCCACCTAAATCCCAAACCACTCTTCTTATATGCCGCTGTTTAGCTCCCAATCCGATGAAATGAGAGGGCTGAGGTATCCCTATACCCAATCATTTTTACAGACTAGTATAACCCTTCATAGTATTATATAGATTCGTTCATCTGTTATGGGTTGGGTCGGGCTTTCACTCTGTATTAACAGAATTTTTTAAGGCCCGAGCCTAAGCCCGGCCTGACCATCGAGCCTACAACTTGGGCTTGAGCCCGTCCCTCATAAAAAGCTTGAAGCCTGGGCCTGGGCCCAAGCTTGAAATTTAGCCCATACTGTTAGCAGCTGAATAGAGAGAGAGATTATAAAGAAAAGAATAAAAAAAGTATATATTAAATTATAAATATATATTTTAATATATATTATATTATTTATATATTTTATATAATATATAAAATACATATTATATATTTTATAAAATATATAATGCTGAATCGGGCCGGGCCGGGCTTTTTTGACAAATCCGAACCTGGCCCGAAACATAGTCGGATTTACCGTGTTAGACTCGATGTCAGGCCCGAGAGCCTAATTACATGACCAAGCCCGACCGAGGTACGAGCTGGGCCGGGCTGGGCCATCGAGCTACCCGGCCCATGAACAAGTCTAGTATTATATGCTTAATAGATTATTCTAATTGGCACGTAGTTTGGATTATTTAGGCTCAATTTGGATACAAATATAAATATGTAGAGTGTAAAAGTTTGTATTTTATATTGTTTTGCATGTATTTGCATGTATTCTTTTCAAATTAAGCCTTATGAAAATTTAGATGTGGTATATTTATGCCTCTTATTAAAGAATTCTAACCAAGGAGTCTACTTATAATTATGTCAAAAAGTCCAAAAAGGTTGATTGTAATTACTAAAATTCAAAAGAGGTTTCAAAAATTTATCCAAAAAATAAAGCCAAAGCACTTTTTCCAATGATTTCGGATGCATGAGTATGGCTATTAATTTTGACTCTTTATCCTGGAATGTTGAACCGGTTAGAAACATCTTTGATGCGAGGACAAGCGACGTTGGATATGAGTTTGTCAATTATACCCAAAAATTCAAGGTCCGAATGATTTAGATGGTGTATTTATGTTATTGGATTGGAATCGAATTTTGGAATCTTCATCCGATTAATAATCGGATCAGATCCATAATTGACTATGTTCGATTTGATTAAAATTTGAAATTGATTATATTATAATATTTTTTATTTTTTATATAAAATTTATATAATTATATTAATATTATAAAAAATATATTTATGTATTATATTATATATGAATTTATATATAATAAATTCCGTATGTTATATTTATATTAATATATATAAAATAAAAAAGTAATTAACCTTTTTTATATTTTAAAAGATTAAAGTGGAGTGAGATTAAATCGGAATCTAATCCTTCAAATCCGATGGGATTTGGGTTTTTCTGAATTCTGTTACAGCCCTAACTGGATAAATTGGATTCGGGTTTTGCTGAATCCGGTTACAGCCCTAACTGGATATATATATTGAGATGAACCCCCTCCGGCCTTACCCCATGGGTAATATATAGTAAACTCTGGGTATAAATCTTTATTGCAACACAAACCTTCTATTTCAAAATAGGGGTGGCCACGAGCCGAGTTTCTTACAAGCTATGCGAGTTTAGTTTGGCTTGATTTAAACCGAGCTTCAAGCCGAGCTTGATTCTGATATATAGGCTCATTTTCTAATCGAGTCGAGCTCGAGCCCAATGAAGCTCGGCTCGTGAGGCTCGCGAGCCTAGTATAATAAATAAATAATTTTTTATTATATACATACATACATACATATATAATTATATATATATATATATATATATATAATAAATAATTTTTATTATATAATAATATTTTTATTTTTTATGTATAATGGTAAATAATTTTTATTTTTTGTATGTAAAATAAAAACATTATTTATATGTATATTTTTTATTTTTTATATATATAATAATAAATAATTTTTATAATTCTTAATTTTTTGTACGTAAAATAAAAAAATATTTTTATATGTATACATTTTATTTTTTTAGAAAAAAACTTGGCTTGCAGTCTAGCTCGAGCCGAGTTGAGCTCGAACTTGCAGGCTTTGAACCGAGCTGAGCTCAAGCTCAAATCGAGCTCGAGCCTAACACAATTTCAGCGAGCCGAGCTCAAATAACCAAGTATTCGGCTCGACTCTGTTCGAATCTACCCTTATTTCAAAATCCTTGATGGCTCTCCTAAATCTCAATTTGAAATTTGTTTGAAAGAAAAGGACTTTTAATCTAGAATTCTATATTTCTTTTTTTTGGATGCATAAAAAAATTATATTATAATAGATTACCAAAATAAATAACTGTACAAAGATTCCTCCAACCAAACAGGTGGAGTATCAAAGCTAACAATTGAGTTCTGTGACTTGAGTATTAATATGTACACACAAAACTTGTAGGTCCAAGCAGTTTAGAAATTAGGCCCCCTTAGGATCGTAGAAATAGGGGTCTGGAATTGGAATCAGAGTGGGCTATAGAATCCTATTTCCGTTTCCGCTGGAATGGCTATTTCTCCCTTGGGAATAAAATCCCATTCCTGCTGATTCCCATCTTCATTCTCATTCCTGTCTGAATCAAACAGACTATGGAAATGGATTATTCCAATTCCTATTCTGACTACAAACCTTTAGAGGTATATACAAGAAGCGGAACTCAGAGGAGAAACTATGGCCAAGGGAATAATGTTAGACCAATTTTAATCTTTGGACATCAAAAGAGCGAGATTGGTGAACCGCTGCCTGCAATTCAGCTTCTTCGATCGAATTA
This sequence comes from Nelumbo lutea, assembly GCF_056320005.1. Classification (NCBI taxonomy): domain Eukaryota; kingdom Viridiplantae; phylum Streptophyta; class Magnoliopsida; order Proteales; family Nelumbonaceae; genus Nelumbo; species Nelumbo lutea. The sequence goes on from NC_142684.1 coordinate 218,158,321, forward strand.
ACAATACCACCATCACAAAACATATAAACATCAGCTGATCTCACAAGGGGAAAGATTGTTGGAACGAGAAAGAGATTGTGAACAGGGAGAAGACCCAGTAGAATGAGACTGCCTAGTCATTTAATTTGAGTCATAATCAAGGAAACCTGACTGATAATCCAATGAACAGAGAGATCAATGAATTTTCAAAAGTTTTCCTGTTTCTAGCATACCAGATAAATTAACGGCCAAGAGCGCGCAGACCATTTTAAGAAAATTTGAAGTTTGAACCAAAATTTAATTTTTTCAATTAAGATTAATTAATAAGCATAAAACACAAAATTAAAGACTACAGTAGATCCTTTAATCTGGAACACATGCTAGGGAGAAAAGCAATAGTAGAGAGGCAAAAAGCAAACCAAACTGCTTTAACGTATTCACAATCACAGAATAAATTATACAAAGTTTCAACTTCTTCCCCACACAGAGCGCCTCATTAAAAATTCTCCGAAGAAACAGTTTGAATTTTGGTGGCAAAAGCTTAATGAATGTTCCAAATCAAAATGAGATTATTTTCTTTCTATTTGGATCAGTTAGAAAATGAATCGTTCTAAATCCAGTAAATCAGTTTGTTGAATGCATTTTGCCTTCCGGGTTTCGAAAAAAAAAGGTTTGTTTATTGTCGGTACCGGTGAATTTAATGAAGCGGCCGGCAAAAAAAGACATTTATGAATGAAGAGAGTATTGTAGGAAGCAATTTTTTGGGTGCGGTGGTAATGGTTTTCAGCGATTGCCAATAATATAGAGACCAGTACGTAATAGTAATAAATATTCTTTCTGTAAAATTGTACAGTGGTTTTGATTTTCTCAAATGGAACTGATGATGTTTTAGAAGGGTAAAAGGTCAGCAAAAGAGGGTGACAGTGGCATCCAAAGTTTGGTTATTTATTTCTGGGTTGGCAATGCCAAATTTCTCCTATAAATGTGTCATGGGTCGGTGTATTATTTGGTTCAAGAGGAAATGCCGTTACCTACCTTCTTCACAATACCACCAAAAGGAAAAAGAATAAATAATATAAATGACTTAGTTTTAATTATATGCATGTATTCACATCAAGTACTTATGGTAATTTTTTGGCCCTTTCTGTAACCACCTTTATGTATAAATTATAATGGCAGTTTCGCTTTCACCCGACTTACCAAATTAAAGAAAATAAGTTTCATGATAATATTAGAGGCAGTGCGTGACATCTCAAATGAAGAGAGAGCTTGGATCAGAAATAAAACCAAAATACTCATTGGGTCACGATTTTATGGGTTAGCCAATTAATACCGATGAAACTATTGGTGGCGGTGGTGGTGGGTTACTGACAAAAATTAAGATCAATTTTAGTATTTTATCATTTCAAATTCTTCTGTTTTATAATACATCTCGAATACTATTTTATTTTATTTTCTTTTTAATCTTTCAACTTACAAGAAATACAAAGGGAGATTAAATTTCTTAAACTACCTGGTTTATTTAATTGACTAACTCTACCTTTACTACCTTTACTGTTTATATATTGTCTTAAAGTACCCCTAAGTTTTTTGACTAATTAATCCCCTATCGCCGTTAGGGTTCCGTCACAATCTGCTCACATGCCAACACTACGTGACTGTTATATTTTGAAAAATAACAATAATACCCTTTCATTACCATATTGATTTATGTTAAAGCATTTTTGGTTTTCAGTAAAAACGGATAACAACCACACCCAAAAACTTTTAAATGAGAGTAGTCAGGGGATCCTCCAAATAATTTGGCGTAAGGGGAGACATTATAAAGTACTAGTGTAGGCATCCTGTTGATAAGGAAAGCAGTAATCTAGGCAACATCATCCCAATAGGAGAGAGGCATAGAAGCATGAGACAGTAGAGCAAGAGTAATCTCAATGATGTGATGATGTTTCCTCTCAGAATCCCCATTTTGTGCATGCAAATGGGAGCTAGAAACATGATGAGTTATACCGTGTTGTGCTAGATAGGATGAGAGGGATGATACTCACCACCCCAGTCAAATTGAAATTGTTTGATTTTAGAAGAAAACAATCATTCAACATGTAACTGAAATTGAATAAATGTTGGCAATGCATCAGACTTATTAACAATAGGAAAAAGACAAATGAACTTACTGTATTCATCCATGAATAAAATATAATATCTATAGCCATTACAGAAGGTTCAGGGGAAGATCCCCAAATATCTGAGTAAATTAAATCTAATGGTTGTTGTGAGGGGATATGAGAATGCTTGTGGGGGAGCCATTGTACTCTAAACGAGTTTGCAGATTATTCATATCTGGCGTGAGATGATTTTCCGCGCAAGTATCTGGATACCAGGCTGGATTGAAGGTACTAGGCACACCCCCTACTTGATATGCATTATAGAAAGGCTGACTTTGCTCACCGGTGTATGAGATATCAAATCGTTTGTTGTAGTTGAGTACGTGATGATTAGGTTTATTACACAGTCGGCATCTCAATTCACCATTGGAATTAGGAGGTTTGAAATTTTGATAGTTGTCATTGCCTCTGCCTCGACCCCCATTGCCTCTTCCTCGTCCTCTATAATTATTAGAATAGTTGGAATTATTTTGATTCTTGAATTGAGAAGTGTTACCTTGTTGGCCGAAGTTATTGTAATTGTTGTTGGAGGGACGAGACTGAGAGTTAGCAAGATTAGCCAAGGGTTGAGACGGAGAGGGAAAATGTCTTCGTTGAAGCCAGACCTCATGGTTGGAAAGAAAACCTTGCAGATCGTCCACGGTGAGAGAGATAAAACCTAGATGAGTGGTAAGAGAGGTGATGAATGAATCAAAATCCGCACCTAGTCCGCCCAATATGTGAAGTAACAGATCATGGGTGGTTATGGGTTCTGATGCTGCAGCAAGTTGATCAGATAGACACTTTGCCTTTTGTATATATTTGATGACAGAGGAGTCACCTTTCTTTAATGTCATTAATTGAAATCTCAACTGAAGAATTCTAGCTGGGGAAGGAGATGCATAAGCATTCTCTAATGCTTTCTATACTGTTGGAGAAGTATTTAGTCCCCTATGTAGACTGAATATGGGAAGGAATTGTGCATTCCATGAGAAATAGTTGTCACCGCCGGTCAGTTTGATTGGAAGAGAGTGAGAGATGTTCGGCATTGTAATTGCCCCAAGGCTCGATGCCGAAGGTGAAGTAGAACCGAGAGAGGGAAGAGCTGAACTGATGCTGGACAATGAAGCCATTGGCTCTGCCGCTTTGATACCATGAAAAAGGACTGATAATAGTAAAGCGCAAGAAGAAATAAAAAGAAGAGAATGACGAGTTGATTTGTGGATGTCGAGCTTCTCATTAGTGCATGTATTCATAGTACATGAGTTAGAGTTCGATTAGGAGAATGATTGCACACTCCTAATCACTAAACATTAATTTGAGATAATACAAATCCTAGAGCCTTCTCTAGATTAGTTTGGGTTAGTCCTTATTCCTTGGAGTTGGATCTCTATCCAACTTCTTTTCCTTAACAAAGCACACATGGCGGGTTCTCTATTCTGTGTAAGCCGCTTGCCAACAAATGCTTTCGTCCGTTGGACATGAGCCAGCCTACTCCAATGCAGGAATTGGCTACTAAGGATCTCCATGGTTGAGTGGCGATTTAAACATATCTTCAGAGGTCAACCCCAATGACCTTACACAAATAAGTAGGGTTGAAGCACAGAGCAGTGATGAAAACCAAGTTAGCTGGCTTCATAAGCAGCAAGAGGCAATGTCATATAAACAATAACAATAGCTGTAGTTTAAGGACGACCAGCAGACCAAAGGTGGACTGACCCTCTACACTCATGAATGTTTCTTTAAATATGTTTCAAGACACAATAGAAGATGGCAAAACATGAAGGCAGTGCTTCCTCCACAAGAAGGATGCAGACGTAGACATAGACGGAAGTGGAGGGGGAGACAAAGACCGAAAATGGAAATGGAGATGGAGACAAAAAGCGGAAACAGAGGGGCAATCAGATTCCTATCTTGTTGAAAATTTTTATTAGTTGGGTTTTATTTTGAAATTTTGAAGAATAGTGGAGGACAAATTTGACATTTTGTTTTTTCATCGGTACTTATTGACGATATCAATTGTCAAAAAAACAATAAGAATGCTTTAAGACAAACTAGACAATAATCGATAAGGGTGGATTTAGTCAATTAGCTAAACCATAAATGTAATTTAAAAAATTTGCTCTTTTTTTTTATTTAGGTAGAGGAAGGTGTGAAGGTAAAATGAATATTTGATTTTTTTTTTTTTTAATATCATGTGAACACTTTCTGTCACTATAATTGAAAGGAGGCAAAAATTAGTAATTCAATCACAAAAGGAAAGTACGTTTATACTTTATAGGTAAACCGGATGAAAGGTCTTAAAATTTGACAAAAATTCCAGGGGATCATATGAATAATTAATCCTCTTTTGTTGATTAATGAACAGGCATTTACGGTATTAAAGATAATGTAAAGGGAGTCAATATCTATAGTCTATGATACCGGAAAAGTGTGGAGAAGTTCTCTCCGTCTGGTTGTTTATGACTCAATGTTTATAGAAGAAAAAAAGGAGAAAAAATAAATAAAGTTTTTATGGTACATGTCTCCACGCTTGTCTATGGACTCCGGACTCTGGACCGTCTCTCACCCTAATCTGCGCTAGAGTGGGAAAAGGAGTCCAATCCGCTTTAGGAATCCGAACTTCCCTTTTTCATTGCATGCGCTTCTGTTCTAGTCAAATACTTCCTTCAACTCTCTCTCTCTCTCTCTATATATAAAGAAACTAGAGTAGGAGCGACGACCGAAGAAAGAAGATCTTTCTATTTGGTGGTATCCATGACCGGAAATCCCCTATCATCCGAGATGGAGATGGAATCGCCGGAATCTGGAATATCGACGATCAAGCAGGTGGCTCTGACGGTACCGACTACCGATGATTCAAGCATCCCCGTTCTGACGTTTAGAATGTGGGTGCTGGGAATAGTGTCTTGCGTCCTGCTGTCCTTCCTGAACCAGTTCTTCTGGTACCGAACAGAACCCATTTCAATCACAGCGCTATCTGCTCAGATAGCTGTGGTTCCTCTGGGACATTTAATGGCGTCGACGATCACGAAACGTGTGTTCTTCAAGGGTAGCCGATGGGAGTTTACTATGAATCCTGGTCCCTTTAATGTCAAAGAACACGTTCTGATCACCATTTTTGCCAACGCGGGAGCAGGGACTGTTTACGCCACCCACATCCTCAGTGCCATTAAACTCTATTACAAGAGGAAACTCACCTTCTTTCCTGCGCTTCTTATTATTTTAACAACCCAGGTCTGTTTTCCTGCTATATTTCTTTCTTTTTTTTTTTTTTTTTCTATTAGATAGATTGGCCGATTCTGATGATGGGTTGGTTGTTACAGATTTTAGGTTTTGGATGGGCTGGGATGTTCCGGAGATATCTAGTGGAACCGGCGGAGATGTGGTGGCCCAGCAATCTTGTTCAGGTCTCGTTATTCAGGTGAGCAAGAAACTCTTTTAAAGAGTGTTGACTGAGCGGTTTTCAGTTTTCACTGTAAATACGAGAATATATATATAATAATGCATGCAGAATGTAAACACGACAATAGCATGACTGGCCATGGAAGAAGGCCTTGACCCGCCGCTGCCGCTGTGTATCGATTTCTGTTAGGCTTATTCAGTATTCATCGACGTCCGTCGCCGGATAAAGAATCCCATAAAAATAGGGGATTCTAGTAGTCTTTTACAAATTCCAGTTAATTGCAGAGTCTTCCGAGATTCTGGATCCCGATCCCATCGGCACTGCCAGTTATCACCCAACTTGATATAACATAACTATCTTTCTTGTTTTGTAACAACTGATATGATTTTATATTTACTAATTACTACTAAATATAAGATAATATAATTTGGATCTTTGAACTATAGTTTTTCTTTTGTAAAAAAAAAAAAAAAAAAACTTTAGGATAGAGTATCATACCATTTGCACCGATTTTCACAGGTCCCCTCTTAAATCTGGCGTAAACCCCCGTTTTGTGTGAGTTCAATATAAAGTGTTTTTAAAAAACAACTCTTACCCAAACACTAAAAAGTAAAAACACTTTATATATGTTTTATCCCTAAACGGCCTAACTCTCTCTGTGATCTGTGAGAGGGCAAGGCATGCAAGAAACCTTAACCCTTATAAAGTAGTGGATCCCTAATCTTTATTAAAAGCCACATGTAACGCATGTGCCATCTTACCGTCCTAGTAAACAATAAGAAAAAAAAAAATCAATTAATTTTTCAAGTGGATTGCGTAGAGGCCAAACAGAAATTAAAAGGATCTAGAGTTGAGTAACTAACGGTCGGGTTGGTCTTGGTGGCACAAGTAGTCAGCTTGTTCCCGTTCCCCCAAACAAGAAAAGTTTCAAAGTGGTTGCATGCTTTGTTTTGACAGGGCTTTACACGAGAAGGAGAAAAGGCCACGTGGTGGGGTTACGCGTACCCAATTCTTCCTGATAGCCTTGACATGCAGCTTCGCCTACTACGTCCTTCCGGGCTACATTTTCCCCATGTTAACAAGCCTGTCATGGGTCTGTTGGATATTTCCCAAGTCCATTCTGGCCCAACAAATTGGGTCGGGCCTGGAGGGACTTGGAATTGGGGCCATCGGTCTCGACTGGTCCACCGTGTCCTCTTACCTTGGCAGCCCACTTGCTAGTCCTTGGTTCGCCACTGCCAACGTAGCCGTGGGCTTTGTCATCATCATGTATATCATAGTCCCTATCAGCTACTGGTTGGACGTGTACAAGGCCAAGACCTTCCCCTTATTCTCATCCGGACTCTTTACATCAAAGGGTCAGAAATACAACATCTCAAGCATCGTCAACTCCAAGTTCCACATCGACCTCGACAGCTATGAGCGTAAGGGTCCTCTCCACCTCAGCACCTTCTTTGCCTTCACCTACGGTGTGGGCTTTGCTGCACTTACTGCTACCATCGTTCATGTCCTCCTCTTTCATGGAAGGTACCAAGTCTAAACAACTGATGAATTAATTAATTGCCGATTAAGTATATTAATTATTACTATATATACGCAGTGAAATATTGGAGCTAAGCAGATCAGCGTTGAAGGATAAGAAAAGGATGGACGTGCATACAAGGCTTATGAAGAAATACAAGCAAGTTCCACAGTGGTGGTTCATGTTCATCCTGGTGGTGGTCATGGCAGCCACCATCTTCGCTTGCGAGTATTACAACGACCAACTTCAGTTGAGGTGGTGGGGTGTCTTGCTAGCGTGCCTCGTTGCCTATGTCTTCACTCTCCCCATCGGCGTCATAGCTGCTACCACCAACCAGGTAACCAAACCATTTCTTTCTTTCTTTCTTTTGAGTTTGTTGAATTGAACGGAGAGGGCTTCTCCTTTGTTGATGATTAATTTAAATGCAATGCAGGCGCCAGGTTTGAACATCATCACAGAGTATATATTGGGTTACCTGTACCCTGGCCGTCCAGTTGCTAACATATGTTTCAAGGTGTATGGCTACATAAGTATGACTCAGGCCCTCACCTTTATACAGGATTTCAAGCTTGGTCACTACATGAAGATTCCTCCTAGAGCAATGTTCATGGTCCAGGTTGGTCTTCTTCCTCCAACGTATATGAACGTACGATTCTGATTGCAATTATTTCTGAGATATGAATTGTTCATTATTAATGAAACCCATTCTCTAAAGTCTAACCATTTGATATGAAATACTAGCTATTTATCCTGAATCTCTAATGATAAAACTCATGTTCAGATGATAGGTACCGTTATAGCTGGATTGGTATACTTGGGAACTGGATGGTGGCTTATGATGACCATTCCCAACCTCTGCGACACGGCCGTGCTGCCTGATAACAGCCCATGGACTTGTCCGATGGACCGTGTATTCTACGATGCTTCCGTCATCTGGGGGCTGATTGGCCCTCGTAGAATATTTGGAGATCTGGGTTCCTATGCTGCGGTCAATTGGTTCTTCCTAGGAGGCGCCATTGCTCCTCTCCTTGTTTGGGTTGCTCATAAGGCCTTCCCTAACCAGAAATGGATTCGCCTGATCAACATGCCTGTGTTGATAAGCGCAACAGGAATGATGCCTCCAGCCACCGCTGTCAACTTCACCACTTGGATCATCATCGGATTTCTCTCTGGTTTCGTTGTTTACAGATATCGACAAGATTTGTGGCAGCGCCACAACTATGTCCTCTCTGGAGCTCTTGATGCAGGGCTTGCCTTCATGGGGGTGCTCTTGTTTGCATGCTTGGGCTCAAAAGAAATAAGCATTGATTGGTGGGGAGCCAACCCGGACGGTTGCCCCTTGGCTTCTTGTCCAACAGCCAAAGGGGTGGTTGTTGATCACTGCCCAGTTTTCTAGTTCAACGGTTAGATTTCTGAATATAGATTTTGGATTTCTAGTTTATCAGTTTGGAACAACTCTCTTATTACTGTAAATAGGTAATGATTTCTTTTGGAAATTTAGGTGTTGGATTATCTCTTATAACATTTTAAGTTCTAGAAATCCTTTCTTGATGCTATGCCATCCACCAGAGCGTTGCCTATGTCAAATTGGAACTACTTTGCAGGATACCGACTTTTTAATCCCCCCCCAAAAATAGTTTGATCTTTTTATTGAAGTGACCTACACATTTTTATTTCGAACCAAGTATTTTGGTGTTCAATCTAGAAACTAGTTGGAGACATTAAGAGGCTTTTTTTTTTTCATTCTAAATTTTACCAATTCATTATCTAAAATAATGCCCAAAGTAAACTGAATTCTCCTCTAAAAATAAGAAGATGCCTCATGAAGCACATTCAAATGAGCAAGAATCCTTGCCGCCAAAGATTTCATTGTGCTGTTACCCCTCTGAGTTAAGTCAACCAAATGCATATGCGCTAGTGCTCCGTACTTTTGCTTGAACTCCATTAACCGGAAAATCCTTTCCAAAGCACAAAGAGACTTCTCCTGCAATTCAGTATACGGAGAGCTTAATAAATTTATGATTGGTATAATGGCATTTGCTTCATCAAGCACCTTACTACCACTCTGCAGCCTTTCACCATCAATCAATGTCAACAGTGCATTCAAGGCAGCGTTAGAGGCTCCAAAATTTGATTCTCCAAGTACAGTCACAAGGGGCTGTACAGCTTCAGCCTCCACAAGGCAAAACGATGACTCCACTGTACATATGCCCATGTGCACTGGGCATCCAGCTTCAGGGGGTGGCGAGAAGCACCGGAACCCCCCACGTCTATGTATTGGTCTACTCAACCTGACTGAACTCTCTGAAAACTGAGCAAGTGAAAAGGCCGCATGTTGTTTTGTCAAAGCAGTTCCAGAGCCTAGTAACCGTACCAGCACTGGGATAATTCCAGCTTCAGCTGCTCTCTTCTGCCATTCCATATTTGTTGAAATGGTGAAATGGCGCATAGCCCCAACCGCATTCTCTATTAGATTGTTCGTATGGGTGCTATTAGAATTTCCAACGTTGAGAAGCTTGGAAATGATTACAAGTGCATCAGCGTCCAGAAGCCACTGAGTGATTTGGGTAGGTCCCATGGGGAGATTAGAGATGATTCCCATAGCGGCTGTAATTTCTTCCTTGTCATGCGAATCTTTGATTCTCCTGATTAAAGTCCCAATGCACCTCTGATCAACATGCTCTGACAATGAGCCATCATCTCCATCTTCTGTCAAACAGCAGAATAGCTTTAAAGCATCTGCTCGTATACCAATGTTATCAACCTCACATAATTGAACCAATACCGGAATGGCTGAGCACTGCAGATTATAGACAAATTTTTTATGGGTTAGGTTACAGACAAAATAAAACAATCAGAATCACCAAATTACTCAGAGATGATAAAATGCTATCCAAAATAAAATTGTGAAGTACATGACTTAATTTTCTGTTTTCTAGGAATAATGCATAAAGTTCACTAGTTCAGTTTGACCAAAGTGTGCTTCAACCGAAGCTAAACCCACTATAAACAAATGTATTAGGTCAAGGCTGCTGGAATTTACCAGCTTCAAGATCTCCATTTTTTCAGATTGGTCCAGTACTACTGTTTTGGAGATGTTTGAGTAAAAGTGGGAATGCACAACTGATCGGCAATAGTTATAGATGTTGAGCTGAATAGAACATATGTGTACATATCTTCATGTCTAGTGTACTTCTATATATGTGCATTATATGCACAAGTATGCATACATGCATAAGCACACACTGTTTAAAGGGTCATCCATGTCAGGTTCAGCTTTAGTTCCTAAAAACGCCCATGGTTTTCAGAGAAACATGCATGCTCATGTTTTTCTTTGATTATAATAGAAATATGCAGAATATAACCTTTCCTATGAGGCACCGACAAGGGGGCATACCTGTCTTAATTTAGACCTTATGTCCTTTGCAGAAGGGCCTTGGCACATGGCCTTAAAGGTCCTAAGTAAACTTTGTTGTATATTGGGTGCTGTCATGGTGATCAAGGACAAGAGCCTGAATATGTCCTCGTCAGATTCTAGAAGTGGCACTTCTGTTTGTCTGGCTTCTTGTGCCGTAGTTGATACTGCAATATTCATAATGGTAGATGCTGCTTGTTCTCGTAAACTTGGGGGTGTTCCATGAGAGTAAAGCAGGTCAAGTAGCAGGCACACTGCACCCTCTTGAATCATCTGGAAGCCATTCCTTGGCAAGGTTGAGAGGTTTTTAAGAGCCTTAACAGCTACTTTCTTCATCTCAGCATCACCAGATGACACCAAGTGAAGAAGTGGTTTCAGTACCCCATCCTCAAACAGAGTCAACTTATTGTGGTCACTCAACTCCATTTCTGCCAAAGTGGTTGCCATGATTGTCTTGACATTTTCTGGTCCTGCATCAACGGGTTCATCAGTGTTTTTAAACCATGGTGCTAATTTAGTATCAATCAGCTGAGTGTGTACATGGACCAGAATTTGGAGAAAAAGTACAATAGGGTTCTGGTTCTGAGAACACTGTATTAATTAAGAACAAATATGTAGTGATGTTCCTATTGTCTATGTAGATTTGTTCTTTCTTCCCTTAATCATTATTGACCATACAGACTATCTTTGAAAACAAGGTAACACTTAGGTGGCAAGGCATTTTTTGGGAGGGTCTTTATACCATACCATCATCATCATCATCCAAACCTTATCCCAACTATATGGGGTCGGCTATATCCTACATGAATCTTGTTTCGCCAGTCCGTTCTTTTTAATGCCATGTCCTTTTAAACTATTGGCGCTTGAATCATTTATTACTACTTTTATCCATGTCCTTTTAGGTCTACCCCTTGCCCTTCTAGCCCCTTCAACTTGTAACAAATCACTTCTTCCAAGTGCTTGATGGTTTCCAATGCACATTACCAAACTATTTTAGTCTACTTTCTCTCATTTTATTATATGCACATTCATTGGGGGTTTCTATTACAAGTTAACAACTGGGTTTTTATACCCTACCTACTCTCCTCCAAAGGTCAGGGATGATAAGAATGGACTTCACTGGGCTTCCCTCGAGTGAGCAAGAGCTGAGGGAGAGAGAGAGAGAGAGAGAGAGAGAGAGAGAGAGAGCCTATCACAACTGGGTTTTTATACCCTACCTACTCTCCTCCAAAGGTCAGGGATGATAAAAATGGACTTCACTGGGCTTCCCTCGAGTGAGCAAGAGCTGGAGAGAGAGAGAGAGAGAGAGAGAAAGAGAGAGAGAGAGCCTATCACAGCTTGGACAATGATAAAGGCTTTTGGCCATTCTGCTATCAGACAAACAAAACCTTGGGGGGAGGGGGTGGGGGGAGTGAAAGGGGGTGAGAGAGAGAGATGAAAATGTGCTTAGGGAGCATATCCATCATATATCATAAATTGTTATTCTCTTTATCTATTATTAACAGGCCTAGTTATAAACTCAAACTACGACTACTGAAAGAAGATGGTTGGTTATTGCCCCCAAGAAAGAGGAAGAACAGCAAAAAGAAAAGAAAAGAAAATCATATCAACAAGCCCTAAATTTCAAGTAGGTATTTATAACTTGCCTGCTTTCATAAAGAATTGCACTAAACGTCATAGGATCTAGATCAGAACAAGTTCAAAATGATTCTAGATCCATACAATGGCCACCAGAGCACACTAGAGTACTGATAATATTCTATAATTTTATTAAATTTTTCAAGGGACAGAATGATAAGTTATAGTACCTGAAGAAAGGCGCTGCAATAAAGGTTTGAAATGATTTGCCTTGGCCATTTGTATGACATTTTGGTCAAGGAATGAGAGATCCTCCAGAAGTTCCTTTGCATATTTGGCAGCTTGAGTGTCATCACTGCTCAACATAGTGACTAGAAGGAGTATGCAGCCCTTGACCTTCCCAATACAGTGGCATACAATGTCACTTTTTGATAGTTCCAACAGCAATGCAACTGCTATCTTACTTTCATCCATATGGCGTGCAAGGGATCGAACAATAGCTTCAATTGCATTTTCAACTTTAGCAATTCTTTCCTGCAACATGCATATTTTGGACAGAACTTGTAAGAAAAGATGAGGAAAAATGGGCATTTTTCTTCTTAATGATAACCCAGAACCTATAAGGGCCACTACCCAATGTTGATCCCAACTATCTAGAGTGTTGGGAGGAGTTGGCAGGATACAGGCAAACCTAAAGTGACGACTCTCATACTTGAATCCCCATTCTCACACTTGTTGGCCCAAGATTTTACCATTTCACTAAGTAGTGGCCCCTAAGTTCTGGAAAATAAATAAGGATGTTGTGTTCTACAATAATGGGTATCCAAGATCAACAGACCAAAATATTGGTGTCTTTATGTTAATTAAAAATAAATAAATAAAGAATTCTGCAGAGGTCAAGCTAACAAATAGAAGGTTTATATCTTCTCTTCTTCCACATTAATAAAAACAGACATAATCTAGTCAAGCAAGAGGCAACACAGAAGGTACCTTAGTATCATCACTATCCTTTGCTAAGATGCAAAGGATGACTAGAACATGAACCCTTATCTCACGATTTTTTGCAGGCAGAAGTTCAATGAGTATCGGAATGTAGTTCTCTAATGTTACCCACTCTCGATGCAAGTCTCTTTCCTTGCAGAGATCATGCAGCTGATCTAAGGAATGAAGCACTTCTTGCTCATCAACTGATTGGAGTTTGGGTTTCATGGAAGCAATTGTGATCATGGTATTCCGATCCTTCCATTCTTCAATTGACTGCCGTAGAGTTTTATTAGGCCGTAAAATTAATGTGTCTAATGGGATCCTACTCAAGGGGCAGAGGGTGTTCCCATCTGCAAACCATTTCTCTATTGCACTTCTCTCAAACGTCTGTCCAGAGGAGGTCTCTACGGGGTCTACCATTACGTCATGAGTAATTGGGCAATAAAATGACTGGAGAGGTTCCAATGGTTGATTGCCTAAAGAATTTCTCTTGGTGAAGTACTTTCTCTCTTTCTCCCCAGGGGACGAAGTGGCATCAGCCCTTCCAAGTAAAGCAATGATTTGATCCATTTGTATGGCTTCAGCCTGGTCCTTTCTTACCTGTGTGTCTTCTATTTCTGTTTTGAATTCTTCAAATTCCTTCTTCAATGCTGACGTTTCAGTTGAGATCCCAAGAGCTTTTGCAATGAGAATCATCAAGTTATTTGCATAAGAGCGATCTACATTCCTTTCTTGTATTCCTGATTCAATTTTCTCCATAATTTCCTCCTCGGACACAGCTGCCCTAAATTCTGCTGTAAGCATCTTGTCACATAGCTTCTTGATCTCTTCATTTACCCTGGATGAGAGATCTAGTGAGGCCAAAGGGATGAGGCCCAATGCCCGACTGATCTCTCTTGTACTTTTTTCTAAGCGCTTAACTATACTCCGGCAATTGACTAAGAGGTAGACCTTGTTCCTCTTTTTGCACTCAAGAACTAGCTGCTTGGCAGCTTTAATTTCCCGATTCAGAGTTTCCACAGCATTATTCAGGATCTCAGGGTTATTGATGTTTTTCTTGGTCAACTCTTTTAGAACAGGAATAATCTTTTCCAAGTAAGACGAGAGTTCAGCAAAACTCTCCTTCTCGACAAGCACATCCTTCGCAGCCTCAGCGGTCTCTGCTATGGTGTCTACCGTCTGAGCAAGTATTTCTGAGGCCGGAACAAGTGAAACATTAAGAATCATATCTGTCGTTATCTCTCTACCAGAAAAAAAAGCTACGGAAGAACCAACATTCAATTTCTTTCTTGGAGAAATTTGCACGTAGAAGTGGCAATCAGGATGAAATGGCATGATTTGGGTGAAACAGGATAAGAGGAAATATTGATATCACCATGGGATATGAACGTAAAATTCAGAAATACTGCAGAGATAGATTCAACAAATTCTCGGAGAAACACTACAGTGATCATGAACAGAAATAGAAACCCAGAAATTTCGGCTTTCAAATTCTTCTAGCTGAAGCTCAGATGGTAGAAAGAAGAAGGAAAACGATGTACAGATAAGAAGAAAGCTGTACATTCACGGGAAATGAATTAGAATGATCAATCCGGGGGATATCAGAGATAGCAGACTCGGATTACAACTAATCTCCAGTAGTCTGTACTAGTTCTGTCATCATCAATCACAAGGAGACGAGTAAAGCTGGGGCGAATACGAGATCAGAAATTTAGGGATAGAAGAGAGTTTTTCCTGGCTCCAGCTCAAAAGGAGAAAGAAACTAACCTGCTAAAGTAAAAATTTCCATGAAAATCTGCAAGTGGAAAGAAACCCCAAGAGGGTTCCAGTTGAAAGGGTAGATGGACAGAGATCTCCGCAAATTTGCACCATATGTTACAGGCTTACAGCAACAACATCTGCAATGATTCGGCCGAAATTCCAACAAATATAACTGGAATTTCAGATAAAATTAAGGCTTAAGAAGTACTCTTCGAAGAGAAGGACTTGATGGAATTCTCCGCCGGCCCAGAGAGAGAGAGTTTGGAGAAACAAAATGGAATATTAAACTTTTTCGTCCTTTTCTTCGGATGCTTTTCCCGGTTTCCCACTGTTGACGTCGTGGGTCTCCGGTTTATATTTATCTCGTTTCACTTGAGATTTCTTTCACTCGTCGTCTGTCGTCTCTTGCTTTTGAGTTTTGACCGTGCGGGAGTAACAAATAACCAGTAGTCGTTACTCGTCAGTACGTTACTACTTGTGTTGTCTTTTGGGGAGGATTGACGACAAGTGGAATTCCGATGGGCTTCCCACATAGCGTGCCCCACACGCGCCCATAGCCCGTCCCCCGTGAATTGAGATTTCGGAACATCTTCCGAAATGCGCGCTTTCGGCTTTCTTCCAAGGAAATGTCACCGCCACGCCACGAGCAGCCTCATAAAATGTTCTGCGCATGACACGTTCTATTTATCCTTTTAAAATATTGTTTTTGACCACACTGATCACTGATGACCTCATTTGCAAATACAAATTTAGGAGGGTAAATTAGCAAAGACCCCCTACACTATGGGGGTCCTTAGACTTTGGCGTTAGACAAAGACCTCTTCCGTTAGCATTCCGTCAAGGATTTTCATTTTCCTGTTACAAGAGTTCACTTGGCTCAGCTCTGAGTTGGGTGTCCTATGTTGGGTTATTTGAAGGACCAGCCATGATGTTCTACGAGTTCAAATCAACCCCCCCACAATATATGATGGGGATGTGCTGTAAGGGACTGATTTGATCTCATGTTCTACATAAAAAAAGAACGAAAAAAGAAGACCGAGTCTTAGAATTATTTCCGTCAAGAGAAAAGGGCAATAAAAAGAAAATAAAGAAATATCGGATGAACATTTTGGTAATCTAATGCATTTTATAAAGGGTTTTAGTGTAATGGCCAAAGTTCAGGAGATCTTTCTTACAAAAAAGAACATAAAGGCCATTGTCATTGACCCCATAGGGTTTTTTTAATTGCAGGACATCGGGATCAAATCACATTGCCCTTAAAAGGCTCCGTTTGGGAAGCGTATAAATACAAATATGTAGAATGCATAATTGTATTTTATAAACATTTATTATGAATTAATTAATATTTTATTAATAATTTAATTCTAATTAATCAGAAAATAATTATTTATTTATTCACAGGTTACTTAATTAATTGATTGTTAACTATTTTGTCATTATTTATTAATTAATCAATAATACTTTTTATGATCTTATTATTAACTATTTACAATTAATCATTAGTTCATTAATTAATATTTTACTTTTCATTATTTTATATTAATACCTAGGACTTAATGAATAATTTTTATATTTTAATATTTATTTATTAATAAATTAATAAGTTATTTTTTATTTATTAATATAAGGAAGATGTTTATTTTTTGTTAAACGAGTTTCCCTCTTCGTTTCCACTTGGTGGGGATTCCACATCCCAAGAAATGGAATATATAATCCCACCTTATCCTCAATCCATCTCATAATATCTCATAAATAGGGTTGTTAATAAGAAGACCCAACCCGATCAAAACGATCAATTCAGACCGACCCAATCCGAATCGGCCGGGTTTTCTTCAGCACCGGTCGGTTTTGGGTTATAGAAAATCATAAACTGATGATTTGGTTCGATTCGATTTTCATGTGTGAAAACCGAAACCGAATCGAACGGAACCGAGTTAGCAGTTAGTTCCTAATTAGTAGTTACAACCTACTTAGTTCCTACTTAACTAAGTTGTCTCTATCCTAGTTACAACCTAACAGAAACTAAGTCACCATTAAGTAGAGCCAAAACCGACCTAAACCGTCTCAAACCGATCAGATCGATTTCGATTTCAATTTTAGGTAACCCGATCAGGTCAGACCGATTGGAAAAACATTAGTAAACCGACCCAACCCAACCCATGAACAGCCTAAATCAAACATGAGAAGAAAAAAATATTCCAAAATATTTTATATTTTCTCTTTCCATTGAACAAATGAACTTGATGTCATACCCACGCCACGAGAAAAACATTAGTAAACCTACCCAACCCAACCCATCAACAGCCTGAAGAAGACAAAAATATTCCAAAATATTTTATATTTTCTCTTTCCATTGCAGAAACGAACTTGATGTCATACCCACGCCACGAGAGAGACCGGAATTGATTTGTGAACCGTAGAGTGTGGAGTACAGATCAGTTTTGCTTTAATTTTCATCTTTAGTAGTGTTCAAGGGCCGGACAATCTAATTTGAAACGTCCATTTGGAGGCCAGCTAGCCAGGTTTGCTTTACCTCAGTCCTGTATAATATCTTTTTCTAAGTGTAACTTGTATTGAATGGCCAGCTTCTATGCAACCATCTCTCATTATGACAAAACTTTTGGCAGTTCTTTGTATAATCAACATATACGAACCATCCACATACAAATATGTTAATAAAATACAGTCAGGAATTGACAATTTGTTGACCCTCTGATTTTCGAGTTGGTGTGTTACTAAGTAATTTTGTACTGTTTGTGCAATATATAGGTAGCGGGTTTTCAAATGGAGTTTCGTCTCTCAAGCTTCTCAAATCAATCAGATGACAATCGCAGCCTATGCTCAATTTGGGGTTGTTGAACGATTTGAATAAGTACATTCACAACATAAGTGATGTCGGGTCTCGTAATTGTTAAGTATAACAGTCGTCCTACTAATCTTCAGTATTGATTTGGATCATAGTGAAAACTGCCATTGGCGTGTCCCAAATGATGATTTTGCTCAATTGGGGTGTCTATGAGTTTGCATCCAATCAGTCCAGTTTCTTTCAAAATGTCTAGGATAAACTTGCGTTGATTCAAAAACAGTCCGATAGTAGACCTGGCCACCTCTATTCCAAGGAAATATTTCAAATTTCCCAAGTCCTTTATCTTGAAACAACTATTGAGATATGCCTTGAATTTTGCACAAGTTTCTGAATTGTTCCCAGCTAGTATAATATCATCAACGTACACTAAGAGACCAAGGAAGATATTTCCTTTTCTGTATATGAAAAGAGTACTCTCAGCAATGGATTGCTTGAAACCACACTCACGCAAGGATGCTGCCAAATTTGCAAACCAGTTTCTAGAGGCTTGTTTTAGGCCGTACAGAGACTTTTTGCAACTTGCATATTGCATTTGGTTTTTCGGAACTGAAACCCGGTGGGAGCTTCATGTAAATATCTTCCTTGAGGTCACCATGAAGAAAGGCAATATTCACGTCCATTTGATGAAGTTCCCATCCTTTTATGACTACCACTGCTAGAAAGACACGAATAGATGCATGCTTCGTCATTGGAGCGAAAGTCTCTGTATAATATTCTCCCCATTTTTGAGTAAAGCCTTGCACAACCAATCTGGCCTTGAAACGTTCAATACTCCCATCCGAATTGTACTTAATTCTGTAGACCCATTTGCATCCTACTACTTTCTTTCCCGGGGGCAAACTCATAATTTTCCATGTTTTATTTTCTTCAAAGGCCTTAATCTCTTTGTCCATTGCTCGAATCCATCGTTCATCTTTGACTGCCTGTGCATAACTGATTGGCTCATCATGAGAATCGATGGCTGCTAAGAAAGCTTTATCAATTCTTGCTTCTGGGGCATTGAAATTGCTGAAAGTGTTTGTTGTTGCCATATCTCCATTAACTCATGAATCATCGAATGTTTTACACTTGCTGTGGTTAAGCCAAGTTGCAGCTCCAACCATACAGTCGGGGCAAAAGGCATGTAAAGAATAAATGCTTCATACTTTCAGTCATTGAATTGCATGAAGTACACAATTTATCTTCACCAGACAAAAAATAAAGCCTACTTTTTGTTAATAAACCACCCTAGTAGACTTTCATAAGAAAAGTTGATATTGATATGGAACTTGAAGTTTCCATATCTTATGCCATTGAATTGTGTGCGATGATGCACCAGGTTGATGTCTGGTAGAGCTTTTATAAGCTTACTTGACAATAGAGGTGAGCATGGGCCAGTTAGGTTCAGTTCCATACTAGAACCTGGAACCTACCCTAAAGGGGCCGGTTCTTGATTTTTTGAACCAGAACCTATCTTGTGAATGTCGGTTTCAGGGTTGTTTCTGGCCTTGGTGGTTCTGGGGTCGGTTTTAGGGCTACCTATGGAACCTATACTTTCTTTATTCTCTCTCTTCACAAAAAAACATATTTTTTAAAACTTTATTTTTAATAAATATAAAATATAGTATAAAATTTATATTATCTTTATTGATTAAATTGGATAACTTAATATGCAGATTATCATTATATGGTTAAAAATTTATAAATTAAATTTAAATTTTATAAATATTATCTTTTACACGTACACATTCAAATATTAAAATGAAAACAAATGATCAAATCACTTAAGTAATTCAATGGTCAAGTGAGATCATTCAAATTCAAATATTTGAATGTTTGGGTTCAAATCTTCAAACCCCTAAAAGTATTATGGAGTTTATTTCAAGGCAAGTTTTGTTCCAACAATATTAGTTCCACCAAGGGTAACCAAGGCCGGTTCATTGGGTCGGTTCGGGTAGGGTAAACCCCTAGACCCTAGAACCAACCTAGGGGGGGGGGTCGGTTCTAAGAATTTGGAACCAGACCCTACCCTATAACAGATTGGGTAGGGTTAGTTCAAGGTCGGTTTCATTCGGTTTTGAGCAGAACCTACCCATTTGCTCACCCTAGGGGTGGATTTGAGCCAAGCCAAGCTGAATACTTAGCTATTTGAACTCGGCTCGCTGAAACTATGTTAGGCTCGAGCTCGATCTCAGCTCGGTTCAAAGCTTACAAGTTCAAGCTTGGCTTGGCTCGATCTCTACTACAAGCCAAGTTCTTTTTTCTAAAAAATAAAAAGTATACATATAAAAATAGTTTTTATTTGACATAAAAAATTAAGAATTATAAAAATTGTTTACTATTATACATAATTATATATAAAATATTATTATATAAAATAAAAATTATTTATTATATACATTTATATGTATATGTATATGTACGTAAAAATTATTTATTTATTATACTAGGCTTGTGAGCCTCATGAGCCGAGCTTCACTGGGCCCGAGATTAGCTCGATTAGCAAACGAGCCTATATATCAGGCTCGAGCTTGGCTTGTGGCCACCCCTAGCTCACCCCTACTTGATAGTGTAGATGTATGAATTTAAGTGCTTCCAAAGCATTGTATCCCCAACTCTATCAATTAGTACACAAAGTTTCAATTATTGTTGATTCCACATAGCATCATTTACAAGTAGATGTTTAACCTTCATCCATCTTGTCTCATGGATTTTATCTTCTTTTGCTCTTGGCAACCCATCATGTAGAGATGATACCTAGGGATCGCCCATCAAGAAGATTTGATTACCATCTTTCATTTGCCATATAAAATCATTTTTTAACTCCTTAGATACTATTAACATTTGTTTCCACAGCTAAAATGAGATGAACTTGCCACTTGCACAAAGTGGATGCCTTGTTATGTTTTCTTAGTTCTTTCTGTAGAGAGACTTGGTCAAATGGACCCTAGCCCATTAGTGTATTTCTTTTTAGTTCTTTCTTGTTATGTTTTCTTATTGGGACTTTTTTATTTATGGACCTTTAGCTCTTGTTTTTGTTTTCTAAGTATATTGCTGATGTGGATGCCTACTTAAGGGTAGTCTTGTAAATTATGTAACTTAAGTAAGTTTAATAAAAGATTAGTGTGGGGGAAATAGGAGATTATCGAATTCCTCCTTTCTTTCTCCTTTCTTCTCCATTCTTCTTCCTTATTCTTGTTGTCTTCCTCTTCTTCTCTACTTCTTTTACTTTAATCTAAATTATTCTACTAATTTTATTGGTCTGAATCACATCTTAGTATCAAAGCAGGTCTCCCTTCGCTTTTCTCTTTTTTTCCTTTTTTCCCATACACTTTTTTCTAATCAAAAGGTGTATGGAGAGATGAATTGCTGATCACTCAGAGAGCTTGTTTGCCTAGTCGGTAGAGGGTTTGGAGAATCAGAATCTACCCGAAGATTGCCAAGAAAGTGGGACTACGGATTTTTTTTCCCAAAACCCTAGCCAACTAGAGAGTTTACAGTCAAGAGTTGAAGAGACTTTTGGGTATGGCGCTCAAGGCTTGAAGGGTTCCTTTTTTATCTCCAAAAGTGGGCGGTTGCATTTGGAAGTGGTTTGGATAGCTCTAGTTTGAGTGGCTACCTCTTCTCTCTTTCTCCCCGGAGGCCAGGTATGGTGAAACCGTAGTTTTAGGACTTCTGAGTGATTGACTAACCTTAGTTAGGTCTATAAAGGTTGAAAACGTTGTTTTTTTTTTTGTTTGATTGATGGAGAAATCTAGAAGTGAGATGAAACAAATCTCGGTGTCGGAGGTTGGTCCCATAGATTCCATTCTGACAGGAGTGACTACAATTAAACTTGACAGAACAAATTACCTTGCTTGGGCACAATCTATTAAGATCAATGTCTGTTGTAGAGGTAAACTAGGGTTTCCCATGGGTAATAAGGTGATCCCGAAAGAGACCGATCCTATATATGAGAAATGGATCCAGGATAACTACACAGTTATTGGGTGGTTGGTATATTCTATGTAGCCCCACATAAGTCAACACTATCTTTGGATGACTTCAGCCAAGGAGATTTGGGATAGTGTTATAGAAACATACTCTCAAAAATTGAATGTTACAAGGGCCTACAAATTGAAGAATGATGTAAAAAAATTTAAAACAATGAGAGAAGAGTGTGGTTGTCTATTATTTGATGTTGAAGTCACTATGGCAGGAAATAGATGTTGTTGGAGTAGTCGTATGGGAAAGCACCAAAGACGTAGAAACTTTCAGGAAATTTGTGAAAAGAAACAAAGTGTTTGAATTCGTTACAAGACTCAATCCTAAATTTGATATTACAAGGCAGAATATTTTGGCCAAGGATGAAGTGTCACTTGTTCAATCATACTTTATGGTGAGCAGTAAAGAGAGCAGGCGACAGGTACAACTATAGACTCCACCACTTCCATAGCATTTTGCACATGTTGGAATAAAACTAAAGGGGGTAAATAAAAAAAAAAGAAGTGATATATGAATATTGCAAGAAACTGAAACATATGAAGTATTCTTGTTGGAAACTTCATCCAGATCTTCTTCCAAAGAGGTTTCGGAACAACAACTTTAAGAAGGGTGGTCAGTCTGGAAAGCCCGAGAATGCAAATGTTGCTACAGTACTTGAAAGTGAAGAAAAATCTACTGTGGAACAGCTAGTAGTAGTGAAGGCAGAGTTTGAGATATATTTGCTAGATGTCTCTGATCAAAGTCTTGGATTACCTAGTCGATAGAGTCATGATATGTCATTTGAGATTTGGTCATTTTTCTATTTCAGCTTTGAGTCATTTTTTTTTTCAGAAATGTTTAAGGAAATATCCCTATCGAGTCTTCATTGTGAGTCATGTGAAATTGCAAAACATTGTAGACAATTTTTTTCAGTGAGTAATAAAAGATATGTTTCTCCTTTTCATATTGTGCACTCTGATGTATGGGGGCAATATCATTTACCTGCTATAGGGGGTTACAAATATTTCATTCTTTTCATTGATGATTTATCTTGTTACACTTGGATTTACCTTATGAAATCCTAGGATGAAGTACCAAATATTGTATAAAAATTTCATGAACTTATACTTACCCAGTTTAACACTTGGATCAAAATATTCTGGTCTGATAATGCAAAGGAATATTTTGAGAAGATCATTTCCTCCTACTTTGATACCTTTGGAGTTATTCATCAGAGTTCTTGTTCCTACACTCTTCAACAAAATGGAGAGGCAGAAATGAAGAACAGACATTTGGTTGAGGTTACGAGGAGCCTCCTTTTTGCTTCTCATGTTCCTATTAAGTTTTGGGGGGATGTTTCCCTTATAGCTACATACTTGATAAACCAAATGCCTTCCTAGGTTCTAGGGTTTAAAACTCCCTTTAACTTGCTTTTCCCAAATGAGGATCTCTTCTCTCTTCCTCTCAAAGTGTTTGGGTACACTTGTTATGTTCATGTTCACAGTCATCAAAGACATAAGTTTGAGCCTAAAGCACACAATTGTGTCTTTTGGGGATATTGTTGTTTTGATTTGGTTCATGGCACTCTCTTTGTTTCCAAAGATGTCACATTTGCAGAGTTTGTTCCTTTCTTTGGTACTTCTTCTGAGGGGGAGCATTCAGAGGATTTGTTTGCATTGTAACCATTTGTTCCTCTTCCAATACCCATTGAATCTTCTATCGAGTCGCCTCCAATCGAGTCCTCTATTGGCTCTTCTTCCTATGTTCCTGCTCCCCCTCCTCCTGCTCATCCTCCCACATTTCCTTCACATCCTATAATCCAAAGGTGATACCAGAGACAAAGACTAAGAGACATGCAAGTTGTTTCCACACCTTTAGATGAGCCTCTTGCTCCTCCCATCACTACTGAAGTAACAAGTCAACCCTCTTCTACCACTTTGGATACTTTCATTGACTTTGATTTTCTTATTGCCCTTCGCAAAGGCAAACGGAAATGTATGACTCATTGTATTTCCAAACACCTGTCCTACAACGTTCTTTCCCCTTCCTACTATTCCTTCTTTGCCTGTGTTTCCACACATGTGACTTCTAGATCTGTCCCAGAAGCCTTGTCCAAATCAGAATAGAGAGATGCTATGACTAAATTAGATGCTTTGATAAAAACAATACCTGAGAAATTGTGGATTTGCCTAAGGGAAAGGAACCAGTTGGTCGTAAGTGGGTGTTCACTATTAAGTATCATTTAGATGGTACTATTGAGAGATATAAGGCCCGTTTAGTAGCTAAGATGACTTCAGTACAAATTTTGATATCTTTAGCTACTACTTTTGATTGGCTTCTTCATTAGTTTGATGTAAATAATGCTTTCTTGAATGTGGACCTACATGAAGAGGTCTATATGTCTTTACCTTCAGGGGTGTATAGGAAGGAGATGCAAGGAAAGGTCTATAAATTGAAAAAGTTTCGTTATGGCCCTAAGCAATCTCCTAGAGCTTGGTTTGACAGATTTCAGACTGCTCGTGTTGTTTTTGGGTACACACAGACTTAGTCGGATCATACATTGATTGTTAAGAGGAAAAATTCTTTAGTGACCCTTCTGATTGTCTATGTTGATGATATTGTGGTTACTGGTAATGATACTCAGGAAATTGTTTATTTCAAAAGTTTTCTTAACACTGAGTTTGAAATTAAAGACTTGGGAGAACTCATATACTTCTTGGGAATTGAACTTGTTAGATCTAAGGATGTTATCTTCATTTCTCAATGGAAGTATGTTCTTGATCTCCTTGTAGAGACTAGCAAACTGGGTGCTCGACCTGCTTCTATTTCTATAGACCTAAATCATAAGTTGTCAGCTACTGATGGTGAACTGTTGACTGATAAGCGAGTGCTCCAGAGACTGGTTGGGAAGTTATTATACCTTTGCATGACTTGACCAGATATTTCCAATGAAATTAGTATAATTATCCAGTTCATGCATTCTCCTAGAGATACACATTTAGCAGCCACTGAGAGGGTTCTGTGCTATCTAAAAGGGAATCCAGGGAAAAGTATCTTGTTTGCTAAGCATGGACACATGAAGCTAGAAGCATACACTGATGTTGACTAGGCCAGATGTATTGATGATAAGAGGTCCACTTTAGGTTACTGTGTTATGGTAGCAGGGAACATTATATCATGGAGGAGTAAGAAGCATTTTGTAGTGGCTAGATCCTTAGATGATGTGATAACTAAGATGCTATCAATATTGTATATAATCCTATTCAACATGATAGAACTAAGAACATTGAAGTTGATAGGCATATTATACGAGAGAGTTGCCTTAGGAAAAGTTTGTCTACCATTTTTTGCTTCTAAAGAACAGTTGGCTGATGTTTTGACAAAAGGTGTTCCTAAAGGAAAGTTGGTTCACTATATAAGCAAGTTGGGCATGATTGATATCTATGCTCATCTTGAGGGGGAGTGTAGAGAGATTAGGCCGAATGGGCCCTAGTCCATTAGTGTCTTTCTTTTTAGTTCTTTCTTGTTCTATTATATTATTGGGCGTTTTTTCTTTATGGGCCTTTAGCTCTTGTTTTTGTTTCTTGAGTGAATTGCTGATGTTGATGCCTAATTAAGGGCAATCTTGTAAATTATGTAATTTAAGTAAGCTTAATAAAAGATTAGTGTGGGGGAAAGAGGAAATTATTGATAACTCTGTATTTTGATGCCTTAAGGGCATCATTTCAAGGGTATTTTCATCCTTAGAATAGTCAAAGTGTGCCATTTTCCCAGTTAAATTCAATGTTGTGGCCTCTGAGGGTCTCTATACAATTTTTGTGGAAAACTAGGGAAGTTACATGGCTAAAATGTAGTTTTAGGGAAGCAGGTTTGAAGTCTAGCAGAGAGAGGGGGTGTTCTTTACTCCCATCTAGGAATCCTATTCTTAGTTTAGAAAACTGCATTTTCAAGGTTCGTTCTTGTAACCAAACCAGACCAAATCTAAAACCAAGATTAGGGAGGGATATACCTGATACAAAACCCACGCTAAATGCTTTTCCCAACGTAGGTGTTCACGCCCAAAGATTGTACCAAATCCTCCATCCACTAAAGATGACACAACATAGGATGAGGTAGGATTAGCAAGTAGTTCTTCACCAAGAACTTGTGATTTTTCAACAAGAACCGAATGGGGTAGTGAGCACAGTTTCAAAATTGTTTCTTCTAATAAGAAACAATATAAAGATCAAATCTTGATAAGATCCAAGAATTGGAGATCGAACATGGTAGGACAACAAGAGCAGGAAGAAAAAGAACTGAAGTCAAGATCAATTTAACTGAATTGTCTTTTCTCTATGTTGTGTCTGGTGTCTTTTTCATGTCCGCCCTACTCTCTATTTATAACCTTAAAGAAACAACCTCCTAATCTGATTAGGAGTCTTCTTATCCAAATCTTTATTTGGATTTGAACTCTTTAAGTGATAAGGATAATCTCTTATCTTATTTGTAGTTCAAAATCAGCTTATTCCTAATCAAATTAGCAGTTTCCTGATCCAAATCTTTATTTGGACCTGGACTCTTTATGTGGATAAGAGTTATCCTCTTATCCTTATCTACTGATCCAAACCCAGATCTGCCCCTATTTAATTAATCCAATTAACCCATGTCGAAATGGGATTTTAGGCCCATTAAGCTTTCAAGCTTACTTCCTTTTAATGCTGGCTAACTTGGCTCTCTTTGTATGGCATGGGACCCTAACATTGATCTATACATCAACCACATAGGTTCAACCTAGCCTCTGTTACAAGGCCTAGTCGAACTCACTATTGAATACGGTGAACCCCTAAGTCTATCACCATGGGCTTTTAATGGGCCCAACATTTACACTAAATGGTCATTGGGTCTAGCCATCTTATGAAGGCCCAAGGACTGTGGGCAGATGCAAGATTAGCCCATCAGGTATAACCCTCAATGGTCTTACACTTAACCTCTCAGCCCTTAATGATCAAACACTACCCGACAAGAGATGACCTCTCCCTCAGCTACAAGGTATAGTGTTGTACTCTCTACTCGCATGGATCCCGGGAATTAAAACCTTTGCAAACATTTTGAAACCATAATATATATAAGTATATTTCTATATAAACCAAATTTCAAACACATTTGAAATCCACTAGCGACAGTTTAGGTTTCCACTAGAGAGAGTGCATTTTCCCGATCATTCACTTTGTTTGACAAAGGGGCTGATCTTGTCACTATGATCACCCACTCAGGTGAATTCTTGGACTGTTCCAACATACCCAGGTTTTGACCCCCTCCTAGGATCTCGCTGATTGGCACATCAAAGACAACCCAACCTGACACCTAGAATAGTAGCATAATCAAGTCTAGGGGTCAGGTGGAACATTCCAGTTTTGCCCATCTATCTCCAAGGTCCAAGGCAATAGTGGAATTTTGGTCTGGTTCAGGGTTTCAAAAAAACCCACAGTGCATGTACCTCAGGTCTCACCCTAGCGGTTGAGACAAGCCACTCCAACCAACTTGGTGGCACAATCATCCTTGGCAAGATAAATCTCTCCAGATCTATCCAACGGTGGTGAAAATTCTAAACTAGCACGGGTCTCATATGTGTCCAGTTTAAGGTTATTACACAAAAACATACCACAATAGCATGAACCAAATATGTACTTTATTCATTTACAATAAATGTCATAATGTACATCATGCTAATTAGAGCTAAGGGCATACATTGTCTAAATTAGGACGTCCCATACTTTTCACGTGTTTCTCAAACACTTTCTGTGTTAGTGACTTAGTTAATGGGTATGCTACATTTTTCGCTAATGCTACCTTTTGAATTAGGGCGTCCCCTCTTCCAACTATCTCCGGTAGTATATGGTACTTTCTCTCGATGTGCTTTGACTTCGAGTGGGCTCGTGGCTCCTTATCCTGAGCAATGGCTCCAATGTTGTCACACAATAGTGGAATGGGTGATGTGTTGGATGGACCCTTGTTTGTTCCTTTTCCAGCTAACTGCACAAAACCCCATCGTAAAGATGTATCCAGATGTAGACTTTCTATCATCTGGGTTTGACTGGAAATCAACATCAGTATACCCAATGATCTGTAGTGAACTACCATCGAATACCAAACAAAACTCTTTTGTCCTTCAAAGGTATTTCAATATGTTTTTCACTGCGGTCCAATGCTCTTGTCCTGGGTTAGACTGGTATCTACTTACCACACTCACGGCATGAGCAATGTCTGGCCGAGTGCACAGCATGGCATACATGATGCTCCCTATGGCAGAGGCATAGGGAACTTCTTTCATGCCCTCAATCTCTTCTACTGTCTTGGGAGACATACCCTTGGAGAGAGTGATTCAATGCCTGAAAGCAACATTTTTTTTCTTAGAGTTCTCCATACTATATCTCTTGACTATCTTGTCAATGTAAGTAGACTGAGATAATCCTATTATCCTTTTCGATCTATCTCTATAGAGTCAAATTCCCAAGATATAAGAGGCTTCTCCAAGATTCTTCATGGAGAATTGCTGTGAAAGCCATACTTACACTATATTCAATATTCCTACATCATTCCCAATGAGTAGAATGTCATCTAGATACAGAACCAAGAATGTAACCTTATCCCCACTGGTCTTCCTGTAAATACAGGACTCATTCGAATTCTGCTCAAAGTCAAACTATTTGACAGTAGAGTCAAACCGGATGTTCCAGCTCCCAGAAGCTTGCTTAAGTCCATATATGGATCGGTTGAGTTTACATACCATGTGTTTCTAACATGCAGCTATGAAACCTTACAGTTGCTACATATAGATATCTTCAGTAAGATCTTCATTCAGGAATGCGGTTTTGAGATCCATTTGCCAAATCTTGTAGTCATGGTATGCTGCTACAGTGACGGGTTGTCGAAACCCTTAAACTAGTCCCACCTTATTATAAACTTGTAGTAATAGTGGTACTAGGTCGAATCCCACAAGGAGCCAATAATTAATTTCTCAGCTGAATGCGCAATTTAAAGATGGGAAATTTGAATAATTAAAATTCTAAAATAACAAAAGAGCAAATAACAACAAACAAGGAATATTCAGTCTTACCAACTCTGATCCAAGGGTTCAAATTGAGTCAATTGGTCATCGATCATAGGTAAAAATCAGTAGTCTTGCAATTCAAACATTTAACCTTTGGATTTATTAGAATAGCCATAATAAACCTCGTGTTTTCCTAATTTAGTTGACCAAACCCAACATTCGATCAACACTTATCATTGACCGACCGGGCACGATAGTGTTCTATATCAATTAATGATAGCAATAACCTCCGTGAAAACAATTAAACCAAAATAAAAATAATTGAGATAACTGCAATTATCCAATCTTGTTCCGTTGATTTCCTGTAGGTTAAAACATGCCAATACATTGGTCAAAGGCTGTCATGAACAATTGACCCAAAAAGATATTAACCTAATTGCTACTTGTACCACTATTTGTGACAATTGCGGATCATCAAATCATGGATAACAGTAGGAAGATCAATATTAATTAATTTGTCAGACTAATCAACATTAACTTCCATAAAAACATGCACAAGAATCAATGAATACTTGAATTAAAAGCAGAAAATTAAATTAAAGACATAATCTCACGATGACACAATCGAATCAACAACCTCCCTTGAATCAGAAAAGAAAAGCTCAGCCGCTCATAGTTGTCGTCTCCTTCTTGCTTTGCTTCCAAGATGGATGGACTGTTTGCTTGCTTGATTGCTTGATTTCTTGATTGATTGATTGCCTAAAGCTGGTCTGCCCCCCCCCCCCCCCTTTATATAGCTTTAGGAGGAGGGCCTCTCTCCAACTCCTCTTAGGAGATTATCCTCAAAAATAGAAAGTCCTAATTAGTTTTGATCTAATCCTATCCTATCTCTTATCTAGTAATCTCAATCTTCCTTATCTTTCTAGGATTACATTTGAAATTTAAATCTGATAGGACTCTTTATTCTTGAATTCGAAGTGGGCTTCTTTAACGAATTAGGCCACTGCAAGGCTTTTCTGCGAACTAGGCTTCAGCTACAAAATGGGCTTCAACTACGAACTTACTTCGACTTTAGGCCCAATTTTGACCTTGATGCATACCGAATCTATTGAAACCCAAACATGAAAGTTTTAGAATTCTTCCTTACCTTTCCAATGCATCTTGAATCATCTCAATCGGAGTCCGGATGTGAGCGTTATTCCTAGATTACTGAACAGTGCCGAAACTATGCAAAATCGTCCGATTAGCATTGTTTTCCTCCTGTCGCCTTCTTGCTTGCCCTTAATACAAGAGAAATGAGTCCAATTAAGTGCTAATTTAATGTAAAAGAATGAATATTTGGGAATAAAAATATGATACTTTTTATTCCGATCATACAGCTAGCAGAATCCTAATGAATTTAAGCATGGCCACGAACGAAAAAGTTTCCTCATAATCAATTCCCTTTTTCCGAGTGTACCTTTTCACCACAAGATGAGCTTTGTAAGTATCAACTTTACCATTGGGGCCCTTCTTTCTCTTACATATCTATTTGCAACCTATTGCTTTTACCCCAGGGGGCAAATCTACCAGAGTCCAGACTCCATTGGCCTTCATTGAGTCTATCTTAGCTCTCATGGCATCTACCCACTTCAAGGAATCTATGTCCAACATAGCTTCCATATAAGTCACGGGATCCTCCTCACTAGTCGTGGATTCTACCAAGTAACTTTCTTGGTCATAGCTGTAACGAATTAGAGGCTTGGATGCCCGGGTAGATCTCGTAGGTTGGTTATTAACTGGAGCTTGTGGGACATCTCCCACTACCCCTGAGCTCTCCTCATCAAGAACAACCTCATGATAATGATTGTTTAGGATGCAATTTTCCTCCAAGAAATGGGCATTTCAACTATAGAATTCCTTTAGATCTCCTAGGTCATAGAGTAAATACCCTACAAAACCTTTTGGGTAACCTACAAATAGGCAACGACTGGTCTTAGATTCTAATTTGTCAGCACTTGTTCTTTTAACATGTGCTGGACAACCCCAAATCTTCGAATGTCTTACACTTGGTTTCTTATTGGTCCAAAGCTTATAGGGAGTCTTTGGAACAAACTTGGTTGGAACCTGGTTCAGCACGTATATCGTAGTCTCCAATGCATAACTCCAAAAGGATGTGGATAATTCCGAGTGTGCGAGAAGTGATCGGACTACATCCAATAAAGTCCAGTTCCTCCTCTCTGACACACCATTTAACTGTAGTGTAGCATGATGAGCTAGTTGTGTACTATCCCATTTTTTTTAAGTAGTCCATGAATTCGTCAGAGAGATATTCACCTCCTCGATCTGATCGAAGGGCCTTAATGTGTCTCCTCAACTGTTTCTCGAACTCTTACCTGAACTCTTTGAATTTTTCAAAGGATTCAAACTTGTGTCTCATTTGGTACATGCAACCATATCGAGAGTGATCATCAGTAAATGTTATGAAATAAATGTGTTGGTTACGTGTCCTAACATTTATGAGACCACATATATAAGGTCAACCGTGCTTGTTGATCTTTCAGGCTTACCGTTAAATGGTAGTTTCGTCATCTTACCCTGAAGGCAAGGTTCACAGGTTGTGAGATCTTCTACAGTTAGAAAATCCAAATGACCATCATTTACCAACCTTGTGATACGATCTATATTAATGTGGCCAAGTCAGTAATGCCACAGGTACGTGGGATTAACTGTATCATGGGTTCTTTTCTTGGGGTTATTATCCGATGTAGTTTCTGTTATATTTGATTCCAAAAAAGGATGGAGAACATAGAGACCATTCTCAAGTTCTCCATATGCGAGGAATTTGTTATTTCTTTTAATAGTAATCACATTAATAAAAAGAATAGAATAACCATCCGTACACAATTAAACGGAAATCAAATTTCTTATCAAATTGGGTACATAAAGACAATATTTTAATATAATTATTCCTTCTTTGAAATACAATTCTATAGTTCCTATGGCTATAGTTGCAACACTTGTAGAAGTCCCCAAGTAAAGAATCACTTCTTCGTCACTCAGTCTTCTGCTTGTCCTGAACCCCTGCAATGTATTACATACATGAGTAGAAGCTCTGGATTCAATACACCAGGAAGCAGAAGTGACCAACATATTGGTCTCTATGACAAAGGATTCGAAATTACTTTGTTTCTTGGTCTCTAGGTATTGAGGACAATTCCTCTTCCAGTGGTCAGTCTGTTTGCAGAACTGGCATGCATCTGATGCCTTGCCCTTCTTCTGCTTTTTAGGCTTGCTAGTGTTCTTTTGTAATTTCTTCTTTGCTTTTCTCTTCTTCTTGCCCAATTTGCCACCTTCAACAAGCATGGCTATGGGCTCATCCTTCTTTATTAGTTCTTCGGCCCTCTACAACATATTGCTGAGTTCTTGAAGGCTAACATTTAGCTTGTTCATATTGTAATTCATTATGAATTGATTGAAGGAAGGGGGTAAAGAGTTCAGGATGGCATCAACTTTGGTGACATGATCTAGCTAGATCCAAGAGCTTCCAGTTCATTGATGTATCCTATCATCTTAAGACAATGGTCATGAACTAGCTGGTTCTTGGACATTTGTGCGGTCATAAACTGCTTTAGGACCTTTTGATAAGTAGAACGATTCTTCTCTTCATACATTGTCCTTAGACTATCCAAAATATCCTTGAACACTTCGACCTGATCGAACTGTCGCTGTATCGATTGTCTAAGGAGGCTATGATGTAGCATCAGGCAAGAGAGTTTTTCTCTTCCCATTCTTGATATTCCCTCCTGCAGGCCTCAGAAGCCCTATCACCTGAACGATCCAGAGCAATGTTCTTAGCAACTTTGTCAAATTTCTCGAACGTCAGAACCAGTATAAGGTTACAATACCAATTAGCGTAATTTAGGCCCTTAAGCTTATCATCGTCCAACAGTTTGGCAAATTATCCATTTGCCATTTCTGATAAAAGGCAAAGCAAATATTAGTCAACAACCTGATTTGATTCATGTTATCTACATAGATATGGCTTTTAATCTATGTTCTATTTCCATTTATTCATCTCTGAGATTTCCCTTCTATCTCAGTGACATAGACTATGAACTGTGTCTCTGGAAATGTGGGAAACCACATATAGTGCATGGAGCCAACTGTTTCAGCTGCATAATCCCACCACCTTCTGTGAAGGATCGCATTCACTCATCTCATAAGCTTTCCCTTTGGCCTCTGCCAGACAAGGTTCATTGCCATTTTAGGTTAAACCTTTCTGTCCAACAAGAGCTTACCCACCATATTCGTGAACGCCAAGGTACCGTGAAAGAGTCTTCCATTTTAGGATAGGCCCCTCCCACATCGGTCTATGACGCTCTATCATATTATGAAACAATCTAATAGATCCAACAGCAAATGAATATCCCAATTTTATGGTGCATCTCCTCATTACTGAAGAACCCATCTTCATGCTAATGATGGAAGGCCTTTAGAGAGTTCATCATATGAATCTCCCTATCATATGCACTTATATTTCAATGGAGGGAACGAAATGTTACGCCCTAGTTTTATTTAGGTCAAACCAAAGTGGCTCGCACTAACTTTCTCAAAGCCATATTTAGTGGGCCCTAAACGGATAGGGTTCCACACGGTTCCTCTTGGGGAGGAAGCTGATGTGAGGCCCATCAAATGGGGAGATCATCCAATGATCCTATGGACACCATGGCAATGATGTGCATTTAGCCGTGGCGTGTGAAAGAGCCACTATCGAATTAATCATGGGCCAAGTACTTATGGCCCATGTACGTAGCACATCACATATCCATACATCACATGCATGAAACAAATTGATCTAATCAATTAAAATATCTATATAACCCTTAATTAATTAGATTAAATCAGTATCAGCCCAGCTGAGTCCATAATGTTATCATATAACATTATCTAGGTACATGGGTTCTACTACAAAAGGTAGTTCGACCCATGTAGCTAAATTAGGGCTGATTCAGTTTTATCATATTAGGTTTTATAGAGGTGGGCCGAATTAAAACTTGAAGTGGGCCATCAATCCTTTGGCCTAAATCGAATTAGGGTCAACAAAACCAACCCCACAAACCAACAATTCGGTCAAAACAGTTTGGACCAAATCTGGTGTAAATCGACCAAAGCTTAGGTGTCCAATTCATGATTTAATTCAAGAATAATGATCTAAAAAATAAATTAATTCAAGATAATCAAATTATCAAGAAACTGAAATTAGAGGGCTGCACTGTGATTTTCTTGAATATCCTACAGAGAACAGTTAATCGCAGATTACAGAATTGATATCTGCAAAATCGTAGATCGCAAAACTCCTTTCTGCGAAATCTTCTTCTCCTTTGTTGTGCACTTCAGCAATCTTCAGATGAAAATAAAATAGGAAAACCTAATTTTTCTATTATTACATCACATCGAATTCCTATACAATTTGTCTAAAAATAAATAAAAAATTATTTACAGACCAAAATTGAATAGAAAAAAATTGCAGGGTGTGCCAATCTTGGCACCAAAAAGATTCAATCTCCATCACATGTGCAGCCCAAAAATTCAAGAAACATTCACATAAAAATTCTATAAATATGACAGAATAATAAAGAATTACTTTCCAGATAATCTGCCCAAAATTTGGAAACCAATTTCTAGAAAAAAACACCAATTGCGCAAATCGGGTAGAATGCCTTCTGCCCATTTGCACAAATTCAGATATGATCTAATTTGGTTCAAGACTTGAACCTGGCTTTAATACCACTGAAAGGATGGGAGATCCATCAGATGGATGGCCGAACCCTTCATGAAGGTTAGGCGAAATTTCAAAAAAAAAAAATCTTTACTCCCATCTGGGAATCCTATTCCCAGTTTAGAAAACTGCATTTTCAAGGTTCGTTCTTGTAACCAAACCGGACCAAATCTAAAACCAAGATTAGGGAGGGATATACCTGATATGAAATCCATGAAAAAAGCTCCTCCCAACATAGTTGTTCACACCCAAAGGGTGTACCAAATCCTCCATTCACTGAAGATGACACAACTTAGGATGAGGCAAGATTAGCAGGTAGTTCTTCACCAAGAACTTGTGATTCTTCAGCATGAATCGAATGGGGTAGTGAGCATAGCTTTAAAATTGTTTCTTCTAGCAATAAACAATATCAAGATCAAATCTTGATCAAACCCAAGAACTGGAGATCGAACAGGGTAGGGCGGCAAGAGTAGGAAGAAAAAGAACTGAAGGTAAGATCAGTTTAACTGAGTTGTCTTATCTCTTTGTTGTCTCTGGTGTCTTTTTCATGTCCGCCCTACTCTCTATTTATAACCTTAAAGAAACAACCCCCTAATCTGATTAGGAGTCTTCTTATCCAAATCTTTATTTGGATCTGAACTCTTTAAGTGATAAGCATAATCTCTTATCTTATTTGTAGTTCAAAATCAGCTTATTCCTAATCAAATTAGGAGTTTCCTGATCCAAATCTTTATTTGGACCTGGACTCTTTATGTGGATAAGAGTTATCCTCTTATCCTTATCTACTGATCCAAACCCAGATCTACCCCTATTTAATTAATCCAATTAACCCATGTCGAAATGGGATTTTAGGCCCATTAAACTTTTAGGCTTACTTCCTTTTAATGCTGGCTAACTTGGCTCTCTTTGTATGGTGTGGGACCCTAACATTGATCTATACATCAGCCACATGGGTTCAACCTAGCCTCTATTACAAGGCTTGGCCGAATTCACTGCTGAATACAGTGAACCCTTGAGTCCATCACCATGGGCTCTTAATGGGCCCAACATTTACACTAAATGGTCATTGGGTCCAGCCATCTTATGAAGGCCTAAGGATTGTGGATAGATGCAAGATTATCCCATCAAGTATATCCCTCAATGGTCTTACACTTAACCTCTCATCCCTTAATGGTCAAACATTACCCGACAAGAGAGGACCTCTCCCTCAGCTGCAAAGTACAATGCTACACTCTCTACTCACATGGATCCCGGGACTTAAAACCTTTAGCAAACACTTTGAAACCATAATATATATAAGTATATATCTATATAAATATATTTTGTAAAACCAAATTTCAAACACATTTGAAATCGACTACCGGCAGTTTAGGTTTCCATCAGAGAGAGTGCATTGTCCCGATCATTCACTTTGTCCGACAAAGGGGCAGAACCTATCACTATGATCACCCACTTAGATGAATTTTCGGGCTGTCCCAACATACCTAGGTTTTGACCCCCTCTATGGATCTCACTGATTGGCACATCAAAGACAACCCAATCCGACACTTAGTGCAGTATCATAATTGAGTTTAGGGGTCAAGTATAACATTACCGTTTTGCCTATCTATCTCCAAGGTTCAGGGTAATACTAAAATTTTGGTTTGGTTTAGGGTTTCAAGAAAATCCACACTGCATGTACCTCAGGTCTCACCTTGGCGGCTGAGACAAGCCACCCCAACCAACTTGGCGGCACATCAGTGTGAACCTTGGCAGGATAAATCTCCCCAGATCCATCTAATGGCTATGAAGATTCTAAACTAACACGAGTCTCATATATGTCCAGTTTAAGGGTATTACGCAGAAACATACCACAATAACATGAATCAAATATGTACTTTATTCATTTACAATAAATGTCATAATGTACATCATGCTGATTGGAGCTAAGGGCATACATTGTCTAACAAACCCAATGTAGTTTTTAGTGTTTCTACTGTTAGGATTTGAGTTTTTTATATTCGAGACCAAGTAGCAGACCTTGAACCCCTCAGGAAAACCCTATTGATTGTTCCCTTTGGCCCAAGTCCTTTTTGCATCAGCCAAGTCATGCCATTGGGGACAATGGCTTTTAAGTTAGGGGGTAAGGAAAGAGAGAGAGAAAGAGAAAATTTGAAAAAAAATTGTAGCAAAGCCTTTAATTATGTAGAATTAAAATTTGACTGAAATTAAAAAAAAAATTCCATTAAAAGATTTTCGCAAATAGAAAAAGTTGAGGAAACTGATAAAAGAATATTGAATTTTGTAGAAATTGATAGCAAGTGATAGGAGTCAAAATTGGTCTTATTTGAATATTGTCGAAACCGTTTAGAAATTTGAAAATACTCCCAAGTTTGCCCTTACCAAGATAAGAAGAGAAAAATTGAGAAATCAGACAAAAAAATTCTTCGATGGACACCCTAGACTTAGTAACCGAATCTCTTCACCTAAGTCAAGTGTCAAAATTCACATCAAACGGAAAAGGGAATGCCAAAGACACTCACTTAACACTTAATAACCGGGTCTAAGGCAAGTGTCGAGATTCGCATAAAACGGTGGAAGGTAACAATATAAATAAGTGTGTATAGCAAGTTCAAGGGTAGAAATCCGCTATCAGAAATGATAAGAAGAATACCTGTTTGATTTTAAAAGTCAATCTCAGCTCATCAAGACAGTTTGCAAATGGAAGGGTATATAAGATTTTTAAGCCAAGTTTCTGTAATGTTTAAAGCAATATAGTTTTGCCCCTTAAAACTCAATACCAATCTAAACAAAGTTTGAGAATTCTGAAATCAGGATACTTGGCTAATTTTTTCAAGGATGATCTTGCAATGGAATGATCTCTCTAATCAGTGTAATTTTAAGGCTGCATTGCTAAGGGACATGTAATGTTTAAACTAAGGGGTGTGATAACTCTGTATTTTGATGCCTTAAGGGCATCATTTTAGGGGCGTTTTCGCCTTTAGAATAGTCAAAGTGTGCCCTTTTCCCTATTAAATTCAATGGTGTGACCTCTGAGGGTTCCTGTGCAACTTTTACAAAAAACTATGAAAGTTACATGGCTGAAATGCAATTTTTGGGAAGTTGGTGTGAAGTCCAACAGAGAGAGTGGTGTTTTTGTGAAAAACTAAGAATATGAGGGTGCCTCCTATCTGCTAAATCTAGAATGGTGCCCCTCCTACTATATTAGCATGCTCCCCTCTCCTTAGCAAACACTAGGGCGCTTTCTAACTCATTCTTTTCATCCTTATTAAACCCTAGCCGCCCCTAGCTACTAAATCTCCACCTTCCATACCTTCTAATCTCCACCATCCATTCTAGGGCATTCTCTTTTTAGCATTCTAATCCTAAGGAGCCGCCTAACTTCTAATCTTCACCATTCCGCCTTTAGCCATTAAATATCAGCCCTACATAATATTGGGTGCCCTCTCCTTTTCTTTTCAGCCTTAGGATCACCTTAAAACAATCCTAACCCTCCATTCTAAACTCTAGGGTGCCCATATTTATGCAAAAACTCAACTGCCACCCCCCCTCTTTCTCTGTAATCCCAATTTTATCCACCCTTCTCTATAAAAAAGACCCCAGGGGCCTTGGAGAAAGGGTTAGTCAATTCACCCAGTTCACAAGGCTAAGGTTTCTTGAGGAGTTCAAGCGTTGTAGAAGGGAATGATGCCTAGTTCTTATCAGGAGGGGTTCCTACAAGCAGTTAAACCAATCTACAACTACCACCACTAGATCTGATAAACCATCATTTTATTTTCTTTATTTTCTTTTATGTTATTTTTATTCCAGCACTCTTTTAGATTTAATTCTTGTTCGTTCCTCTGTTTTGCATATTTGAATTCGCTCAGTTCAAGGCTAAGGTGTTTTGAGGGGTTCGAGGGTTGAAGAAGGGAAGGATGCCCAGATCTTGTCAGGAGGGGTTCCTGCAAGCAGTCTAGCCAATCTACAGCTACCTCCACTGGATCCGAATTTTGGGATCACTTTTATTTATTTCTTTTGTTGATTTCAGTGTCTTTTATTTCTAAATTTTGATTATTGTCTTGTTTAATTCTGAACTTTTAATTTCAGCATTAATAAATTTTATTTTCTTATTTTCTGCAATCCCCATTTCCATTTTCTTTTTTTATTTGTCTAGAACGAGAAAATAATAATTTTCCCTCGCTTCTCTGTGGGTTTGACCCCTTCCTCACCACATACTACGTTGCTTAAAGTTACGTGAGGATTGAAAAAACTTATAAATCTCTAAATTGGTGTTCCAAAGTGGTTAACGACACGCTTTCGGATACACCAATTATCAAACTCCTCCATTCTTTCTCCTTTCTTCTCCATTCTTCCTCCTTCTTGTTGTCTTCCTCTTCTTCAATACTTCTTTTGCATTAATCTAAATTATTTTGCTAATTTTATTGGTCTGAATCACATCTCTCACCAAATAGACAAAGCAAAAAAGTTGATCTAACCCGCAAACCTGACCCAACCCAAAAATAGGGTTAATGTCTCATATCTAGCTACCTAAATATGAGAACGACACGACCCAACTTGAAAAAAAACTGGGTTGGGTAATGTGTCAACCGCTGACCCGATTATCAAGTCTAATTTGCACTATTTAGGTATTGTTATAAGTTTTTGGTCTTTAATAATTACTCTTTGAATTGTTGAAAGTTCATGTTTTTTATTTTATGTTTAGAAAGTTAAAAGTAATTCCTTTAATTTTGTCATTTTCATGTAATTTTTATTTATTTTTTAAAATTCTAATTATTTTTAGGAATGGCCCGAATTGACCTGTGCATCAACCCTAACTCGAACATTTAGGGTTGTGGTCTTGCATTTTGCTGACCCAACCTAAAATTCAACATGACTCGAAATCAACCCAAATCGCCTTGACCCAACCAACCCAACCCAATCGCCAAAGTCTATTGCCAAACAATGCTTTATTCATGTATGGCATCTTACAGAAACTCAGTCCCCCCTCTTTCTTTGATCTTCATAACTTGTCCATCCAATTGTATGCCGTTCATGTTGTTTTAAACCACCCTTCCACCAAAATGATCTTTGTAACTTCTCCGTTTTATTTATTGTCTTCTTTGGAAGTAGGGTTGTACCCATTGCATAAATTAGAATCGCTTGAGCTACTTCTTTGACAAGTGTGGTCCTATTTGCCCGGGACAATAAATTAGCCTTCCATAGAGACATCTTTGCTTTCATTTTTTCCAATAGATCTTTAAAGGCTTCAACTTTTCTCTTGCTTATCCACAATGTTGCACCCAAGTATTTATAATTGAATCCCGCTTGCTTCATTTTTAATATTCTCAATATGAACTATCCCTACATTATTCATATAATGTCACTAAAATCAATGAATTTTGACTCTTTAATATTAACTGTAATAAATAGAAACATACTAGGGTATTCGCAACATGGTTGGTTTTTCTTTTGAAAACCAAATCAATGAATCTTGTACATATGTTTTTGTTCATGTGACAATTATTTTTGTTTCCAAAAATAAAACTAATCATGTAGTCGAACACCCCCTTAATTAGCAAAATGAAAATATACAACCCAATACAATTGGTATTTTGTAGGATGTTTTACTCTGTGGTTACACCTAGTGTACATGCTTTGTTTATAATAGATCCCACCCCTATCATATGCATTTATGTTACGATAACTTAAGGTATTGTTTGGCAAGTCTTTTTAGAAAGATATTCCAACAATTTAGATGGTCAAAATGGCATATTGATCTTCTAGGGTTCTGTTTTTAAAGATCAAGACCATTTGGCATGTATCTTGATCTACCATGGTCTATTGGGTTATTAAGTGAAAGATTTTAGATGCAGAAAGACAAGAAGTTTCATGATTTTTGGTCATTTTGGGCTTTTGTAAGTTTTCTAGGATGTGAGTCTTTCCAGCTTCCCATCATTCATTGCCAAACATAAAAAGACCAAATTTTGGTCTTCCAAGCTTTCAAAAGCTTAAAAAACCACATGAAAAGACTTGTCAAATGCCCAATTAATGACTGTCTAAGATTGCTACCTAGTAGGGGTAAAAGCCAAATATCCAATTTAAAGAATTTAAACATCATCGAGCTTAGGCCCTCAGGGTGGGTTCATCCAAATCAATGTTTGGAAAAACTAGACTAGACTAGTTGAATCATAATCGGGCCCTTGTTGACTTGGCACATTTTGTGGATTTTTTAGAACATAAATGCAAAATTCCAAACTTTGTGCTCGGATGTTTGATTGTGATTATCTTTGTTTTTTATATATATATTTTGGGTAACTTTTTGAGATCTATGTGTTTCCAATGTCCATTGTCTTTGCAAAAAACACTTTTTTTGGCCACAAATATTAATTTTTAATATAAAAATTTGAAACTAAAATAAAAAATATATGTTATAGGAAAATATAATTATATATTTTGAACATTGATCCAAATTTTAGCAAATTTTCAGCCTAAGGTTACCTAAGTTCAATAATACCTATTAGGGGTGATCATTTTATCTAGGCCCACATTGTTTGTCTTGCTATATCCTAAGCCTTCAATGAATTTGTACATAATGCAAATCAACAATTGGAATCTAAAATCTGGCTTGGAAACCCTAATCTGATCCCAAAATTTAAAACATGTATTATATTTATATGTGTGTATTTATATATCTCTAGTAAAGTTCTATAAAATTCTGTTTGTTAATTTTGAATATAATCTTATATTTAAATATATGCCAAGGAATATACCACCATAATGCCTACTCCACTGTCCATGTAAGTGGATCAGGTTAAGTTAGTTAAATCCACCTTAAATTCACTTTATTGGGTCAGGATCAGTTACTCCTAGTTCATTTTTCAAGAAGCCATTTACCTAAGTCAATGCACTTGTTTAGGCAAATTTTTCCTGTTAAATACTTACCTAGGTAAGTACACTTATTAGCAAGGTTTTAAAAGGCTAAGGGCAGAGACAAGACAGTTAGGTGCCAAAGAGGCAAGGTGTTTAAATTTTTCAAGGTTACGCTTATGAAATCTAAACATAAAAAAAAAATAAATAATTATGCTATAATCATAATAGCTAGAGACTTCCAATTACCATAAAGAATTTGATACCACAACACAAATTCTAAACTATCAAAGAAAAGGTGAAAGTGGAAGATGGGATCAAGAACATACCTGGCACAATCCAATAGCTAATTTACAAAATATGAACCCTTGAAGTTCAAAATTTCAAATTCCTATAAAAAATTACAATAATTTTTTTGAAATGTATTTCCTATAATAAGTAGACTTCCTACCAATAGAACTACACAAAACATTTA
Organism: Nelumbo lutea; assembly: GCF_056320005.1. Lineage (NCBI taxonomy): Eukaryota > Viridiplantae > Streptophyta > Magnoliopsida > Proteales > Nelumbonaceae > Nelumbo > Nelumbo lutea. The sequence goes on from NC_142684.1 coordinate 218,200,033, forward strand.
AAATTTTAAATCAGTAGGCACGCTTTCATTAAAATTTAAAAACACCAACTAGTAAGCAAGGCATATCGAACATGTTCATCCAATTATGAAAATTTACCCAGAAATTGTTTCTATTAGTTAAACAAGTTTTCTAATTCCCAAATGAACAAAAAAATTACTAATATTTCAATTAAAATTCTAGTTAAAAGGCTTCAAGCCTAATTAAAGATCAAAACCTAGTTTCAACTCTGGAATCAAAATTTAAAATCCTGTTTTCTAAATTTTAAATTTTTAATGCTCATTCAAATTACAACCATTTCTTTTTTAGAAAGTCCATTATCACTAAAAGCATGGTTTCAAACTCCATTCATTTTCTTCTTCATGTGACAATAAAAAAAAAAGGTATTCAAAACAACCATAGCCACAACTTTAATTTTTAAACTTTTAATAATTATGTAACACTAAGTAACCAATTAACAGTAGCAAATTAACTACATAAATTTGTGTTTTAAGAAATAAGAATAAGAAGAACTTACCTTACCCGTTGATTACTTGGTTAGTCGACTATTGATCTGTTACAAACTTCAAAGTTCAAACACACTATATTCTGTGTTACAACCTGAAAAGAAAATTAGAAAACAAAAATTTATATTGAATATTGAAATGGAATGATGGGAAATTCAAAACAAAACTCAGTTTTCAGTTTCTCTTTCAAATAGAAACCGAAACCTTGGAATTAGCTATGTAATAGACAAGAAAGGACCATAGGAAAACTACAAAAATAATTGCACTAAATGGAGGAAGAAGAAGAAGAAGAAAAAGGAAAACTAACCTTATCGTCATTTCAATGGAGGTTGAGCCTTGAGGAGAGCACTGGAGTCATTCTTTTGCAATCCTCACTTCTTACTTCGAACTAGGAAGAACAAAAGAGGGAAAACACCAATATGCTCGATTTCCACCTTAAGTTCCTAATGTTTTTTCATATTTTTACATATTTACCCCCAATAGAAATTGGAATTTACAAACTTAAACCGGAATTATTTGAGGCTACCGCCTCAATGATTTTATGCCTCGAGGTGAAAGGTGCACTGAAGGGATAGGAAATCCATCAAATGGACGCCCAAAGATTGTGGAATAAGGGGGTGAATTTCAAAAAATTTTCTCTCCTTTCAACTGGGAATCGAATTCCTTATTTAGAAAATCATATTTTCAAGGATCATTCTTGAACCATAACTGAACCAGATCTGAACCAAAAGGAGTAGGGAGAGATAATACCTGATACAGAGAAGTAGTATCTCCCAATGGAGGTGTTCATGCCCAAGGAATGATCCAAAATCTGCTTCCATTGAAAATGGCGCAGTGCAGGGTGGAGCAGAATCAATAGTGTTCTTCCAAAAGAACTTGATCATTCTCAAGAATCACCTGGACGATTTGTGAATACAACTCCCACCAATATTTTCTCCAAAAGATTGGAATTAAGATCCAATCTTGATTTCTCCCAAGAATTGGAGATCGAACTGTTGTAGGCGGCGGCTGTAGGAAGGAGGTTTCTAGCCGAGTTTAAGGGCTGCCAAATGGTCTCATTAAGTGTCGAGTTTAAGGGTATTACACAGAAACATACCAAGGGAATATGAATCAAATATGCACTTTTATTCATTTACAATAAACTCATAAAGTACATCATTTTGATTGAAGCTAAGGGCATACAAAACTGTCTAACAGCTCCCACTTGCACTTAGGTCCAATCAGGTACTAGCCGAAGTCTCGTGCTTTCCACGTGTTTCTTAAACACTTTCTGTGACATTGGCTTAGCCAATGGGTCTACCACATTCTCCGTTGATGCTACCTCTTAAAGTCATCCTCCCGTAGGTCCACTGTTTTCATACAACAATGGAATGGGTGATGTGTTGAATTTCAAATTCAGGAATGAACACCTTCATTCATAAGGCAGCCTCACTTATGGCAATGCGCTTGGCTTGGGTTGTGGACTATTAATTTGCTACTCAGAACCCATGTTTGCTGAAAAATAGCACACGATCCTATCGTGAAAACATATCTAGATGTAGACAGACTTTCTATCATCTGGATCCGACTGGAAATCGTCATCTATATACCCTTGGATCTGTAGTGAATTACCATCGAATACTAGACAAAACTCTTTTGTCCTTCGAAGGTATTTAAGTATGTTTTTTCACAGCAGTCCAGTGCTCCTGCCTTGGGTTGGCTTGAAATCTGCTTACTACACTCACTGCCTGAGCAATGTCAGGGCGAGTGCACAACATGGCATACATGATGCTCCCTACGGCAGAGGCATAGGGAACGTCTTTCATGCCATCAATTTCCTCAGAAGTCTTGGGAGACATCTTCTTGTAGAGAGTGACTCCGTGCCTGAAAGGAACATTTCCTTTCTTGGAGTTTTCCATGTTGTATCTTTTGACAATTTTGTCAATGCAGGCAGATTGGGATAATCCTATTATCTGCTTTGATCTATCTCTATAGAATCAAAGACCTAGTATATAGGAGGCTTCTCCAAGATCTCTCATGGAGAATTGCTGTGAAAGCCATACTTTCACCGTAGTCAACATTCCTATATCATTCCCAATGAGTAGAATGCCATCTACATACAGAACCAAGAAGGTAACCTTATCTCCACTGTACTTCCTGTAAACACAGGGTTCATCCGGATTCTGCTCGAAGTCAAATGATTTGACAGTAGAGTCAAAACAGATGTTCCAACTTCTAGAAGCTTGCTTAAGTCTGAAAATGGATTTATTGAGTTTACATACCATGTTTTCTTGACCCGTAGCTATGAAGCCTTGCGGCTGCTACATATATATATCTTCAGTAAGATCTCTATTCAGGAATACAGTTTTGGCATCCATTTGCCAAATCTCATAATCATGGTATGTTGCTACAGCTAGTAGGATCCTAATGGATTTAAGCATGGCCACAGGCGAAAAGGTTTCCTCATAATCGATGCCTTCTTTCTGAGTGTACCCTTTCGCCACCAGATGAACTTTGAAGGTCTCAACCCTACCATCAGGGCCCTTCTTCCTCTTGTAAATCCATTTGCAACCGATTGCTTTTACCCCGGAGGGTGGATCTACTAAGTCCAGACTCCATTGGTCTCCGTTGAGTCCATTTATGCTCTCATGGCCTCCACCAACTTTTGGAAATCTATGTTCAACATAGCTTCCGCGTAAGTCATGGGATCCTCCTCACTAGTCAAGGTTTCTACCAGGTAACTATCCTGGTCATAACCATAACGGACTGGTGGCCTGGATACCCAAGTGGATCTTCTAGGTTGGTCACTACCTGGAACTTGTGGGATAGCTCCCACTATTCCTGAGCTCTCCTCATCAAGAATAATTTCCTGACGATGGGTGTCCAAGATGTAATCGGTCTCCAAGAATTGGGCATTTCGACTACAGAACACTTTCTGTTCACTTGGGTCATAGAATAGGTAACCTACAGAGCCTTTTGGGTAGCCTATAAATAGGAAACAACTGGTCTTGGATTCCAAGTTGTCTGCACTCGTTCTTTTAACGTGTGCTGGACAACCCCAAATCTTCAAGTGTCTGACACTTGGTTTCTTTCCGGTCCAAAGTTCATATGGAGTGTTCGGAAACGATTTAGTTGAAACCCGATTCAACACGTAAATCGCAGTCTCTAATGCGTAACCCCAAAAGAATGTGGGTAACTCTGAGTGTATGAGAAGTGACCGGACCATATCCAATAAGGTCCTATTCCTCCTCTCTGAAACACCGTTAAGTTATGGTGTAGCAGGAGGAGCTAATTGTGATACTATCCCATTGTCCTTTAAGTAGTCCCTGAATTTGTCTGAGAGATACTCGCCACCTCGATCATATTGAAGGGCTTTAATTTCTCTCCCTAACTGTTTATCGACCTCTTGTCTTAACTCTTTGAACTTTTCAAAGGATTTAGACTTGTGTCTCATTAGGTACATGTAACCATATCATGAGAAATCATCTGTAAAGGTGATGAAATACACGTGTTGATTCCGTGTCCTAACACTTAGGGGACCACATACATCAGTATGTATTAGGTCAAGTGTGCTTGTACATCTTTCAAGCTTACCGTTAAATGGTCGTTTCGTCATCTTGCCTTGTAGGCAAGGCTCACAGGTGTGAAGATCTTCTATAGTTAGAAAATCCAAAGGACCATCTTTTACCAACCTTGTGATTCGGTCAACACCGATGTGGCCAAGTCGGTAATGCCATAGACACGTGGGATTAACTGTATCACAGGCTCTCTTCTTGGGGATTTTAGCCAATGTAGTTTCGATTATGTTAGTTTCTAAAGAATGATGTAGAACATAGAGACCGTTCTCCAGTTCCCCATATGCAATGAATCTATTATTTCTTTTGATAGTAATCATATTACTAAAGAAGACAGAATAACCATATGCACACAGTTTTGAAACAGAAATCAAATTTCTTCTTAAATTTTGTACATAAATACAATCTTTTATTACAATTTTTCCTTCTCTAAAAATTAACTCCACGGTTCCTATTGCCGCGGCTGCAACAGTTGCAGTAGTCCCTAAGTAGAGAGTGACTTCTCCTTCACTCAGCCTTCTACTTACCTTGAACCCCTGTAGTGAGTTACACGCATGAGTTGAAGCCCCAGAGTTAATACACTAGGACGCAGAAGCTACCAATAAATTGGTTTCTATAACACAAGTTTCGAAATTACCTTTCTTGGATTCCAGGTAGGCAGGACAATTCCTTTTCCAATGGCCGATCTTCTTGCAGAAGTGATAGGCATCCGATTCCTTGTCTTTCTTCTGCTTCTTTCCCTTAGTGGATTTCTTCTGAGGCTTCTTTGCCTTCCTCTTTCTCTTGCCTGTCTTGCTAGCTTCAACAAGCATAGCTACAGGCTCATCCTTTCTAGTCAGTTCTACAGCTCTTTGCAACATATTGCTGAGCTCTTGCAAACTGACATTCAACTTGTTTATGTTATAATTCATGATGAACGGATTAAAGGAAGGAGGCAAAGAATTAAGGATAGCATCTATCTGGGTTGCAAGGTCCAGCCCGGATCCAAGAGCCTCCAATTCATTGATGTATCCCATCATCCAAAGACAATGGTCGTGAACTTGTTGGCCCTTGGACATTTGAGTGGTCATGAACAGTTTCAAGACCTTTTGTCGAGTAGAACGATTCTACTCTTCATACATTATCTTGAGACTATCCAATATGTCCTTGGCAAATTCGATCTGATCAAACTACCTCTGTATTGGATTGTCCAAGGAGGCAATGGTGTAACATCGGGCAAGGGAGTTTTTCTCCTCCCATTGTCACCCGGATGCTTTGGGGCAGGATTCTTTGCCACTTTGTCTAGCTTTTCAGAAGCTAGGACCAGCATAAGGTTCCTATACCAGTCGGAATAGTTTGGGCCCTTAAGCTTGTTGTCATCAAGAAGCTTTGCAAAAGATCCGTTTGCCATTTTCTGATAAAAGAGCAAACATCAGTCCACAACCTAATTTGATTCATGTTCATTTCATAGATATGGATTTTAACCTATGATCAATTTCCATTTATTCATCTCTGAGATTTCCCTCCTTTCTCAGTGACGGAGACTATGGGTTATCTCTGGAAATGTGGGAAATCACATAGGGTGCATGGAGCCAACTGTTTCAGCTGCATAACCCCACCACCTTTCTGTGAAGGATCATATCCACTCATCATATGAGTTTTCCTTTTGGTCTCTATCAGACAAGGTTCAGAGCCATTTTCAGGTAAACCTTTATGTCTAGTGAGTGCTTACCCATCATATTCGTGAACACCAAGGTACCGTGAGAGAGTTCCCATTTTCTGGTGAAGCCCCTCCCACATCGGCCTATGATGCCCCTATCATCTTATGAAACACTTAGACAAGCCCAACATCAAATGGATAGCCCATTTTCTGGTGCGTTTCCTCATTACTGAAGGACCCATCCTCATGCTAATGATGAAAGGCCTTTAGAGAGTTCATCATATGAATCTCCCTATCACGTGCACTCTTATTAGCTGGAGGGAACAGTTAATTACGCCCTAGTTTGATTTGGGTCAAACCAAAGTGGCTCCCACTGACTTTCATAAAGTCAGATTTGGGTGGACCTTAAACCGGCTAGGGTTCCGCACGTAACCTCTTAATGAGGTGTGGGGCCCACCACTGAAGGAGGTCATCCAATGATCAAAAGGGACACCATGGCAATGATGTGCATTCAGCCATGGTGTGCGCAAGAGCCACTGTCGAATGAGCATGGGCCAAGCACTTATGGCCCATGCATGCAACACATCATACATCCAAACATCTCATGTAGGGATAAATCGATCCAATCAATTAATTATCTGTAAGGCCCATTGGAAGCCCATTAAAAATCCATAATATTAACCATTAATATTATCTAAGTATATGGGCTGAATTAGGGTTACCCAGTTCGGCCCATATAGCTTTATCCTTTAAAGTGGGATTTTAGCAGTTTTAACTATTTAAAACTGGGCCTTTACAGGTTGGGCCGAATTAACCATTTAATTAAATATCAATCCTCAGGCCCATTAATGGGAAAAAAATAGGGCTGACTTTCAACCTTGATTAAACCCTAGATTTGGTCCAAACAGTTTGAACCAATCTTGGTTCGAATGGGTCTAGGGTTTGATTTTTAATTAAATCTTTAATTCAAGAAAATAATCTAAAATTAAATAACTGATAAAAGAAAAACAAGAATCAGTTAATCAGGGTTGTTCACACACTCCATCCTACAAAACAGAGGTTAGATCACAGATTGCAGTTTCACAAACTGCAAATCGCAGATAGCGAATGTCCCATTTGCGAAATCTCCTTCTCTGCGTTGCCATCTTCGATTCAAAATTAAAATTAAATAGAAATCTTATTTCTATTAATAATTACATCAGATAGAATGCCTATACATTGAGTCTAAAAATAAAAAAAATATTTACAAACCAAATGTAATAAATTCAAGAAACTGCAAATCTTGTAGTTCTCCCTGCGCAAATCAAGAATTTGATCTCCTCTTGTACGAACAACCCATAAATCAAGAAAATCATATAGAACTATTCTAAATAATAATCAGATTTATATAAAATTAATTTCAGATTATTTGCCCATCATTTTTGGATACAAATTTCCCAAAACCCATATCTACGCAAATTGGGTAGAACGCCTTCTCCCTATTTGCGTAGGTTCAGATCTGAAACAGAATGGTTCAAGATTTGAACCTGGCTCTGATACCACTGAAGGGATAGGAAATCCATCACATGGACGCCCAAAGATTGCAGAATAAGGGGCGAATTTCAAAAATTTTTCTCTCCCTTCAACTGGGAATCGAATTCCCTATTTAGAAAATCATATTTTAAAGGATCATTCTTGAACCATAAACTGAACCAGATCTGAACCAAAAGGAGTAGGGAGAGATAATACCTGATACAGAGAAGTAGTATCTCCCAATGGAGGTGTTCACGCCCAAGGAATGATCCAAAAACTGCTCCTACTGAAAATGGTGCAGTGTAGGGTGGAGCATAATCAGTAGTGTTCTTCCAAAAGAACTTGATCCTTCTCAAGAATCACTTAGATGGCTTGTGAATTCAACTCCCACCAATCTTTTCTCCAAAAGATTGGAATCAAGATCCAATCTTGATTTCTCCCAAGAACTGGAGATCGAACTGCTGTAGGCGGCGGCTGCAGGAAGGAGGCGGAAAGAGAGTATTTGCAGGGTGCAATATTCTCTCTTCTATGATTTCAGCTCTGAAGACAAGACTATCTATTGCTTGCTTGTGATGTCTAAAGGTTGCCGCCCCCTCTTCCTTTTATAGACTTAAAGGGATCAGCTCCTAATCCCATTAGGTGTTGCTAACCCAAATCATATTTGGATTAGAAGTCCCTTTAAGTGATAAGGGATAATCCCTATCTTATCTGCAGATTATATCAACCATCTCCTAATCTAATTAGGAGGTTTCTAGATCTAAATCTTATTTAGATCTTGGACTCTCTAAGTGGATAGGGTGTGGGCCCAATCCTATCAGCTGATCCATCTCAGAATTCGCCCCTTAAGTGACTAATCAAATTAGCCTTGTTCAAAATGGGCTTAGAGCCCATTTAAGGTTATGTATTCATTTAGCCTTCCAAACTGCTGCTCAGTTGGGCTTCCTTGTATAGCATGGGACCCAAACATTGATCTACACATCAGCCACATGGGTTCAGCTCAGCCTTTGTTACAAGGTCTGGCCGAATACATTGTTATGGGCAGTGCACCCCTGAAACCCATCAGATGGGCTCTATGGGCACAACACTTACCCTAAGTGGTCATTGGGCCAAGCCACCTTGTAACACCTAGGGACTGTGGGCAGATGCAAGATTCGCCCATCAGGTATTATCCTCAATGGTCTTACACTTAACCTCTCAGCCCATAATGATCATACACTACCTGACAAGAGAGGACCTCTCCCTCGGCTGCAGGGAACAGTGTTGCACTCTCTGCTTATATGGATCCCGGGAATTAAAACCTTTTTGCAAATCATTTCGAAACCATAATTTATATACTTTTATATCTCATATAAAATATATTTTGCAAAACAAATCTCAACGATTGAAATCGACTGCCGGCAGTCTTGGTTTCCATCATTGAGAGTGCATCCCCGATCATTACCTTTGTCCGACAAAGGGGCTGATCCTGTCACTATGACCACCCACTCAGATGAATTCTCAGACTGTCTCAACATACCCAGGTTTTGACCCCCGCTAAGGATCTCACTGATTGGTACATCAAAGACAGCCCAATCCGACACTTAGTGCAGTATCATAATCGAGACTAGGGGTCGGGTGTAACTTTTCAGTTTTGCCCATCAATCTCCAAGGTCCAGGGCAGTACTGAAAATCTGGTCCAGTTCAAAGATTCAATTAATCATACACTCTAAGTGTATGAACTAGCTGACTGTGAACATTCTAAACTAACACGAGTCTCATTAAGTGTCCAATTTAAGGGTATTACACAGAAACATACCAAGGGAACATGAATAAAATATACACTTTTATTCATTTACAATAAACTCATAAAGTACATCATTTTGATTGAAGCTAAGGGCATACAAAACTGTCTAACATGTACACATTACTAAAGTTGAGGCTACCGCCCTACAATATATTGAAGAGGCTATCCTTAGTTGTCTTTTAAAACCATACTTATTGATGTTCCTTTGCTTTCCATGTAAAGTTAAGTAATGATCATTTTATTTATAAAAGTGTCATTATTGAAGGGGCAATGTTGTCCTATCATGTGTTAAACAATTTTCCCCATGGGTGGGAAAGCTATTTACCTAAATGGACAAAGGGTACTACTTATCCAAGTAACTGATCCGCTCAAGAATCGTTACTTTCTATGAGATCTACTAATATCAAAGCATGAATGCAAGTGAATTAGTCAATTCACATGCTAACTAACTTACCCATCACTGTTTACCAAAAAATGAATAAGGTGCAAATGATTTTTGGGTTGGTTGAGCCAACCTATGCCAAATAAAATCCTAAGGTTGTATTTGGTTTTGAAGGAAAAGATAGGGAAAGGAAATGAAATGTAGGAAAACCTGTACAAAGGGAAAGGAGGAAATTCCTACATTTCCCTTCCTTTCACTACCTTTTCTTTCAAACCAAACACAACCACTAAAACATTGTTAGATACCAGTCTTTTGTTAATTGTAATATCAATCCATGTCACAGTTCCATTTATCATTATTGGAATATTTTCATTGTATCCACCACGTATCATTACATATCTTGCATGTGTTTATCGTTATCGACACTCAACCATTAAAAACCCACATTCAACTTTTACAAACTATAATGTCACATCCACAATCAACATCACATACCATTACAAATCCAAATTCAACAATTAAAACCCACTAGTGGTAACCGATGCTATGCACAAACAACTATTAAAAAATGTATTTTTGCGGGAAAAATGATGTAACAATGATTCACCAAAGGTTTTATATATTTATAGTTCTTTACACATAAAAAATAAACTAGGGGAGATGTACATTGACTATTAAAGTGGGTGGGTGGGGGAAGAGATTTAAGAATGAAATTATTAGAGAATAAATATGGATTTTATGAGAGACAATGAAGGGCCATGAGGTTTTAATTTTGCCTTGTAATATTTTTAATTATTTAATTTAATAATAAATTTGCACATGTGTGAGAAAGGAGATGATGAGATATATGTGAGAGGAACCCCTCACCTCCCCTCTTTCCCCTTTATATTGTACTAGCAAGCAACCTCATGTGATGATGCACTAGATTAGTTAGGCTCAAATATTAATACATGTAATAAGTCATATGGTTTTTATGACTTGTTTAAAGGCATATGGTAGAGTTAAAGCATTCCAACTTTTCCATTTCTATGGAAGTTGTCATTTCCATGGTTACAAATGGCTGCACAGGTTGTCATTATGTATCTCAAGGAGCAAAGGTAGAAGCATCGATAGAACTCATTGCATTATTGAGGACTTGGAACTTCTTATACATAGACCCATGAATCAACCAGATCATACGGATGGGAGGCATGTTCTTGCTCGTTAAATGTTCGTTTCAACTTGTTGGGCACTTAGGCTGAGTGGCCTATGGTCCTCAATGATCTAGCCTTGGTGTGTTGGACAAACTATGGCCACTAGATATAGCCACACACCAATCGACAAATTGATTATTTTTTATGTACAATGTATATTGTGACACAAAATATCACATCTTTTTTTCTTATTATATTGTATTTTATTTTCATATAAATAAAATGTTTTTACAAACAAATTTTTACACTCTTCCACATGTACACATTTGTTGGGCCAAATCAATCCAACGTCTATGAACGTTAGGAGTAGAAGACTTGGCAAGAGTGGTTGAAAAATGTAAGACTTTAAGCCCTTGATTGGAGCCCAACTAAAAGTGAGGACAAGTTGTAGGTATTGAAGTTTTTAAATAACTACTCTTAAATTTGAGTTGATTCTCTTTATTGACAAAACTAAAATTCGATTTTACAAATATATATTCAATGTTCAGATATGAAAGTTCCTTTTTTTTGTTATTTCATTGATATTTAATGCTTAATTAGAACACGTACAAGGCCCTTTATCTTTATTAGCATAACTTTTGTCCTTTAGCTCTCTTTTAACATAACTTATTAATTTGTCAAAGACCCATTACCTAAATTTGATTGTCTTTAATAGACCACGTACAAGGCCTTTTTGGAAACCGTATCCTATACAAGAAATATTTTGTTCAATAGATTTTTTTTGTCTTATTCATTATTAGGTACCTATTAAAAGATATCTAATCGACTTGTTGGTTATATTACAGATTTTCATATTCAGAATTTTTTTAAAACATTTTATTTTTCTAGATCATAATTAATAGATTTTTTTGCTAATTGTACCTTGCACAAGATTTTCTTTTGGCCATTCTTCTCTATTCTTTTAAGCATTGTAAGTATATATTATTTTGGGTCCCATAAACTTTTTCAATGCTCATATATCCTTTTAACCCAATCCTGAATTGTTAGTTAGATCTGAATTTTTTTAATGCCTTTGTTATTATGCTAATTAAAAGGTGTAAATAGTGCAAAACATCATTTGTTTTCTTCTTAACTTATTTTTGGCATTGGTTAAAGTACGAAGCATTTGAAAAGTGGGAGCCTGGATCCCTAAGAGCTAAGTCCCTTAATCCTTTACTTGTATATTTTTTAATCATGGGTGGTTCTTCTTCTGTTGTTGCCGTATAACTTAGTAAAATTGAAAATTTAAATGGAACAAACTTTTCTATGTGGAAACATAAGATTATCAGAATTCCTGAAAGAGAAAATGTAGAACATATATTAACTAGTGATATTCCTGAAATTCCAAAAAGTGATGATGTTGCTTCTGTTGATAGTAATTATGCTAAGTTTTTTAAAACAATAAAATTTCTAGATCCAGTATGTTTACATTCATGGAACCTGATATTGATTTTTGAAGAATATAAGTATGCTAAAGATATGTTCAATGCTATTACTGAAACTTAATGGAAAAGTTATTGAAACTTATGTGCAATTACTGAATGAGAACTACTATGCATGTAATGAAAGAAACCAATTCACAATAGATCATATAAATAGCATGAATGTGATAGCTAAAGAACTTGTTGCATCTAGAAATCCCATTCCTAAAAAAATACAGATCTCTATTATATTGCATAGTTTACTTGATTCATGGAAACCAATAGTTATTTCCTTGAACCATTTTATAACTGATATGAAGTTAAAAAGTCTCACTACATTATTAACATTAGATGCTGAAAGGAAAAACAAAAAGAAATAAGATCCAAGCTATGATGACTAACACTACTACTACCACTAAGATAGATAATAACCCAATAGGAACAATGAAGTACAAAGGAGATTTTAAAGGAAAAACAAGTGGCATAAAAAATCTAGTTTTCAAAAAATTTTTAAAAAGAAAGTAACTTGTTACAATTGTGGAAAGGGTAGACATACCAAACCTAATTACAAGGAGCTCAAGAAACAATGAAATAAGAATTATAATAACAAAAATAATTATCACTATGATGACTAATGCTAGTACTAGCACTAAGACAGATAATAACCCAATAGGAACAAGTATAAAGGAAAAAAAGTGGCATAAAAAATCTTTAAAAAGAAAGTAACTTGTTACAATTGTGGAAATGCTAGACATACAAAACCTAATTGCAAGGAGCTCAAGAAACAATGAAATAAGAATTATAATAACAAAAATAACTATCAAAATAATAACAAGAACAATAAGAACTATGAAACTCTTGGAACTAAAGACATTATTTGTGTTATTTCATAATCCCTTATGATTGATTCAAATCATCTAGATTGATGGATAGATTCAGCCTCAACTCGCCATGTTTCCAAGAAGAGGGAGTTGTTCATGAATTTCAAGGAAATGCAACCTAGATAACATAAAATTTATATGGGGAATAATACTTATTGTGACGTGTTAGGAATATGGACGTTGAAAATTCCCATAGTTTCCTCTACAAACTTTATTTTAAATGATGTATTATATGCTTCTAGAATGAGGCAAAATCTCTTATCTATCCCTCTTCTAGATGAAAAAGGTTTTGAAGTTCGTTTTATGTCAAGAAAAGTGACTATTGGGAAATATGGCCATATCCTTGTAAGGGGAGAGAAATTTGATGGATTGTACCATCTCATTATTAATAAATCATATTCCTTTTCCGATTACTCCTTTGCTTGTGATAATACTAATGCTTATATATGGCATTTATGTCTAGGACATAAAAATAGGGATAAAATGCATAGAATGACATCTAATGGTCTTCTGCCAACAATGGATATAAACTTTAAATATTGTAAACCATGTTTGAAAGGATGAATGACAATGTTGCTTTTTGAAAAAGGCAAGAAAAGTGAATAATTATTAGAAATAGTGCATTCAGATGCGTATACGCCCCTAAATGTAAAACTCATAGGGGAATATGTTACATTTATAGATGATTTTTCTAGATTTGAACAAATTTATCTTCTAAAACAAAAATCTGAAGTGTTAGATAAATTCAAAGAATAATATAAAATTGAAGTAGAGACTCAATTAGGAAGAAAGATAAAAACACTTAGAAGTGATAGAGGAGATGAGTACATTTTTAGTTTATTTGATGAATTCTATAGAGAACATGGTATAAAACACCAACTCACTATTGGGTACACTCCCCAACAAAATAGGGTAGCTAAAAGAAGAAATATGACTCTACTTAACATGGTTAGATCCAATGTTAAGTCATTCCTTACTAAGTAATATCTTTTGGGGGAAGCTGTAAATACTACCATGCATATATTAAATAAAGTAACTACGGAAGTTAATAAATTAACTCCGTATGAGATGTGGACTGATAGAAAACCAGAATTATCAAATCTAAGAGTTTGGGGATTTAGTGCCTATGTTTGGATGCCAAATTAGCAAAGTAGACTAGACAACAAGACTATAAGATGCACATTTATAGGTTATCTTGAAAATTCAAAATGCTATATAATATAAACCATAAATCAAACGGAGGAATAGAAGTTATTGAAAGTAGAGATGCAGTATTTTTAGAAGACCAAATTGAAATTCTAGATAAAAAGAAACTAGTGGAGTTATTTGAAAATAATGATGGGGAAGAAGGAACTACAAATAAACCTTATTCAAATGATAACCCAAATGAAAATCCAAAAGCAAAGGATATCACAATAACAAGAATACAAAGAGAGAGAATTTCTCCATCCAAGTATAGAGACTATTATACCTTCTTAAACTTTGATAAGAGTTTGATAAAGGAGTGTGAAACACTAAACTTAATGAATTTTCAGCAAGCTATGAATGCACATGACAATGAAAAATGGAAAGATGCAATAAATGAAGAATAAGAGTCTATAAAAAAGAATAATGTATGGGTGCAAGTGGGTATTGAGAAAAAAATCTAAAATCATATGACAGTATAGAGAAATACAAAGCTAGACTAGTAGCAAAATGATACAATCAAATAGAAGGAATAGATTATGAAGAAATATATTCTCTTGTAGCAAAATTCACATCTATTAGGATAATAATGGCCTTAACAACCCATTTTGACATAAAAATATGTCAAATGGATGTAAAAATTGCTTTTGTAAAATGGAGAACTAAATGAAGAAATCTATATGACTCAACTTGAAGGTTATACAATTAAAGGGAAGGACAAAGGTTTCAAACCAATTGCATGAAGCCTATTTAAGTCCATAAATGGACTTATTTAATTTGCAAACCCGTGTATCATTTGAAGAGAGAAAACCCGAGGGAGGCAGCATATAGATATCTTCATGTAGAGTACCATGTAAAAATGCATTGTTTACATCCATTTGATGAAGGGACCAACCTCGAGTTATAGCCAAGACTAATAGACAGTGTATAGTTACGAGTTTAGTGACCAGGGCATAGGTGTCAGTGTAATCCACACCCTCAGTTTGGGTGTACCCTTTTGCAACGAGTCAAGCCTTGTAGTGCTCAACGCTTCCATCAAGTTGACGCTTGGTCTTGTATACCCATTTATAACTTACATGTGTTTTTTTTTTTTTGTGGCAAGTCACCAAGAGTCCATGTACAAGTTTGCCCCAGAGCTTGTAATTCATCCTGCATGGCATGTCGCCAACACTCATGACATTGACTCTGTATGTAAGAAGTGGGTTCAAGAGTTACATCAATAATTTCAGAAGTATAGGAAGCCAAATCTTTTTGTATAGTGAGGTAATTTGATATAGGGTATGCTGGTCTAAAAGTGGGTCGTGTTTGAAGAGAAGGACAATTGAAGTCATTAAGATGAGACAATGGTTTGCGGACCCAAACATGTCTATTGGTAATAGTCCCACGATCAAATGACCTATGAGACACGGGCTCATTAGAAATCTGATTATCAAATTGAGTAATTGGTAGAGCATCAAGCCCATTAGTGGTTGAATCATTAGTGAAAATATCGGGATGCAAGAGATTCCAACAATGGATCCAATGTGTCATCAAAAGCTGGGAGTGGAATTATGGTGTGTCCGGAAGCGCATCGTTAAACACTTTGAAACAACAGTTTAAACATTTGTAATTTTTACTATTCTCAAACAACTACTAATGTAGTAAATGGGTGAGAACGGGCCGTATCCATAGGTAGGCAAGTGAAAAATTAATATATACTTAGATCTGGACAAGAGAATGCAATCAGAAATGGCAGAAAATACGAAAATAAAATCTATTATTGCTGCAATTAAATGTTTTTAATTTAAACAAGACAATAAATAAAAATCAGAATTTAATAAAGTATGGGAATCAACAAAGGAAATAAAATAAATAAATAAATAAAATGATTCAGAATCCAGATCCGGTGGTGGTAGCTGCAGATTGGCTAGACAGCTTGTAAAAACCCCTCATGACAAGAACCAGGCGTCTGTCCTTTCTACAACCCTCGAACCCCTCGAGACACCTTAGCTTTGAACCGAACGAATTCAGATATGCAAAATAGAGAAATGAACAAGAATTAAATCTAAAAGATTGTAGAAATAAAAGTAATAGAAAAGAAAATAAAGAAAAGAAAAGAATGGTTGATCAGATCCAGTGGTGGTAGTTGCAGAATGGTTGAACAGATTGTAGGAACCCCTCCTAACAAAATCTAGGCATCCTCCCCTTCTACAACCCTTGAACTCCTCAAGAAACCTTAGCCTTATTAACTGGATGAATTGACCAACCCCTTCTCCAGGGCCCCTTGGGTCCTTTTTATAGAGAAGGGTGGATATAACTGGAATTAGAAAGAAAGAGGGGGGGAGGTAGTTGGGATTTAGCAAAGTCAGGGATACCCTAGGGTTTCTAATGGATGACTAAGATGATTTTGGGGTGACCATATGGCTGAAAATAAAAGGAGAGGGCGCCCAATATTATGTAGAGCTGAAATTTGGGCACCCAGAAATGGAGGGTGTAGATTAGAACATCTAGGGTTGAAGGGTTAAGATTAAAAGAATAGGTGGTGCCCTAGATTGAATGGTTGGGATATAAGATGGAGGGAGTGGCTGAGATTTGAAGGTGAGGGGTTGAATGGTGAGGATTAGCAGAATAGGCGGTGCCCTAGGGTTTAAAAGCTATAAAGGAGAGCCCTAAATTGAGTGGTTGAGATTAAAAGAGGTGGAGGGTGGAGATTAAACATCTAGGGGAGGCTAGGGTTTGCTAAGAGTGAAAAGACTAGGTTAAAAAAGGCCCCCTAGGGTTTGCTAAGGAGAGGGGAGCATGGTAATACAATAGGATGGGCACCAACTAAGTTTAGCAAATAGGAGGCGCCCTCCTGTTCTCAGTTCTTTACAAAAACACCCCCTCTCTCAGCTGGACTTCACACCAACTTCCCAAAAACTACACTTCAACCTAGAAAACTTCCTAGTTTTTTACATAATTTGCACAGAGATTCTCAGAGGTCACATAATTTATTTTAATTAGGAAAATGATACACTTTGACTATTCTAAGGCCGAAAATACCCCTGAATTGATGCCCTTAAGGCATCAAAATGCAGGGTTATCAAATTACATGTGAGTTTCTTGTATTAGCAACTTTAGAAGATAGAAATGGGATGCTTTGCTTGCAGAAAGTTACATCCCGTGAAACAAAAACTTGCTTGGTGTTCATATCATATAGCCAATAACCTTTTTGGCCATGTAGGTGTCCGATAAACACACATCGTCTTGAACAAGCGACAAACTTATCTCTACCATGCTTATAAGTGCTTGCATAGCACAAATACCCAAAGTTCCACAAATGTTAATAAGAAGGTGTTCGATTGAGAAGCAGTTGAAAAGGACTTTTGCCATGGATTACTGAAGAGGGAAGTTGATTAATTAGGTATGCAATCGTCAATTTGCATTTGCTCCAAAGTTGGATAGGAAGTCCAACTTGAAATCTCAATGCTCTGGCATCTCTAAGAGATGTCTATGCTTCCTCTCTATGACCTCGTTTTGTCAAGGGGTGTCCACACAAGAGGTGTGGTGCAAAATTCCATGCTACATCATGTAAGCTTGAACTGGACTAGACGTGAACTCAGCTCGACTATCAAATCTCATTCATTTAACAATGGTATGGTATTGGGTGTTAATCATTACAAAGAAGAAAAGAATAAATGCACAAGCATCAAATTTACATTTTAATAGATATACCCAAGTTTCTCAAGAAAAATCATCAACTACTATAAGAAAGTAACGTGCACTAGTGCCCCCCCCCCTCATGTATGAGTTTAAAAGGAAACTCAGAATGAGTGGTACTGATTGGAAATGGAAAGTGTGTTTGTTTTGCCTGCATAGTAACATGTAATTCTAGGATTAAAGACAACTTGTTGTATGAAGCATGTCCAAATCTGGAATGAGTGGAGTCATGACTGGAATGTAGAGCAGCTGGTTGTGAAGGCACAGGCCTACTGAAGTGATAGAGGCCATCAAGCATCTTGCCCACCCCAATCACTTTCTTGGATGTCAGGTCCTATAAGATACAAAATGTGGGGAGGAAATAACATCACAATTTAGCTGTGATGTAATCTTACTGATTGACAAGAGGTTACACCAAAATTCTGGTATGAATAACACACCCTTAAGGATAAAATCATCTGTGATGGAAACATCTCCTTGAGAGTGGACAGGGAGAAGAGTTCCGTTGGGTAATTGTACTGGTCAAGGTTTTTCCTCAAGGGAAGGAATAGTTTGGTGGATAAATTTGGAAAAAGTCATATGATTTGAAGCTCCACTGTCTAAAAGCCAAGAATTAGATAACAAAATGTTGTGAGACTGGGAAGGCTTTACTAGCAAAGTTTGCTGAGATTCTCGACTTTTCTCCATTTAGTAGATGAAGAAATTGAAGATATTGTTCAAGATTGAGGCCAGGAATTGGTTATGAGGTTTTGGTTACTGTAGCAATTTGAACCGATGTCGTTGTCTTAGAGTTGCCAGACTCGCCAGCTCATTCATTAAGGATTCCTTGCTTCCTTGGAATTTTCTTCTTTACTTCCCAATTTGTAGGGTATCCCACAGGTTCATAGCATCGATCTTTAGAATGCCCATGCTTCTTGCAATGCTCGCATTAAACTTTGGATCGTTCTTTTTGATTCTTGTTGTTGTTGGGATGAGAAGATCCAGCTATGTGTAGCGATGCTACTTCAATGGTAGGGGTCCAATTGCTGGCTAGCGCCTAGTGTTTCTCTTCTTGAGAGACAAGTGCATAAACACGTCATATGTTGGGTAGAGGATCCATAACAAGTATACTGGATCTGATTGCATTGAATCAACCACTAAGTCCAAGAAGAAACTGATATACATGTTCTTTCTCCTTATTTGCCAAGAATTCCTTTCTTGTTCCACTCCACGAACACATTGGAGTCATTGTATATGTTGCAAACTCATCCCAAACTACTTTCATCTTGGTATAATAGATGGAGACCGGTATGTTTTCTTGTTGTAACAAGATCATCTCTTGCTTCAGGTGGAAAATGCGCAAAGCATTTTCTTGTGAGAATCTTTCCTCCATGTCGAGCCAGATTTCACGAGCATTCTCCATATATGCAATGCTCTCATGCAGCTCTCAAGTCAGTGC
The DNA here is from genome assembly GCF_056320005.1 of Nelumbo lutea. Taxonomy (NCBI): domain Eukaryota; kingdom Viridiplantae; phylum Streptophyta; class Magnoliopsida; order Proteales; family Nelumbonaceae; genus Nelumbo; species Nelumbo lutea. Next base: position 218,219,182 of record NC_142684.1, read on the forward strand.
ATTGAAAATCCAAGAAATAACCATCGAATTACATTTCTTCCATGCCAATAGCTCAACGGTTTTTGAAGTGTCTGGTTTCTTGATTGATCCATTGATAAAACCTACCTTGTTCTTGGCCTTGAGTGCGTTCAACATGGCTCATTTCCAGGCAGGATAGTTCTCTCCTGTTAAGGATGTGAAACAAGAATGGTGCCTGGGTTAGTAGACGGGTGGAGGTAAAATGGTGATGCTGGATCAGTGAACTTTTCATCATTGGTGAAACTGTTTGTTTCCATTGATCTCCAACCAAAAAGGAAAATTAAAGCAGATGTTCAAAAGAACTACGATTGAGGATAAAAGCTTTCTATGCTCTGATACCATCTAAAAATAGAGGCTATAGTCCGAAGAAGGTTAATTATCTTCTATTCAATGTCAAATTTATAACTGGTTACATGTGTTTTAGTGACAGTTGTAATAACAAAAACAAATTCAACATGTGTCTAATAAGATGTGGGTAACCTTAGAAAATGACTCTTATGACCATCCCCTTTACATGCCACCACTGATATTTTTAAAGATCATTAATCTAATTGCAGTCGCAATGGAAGTGGAGAGGCTTTGCAATGGCAGTAGCGAAGAAGAAGCTGCCGTCGGGATGGAGGCCAACACTATAGGGTAAGAAGGTGAGGTTGCAAGCAACGAGCTTGTGTCATAAACAGGAGGCAACATAGATCCATTTGCAAAAAGCACAGAAATTTGGAGTTTCTGTGATTTCTCGCAATGCCCAGGTACTCCAATGGTGAAGTAAAACTTGCCTGGAGAGGTGATGTTAAAAAGCGAATTTCCATTGTCCATGTATAAGATGGGATCTTTTAGATTGCATGTGCTGAAAGCTTGCTTTGTCACTTGAATCATGGAATCTTGACTCGGCGGGTAGAGGAAGACTGTTGGGGAAATGTTTAAGTCCTAGACTAAGGTAGACCAAAAACTTTGAAGACATTCAATCCACATAAGCTATGGGTTTTAGTTCTTTCGGTTATCCCTGAGATGCGAAGGTGAAAATGACTTATAAAGAGAAACAAAACCAAAATTGCAGTTGTGGAGAATAATTTACAGAGAGAATGTCCAACATTGAATTGGTGTTTGGGAGACCAGTTGGCGTAGACATATTATGGATGGCTTGTTTCGTTCTATGCCATGAGAATGCCAGTGTTCGATTGGTTATGGAAAGAGATGGTCCATAACCCAAAATCTCGACCATACATATATCCACGATGTGATTGATCCACAACATTCCTATACTCTATTTTGATACAATACATATTTTTTTACATTTTTTTTTATTTTTAAATTTTAAATTTTGATTTTTTAATATTTTATCAATAAAATAATAAATTTTAATTTTTATTCTACAACAAATTCAATAATTCTCCTTCTCCACTCTTTTTTTTAATTTATTTAAATATTAATTTTTAATATTTTTATCAATGAAATATTTTTTTTTTAATATTTTACTATCTTTTTTATTAAAATTAATGTTTATTAATTAATAGTAATTTATAGATGTTTTTTTTTTTTTAATTCATCGTCAGCAGTGACAATCATCGTGGACACAATCAGTCAAAATCAAACTCCCAGTTGTACCGTCGGCAGGCCAAACAAACAAACAAGCCTGCAACTGTCAGCTGTAAGCCATAATGAGGCATCTGTGGTGTTACTAGTCAGCCTCTTGTCTAAGATCCAGCTAACAAAGATGGGATTTAATAACATTTGCCAAAAAATATCTTGCATTCTTGCAAACTAGGTGAAGCAACTCATTACTATTTTAACCAAAATGGCTTCGGCAATTGACTGTTCCGATTTTTATTTGATAGAAATGGAAATCAGCGTGATTCAATCGAAAATGGAGCAGGAGATGAAGCGGCTCAGTGGCTGAACTCAATGATTTATTGCTTTCAACAAAATCCAAAACACTGAAACAGTAATAGAAGTTTTTTCGAGAAAAAAAATTGGAAGAAAATAATTTTTATTAAAAAGCAAAAGAATATTATTTCCGACTAATCACCTCCTCCCCCGTGACTTCCTTCCTCTGTCTATGTACGTTCCCACTAATAAGACGTGGGTAACCTTAGGCTGAACTTGGAAGGATTATAAATGCAAATATGTAGAGTCTTAGAAAATGACTCTTATGACCAAACCGAGCCTTAGAATTACGTTGTATTTTGTATTATTTTGTATGTATTTACATTGTAATATTCTTTCCAAACTGAGCCTTAAAAAATGACTCTTATGACCATTCCCTATGCTGACATGCTGCCATTGATAATTTTAAAGATGGCTAATCCGATTGCAACCACAATGGAAGCGGAAAGGCTTTGCAATGGCAGTGGCAAAGAAGAAGCTACCGCCGGGATGGAGCCCGACACTATAGGGTAAGAAGGCGAGGTTGCAAGCATCGAGCTTGTGTCATAAACAGGAGGCAACGCAGATCTGGAGTTTGCAAAAGGCACAGAAATCTGGAGTTTCTGTGATTTCTCGAAATGTTTAAGTCCCGGACTAAGGTAGGCCAAAAACTATGTACAAAATATGAAGACATTCAATCCACATAAGCTATGGGTTTTAGAGATGTGAAGGTGAAAATGACTTAGAGAGAGAAATAAAACCGAAAGGGCAGTTGCGGAGAATAACTTACAGAGAGAATCTCCGAGACTGAACTGGTGTTTGGGAGACCAGTTGGTTTAGACATGCCAGTGGGTACCCCCCAAGCATCCAAGTCTCCCATCTTGTATCGGTAACAAATAACCTTGCTTTGGAGTGAGGCGGTATATATTGATCTAAAGATCCGTTTATTTAGTTGAGGGCAATCCGAATTCAATCCGTTTATAATTGGATATTGATTCACCCCTATCCAAACAAAATTTGTAATGAACATTCTATTAAATACATTACTGGTAAAAATGTATATATGATTTGGAGAGAAGGAGTGTTAGGTTACTGATAATGCTCAAAAATGTATATATGATTTGTGTTGGCTCAAAGGAATCAAAGCATGCATGATGCACCCCCTTAACGCTAAATGGAGAGAGGGAGTTACCGCGTGAAGTGTACCGTCTACGGTCTGTGGCAGAAATGAGATAGTTTTGACAATAAATATCTGACAGCACTAATTTGATATTGAAAGTTTAGATACTGCAATGATGCATTTGAAAGTTTCGATACTAATTTGACACCACCCAAAGTTCAGATTACTAAAATGGAAATTTCCAAATGTTTAATAGTTCAGATATAGTGTGAGAAATGCTAGTGTATAGAATTAAATTAATTGTTTGATTGAATACATTATTATTTAAGTCATCAAATGGTTGGGAGGCTACAAGTATGTGCAATTGGCTTTCAATCCAAGAGTCACTATCTTTGGGGCTAACCAGAGCAGAGAACCAACATCTGCGTTCTCTTGTTATTTAAGACTGTTGTGTGTTAATCCAAGAAAACCATAGAGAAGCAGGGAATTAACTTCAAGCATTCTAGCTAATATTGAATTCATTAGCACACAGCAGTCCTTGCTTCCCTCCATTAACTAGATTCCAAACCTCAAAACCTCAGCCTCCTGCCACAAGTATCAAGTGTGCATGTGGCTCAGATTAAAAGCGCAAGAACCCAATTGATGATGAAGTTTATAGAGCAGAGGAAGATAAACTCTCATCGATCAAATGCCTCACCTTAATTTTCATGGCTCCACTCACACTCTGCACCCTTTTAGCTATCCCAAACAATTGACCTTCCTCCATCTTCCTAGCCGATGAAACTAAGACGATCCGAGTCCCACTCAACTCGTCGTAAATCCTCTGGAATTCCTGCAATACCTCATTCACCATCCCCATCTTATTCTTCTCAATCATCATCTTCAACAGCACCACCAAATGCTTCTGAAATCTACCCTTCTCGACAACTTGCTTCACCACTTCACCTTTCGTTTTGTCGTCCACGAATGGATCGTTCAAGACAGCTCGAAGATGTTCACTATGAAACAGCCTGGAAAATCTTCGAACATCATGTTCCACAGCCTCAAGGACGTTGCTGCACCGGGCTCTGTCCATGAGGGCAGCTGCATAACCACTAGCGGCTTTCCGGTGGACGACTGGAGATGGAGATCTCAATGATGAGGGCTGAGAAGGGGAAGGGAGGAATGGGGATTTATAGCTCTCGGAAGTAAAGGGAAGAGAGGGTTTATTAAACGTAGAATTGGGTCTGTGGGTGGAAAGGTGGTGGTAGTGAGGAAGAAGGAAAGGCGTATGAGGAGATCTAAAGAGAAAGGTTTCACGAAGAGCTGTTGTAGGAAGGCCAGGGGCCTTCAGACTAGAAACAGAGGTCGACAGGGTATCCATGGAGACCGGAGAGGAGCTGCGTTTTCACAAGGGAAAGAAAAGATAAGAAGCATCAAGGGGTCATGAAATAGAGTTTTATTTTGGGCATTCGGGGTTGGGTGGGGCCACGAAAAGAAAGGACTACAGTTGTGGTAAGTGTAACTGTGTAAGCCACGGAAAGAGAGCATCTCTGGACTCTGGTTGCTTAATGCTTATTTGCAATCAATCTTCCGAGTTCTGAAATGTCAAAATACCATGAATCTGGAATATTGTGGTCGTGCCTTGGGCACTCTAGTTTGCTTTGTATTATTTGTATGTGTCTCTGCCAACACCACGAATCCGGAATAATATATGGTGTCATTCTTTTTTTAAGTGGGCCCCTTCAAAAGATTTAATAATGATGTCCGTTTCAGCAACATTAGTACAATTACTGGGGGGATTTTAGGAAAGAAATTGCCGGAATTCCCAAAGGCCGGCACATGCGTTTAGATTTGGAGTGCAGGGATATTTTAGTAATTACGAGTCAACCGACCAATACTCTCGACGCACATCTGGAGACTTGGAGAGGGGAGGTTTTTCTCTCCCTCTCTCTAGACTCTAGTCTCTCCGTACTCGTCTATGGCGGCGTTTGGTCTGGGAAAATAAATCTCGCCTTCCTTCTTTCCTTCCTCTGATCATTGAACCTTGGAACCGCAACCCTAAAAGGTCTCCGATTTCCTCTGTCGAAAACCCCAATCCTAAAGGAAGGAATCAAGAAGCAAACCCCTAAACAGATCTAGGGGAGGGAAAAAATGACAGATTCAAGAAGTGATAGGGATGACGACCATCCTCCTCGCCTGTACAATCCCTACCAGGATCTGCAACTCCCGATCCAAACCCTGTATAAGCTACCGACCTCGCCTGAATTTCTCTTCCAAGAAGAAGCCGTCGCTCAACGCCGAACATGGGGGGAGAATCTCACCTACTACACCGGCTGTGGCTATCTCGCCGGTGCAATAGCCGGTGCCGGAAAGGGATTTGTAGACGGTGTAAAGGCTTCGGAAGAAGGTGACACGTTGAAACTTCGCATCAATCGGGTTCTCAATGCGTCAGGTCACTCTGGCAGGAAATTCGGTAATCGTGTTGGCGTGATTGGGTTGTTATACGCTGGGTTGGAGAGCGGAATAGTTGCTGTCAGAGATACCGATGACGTTATTAACAGTGTCTTGGCTGGGCTTGGGACGGGGGCGCTGTTCAAAGCTGCGTCCGGTCCGAGGTCAGCGGCGGTTGCCGGAGCTATTGGGGGTTTGATGGTTGGAGCTGCGGTTGCTGGGAAGCAGGTTCTGAAGAGATACGTGCCCATCTAGGGTTTGTTCTTCTTGTGCCTATTTCCGATGTGGTTTTATCTAATGAGTTAGTCCCTGCAGGGAATGCTGCATGATCCAATTTTTCCTCTTCCAATTTTATGTAATTGTGGAATGCTTTTATCTTGAATAATTAGGGTGCCCCAGGTACCGGGGGAAACATTCATTGAATTAATATTATATCAGTTTATGTTGTGACCGGAGTGCAATCTTGACTTCGAAACTGATAGTAGCGTGATGATTTGGTTTATCTACTGTATTCTAGTTGAATTCATACTTCAGGAGGTTTAATGCTGTGTAGTTATTTGAGAACATACTGTATAATTGGCTAACTAAAAACATACTGTACAATTTTTGTTCAATGGTTACCTGAAAAATAAATAAATAAATAACCAAACAAAGGAGAGGGATGGTGAGGAAAGAGAAGGTGTCATTCCACAATTTCTGTAAGATTTGCATAAATGCATTCTGCAGTTAAATTTTAACCATATTTTTTGAGCAAAATTTGCAGTATGTTTTCAAAGTCCTTGTTCTTAGGGTTTTGAATGTTTTTGTATGTCTACATGCACTTTTACTTCGAAGGGGCCATTGCTTGGTGCAAGTGTAAGAATGGGGGTTTGAGTATGAGAACAGTTACTTTGTGCAAAAATTGTCGAATGTTAGGTATGTATCCATCACCCCTCCCCAGACCCTGGATAGAGGGGGCTACGATGATGTTCCTTTTATTTTAGTGCCTAAAATGATCTTATATAGACAGTTTCCAAGAATCACACAGTCCAATCTGTATAATAGATAGAGTACTGCAAGTCCAGTAGGCGCATTCAAATGCTTGTGTTTTCTTCTAAGGATGAGGCCAACCATGTACTTGTCATAATTTGATTTTGTGCCTTTACTCTTTTTTTTTTTTTTTTTCTTTTAAGTGATTTTATGCTAAGTCTTAGTTTTTAGTATAAGTGAAACTGTAGTTTTCCATGGATTTTTCTCTATACAAAATTTCCCCTGTTTAATGATACAAAGTGCTCTTAATGTTACAGTAAATTCTGGAATAATTATTCTATCATGAAAGTATTGCAACTCAGTGTCGGTTTTATTATTCATACTTACCCAAACTTACCTATGTACATTTTTCTTTATGACTTTCATTGCATATTTGGAACTTCACTATATATATTGCTTGTCAGTCAATAATATCTATAGAGCCTGTTTTTATGGTTTTGGATAGACTACTCAGTTTTTGAACTATGTTTTGGTTAGGTTCTCAGTTGTTGGAGTACCAATGTACCATATTATCTCCAAATGTCCTCTTTGAATAATTCCTCACACATGTAATCCCCATAATCATTATCTGACAAGGATAAATCAGTTCCCATATTTTGCATTTACTCACAAACTCGGTTATTTTAGTAGTTGTGTCCTCCAACCCTCCTTTCTTTTGAACCTTCTTAGCCTTTTTACTTGTCAAGCAAAAATTTTTGAAACTTGGGTAGCTCTTCGGTTCTTCTGTCAAATCTGTTCCTTAACCATCTAGTAACAGTAGACTCCTCATTCTCACTTGATACATTATCCTCATCTTTATGAAAAGAAGAGGTATCTTGTTGTATAACAACCCTTCTTTGACTGAGTTCAATCCCCACCCTAGCATTATGAATTTCAACACAGCTTCCATTTTGAAGATTGAAATCCTCATCTTCTTCATCATCCTTATGATCCTGGGGTCCCTGTACTTCCACAGTGTTATTTTCATCTTTGTCGACTGAATTCAGGAAGAATCAACACCCATTCTACCACTGTTCTGCCCACAGTCGCAACCATCTTCTCCATGCTACAAGCCTTGTCTTCAAAAGTCCTTCTGTTCCTTTCCTTACATATGGCATAAATTTCCCTTTTTTCCTTTATCTTCCTCATGTTACTTGGGTCCCACACTACTAGCATACCCTCTGACAGACCCACCACATTCACCTCAGTCCATTCTCCACTCTTTGACCCCTAAATCTCAATTTTCATCCTTAGATCAAAAGGTTAAAGTTTTCTTTCTTGCAACAAGACAACATCCGGATTATGTCTTCTCAGAAGATTCTTGACCACCTCTCTTCTCTTCCCATCAGGATAGCAACTTCATTCCCACTGCTCCCCTCTCCCCCTCTATCTGCCCTTCTATTCCTTTTCCGTCAGCCCTGCGTGTCTCCCTCCCCCCTCTTCCCCTCCCTCTTCGGCGCTTCCCCAATTAGCTCTTTCTTCTTGTTTCTCCCTTCTAGATCTCTCATACTGATCAATGGCTTTTCTCACTACTTCTTCTCCCCCTAGAAAAAACAGGCCCAAAGCTCCGCCTACCTCTATCTGTGTCTCTGCTAACTCTTCTATTCCCACCGTCCTCTTTCTCTCTGATATCTTCTCTCTCCTTCCTGAATATGTTTGCCTCGTCCCTCACCTCCTTCTCTCCTGATCCCTCCTTCCCCTTTTTATTCTCCCCAAGCTTCTTTGTTTTCCCTTTCCTATTATAGATTCTACTTGGTTCTCCCACCCCCTTTTTCTTTTTATACCAGCCTTCCTACTTCCGGATACCCATACAGTCTTCCCTTCCCCTTCAGCAACAGTCCCAGTGTTACCCCTAATTAGAGGTGGGGCAGAAATGGGAGATGTTCCAAGGAGAGAAGAAAGACAAGGGAAAATTCCATGGGTAGACCCTCCTCATTGAGCTCGCTCACCTTCTGCTGACTGAAGCCATCTTCAAGTCTATCTGGAAACACCTCGATCCTGATCAAAGGTGGAGCTTTGTCGCTTGAGGTCACAACCACCTCTACTCCATCCTCTTTGCCTTCGTCTACTGACTCCACCCCTGCTTCTTCCTCCCTTTCACGTAAAACAACTTCCTCCTCTATTACAGTTGTCTCTGGAGCGTGGTTGTCAGATATTGGAGACTTCTCTCTTTCTGGTGCTGCTGGGGTCTCTCCTTCCTCACCATCATATGTGTCTGTCCGAAGTAGCTTTGGTGTCCCTCCCTCCCCTTCTTCCCTGTCCCCACTCAATATTCCTATTCAGGAGTCAGGTCCACCTCCATCCCGTCCACTTGTCCCCCTCTTCGTCCTTTCTAGCCACCCCTTCTCCCACGTGTGTCTTCTCATTTAAACTCGGATCTAACTCAGCATCACCCTCTCCACCCTCACTGCACCTCCCTCCCCCTGTTCAACTTTCCCCTGTTTTCTCCTCTGTGCTCTCCTGAGCTTCAGAATACCTTGTCTCTCCCTCTGGCCTCCCCTTCTCTCTTTGCTTCGAGTGTAGCTTCTCCTTTTTACAAAAAGTCTCATCAAGTCTTTCTACTACCAGCCTCACCTCATACTCTCCCCCTGCAAACTCTAGAATCAGCTTCCCAGGAATGTCTGCAGGATTCTCTACCTTGACCAGCTCACCAGCATTGTTGCTAAGTTCAACTTCTCCCACGTTCTGTTGCGGTCGTCGAACTTGAGGAATCTACTGCACACCATACCCACTTCTTCAAAGGTGAGGATGCTCCATGCGTGGAGGGGTATCCCTGCAACGTGAATCCAAGTCATGTAATTTGCTCTTCCTTTCTTCAGCTCTCCAACTGCCGGGTACCACCAACCCAGCCTGAGGTCCATAGCCCTCTCTTTTCCCTGCTGCTCTTTCAGAATCTCTTCTGCGACTTCCTTGGACTGAAACATGAATGACCACAGATCTGCATTCAATCTCCTCAATCTCTTCTGCGACTTCCTTAGCTTTTTATCCCTCTGAAACCAACCTGCAACAACTTCCACCTTATTCTTTTTCAACATTGATATCTTCTCAGCATCCCCATCATATATGCTTATAGGATTTGACAATGAGGACGCTTGGTCCTCAACAGATCAGACCCATCAACTGGTCCAGGTTATTTGTTGGATCTGCAAAAAAACTTCCCATCAATGTCAATCACTTGAAATTCTCCCAACACAGTCAAATCTCCTCCCCCTTTTCTCTCTTCAAACTATGAGAAAATTCTGATTTTTTCGTGCTAATATTTTTCCTTTTACCACTGTAACCGTCTTACCATTTTGTAGCAAGTGATAACCCAAATGAACACATTGTCGAACCTCTTCTATAGGCTATATGATTTGGATATTGACTTATTTAAGATCTCAAGATCCACTCCATACTTTCACTCACTCGTCTCTTAGAGAAAACTAGTTTCTTTAGCTGCTGAGGTCTTGTGAAAAATCAGAATCTCCTAACCAAGCTTCTTAATATCTGTTTTCCTTTTAAATGAGGCATTCCACCTAGCTCTGCTGACTCAATAATCTTATTTGAGTAGCATTTTATGGGCTTTAGAGAACCATCATCAAGGAGGATTCTCAGATAGTGACCAATTGGATGAGGGACATATCAAGCCACCCTTGGGGGCTTAAGCCATTTAGATTATGGAGGCAAGGTCTTTAATTTACAGGTCAGGTTGAACTCACATTTTTACAGGTTTGTAATCCATTAATACCTTGGCCAGAACAAGAGTGTAGATGAACAATCTCTTTTGGCTTCCCACTTTTGTCAGGACACCGCATGTCTTATGTATAGTTTCTGATAGTGAATGATGCAGGGAGCTACCACTGGTGCCAATTTTTATAGCTCTGGGGGCTTGAACCCTGCTCCTGCCCCCCAAAAAGGAGAAAAAGAAAAATAAATAACTAAATCTTTCATTTGGTATTAGAAATCTCCCTTTAAGATAGACAAGTGTTCTCTTTTTTTTTTTTTTTTTTTTTTTTTAGAAAAGGTTACTATCAAGGAAAACGGGGTGGGGGGGGGGATGTACATGACATGAGGAGATGTACAAACAGAGAGCAAAAAGACCCCAAAACAAAACACAAGAACTACAAGGGTAAAATACTAGCACTATACAAAAAATCGCCATCCACCCCAGATTTGGCAAGAGAGTCAGCCACTGAATTCATCCCTCTTGGGATCCATCTGAAGGAACAGCTCAGCCTAGATGAAATCTCATGAATCTCTTCAAGGAAGTGAGGCAATCTCCACAGACCAAGATTCCTATTAGCTGCCCAACTGATTGCATTTATAGAGTCACCTTCAACACCTAAGACACTGGAAGAAGTGGAAGTGGCAGCCCTTAAATCAACCAAGAGAGCTCTAACATTAGCTTCTGAGACACCTACTATCCCAATTGGCCTGCTGAAAGTCCAAAACAGATTACCGTCAGAGTTCAGGATGATGCCACCAATACCAGCTGCTCCCCTGTGGCTAGAAAAGGATCTGCAGCTGCTGTCAAACCTAAGGACAAAATCTGCATTCTGTATGGAACTGAGAGCTAGACTACCATAGAGGAGCCTAGGAGAAGGGATGCAACTCGAGTTGGCCTGAGTTAACATTTTACTCTGCTTCAGGCTCGAGCTTTGGGTCAGATCCATTCTCATTTTGACAAATTCCCAACCCTAACCAGTTCAAGTTGCACCCATAACTAGATGTAGAATTCAGGACTTCCAAGAGGCTCCTGTCTAGGTCCCCATAACTTACTCCTTTGAAGTGTTCTCATCCTCCAACCCATTCAGTTGCAGGTATTGGTGGTTTAATTTATAACTCCAGTGGGGACTTATGCTGGGTTTTTAGTGGACCCGCTACAGCTGAGAAGATGCTTCAGGAGCTGAAATTTGTGCTCTTACAAGGAAAAGGATTAAGAATTGCTAAAGATCTTAAGTTCGGCTCACTTACTGTGGAAAGGTGACTCTAGATATGCCATTAAATGGGCTACAGAACAGGGTTCTGGATCTTGGAGATTGTCAAGCTTCTTGCACGAAATTTATTATATCTCCTCTTCCTTGTCTTGCAGTTTCAGATGGGTTCCAAGAAATTTCAATCATTTGGATGATGTGTTATTACTGATCTTTTCTCTTTCCTTTTGTCTGTTGGGGCTTGTACATCCTCTCATTTTTTACCCTTCCTCTTTTTGTTATCTTCCCTCAAAAATGTTGCGTGAGGAACTCAGTCCCAAGGTTACTTGGTTGGCTTTTGAATAGGGAGAAGGTGTCATTGACCTATGGGAATGAACTGAATAAAGGTTATGTGGCTGGTTAGAAACATCCTATTCAAGATTCAATGTGTACCAAGGCCAAACGAGGGGTAAATAGGGAGGAGATGGCAGTTTCTATGCTCTCTTTATTCTACATGTAAAATCCGTACATCTCTTTTGTTTATAATCAATAAAGCTTCTGTTACCTATCAGAAAAAAGACCCCCCAAAAAAACCCTAGGCCCAAGGGTAGAACATCAATCCTCGTTGCAATCTTGTTTTTTCATGCTGTCAAACATTTTACAAATGTTTGCTTCCCTGCCATAGGGGTGTCAATTGGACTGGATTTGGTCCGATCTGATCTAGTCCAATAAATGTCCATTACAAATGGACCAGGTCAAATCCAATCTGATGAATACTTTGGACCATTTTGGACTGGTCCAATTCAATGCCTGGACCGAATTTACATTTCCAACCCAAACCTGGTCCATCGATACCTGTATTCTTATCTTCTATGAATGAACCAGATATTGGTTCAATCTGATCCAATCCAATATAAATCCAGGACCATTAAGTTTACACTGATCCATTTCAATGTCTTTATAGGTCTGTCCAATCTGTGTCGAAATTGATTTTAATTTGGACGGGTCCAACCAAAAATGGGCCCATAGACACCCCTACCTGCCATTAGATTTTCCTTCTAGCAGGGTCTTAGTTCAGACTATTCCAAAAATATCTCAACTATGAGTGACACGATGATAACAGAATAAGAAGAGAATGATAACAATAAGAAAGCACAATTTCAGAGTGATATTCAAGAAAAAAAACGCATCAGTTATGTAAGACAAGGTTCAAAATGTCGATACCCCGGTAGGGGCGTATCGGGTGATATTGATACTGTTATTTTATTTTATTTTTATTTTTTTCAAAATCGGTTTAGGGGGCCGGTTTAAGGCTTCACCCCCTGAACCGGTCAGAACCCTGATACGTGGGTGTATCGGGGAGGTCCTGGTACGGGCCGATACGTGTAGATACTTTGAACTTTGATGCGAGATGATAACAGAATAAGATAACAATAAGCAAGCACAGATTCCAAAAAATACAATTCGGTAGTTTGGGATGTCTGCTGTCATGGTCCTTTCCCTAGGCTAGATCTCAGGATTCAAACATGAGATATTATTTTTTGATCAGCATCCAATGATGAAATATTTACTCTGTATGCCAGGGTTCTAGCCTCTCGATTGCATGCCTCGGTGCCTATGGGTTGACAGAGTAATCCCTCATCCATCTAGTAACCACCCAAGAATCTCCGTCCCTGACACACGTAAAGCCAAGAGGAACAGAACTGCAGTTGCACATGTTTTGCTAGTTCACACAGAAGGGTTGATGTTATGGAACATGCTTGTCTTGTTTATATTGTTTATTATATATATATATATATCCTATGATATTTAACAAAAGTATTCACATTGGCAAATGCACTAATGTTTACTGGGTGGTTCATTTGTTGTTGTTACATGAGTATTGAATAGTCTTCATGCTTATTAGATGTGGTTCATACATGGATGCACTGTGGCTGCTGCCCTAGATGCCAGGTGTTATTAAACTATAAATATTATCACCCCATTTTGAAAGCTTTGGTATATAACTTTAAATCATGTAGATTATTAGGAATTAGGATGACTTCTGTCAGTTTCGAATGCAGGTGAATTTGATAAACTTGAGAAGTGGTTGAATGCAAGGTTCAAAATATCATTACGTATTGTATTGGGGCCTTCCCGTTATGCTTCTACAAGGGATGTATCGGGCCAGGCCATGGTTCAGAGGGTAACCAGGATTTAAACCAATCCATCTGAATCGATTTAAAAATAAATAAATAAAACACAAAAGCACCGATACAGGCCGATACATCGATATTTAGAACCTTGCCTCAGAGTATATGATAGATGAAGATGTGTATTTTTTTCATGGGACCTTGCACTTTATTTTGGCCAAGTTGGTGGTGGTAATAAATATAGGGAATAGCTTTGAGCAATCACAGCACCCCGTAAATTTTAATTCACACCACCTGATTGGTCATCATTTATGATGCCAATTGATTGGCCATGTATTTTTCCGATATCATATGTTTCTTGTCACATTCTTTTAATTTTTGTTGTACTACATTCAGAAAAAAAACATAGTGGAACTAATCTTTTTTGTAGCCAATTGGTGGAATCGTTTGAACTTTGAAGGGGTTTTTGAAGGCAGTATTTCCATTGGTGGAATGGAACTAATCTTTTTTGTAGCCAATTGCATCATGCAGGGAATCTCATAATCCGATGTACAGAACAAAGAGTATCTGATGGGGGCAAGTTTGGCATTCGAAAACATCTGAACTCGCTTTGGTAGTGAAGGATTTTTTTTTCTTTTGCTTTTTTAATCCTAATTGTAGCTAATTTTTGGTTTTCCTTTGGGTAGAATTTTTGGTTCTTCCGTTCTCTAAATAGTCGAGGATTTAATTAATTGCTACTGGTCGTTCGCTCATGATAAAATGCTTTGATATCGTTACCGATAAAAGTGGGGAAGCAACCACTGCTTGAAGGTTTGGTTTGGCTAATTATATTCCATTCTGTACATTTGATTTGTAACCCCGACCTCTAATATCAACTCCATATCTAAAGAGACGAATTGATTGGTTCTCATGTCGGATATTTTGATTGATGGTTGGTTATATTTCAATTGCCTTGAGAAGGCATTTGGCTGAGTTTGGATTACATCCAAATTTGATTCGTTAATTTTTGGATTGATTTAAATCACAACTGGATATTAATCGATAACTTGCCCAACAAACAAAAATGATGAAAATATTGATGTATTATTAATAAAAAAGATTAAAAATGACACTGACATAATAGCATCATTGCATGTTATGAATAGGGTGTCAATGGGATAAGTTTTTGGTTGGATAATTGGATCTCGTTCAAATGAAAATCAATTTGGATGCATTAGAAGGATCAATAAGACATTGAATTGGATCAGTCCAAACTTCAAGGTTTAAAGTATTTATTGGATTGGATTGGACCTGGTCTGTCCAAAATGAATTATATTGGATCTTGGGTAAGGTCGAAGGGGTGTGATCTTTAGAAAAAAAGATCTCTTGCAAGTTTAGGGTTTTTCTGTAAGATCTAGTGTAAATTGAAGGGTTAGAAGGGTTAGGGTTAAAAGTAAAACAACCTGAAAATATGGGGCAGTTAAATGGGTTGGGTTCAGCTAGAATCGTAACCGGCATGACAAGAAATATTGACGACCTAGAACCGAATTGGGTCTGATAGGGTTTGTAATTTTTAGTTTCAGAATCAAACCAATTGGTTTTGATTTGGTCTGACCGGGTCGGAGTCTGGATTGATTTAGGACTGAGTAGTGAAACTGGTTTCAAACCAATAATAATCAGGATAGTATATTGGGACTAAACCATCGGTTACGACTCCTTGAACCAGAATTGACTCCGTTGGTTTGGGGTCCGTCGGGTTCAATCAGTTGGACCCAACGCATGGATCTCCTGTAAGTGCAATGGGACAGGTCGGGATTTATAAGATCTGAAACAAATTAAGGGCCCATTTGGCAAGTCCTTTTGAAAGATCTATTAGTTTTGACAGTCAAAAGATGCATTGAACTTTTGCATGCAGATCTAAGTAGCCTGAAGCTAGTATGATAGATACATGTCTTTCTGTGCGTCTTTTCCGTGTGAAAATAGAATGTAAAAAACATGAAAATTTTCATTTGAAATTTCCCGAAACCAGCCCAAAATGAACGTCTCACATCTTTTTTTGTGCTCTAATTTTTAGTGGCTAGATCTTCCGTAAACAATCAAAAAACCACACGAAAAAACACACCAAACGGTCCCTAAATTTCTGATTAGCAGTGTTGCTTCAGATGAAATTCTTGTGGCAAGGCAATAGCCGCTCTGCATGACAGAAACAACTTTATTTGGCAGACAAGTTGACAGCGGTGAGTCGAATGAGTGTGTGCGTGTGTAAAATTGCTTTTAATTAATATTATGTTTCCACTAAACTGTAATAGGTTCAGGCTTCATAAAAGTTATTTTCAATTCATATTTATGAAATACAATCTAAAAGTCATTTTTAGTTCATTCAGTTAATGATATATAAAATTTATTAATACTATTAAATGTCCTGGGCAATGCTGTAATCTGTAATAGTAAAAGGGGGCACGGTAATCAAGGTGGCCAATCGGGTTGATCTGTAATTTTTTTTTTCAAGCATTAATAAATAACTCATTTTGCTGATATAAAAAATACTATTAAATATTCTATTAAAATCCTAATTCATTTGAGTCCAATGTAAAACCGATGAAAGATCTTATTCAAATTCGAATATAATTCGGATATGGTCAATATCCCATTCTATTTGATCCAAGACAAAATAAAACATCATTCCAAGGGCCGAACTCTGCTACTTATCATGTTGGAAAGAAAGGAAATATGATAGGGGCCTCCGGTTTGTTAATGTGGTGTTGCATGACTACATTTTGTTGAAAGTGCTCTTTGGCCATAGTCAAGGTGCTTATTTCAACTTTCAAGTCCGACGAAAGAAACGCTGAGCCATACCTGACTTCCACAACTGGGACATATGCCAATGTGCGCAAAGGTCATTGTCACTGTCAGCCCTTCAACTCCTTATCATCATCATCTATGCCTTATTCGGACAATATGGGATTAGCTCCGTGAATCCTATCTTATCAATCTGTTCTATTTAAAGACGTATCCATATTTATGGAACAAAATACCACTGAAAAGTGAACACATCACTGCAATGGGTAGTCCAGAAGCTAGTTAGTAGCTAATTTCTGATTAACTTGCTGGTTGTTGTTCGATGTTAAAACCTGTGATTTGATGCATTTTGAAACTAAGGGGGTATTACTATTTGCCAAAATGTTAAAATTGAACTGAACAACTACCTCAATTTTTCTTCAATGATTGCCATCTTGCAGAGGACAGAGGATTGAAGAAAGTAGAGTAGCATTAATTTGATCCCATATTCTGGATTTTACCGCTTAGGTATAAATGCCTATTAAGAATAATGTGATTAATAAGAAATCTCTTGCCAAACAAACAACATGTCAACCAAGCAACTACTACCTATATATATTTTTATTTTGAAAGGTACATCCTATATATACAAAGGAGACTTAGTTTCAGTTGGAGTTGATTTTTTAAATACATCTAGGAATACAGCATGCAAGAAGGTTCCCACTAAAGGTTGCGTTTCGGTAGGAAGGTTATGTGGATATCTGGTTTTCCAATACTCCCCCTCAAATTGGCGCATATAGATTCCGGATGCCCAATTTGCCAAGGAAATATGCAAATTTCTCTTTTCCCAGAGCCTTTGTCAGGATATCAACCAACTGCTCTGTGGTTCAAACATGGCAAGTAACAATGTTCCCACGCAGTAGCTCATCGCGAACAAAATGACAGTCGACCTCAATATGCTTTGTCCGCTCATGGAACACTGGATTTGCGGTTATGTGCAAAGCTGCCTAATTGTCACAATACAATCGTGCAGGTTCATCATGTGCCACCCCAAAGGACAAAATAAGTTTCTTCATCCACTTCAGCTCACAGCTTGTCATAGCCATCGAACGATATTCGGCTTCTGTAGAGGAGCACGACACGGTATGTTGTTTTTTCATTTTCCAAGAAACCGGTGACTACCCCAACAAAACAAAATAGCCAGTCAACGATCGTCGCGTCAATGGGCAGCTTGCCCAATCAGAGTAGCAATAGGCATATAGATGCAGATCACTATCAGAACGGTATAATAGACCTTGTCCTGGATATCCTTTCATATATCGCACTACACGCAGAGCTGCATCCCAATGTTCTTGCCATGGACTTTGCATGAATTGAGCTAGGATATAAACACAATAACACAGCTCAGGTCGTGTAATGGTCAAGTAGATCAACCGTCCCACTAACTGTCGATACCGATTTGGATTCTCCATAAGAGCGCCCTTTGCCAGCACAAGATGATGATTCTGTTCAATGGGCACGGATGTTGGTTTGGCTCCCAAGAGTCCACATTCGGAGATGATGTCTAGGGCATACTTCCATTGCGACAAACATATTACCTCAGGGCCACGAACTACTTCAATTCCTAGGAAATATTTGAGTGGGACTAGGTCTTTCATATGGAAGCACCGATGGAGATACTTTTTGAATTTCACAATGGCAGTAGTATCATTTCCCCCAATAATCAGGTCATCAACATATATCAGCACGTGCAAACGAACATTGTGTTTGCAATAGGTGAAAAGAGTAGTCAGGATACGTTTGAACAAACCCAAACTGTATCAAGGCCATTGTTAACTTTGAGAACCAACATCTAGGGGCTTGACGCAGTCCATAGAGAGATTTATTCAGTTTGCACAACTTTGTTTGATCCTTAGATTTAAATCCTGGCGGCAACTGCATGTATACTTCCTCATTCAAATCCCCATGTAAGAAAGCATTATGTACATCCATCTGATGCAACTCCCAATTCTTAGCGGCTGCCACGACTAAGAAGGTTCGGACTGTTGTCAGTTTGACCACAGGAGCAAAAGTCTCATTGTAATCTAATCCTTCAACCTGTCTATTCCCAAGGATAACTAGGTGTGCCTTATACCATTCAATCATCCCATCTGAATTATATTTGATCTTATAGACCCATTTATTCCCTATGGCCTTTTTCTCAGGAGGTAGAGATTCCAATGTCCATGTACCATTATCCTCCAGAGCCTGGATTTCCTTCCTCATAGTTTCTATCCATTTCTCACTTTTTACTACCTCAGAAAAACTGGTAGGCTCGGCTCCTGCAATGACTGTAGCTAAGAAAGCTTGATGTTTAGCAGATAAGTTAGTACATGTCACATAATTTGCTATGGGATAGGGAGTCGTACCTGAGGACTTTGATTTAGAGTTGGCTTGAGTGCGAATGGGGTCTTTCAGACATCGAGTAGTGTAGGTCACATAGGGCTTTAATAAAACAGATGGCGTGCAATGTTGATGTCCCCTACCAAGTTGCTCTTTTGGTGTTGTTTGTGGTGCTGGATCCACACTAATTCTATCATCACCGCCATTAGCTTCCACTTCCTGCACATCCCCTCCATTGCCTTGCTCCTCCTCTATCAACTATAGCCGCAATTGCCGGGCTCAAGAGGTACTTCTAAATCATCGGCATATGAAAATATATTTTCATGGAAGACTACATCGCGGGAGACGAAATATTCACCGCTCTCAACATCATATATGCGCCAACCTTTCTTCCCATAGGGATAGCCTACAAAAACGCATTTCCTACTCCTCGCTCCAAACTTATTCTTATCTCGAGGGCTCCAACGGGCATAGCAGAGACAACCAAACACTCTCATTTGCTCGTATTGAGGTGTCATCCCGAACAATACCTCATACGGAGTCTTCCCGTCAAGTACGGAAGAAGGTGTCCTATTTATCAAGTATCCGGTGGTCAAGACACACTCTCCCCAAAAACGAATAGGCAAACCTGCTTGAAACCTCGATGCTCTCGCAACATTCAAAATATGCCTATGCTTTCTCTCCACTCAACCATTCTATTGGGGCGTTCCAACACAGGAAGTTCGATGCAGAATGCCATGAGTCTCAAAGTACGACTTCAGGCTTTTAAACTCTGTTCCATTATCACTTCGAACAGTTTTGACTTGCTTGCCAAATTGGCATTCTGCCATGACACAAATTCTCAACAATATGTGTTACTTCACTTTTTTCAAGTAACAGGTAAACCCACACAACACGAGAATAATCATCAACAATGGTTAGAAAGTAAACGGCACCATAAGAAGCATGTACTTTATAAGCACCCCATGTATTACAATGAATTAGAGAAAAACAATCATCAGCTTTATGTTTACTTTCAGGAAAAACTTTCCTAGTCTATTTTGCTCTGTAACAAACATCACATGGCTTATCACTTTCAGGTTTACTGTTTAATTTATCTACTTTAGGAAGATGAGATAATATCTGTTTAGACGGATGCCCTAATCTGCGATGCCACAACTCTCATTCACTTATTCCACTTGTCTGATTTGCTCGAATCGGTGCTGCTCCTCTGAACTGATAGACCCCATCACATTGCTCACCCGCTCCAATCAGAGTCCTCGAAGTTTGGTCCTGTATCACGCACAACTTGTCAGTAAAAGTGACAGTACAATTTATCTCTTGCAATAATTTAGCTACAGAAATAAGAGTGCAATTCATTCTTGGTACGAAAAGCACATGATGCAAATAAATATTTCCACCCAAATGCAAAGTCCCTTCCTTCACTACGATAGTTTTCTTCCCATTAGGAAGTTCTACCAGACACGGCGTAATATTCTGGACTTCAATCAACAAATTAATTTCTCCAGTCATATGGTGTGACGCCCCGGAATCAATTATCAAATCAGTAGAACTTTTCTTACCGGAAAGTTTTTCACCAGATTTATGTGAATTCAGAATATTGAGAAGGGTTGTCCATTGATCTCCGCTCAGCCTCGAAAACCCGTTGCGATCATGATCATTTGTGGTTCCAACTTTCTGTCCTCCAGTCTCACTTCCCGCTGCTTGGGCAGCATTTGCTCTTGCCTTGTTTCCTCGTCCTCGTCCGCTTGAACCACTTTGCTCATGGCCTCCTCCTTTCCCAGTTGAGCGTGGTCTATCTCCCCACCATTCCGGATATCCAATCACCTGGAAACAGTCCTTTGCTTCATGTCCGAATTTTCCACAGTGTGTACAGCTCACGCATTTATCCTTTGTATGTGCAGCAGCTGCTTTTGCACCAGCATGTACTGCAAAACCCACAACATCACTTCGTTCTTCTTTGCTCTTGGCTATACTTTGTTGCCTCTCCTCTTGAATGACCATTGCATAGACACGGTTCAGATTCGGCAACGACTCTATGCTCAAAATATTCAAACGTACGATGCCATAAGTTGCGTCATCAAGACCCATCAAGAACTGATGCACCCTCTCTTCTTCTCGCTTCTTTTCAAGTATGGTTGCAATTTTGCAGTTGCAACCGCTACAGCGACATGCGGGTACTGGATCATATTCTGCCAGCTCATCCCACATGACCTTTAGCTTTCCGTAGTAAGCCATCACTGTTTGTTCCTATTGTTTACAAGCAGCCAAATCAGCCTTCAATTGATGAACTTGCGGTCCATTCCCGATAGAAAATCTCTGTCGCAGATCCTCCCATAAGTCTTTCACACTCTCCGTATATGATATAGTGATTCACAAGGTTGGTTCGATTGTATTGAAAATCCATGCAACCAGCATTGAATTCACCATCCACCAATCTTCGATATCGATCGAATCATCTGTTGGTTTATCCAACTTTCCGTCAATGAACCCGAGCTTTCTCTTTGCTTTGAGGGCGTTCCTCAAAGATCTTGCCCATTCCTCATAGTTCTCACATTTCAATTGGACAGGTGAGATGATCATTCTAGGGTTGTCAGACGGGTGAAAGTAGTATTACGAGAAGATGACCATGTCCCTCCCTGCACCTTTCCTGTTTTCTTCTCCACCGGTCATGGTGGAAAATCTGTTGACAGAAAGCTCCTGGCCGCGGTAGGCGAGTCTAGACTCGTCCAAGTCTTCGATCTCAAGGAACAGATTCCCCTGCAACAACTGCGCGACCACTCTCACCCGGTTCGACTTGTTCGGTACCCCGGACAGGATAAACTTTATCTATTCTCAGGTGTGGCGATGATACTCTCGTCAAGTTCTAGGATTGCTGCGGTCAGGCTCGGCTTCAATGGTTTTTGTCACCAAGATTCTTCTGCATGCCTTGATAGCCAACACTGCATCCGATGGGGGGTTGCTTCGCCCAGGAAGAGTGCAGCGCACAGTTACGGGTGCGCCACTGCTCTGTTTCTGTTTGTCGACAGAGAGAAGACGCTAAAAATGGCACTCTCGCGCCGCTTGTATCTCTTGTGATTGCAGAACTTCTTCGCTTCAGAGACCGAACCGTTTCACAAGGACTTCGTCCGATGGGGGGTTGCTTCGCCCAGGAAGAGTGCAGCGCACAGTTACGGGTGCGCCATTGCTCTGTTTTTGTTTGTCGACAGAAAGACGGTGACGACGGTGCCTGAAAATGGTACTCTCGCGCCGCTTGTACCTCCTGTGATCACAGAACTTCATAGCTTCAGAGACCGAACCGTTTCACAAGGATTTCATCCGATGCGGGGTTGCTTCGCCCAGGAAGAGTGCAGAGCACAGTTACGGGTGCAGTGCCACTGCTCTGTTTTCGTTGGCCGACAGAGGAATGACGACAGACCTTCCTCTTTTACTTCTCGAAGCACCTTCGCTCTGATACCATGAAAACTTTGTGGAAATTCTTCTTCTTGTATCTTTATTTTGAAAGGTACATCCTATATATACAAGTAGGAGACTTAGTTTCAGTAGGAGTTGATTTTCTAAATACATCTAGGAATACAGCATGCAAGAAGGTTCCCACCGAAGGTTGCGTTTCGGTAGGAAGGTTACGTGGAGATTGGTTTCCCAATATTATTATTTCCTTAATTAAGAATAATAGAGTGAATCAAGGTCCATATGCGCGAAGGTTGCAGTCTCCTTTGGATTGCTGATCCAATCTAGATTAAGGGACGAAATCATCTGAAACGGACTCTCATAATGGCAACACTGAACGATTACAGAGCTAAGATTTTGTTTTCTCTTTCTTTTCAAGCTTTTAGTCGGCAAACAGTTCAATAGTTGTTACAAGAGAATTCTGAACCAATCCAACAGACCAATAGTTGTTTTCTTTTTGGATTCTCTTCCTTTGGTGCTAGCATGGAATTGTTAGTGGAAAACTGTTATACAGATCCAATAACATCAACATGGAAGCATAAGAAACCTCCCGTCAAAACAAACAGAACAAAAATCCATACAGATCTAATAACATATTATTATTAGTAGTACATATCTACAATAATATAGCACGGCTTGCATAATTGAGATATTCTTGGAGAGATTTCTTCCTTGATTTATACAAAAGTTACATTCAGAATCTGTGTAATCAAGCATGTCCAAGACCGGTCACAGCAACCGAGTCCGTTTTATATCTCTTGAGGCAACTTCCAAGTCACCAATGAAAAACAGGATTTTGTCCAGAATACCTAAGCAAGGCTCCTCTGTTCCTGAGGGTATTTCCCCAATGAATTCTCTTTTTAAATTGGAGTTACCAGTTGCCCCTTTTCTGCTCTTCCTAGAACCCAAATGGCGTTGAATTTCTCCTTGGTGAACAAGATAATAGTCATCACCTTCTCTAACGATTTTCAATCCCCTGTCAACCATGGATCCAATGCCTTTCAATTCAAACATGTAATATTTAAGAAAAGAAATATTTAAAGAACAAGTTCCATCGATCAAGATGGTAGGCTGAGGTAACAAAGCTCCACATTATTTTTAGTGCTCTATTACATAGTTGCATGAATCCATCCATTATCCAGAAAAGCATGTGCAAACACAAAGCAAATAGGCATGCAAACATGCAAGGTATATAAAGAAAATTATTTGGAAATAACTCAAGCTGTAAATGGTTTCCCTAGATATTTAACAAGGCAAACCAATGAGCAGTAAGCCTCCAGTCAGATACTTTCTTCCCAAAATTTTGACTGACACTCTAAATACAGGGGTTTTGGGGTTTTTGGCCACTTTCAGGGGGTTAGGCAGGCCTAAGACCGACCTCCTGACCAATTTTGAGAAAAAAAAATAAAATTAAGTTATGTGGTTTCAAAACACCCGAGACACAAGTTCGTATTAACAGATTCGAACTCACTCAACAACAAGAAATAATTTTATACCATGTCGAAACTGCATAAAGAGATAGGGAACAAAACACTAACATCACTGGGACTAGCTGTTGCTGCTCAACATAGTCCCAGCAAGGCCAATCAGAAATAAGTGGCATGGCATCCACAGCCATCTTTTTCTCAATTCCTACATCAGTCCAATGCATAAATAGTTGAATTTCAAGATTAGCCAGAGGATTAAAAAATTCAAAGCAGTCAGTGACCATGTTCTTCTATATGCATAAAATAGATGACACAGAGACAGAGGAAGAAATATTGCCATAGACATAATTATATCATGAGTATACGCAACATCATAAATAGACATACAGCAAGCTTAAATAGCATAGAAGTGACAAAGAAAGAAGATCAAAATTGAAAATTATCACTTAAATTTCTTAACTCTCTTATGTCAAGTACACAAAGTGGGGAGTCAATTTTTCTTTTTCATCTTCAGAAGTTTACGAGGGAAACCAAGAAACTGATGAATAAGCTAGTGGAAAGTTCTCATTGGTAGAGCATAGAAATAACAACTTTCTTTCTTTATGATGATAATATAAACGATATAGATTAAATATAACACTATTAACATATGTAATAGTAGAAATCATGGTAACATTATTGGACTTGCTAATAGATTTATTGGGATTTTTGGGAAGCTAAAAAGCTTTTATTTCTTTATTCATTAGGAGCTTCAACTTACAATCCAACACGTTCACAACGATCTTGCACTTCATAGACATCTTTCCATAATTTGGAATCTGTTGGAGCATAGAATGCAGCATGATCTCCTCCCCATCTCTCTTTGAACAGGTTGCGCCACAGAATATTGTCCGAGGCTAAGACCCTCCATTTCCTGCAAACTTTACAGCAGAAACTACTTTGTTTACTTATGACCAGACAAACAGAAAGTTGGCATTTATCAAATCATTAACATGAACGAGTGGTGATTAATATTGCAAACAAGCATCGAGTGCAGAGAGAGGGAAACAGATGGATTAGATCCTTTCCGTGGTGATCTAGCGTGAAGCCAAGGCCAGTATCGGCATATATGGTAAATGCAGCTGAAATAAGTAAATGATAAGCTTCTATATTCCTGATTCTCAGAAAAAGCAACTTCCATATTCACAGGTTTTCGGCCATTTGTGGAAAGGGATCTAATAGACGAGTGGTTCCCATGATAGGTTCAGTATCTTTTTGATCCAAAGGGCCCTAAACGAATTCAATTATCATCTCCGTGTCCCTCCCCCTTTTTGTGCATCATTTGATATTTCTATTGCTGGCACGCAAGATTGAATTATCATCTCCGCTTGTATGATTTGATATGGAGCTGATTAATTCAGTAAAACTTGTTTTTCTTTTTTTGTCTTTCTGTTTTCTCCTGGATTTCTTCGCTTTGGGCAACCAGGGATAGCTCACTCAAGTCGTCACATCTCTTCTCTTTACAAATAAACCAACATAATTAGATGCATCACAAATCAAGAGCTGAATTTAGCTTCAGAAGGGAGAAGGATGAACGCAGTAAAGGGGAAAAGAGCAATTGGGAGTTTTGGAGAACCAAAAATGCCCAATTCGTTGTGAATTCGACAACCCCATTTTACAAGGGTAATATGTAGATCAAGAATTCAGATGTGGCCCAGAATAATATAAATGATCGGAAAAATTAGGGAAAAAAACAAAACTCAAATTTAGAAACCATAAGTATAATTCTGAGCTCTGACCTTGTTTGGCGGTTGCAAGATTTTGGTGATCTAAGAAGAAAAAGATTTTAAGAGACAGATCTGTTGATAATTTCTCCATTAATCTCAGTATCTGGGGTGGACTTCTCTGTGGCGGTGAGGTGACGACGATGAATGAAGGAAGAGCCGGAGAGAACCGAGAAAGCAAAACAACTCCACAACAAGTAAACCGACCCAACGAGAAGTTCGCTTTCTTTCTGGTGGTTGAAAATTGAAAATATTCTATGGATTCCGCCACCATGGCTTCCACATGTTGTCATTATTCCCGCGAAACAAAAAACAAAAAAAAAAAAAGTAGAATTTAATTGCGGGAAACTTCAAAAATTTACTAACAGCTATAACGGGTAACGGTAACGGGCAGAGAGCGTATGGAGGGACTACGGCGCTGTTTGTCACATGAAGATGAAGATGAGGATTGACCGATTGAGGAGTTTTTGTTCATGTTGTGTTGTGTGGTCAGACTTGGATCTACGTAATTAGCAGCCCCGAATTTTTTTGTTTTTTGACTAAACGCTGTGTACTGTAACGCGTAAACACATTTATTGTCATTCACCGGCAAGATCTTCCCAATGTGCGGCTGTGGGGTTATGTCTTAAGTGGCTAGCGCTTGTGCTCAGCAGATCCGCATGAAACTTTGAAACTTAAACTGTTAAACCAAATCTCGGTGGAAGGAATGTCGATTTTCAGGGAGGAGAAAGGGAGTTCGCATCTCCGCCCCACCGCGCCTCGCCCCACACAATTCCGGCCCCCTAACCTCAAATGGAGTCTCTGACCTCGGTTCTAACCCGAGCTCGGATCTCCGCCCCCCATCTTCGGCACCGGCAATTGCTCCAGCCACTGTTACCAGGCAAGCTCCAACCCTCATTTTTTATGTGGGTGTTTTTCATTTCAAGAAACCAGTGCTCTATGAAGAAAAAACTAAGCATACTTCAAGAAACCATTGCTCAACCAAACACCGGTGTTAGAGCATTCACCGGTGCTGGAGCAATGGCAGGTGCCAGAGAAAGAGGTAGAAGATGGTAAAAAAAGTGTCTAGTTTGAAATGAAAAACAAAACATCAAAAGAGGATTTCTCTGATTTGAAGCGATGAGGGCGGAGAATCAAGCGGGGTCAGAGACTCCGATTTAAGGTTCAGGGGGTGGGAATATGGGAGAAGCTCAAATGAGATCGTTTTGGGGCTAACGGGCAGGTGTCAATTGCACACGTTGTGTGGGGCAATTGTAGGGCAAGGCAAGGTGGGACGGAGATGCTCGGAGAAAGGAGAAAGGTAGGAAGTGCAATGATGTAATCAGCAATGTAATCAGCAATCCCTATTTCATGTGAAAGAATGCAAATTATACATCAGTTTTTGGATACAAAATTTTTGTTATCAATGAATGCAAATTTTGCATCAGGTAAGGGTGAAAAATAGGGATAGCAATTTTTCCCATTTCTCTGATCTTTGTGGGAATTTGCCCTGAATGGGATGGGGATGGGGATGATTTTTCCCCGTGGGATCCCCACTAATATATATATATATATATATATTTACATGTATGCATACATTATATATGTATATATGTATGCATGCGTTATATATGTATATATATACATATATTTATATATTAATATTTTTAAAAATATGGTTGAATATTTTCGAATATTTTTTAATAAAATTATAAATTTTAATTATTTTATTTTTATTTATTTTCAAATACAATAAAAACAAAAACAAAATGATTAACACTATAAAAAATCACGAAGAATGGGGATTCCCGTGTGGATGGAGATGGGGACGGGATGGGGGGAGGCTCTCCATCCCCACCCTGCCCCATTGCCATTCCTACTATAGTTACAAAAAGAAAAAAAGTACAAAAATTGGATCATTGTCTAAAATTTATATTTGATATAGATGTTCATTGCAACCAAACAGCTCTAAGGATTTTTTATGGGTTTCTAGAACCAGAATAATCACATCTATTTTGAAGGATTGGGCAGATATTTCGGAAGGGATCGAGAAGGAAAAATTAAGGTGGACCAGACTTAGAAGACAATGATATCAAAACTGGTTAATTTGGCAACTGCTCGATGAACCATCTCTTCATGGGCCACGACTTTGAAGAGCAAGAGACTTCTAGTCCCCATTAATTAAGATTGTTATTGGCAAGATCCAAAGGTGTCTTTTTACGTGGATTGACTTGTACAAGCAGGGAGTTATTTCGGATGTCAGCTTGTAATTTGATTGTTTTAATTGCTAGTTGTACCTCTGTGAGGTGAGGGTTACTCTCTCTTTCCATCCTGTTTGCCTTTTGATTTTAATGAAATATATTTCCATCTAAACTGCAAGAAACAAAATTCAAGACTTCTATTCAGTTAAATTCACATATAGCAACTTCTCACCATGGGCTACAGCAAAAGTGTGATCAGTGGCCAAGCCAAGAATTTTCTTTCTTCTTTTTCTTTGGGGAAGTTAAATAAGAAAATGAGACAGGGAATAGATGAGGTTTAGTTTGGAGAGAAATGTTGCAAGAAGGTTTGGGTCTATTATAGTTACAAAATTTTTAACTTAATTTGAGATCTAGTTAGAGGAACCTTAGAGAGTGATACTCAACATTAAAAAAAGTTTGGGGTTGGGGGGCTAAAGACCCCACCAATATATTTGGCTTCACCCCTGAATGTGATTGACAATGGCAAGGGCATGAAGATAACCTTACGATTGCTCCATATATACTGTCATTTGTTTGAGCAAGAAGGCCTTTGGTCTAAGGGCTTTGTTAGAGAGGTTAAGAGGCAATTTGAGGATTCTACATGGGCAACTGCATTTTAAAATATAGCATAGATATGTTAGATTCACATTTCTACCTGATACAAATTTTGTACTTTTTATCTTTTTCGAACTCATTGTTAGTGTGCAAATTTTGCATTCCAAAAACTGATCCTGCAAAATTAATACAAACCTTCCTCCAACCTCAATTCTTTCTCATATAAAGTGAGAGGACCACATTCCTCCTACTTTATTCCTTAGTCACATAACCTTTCTCTTACCGCCATTCTTTTCCATTTAACTTCCTTTATTTTCTCACAAACAAATAAGATAAAGCCAAATACGGAACAAAATTAAAACTAGAATTTACACTAAACGAACCCTTTTGCACTCTCAAGCATTTAACTAGTGCAAATGAAAGTTGTACTGCAGCCTTATGTATTAGTTCCAAAATTGAGATCAAACTATTCATAGCCTTTTTTATAAAGCCAAATACGGAACAAAATTAAAACTAGAATTTACACTAAACGAACCCTTTTGCACTCTCAAGCATTTAACTAGTGCAAATGAAAGTTGTACTGCAGCCTTATGTATTAGTTCCAAAATTGAGATGATCAAACTATTCATAGCCTTTTTTATTTTTTATTTTTTATTTTCAAGACAGAGATTAGAGAGCTCACATGGTTTACTCAACAGGGCTAGTTGCTTCCGCTATTGATTTGTGCATTTTTTCAATCAGAAAAAGTGAAGAAACTATTTTACTTCAAATAGCAAATGAAGAAACCTTTTAAAACCTTAGGGATTGCTTATGTTAAAAGTAGGTGCTTATTGAATAAGTGCTTAAAAACAAGTGCTTATTCGAATAAATACTTATTTGCATTTGGCACCCAACATTTTCAAGTGCTTATTTTATATTGGGTGTTTGGTGGTCTTTTTCTCCAATAAGCACTTAAATAAGCAATTGCGACTCTTTTGCTCTTCATTTTTTATCAAAATTTCAAAATTTCAATCCAAAGTGAATGAATAAAAGTACTTTGATAGAACTGCTTTTATAAAAGCACTTTTACAAAAGTGGTTTCATAAAAGTACTTTAATAGAAGTACTTTCATAAAAGTTCTTTTATAAAAGTACTCTCACAAAAGTACTTTATAAAAATACTTGCATAAAAGTACTTTTACAAAAGTGCTTTCATGTAAAAGTATTTTTACAAAAATGCTTTCGTAAAAGTCTTTTTATAAAAGTGCTTTCATAAAAGTACTTTACTTTCATAAAAATAACTTTCATAAAATTACTTTTATAAAAGTCTTTGTAAAAGGGTTATAATTAGTATTCGAAAAATTAACTAGGGACAAATATGGGAGAAAAAATTGAATAAGTACTTATTGTATGAACACTTAAAAAAAAACTAAAAATTTGGGCTTAAAAAATAAGCACTTACTTATTTTTAAAATAAGCACTTATTGGTGTGGTCCCTGCCCAAATAAATACTTATTTTTAAGCACTCCCAAACATGGCCTAAGTTTCAATCAATTTGCTAAGCGCGAGATTAGAGGTAAGGGAGAGCTTACCATTATGTTTAATAGAGGCCATCATTAGAGAGAGAGAGAAAGAGATCACTACATATTGAGCTGAGCTAGTTAGAGAATTGATTGAAACTCTCTCTAATGATGGGCATGAACCAATAATAGGAGGCAAAAGAGAGAGAGAGAAAAAAAAAAAAGAATAAGAAGAAAAACGGTAAAAGGGAGGGGCAGAAAGAAGAAAGAACCCTAGAAATTAAGGGATCAATGAAATACATATTTGAAAATTGAACTCTCCAAAAATTAAAACCAACATATACATGTTATTTTCAGGGTGCTAGTATATTGTAACAGCATCCTAAGCAGCTAAAATAGTCCCAGCTCCCACTCTTTACTGCATATATTGCTATTTGTTTGGAATCTAGCCTTTGCCAAGTAGTTATCCGATAGATATAGAAATCTATCCCCTCTTCAACAAATCAAGATATTTCCTATAGTTCCCCTTATTTAGACTTTTGCTACAACAGCAAGTGACAAAAAAGATTTACCTTTTTCCAAATTTCTATTTCTCTGTGGGTTCCATTTAATTTCATAATACCAATCAAATATTTAACGGCTCTGTCTCTATGTCCCCCTCTTCCTTTCATTGATGACGTCCAATCCTGTTACTCTACAACAAATTCAGAAGCAAGAGGTTAAAATTTTCAGCAATTTTAAGTTTATCAATGTTTCTAAACCAACCGCAACCCGGACGTCAAACCGGAAAGTTCTCTTGTTACTGGTTCGGTAGGCCAACCAGGCATTTCAATTATCAAATAAGGGACCCATCGGTTAAACCATAGCTTTAAAATGTTGGGTTCACAAGATACCAGTCACCAGTCTTAGTCTGTAATAAAAGACAATCTAGCTAAATGGACATTTGAGACTCAAACTCCTTCACACCTCCCCCCAACTCCCAATATACACACAAAAGAAACAATGATAGGGGGAAAAGTCAAAAAGTAAACAATAACTTTTGGTATGTTTCTGTGAATTTATTTTTTAAACTGGATACTTATGAGACTCGTGTTAGTTTAGAATGTTCTCAGTCGTTTGATAGACTTTGTGAGTTTATCTTGTCAAGGCTGACACTAATATGCTGCCAAAGAAGTTGGGGCAACTTGTCTCAACTGATAGGGTAAGACCCAAAGCACATGTAGTGTGTGTTTAATTGAAACACTGAACCCGAACCATTTTCTAGTTATGCCCTAGACCTTGGAGACTAATGGGAAAAATTGAAAAGTTACACATAACCCTTAGACTTTATTATAATACTACATCGAGCGTCGGATCGGACTTTCTTTGATATGAGATCCTTTAGGGGTCAAAACTTGTGGGGTAGTCTAAGAATTCACTTGAGTGGGTGATCATAGTAATAGGATTGGCTCCTTTGTTGGACAAAATGAACGATCGAAACTGCACTCTCTCTTATGGAAACCAAAACTGTCTAATAGTTTTGTATGCCCTTAGCTTCAATCCAATTTGATGTACTTTTGACATTTAGTGTAAATAAATAAAGTACATGTTTGATTCATGTTGTTTGGTATATTTCTGTGTAAGACCCTAAAATTGGACACTTATAGAGACTTGTGTTAGTTTTAAATGTTCACAGCCATTGGATAAGTTTGGGGAGATTTATCCT
The DNA here is from genome assembly GCF_056320005.1 of Nelumbo lutea. Taxonomy (NCBI): domain Eukaryota; kingdom Viridiplantae; phylum Streptophyta; class Magnoliopsida; order Proteales; family Nelumbonaceae; genus Nelumbo; species Nelumbo lutea. The sequence goes on from NC_142684.1 coordinate 218,250,404, forward strand.
GCCAAGGCTGATACTGGTGTGCCACCAAGTGTTGGGATGGCTTGTCTCGGCCATCAGGGTAAGACCCAAGGCACATGCAGTATGGGATTGCTTGAACCCTTGAACCGGACCAGATTTTCAGTATTGCCCTAAACCTTGGAGACAGATGGGCAAAACTGGAAATATACACCTGACCCCTAGACTCGATTATGACACTTCACTAGGTGTCAGATCGGGCTGTCTTTGATATGTCAATCAGTGAGATCCTTAGTGGGGGTCAAAACCTGGACATGTTGGGGCAGTCTAAGAATTCATCTGAGTGAGTGATCATAGTGACAGGATCAGCCCCTTTGTTGGACAATGGTAATGATCGGGAATGCACTCTCTCTGATGGAAACCAAACTGCCGGTAGTTGATTTCAATCGTTGGAATTTTGTTTTGTAAAATTAATATATATATATATGTGTGTGTGTGTGTGTGTGTGTGTGTGTGTATGTACGGTTTCAAAAACATTTGCAAAAGGTTTTAATTCCCGTGATCCATATGAGTAGAGAGTGTGGCACTATTCCTTGCAGCCGAGGGAGAGGTCTTCTCTTATCGAGCAGTGCTTGATCATTAAGGGCTGAGAGGTTAAGTGTAAGACCATTTAGGATAATACTTGATGGGCTAATCTTGCACCTGCCCACAGTCCCTGGGTTTTTATAAGATGGCTTGGCCTATGGACCACTTAATGTAAGTGTTGGGCCCATAGGGTCCATGTGATGGGCTCAAGGGGGTCACTGAGTTTTTCAGTGAATTCGGCTGGGCCTTGTAATAAAGGTTGGGTCGAACCCATGTGACTGGTGTGTAGATCAATGCTTGGGTCCCACGCCATACAAAGAAGTTCAACTGGGCAACAGATTGGAAACTAATTAAACACTGAACACTTAATGGGCCAAAAGCCCATTACGAGCTGGGTTGATATGATCACCCATCTATGGGGCAAATCTGAGATTAATGTTAGTAAAAAGGATTGGGCTTATGACCTTATCCACTCTAGGAGACCAAATTCAAATCAGATTTGAATATGGTAACCTCCTGATAAGATCAGGAGTAAACTAACTTAATCTGCATGTCGGATTAACCCCTATCCAAATGTTGATTTGGATTGGGATAACTCCTAATTAGGAGGATTTCTTAATCAAGAAGAAAGGAGGAGAAAAAGAATTCGAATATACCAGATTTCGAACCAAGTTTTTCCAAGAGAGAAGAAAGTCCTCTGCAACAGAGATTTGATCTCAAGAACTCCAGAGAGAAGAAAAGCTGTTCAGCCATCTTCGTCCCAAGAGTTCTCCTCTAGCCGCCGCCAACCACTCTTGCAAGATTCGATCTTTGTAGGAGAAAGAAGTCAAGAAATCAATTCTTGACATCTGTCTTGTAGAAAAGACTGAAAAGGATTCAGTGTTCAGAGTTTCCGGTGGGTTCTTGCGAAGGATCCAGCATGAGCGGATCTTGGCATCTTCTTTGGGAGATATTGTTTCTCTGGATCAGGTATAATCCTTCATGTTTCCTTTTGGTTCAGATCTGGTTTGGTTATGGTTCAAGTAGAATCCTTAAATATTGTATTCTAAATTTAAGGAATATGATTCCCAGTTGGGAGAAGGTAGGAAAATTTTTAAAATTCGCCCACCCATTCCGCACCCTTCATGGCGTCCATTAGATGGATCCTACCCTTCTTTCAAAAACTACTGGTAGTAGATTTCAACCGTGTTTAAGATTTGTTTTGAAAAATATATTTATATGTATATATATTATGTTTAAAAAAAATATTTGCAAAAGGTTTTAATTCCCAAGACCCATTTGAGCAGAGAGTGTGACATTGCACCTTGTAGTCAAGGGAGAGGTCATTCTCTATTGAGCAGTGTTTAATCATTGCGGGCTGAGAGGTTAAGTGTAAGAGACCATTAAGGGCTGATTACCTAATGAGCTATGTCTTACTTAAGTCCATTGTCCTTGAGGCTTCATATGATGGTTGGTCCCAATGATCATTTAACTATAAATGTTGGACCCATTTTGAGCCCATAGTGATGAGCTCAGGGGTTTACTACATTTGGTAGTGAATTCGACCAAGCCTTTTAACAAAGGCTGGCCTGAACCTACATGGGCTTATGTGAGGTCCTTGTTGGGGTCTCATGCCATACAAATTAAACCTAAATAGGCTAGCAACACTCTTGGGTTGTGAGCCACTTAATTAATGGGCCTAAAGCCCATGATTAATATGATTAATCAAGATGTCACATGATTGCTTAAACTGTCATGTGGCATGGACGAATATGGGTATGGAGCACCCATTCTCTTAAGAGGATAAGACCTATCTTATGATAGAGTTTGGATCCAAATAAAGATTTGGATCAAACCTCCTAATTTGATTAGGAGTGGTGCTGATTAAAGGTTAAGAGAAGAAGAGATCGAACTACTCTAGATAACTCTGCTTTCATATCTTTCTCTTCTCTTCTTGCCGCCCAAGAAACCCTAGTTCGATCTCTAAATTTGGAACTGATCTTGATCATTTCTCTCTCTGATTTTTGAAAAAAAAATAAAACAGAGAAAAACCGTGCTCATCTCCCTAGTTCGATCCTAAGTGTTGGATTGCAGTTTTGTTAAAAACTGCATTATTGAACCAGTTTCACTCCAAGTTGCACCATGTTCAATGGAATTTGGTTTTGGGATTTGATTTGGGCATGAACTACCACTTTGGGAGCTACATTTTTGGAATCCATATTAGGTATACATTTCCCTCTTGTTTGGTTTCAAATCTGACCCGGTTTCAATGCAAGATTGATCCTAAAAATGTGCAGTTCTTCTAAAACTGAGAATATGATTCCCGGAAGGTTGAAAGAAAATTTTTGAAATTCCACCAACCATCTAGCATGGTTCGACCATTCATATGATGTATTCCCACCTTTCTTCAATATTTGTATTTGCATTCCTTCCCAAATTGAGCCTAAATGAAGTTTTATTCCCTTGTGCCATGCATATATCCAATTGTGAACTATAGGCTTGAATTTCACCAAATAACAATGATGCTCAAAGAAATAAAGGTTAAAATTGTATAAGGGGTTCACTAGAAGCAATAATTGTAGCATCACCCTTAAACTGGGTAAGTAGGTCCTTGTTGTCTAAAGGATTTCCATAATTTTCACTCCATAATAATAGAGTAATGGCCATCCAACCAAACCAAAATCTAGTGTGTCAGTTAAGAAATTTCCTAACAATTAGGCCATTGCCTAGTAAGATAGCCTTGGAGAATGTCAAGGATAACCATTGCAGATCAAAGCCCCTCTGTACAGTACAAGAAAGGCAAAATGATCAGATGCCACAATGAGGAAAACAATTTTCAGGAAACATTGTACACATGAGGTAGACGTTAAGGTGGATTTTTCGACAATAAATTTTGAGCCACAAATGCTAGGATGTTACTTAACTTCACACAGAATCTTCCCCTATCTTAACAACTAAAGAATTTGAACAAATAAATTACCATCATGTCTTCAGAACAAATAATGTTGTGCAACAAGCCATAACTCAAAAGCTGAAAACAAGAGAAAAGTGGCAATTCCTCCCAATACACGTCCCAACATTAGGACCTTTTATTAAGGAGAATACTTGGTGATGCTAAGTTATGCGGTAAGTCACTTCTCTCTTGTTTGAGGAGAATGCTTGGTAATGCAACAAACCGCACTTCAACGGCCACCTGCCACCGCCACCTCCAGTCACAGAGACGGCTCCACAAAGAGAGCAGTGGCGGTTGTCTGCCCCAGCAGTGGTGATGACACCCGAACTAACGGAAGTGCAGAGGTAATGATACCCGACCTGACAGGAGCTTGGGAATGAGTGCATGAAGTAGTTATAAAAGGCTCTCTTCCCCCCAAGAAGGAGGTATGTGATAACTTTGCATCATCTGGTTTTTTATCTTGCCTTTGAGAAGATACTAACTTGAGCTTCAGAGCACTCACACCGGGTTCCTCCCCGGAGATACTCGCTTTCTTCCTCGTTTCAGGCACCTTCCGCTCCAGCTAGAGGCAAGATCGTTGACAGCTAGGACCGGCTGGATTGCGCTCCATCAATTGGCATCGTCTATGGGAAATGCCAACACCCATGGCTTCTTCCAACAATGCCGGACATAGCACAAAGATGAACGCCACCAGGGAACAACTTCAAGTCCCCATGGTGTGCATCGGACAGTTCACCATCCCCCTTCCGGTGGATGGGATCCCCAGCTTGAATGCGCCACGAACAGTGGCGCCCGTGAATCTTCCCACCATGAACGTCCCCCTTCCTCTCCCTGTCAAGACAACCTTTACCGAACCAACTATTGTCCCCCTAGCGACTAGCCGAAACCAGTTTGATGACTTGATGTAGTGCACGCGGGCAATGCAAGCCCAAATGCAGCAATTCCAGCAGCATCAGCTCCAGCAGCACCAAGTATTGCACCACATCTCTCAGTATCACTATCAATAGCAGTTCCCCCAACTGCCTCTAAACCAACCACAACTTCCACCTCGGCACCCCACTCCAAAGCCGGTTAAGCCCTCCCCTCAGGGCGAACGCCTTCATCGGGGAGAAGCCTCCCAACTTCAGAACCCCTCCAAGAGACGGGCCTCATCCCCGGGTCGGAGGGAAAGAAAAATCACCACCGCCTCGCAGCTCACCTGCTAAGTCAGCACCCCGACACTCCAAGTCTGAGCTCCCGCCCACGAAGAACCGATTTAGCGTCCTAGCGGCGGACTACCAACAGTCCGGGCCCATCGAGCTCAACAACACCGAAGCCAGCAGCGCCAGTACCAGGCCCACTCAGCAACGAAGATACCGGCGAAGTCGCCGAACTACCACCCGCATCCTGCCCGAACTTCGAGGCTAAGAAGAGACAAGCTCGGACGAGGTAAAAGCTGCCCCTATTCTCTCAGTCCCTTCCCCCCTCTCATCAGAACTCCTTGCAGTCCCCATGCCCAGAGATTTCAAACACCCCCCTTTAAACAATTATGATGGGTCTTTCGACCCCAACGACCATGTTGATGCCTTCTAGTCCCAAATGCACCTAGCAAGGGCTAGTGAATCATGCATGTGTGTGGCCTTCACTACCACTTTCAGGGGGTGGCCCGCACCTGGTACAAGAACTTGGCCCCCGGGTCAATAAGAAGCTGGACCCAGTTCGTGCATGTCTTCACCGCGCACTTCGTTACCAGCAAGCGGTGCCCCAGAACTGAGGAGAGCATCTTCGGAGTAGTCCAGAGAGAAGGAGAGTCCATCCGAGGCTACATCAAGCGGTTCAATGATGCGTGCTTGCAGATACCACGACTGGACCCCGTGGTGCAGCTTGCGGCAGCCAAGAGAAGAGTGACACACAAGGAGTTCAAGTGGCACATGGTAGTTACCCAACCCGCGACTGTAGCTGAATTCCTCAAACTCACGGATAAATTCATGAGAACAAAGGAAGAGATCAACCAGAGAACCGAGAGCGGGATCGAGAAAAGGAAGAGGGAAGGCAAGCCCCCCAACCCAGATGACAGAAGGAGGAAAGATCTAGCTTGGGAGTCGAAGCCGAGCTAGCTGTTCTGAACTCCCTTAGCAGCTCGGACGGACTACACACCCTTAAACGCGAAGCTGGCTGAGATCTTGATGACGATCAAAGAAGCCCCATACGTAAAGTGGCCACCTCGCCTAAAGGGGAACCCCAACGAGAGGAACAAAAATTTATACTGCAGTTTCCATAGAGACCACAGTTATAGTACCGAGCATTGTAATAATCTTCGGGACGAGATAGAGGGACTAATCCTTCGCGGGTACTTGAGAAATTTTGTACAACAACAACAACAACAACAACATAATAATAATAATAATAATAATAATACAGGTCGGCAAGGGGAGCACGGTAAGGATGCCCTCGAGTCCAGTAGCAGGCCGACCAAACCGTCACAAAGATAGCCTCCGGAGGAGAGGCCAGTTGGGGGAACCATCCACGTGATAGTGGGAGGTTTAGTAGTAGCGGGTTGCACTTCGGCAGCGGCCCGGGCGTCAGTTCGCGAAGCTGCCCGAGAAGAACAGAATCCTCCAAAGAAGCCAAAGACAGAGGAACCGATTTTCTTCACGGAAGACGATGCGTGAGGGGTCCACTACCCCCACGATGATGCGTTTGTCATCAAACTAAGGATCAGCGACTTTGAAGTCAGGCGCGTGCTTGTTGATTCAAGCAGCTCGGCGAACATTCTCTTCAAGTCGGCGTTTGACCAGCTTCAGTTGCAGAGAAGCGAGCTAAAGCCCACGAACACTCCTCTGGTGGGCTTCAATGAAGAGGAAGTCAGGCCCCTCGGAAAAATAATAGTACTTGTGGAAGTCGGCACATGGCCCTGTGCGGTCAGACTCAACCACGATTTCCTGATGGTTGCGACCCCCTCTCCATACAATGCCATAATAGGGCAGCCAATCACTCATGTCCTACAAGCAGTGGTCTTCACCTACTACTTGGCAATGAAGTTTCCTACAGACTTCGGTGTAGGGGTAGTGCGGGGCGACCAGCTTGAGTCCCGCAAGTGCTATGTTGTCGCCTTGAAGGGAAAAACCAAAGTGGCCGACGACCTCGAACTAGAGCGGCCTACGGAGCAAGGCGAAGAACGAGCTTCACCCATAGAAGAAATGGTCACAATCCCAACTTCAGTTGCGGACCCTGGCTCGGACACTACAGATCGGTACTTCCGTCCAGGAACCTCTACGAATCGAACTGGTGAGTTTCTTACTTCAAAATTTAGATATTTTTGCATGGTCCACGGTCGATATGCCCAGTATTGACTCCAGCCTTATTACAAACTTAATACTGACCCTGTAGTCAAACCCATTAGACAGAAGAAACGCAACTTAGCCCCAAAACACTGGAGGGCGGTCAACGAGGAGGTCGAAAAGCTCCTCGCAGTAGACTTCATAAGGGAACTTCACTGTCCGAGTTGGGTAGCCAACCCAGTGCTGGTAAAAAAGGCAAACGGCAAGTTGTGCATGTGCATTGACTACACCGACCTAAACCGAGCCTGCCCGAAAGATTGCTTCCCCCTCCCCAGAATTGACCACCTAGTGGACGCGACCTTGGGACATGAGTTGCTAAGTTTCTTGGATGCCTACTCGGGCTACAACCAAATCAGGATGGACTAGTATGATGAGGAAAAAACCACCTTCATAACCGAGTTTGGCCTGTACTGCTACAAGGTCATGCCCTTCGGACTGAAGAATGCTGGGGCGACCTTCCAAAGACTCGTGAATAAGCTATTTCAGCCCTTAATTGGCACGAAGATAGAATTTTATGTAGACAACATGGTCGTCAAGACACAATTTTCACATGAATTAATACAAAACTTAGATTCTGTCTTCCAAATTCTGCGTCAGTTTAGCATGAAACTAAACCCAAACAAGTGTGTCTTCGGAGTCACCTCGGGTAAGTTCCTAGGGTATATCATCAACTGGCGGGGTATTGAGGCCAACCCGGACAAGATAAAGGCCATCCTAGATATGAGACCACCCCGAAAAGTAAAAGAGGTTCAGAAGCTAAATGGCCGCATAGCCGCTCTGAGCCGCTTCATGTCCAAGTCGGCAGACCACTGCCTACCTTTCTTTAAAGCAATTAAAGGCAAAGGATTTGAATGGACCTGAGACTGCCAGCTCGCTTTCGACGAGCTAAAGAACTACCTCACTAGTGTGTCGGTCTTAACCAGGCCCGAGGAGGGCGAGGTCTTGGAACTGTACCTCTCCGCAAGCAACGAGGTGGTCAGTTGGGTACTAATAAAAGAAGTAGATCGGGTCCAACGACCCATCTATTATGTTAGTAAAATTTTGCAGGGAGCATAGACGAGATACCCGCAGATAGAAAAGCTGGCATACACATTGATAATTGCAACTCGGAAACTCCGCCCATATTTCCAGGCTCACACTGTCACCGTCTTGACTAACAAACCTCTGAGGCAAGTCTTACTCAAGACAGAGGTTTCCGATCGGCTGATGAAGTGGGCCATCGAGCTCAGCGAGTACGACCTCTAGTATAAGCCACGAACTGCTATTAAGGTCCAAGCCTTAGCAGATTTCATCGCCGAGTGCACGTTCAGCCTCGAAGTCCCTAGGCCAGTTGAGCCCGAGATCCCCAGTTCGGATGAGCCCGGAGCTCCCAGGCCAAAGTTTGAACCCCGTGAAGTAGCAGCCAGGGTGGCATCTCTCCTAGTTAGGCCAAATGCGAACTAGGATGAGGAGCCCTGGATCCTTCACATAGATGGCTCCTTGAACCAATAGGGCAGTGGGGCTGGAATAGTCCTACGTGGCCCAGGTGGCATAAAATTGGAATACGTGCTACGCTTTGAGTTCGCGGCATCCAACAACGAGGCAGAGTACAAGGCATTGATAGCTAGGCTGGCCCTAGCGCAAAAGGTAAGAGCGAAACATATAGTTATCTGCAGCGATTCTCAGCTTGTAGTCAACCAGGTTACGGGCGAATACGAAGCATGTGAGCTAACTATGATCACCTACTTGGCAAAGGTAAAGGAGGCTCTACTCAACTTCCAGTCACATATCATCAAGCAAATCCCGAGGTAAGAGAACACTGAGGCCGATGCCCTGTCTCGGTTAGCTAGCATCAGTCACAACGCAATGAGAACCATGTACATATAGGACTTACCTCGGCCTAGAATTCTCGGTGGGGTAGAGGAGGTCGCTCTTATCCTTGAAGTAGAGCCAAACTGGATCGACCCACTCACAAGCTTCTTGCTAGATGGAACCCTCCCTGCAGACCGCAATGCAGCCAGAAGGGTGCAGCGCCAGGTAGCCAAATATATCATAACAGACGAATGACTGTACCGACGGTCCTACACACTCCCCTACCTGCGTTGCTTGCGACTTGCCGAAGCCGAGCTCATACTCTGCGACACTCATGAAGGTCTGTGTGGCGAACACTTGGGGGGGAGGACCTTCACCAAAAAGGCACTTTGACAAGGGTACTACTGGCCAACGATGAAAGCAGAGGCCATCGAGCTCGTCAAAAAATGCGACAAGTGTCAGAAGCATGCCAATATCCACCATCAGCCTGCCGACGACCTCAAGTATCTCACCAGTCCATGGCCCTTTACGCAATGGGGCATCGACTTCCTGGGGCCATTCCAGCCAGCAACAGGTGGGAGAAAGTTCCTAGTGGTGGTGGTAGATTACTTCACAAAGTAGGTAGAAGCTGAACCTCTCGCAACAGTCACCGCTCGAAACGTATAAAACTTCTTTTAGAAGAACATAGTATGTCGCTTCAGGTTACCTCGGGTACTGATCTCCGACAATGGCACGCAGTTCGAGGACATCAAGTTTTAGGAATGGTGCCAAGATATGGGGATTCGACAGAACTTCACATCGGTCGCGCACCCGCAGGCAAACAGTTAAACAGAAGTGATGAACAGAGCTATTATTTGCGGACTGAATGCGCGACATGACCGAGCTAAAGGGTTGTGGGCGGACGAGCTACCAAGTGTTCTATGGGCTCACTAGACTACGGAAAAAACCGCCATGGGAGAGACCCCCTTTAACCTCACCTATGGCACTGAAGCGGTAATCCTAGCGGAAATCAAAGTACCTACACTGCGGCTAGAAGCATACGATGATTAGACAAACGGAGACGAGTTGCGTACCAACCTCGACCTATTGGACGAGGTAAGAGACCTTGCATACATCCGAACCGCAGCTTACCAACAAAGAGTAGCTCAGTACTACAATGCCAGAGTAAAAAAATAGAACTTTCGCGTCGGCGACCTGGTTCTCCGTAAGATCATGACACCCGAGCCCGGCGTGGGCAAACTTGGACCGAATTGGGAAGGGCGCTCGGGGGCGCATACGAGCTCGAAACATTAGATGGCAAACAAGTACCCCGAGCATGGAACGTCGTTAACTTAAGATGATATTACCTATAAATTACCAAGCGAAGTGGACTAGGAGTCGCTATCAGAGCCTGAGGGTTAGAATGATGAGCTAACAAGGACTTCGGCACCATAAGACTTAGTCACCTTTTCATGGACACGAAAAGGCAAAATAATAACGAGTTAACAAGGACCTTGGCATCTCATTATCAGAAGCATAGTCAGTTCGACAATATAGTCAGTGCGAGAAAAAGAGGGTGACAACAACTTAGTCAAAAGAACGTTTCATTACAAAACACTTTATTTACATTCAAAATATATATATATATATACTTTGTTTACATTCCAAATAGTCCGACGATCTCAATCCTCACCCTCGGAAGGTACGTCGACGATACCCGAGGGTCCTGCCTCATCCTCGGAATGGTAACATATGAATTGAAACTAATGCAATGGGCCAAAAACGACGCGACCACTACCGCGGGACAAAATTGTCCTCGAAGGGATGCGAAGAATATTGGAAACCACTCTCGAACCATCACACGGATTCCGACCCAACTGCCCATGATATGGTAAAAACGGAATGGAAAGGCAAAAAACGATTCTATGCGCAGACGTGAAAGCTCTATCGATAGAAGCATTGTAGCCTATTTTTATTTAGAGAGGAACGATTCCCTCATCTGAGAACCGCCATTCACGCACGAAACGGAGAGAACCTAAACAAAAATGCAGAAGCGAGCGTACCCCAAGGCTCTCCTCTCTCCCCCTTTTTTAGCCAACACCATCCACCACTGTTGTTATGGTCAAAGCAAAAAATCTGATGAATAGAAGGAAAGGAAATCAGAAAGATATGCGGGACGACTTGACTATAGTATAGGTCGGATGTTTCCGTGGGCAGTAAGCAGCAGATCTCCCCTTATTTTGGGAAAGCTGGTGGCCGCGTGTGAATTCTTTCAAGGCAAGGGGTGGCCTGATTCATTCGGTAGATCCGGTCGAGGTGGTTTTCGTTTACCAGCGCGTAGGTAGTCTAAGTTCCTATGACCGAGTCTTTCTGGCCCCTGTGAACATCTTTTCTTAATGTATTAAAGAGGGCCTCTCTAACCGGTGAAAAGTGGTGGGTGTCTACTAACGGCCATTCCTGGCTCGGCTCTGATAACGCAATTCCGGGAGGAGTCGGTATAAGGGCACTGGATCCCTTCGGACCTGGAGAACGTGTGACGCTGGGTCGGGGTTTGGTGAACCAACTGGTCGCTCCTCTAGTTGAAGTATCGGGCCCCTTTTTCTTTGCCTAGTTACACCTTCGGAATACCCCAGAAGGGGATTTTGCTCTACTCCCCCCAATCTTTACTTTACGCCACGCCGACTCTCCGTCGTGGAATTAGACCAAGGGGAATCTCCATAGGAACTAGTCCCTAAGATTTCGCACGTAGGAGATCGAGACACAGCCCCAGGGCTATGGGGAAAGATGTAGATCGATCGCCCTAGATAGACAACTACATAGAGGGTCTCTACAAGTCTATATATTCTTGGATTCGGTTTCCCCCGTAAGATCAATATCACAACCAATGAGGTCTGCAAGTTTCACATCTAAGTAGTACCCGATCCGATAGTTTACGATATAGATATCTATCTATATATTTTACAATAACATTCTAAGAAAAGATATTAATAGATATCGGAAGTTGTTCGGTCGTACCCGAACAATAATATTCCGGAGGGAAATGCACCTAAGATCAAATATTTCGAGCCGGCTTCCGTGGAAAATTCAGACTTTCTTTTTGATGCTGCGATCACATAAAAACATAAACTTTGAGGCTCAATAGCTAAATACATGGCAATTGAATCATGAGCCGGGATCATAAAGAGCATACTTCGAGTAGGAAGTGGAATTAATACAATGGATTCAGAAGCATCAAACCTCTCTTGTTCAGAAGAATCGAAACACATCGAAATGGTACCAGCCGTACTTAATAATAGAAGGATTTGGCAGAAATATGTAGAATTGTCCCTCCTAAAAAGATTATTCCAGAATAAATGGGCAATAGTTAGGAGAGGTGCGCCAGCGGCGAGTAGAAGCAAGGTTATTAGATACCGAAGGAAACCCCGGCCAGAACCACACGTGCAAGTTTCCCTGCATGTGGCTCGTCCGTGATAACTTCTTCGGATTTGCGTGAACTAAAGGACCGATCACTAAGTGGGGATGCTCCCTCCAGCAT